>NC_135330.1:22918809-23613309 GCF_023851605.1 Tamandua tetradactyla | reverse complement strand
CTACATGGGACATGACATCCAGGGGTAAAAGTCTCCCTGGCAGCATGGGAGATGACCCCCAGGGATGAGCCTAGCCCTGGCACCATGGGATCAACAATATGGTCCTGACAAAAAGGGGGAAAAGAAGTATAACAAATAAGGTATCAGTGGCTGAGAGAGTTCAAATACAGTTGAGAGGCTACACTGGAGGTCATTCTTATGCACGTTTCAGTTAATAGTACCTATCAAAACTTGTCAAACCCCAACCAAAACCATTCCTGCCAATTTTAAAGAATACCTAGGGCATTATATAAGATTCTACAATGGTTCCATGTACTAGGGTGACTTTCCAGAAACCTACAACCTCCAGATGGGTCCCTGGACCAGGTAAGTCCTGAAACGCAGAGGGGCCAGCTAGTTCCAACCTCCTATCCCATATTATCAACAACCCCTTCCAACATGAAAAAGCTAATGGGAACAGCCCAAATACCCCTAAAGATTGGGAGAAAAAGCAAAGGTGATGGTGGAGTTATACAGAGAAAGTTGGGTTTAACAAATGAGCATGAGTGCTGAATCATTATATTAATATTTCTTTTAGTCTCCAGTACCGTAGAGCAGCTAGAAATAAAAACCTAAAATTTGGAATTGTAACCCATACCAAACTCTGAAATCTGTTCTATAACTAATTGCTGCAATGTACTTTGAAATTTATTGCTTTTATGTACATATGTTATTTAAAGAGAAGGAGGAGTATAATAGAGAACACAGGATTTAACAAATGAATATGACTGCTGAATCATTATATTGACATTTCTGTTGGTCTCCAGTGTCTTGGAGCAGCTAGACAAAAAACGAAAAACCATGGAACCTGTAACCCATATCAAACTTTAAAATCTGTTCTATAACTACTTGTTAAAATGTACTTGGAAATTTACTGCTTTTTTGTATATATATTTCACAATTGAAAAAGACATTAAAAAAAATCAATGTAGTAGGTCACAACCAGTAATTTTTTTAAAAGGAAATAAAATACAATAATGAGCATCACACGTAAAAGGGTATTATTTCATGTATAATAATAAGTTTCTATGTGGATGTATACATACACACTGTAAACACACATTTATACAAATTTATGTGTGTTTAGGTAGCAATATAAAATTAAATTTCTTACTATGGATTAGGATTTTAAAAATCTGAAAGCTACTACCTCAGAATATGGACTATTTAGAAGACATAAAATTGCATACCTTTATTTAATAATTAATAGTTGTGGGAAAACTAGCTATGAATGAATGTTAACTGGACATACAAACCTAATATTAATGCAACAAAAATCAGTTTAACAAATTCCAAAATTTAAGACTATTATCAAAAAGAATTTAAAATTTTTGGTACTCATTAACAAGTGACTAAGACATCATGCATCATTAGAAACAGTGTAGGACTCAATAATTTGATGCAAAGTTTATGTAATGTTATAGACAATAGGCATCATATCCTAAAAAGTTAAGGTTTTTTTCCTTACCTATTACCATATCCAAAATATTATCATTCTCATCCACCAAAGGGTCCATGCAAACCATATCCAGCAATTCCATCAGCTGCTTTTGAAGAGAATAGGCCTCCTTGAAAACAGCCTGGAGAAGGTCTGAAACGAGGTGTAAACGCCCAGAATAGATAGATTCACTGTTCTGGTAAAAAATAAATAAATAAAAATGGGAGAAAAACAAATCATAAAATGTTTAAGAGCCAAATTTACTTAAACTCATACTATTAGGGAACTTAAATTTAATTATTTTTATTGAATCATGAATTCCTTTATTAAACAAATGCCTAATGGATTTACATTATACACAGGACATTTGAAAAGATCCAAGTGTGCATAAAATATGACTTCTAGCTTCTGTGATCTTGCAAATATAGAACTAAAGGGAAGCCAAATAAAATTAAGTCAATTACATAACATTTTAGCACCCTCTCTCCAAAGAGAAGCATAAATTAAGTGGTGATTTGTATTTACCCAACAAATAGCAACATCAAAACTGCCTGTGGCCCACAAATCCTACACCCGCTTTTGTGTCTAAAAGCTACCTGAGCTACCTGAGGAATGTAGAGATGGACTAAGTTAACTTCCTTCACTGGCACCAAATCAATAATGAACTCATCTGATCCACCAATATCATACAACAGAACTATTTCAGGATACCAGTGAACACAAATTCATATCATTTTTTTCTTTATAGAGAGCAAATAAGATTTTCATAAATGTAAAACAAATCTCTACTTTTTATGGTGCCCCATCTTCACTTATTCTCAAACAAATATTTATACACATGATTTTTGTATAATTCATAAAATCGGAAAAATTACATTCTAATAATATAGATTAAAATGTAAAACCTTATATACAAATACTATTTTGCTTGGCCTCTTTATCAATGGATTTTAGGCCTTTTAAAATGTACTTAGGGAAGGTGGGGTAAGATGGCAGCATGGTGGGGTGTGGAATTTACTTCATCCTCCAGAGCAGCTAGTTAATAGCCAGGAACTGTAGTAACAGCTGCTGGGGGGACATCAGTGACCAGACACACATCTTATACCTGTATGGAACATGTGAACTGGCTAAGATACCATACAGATCTATGAGTCTCTAGTCACAAGGTCAGCGTCCCTCCCACATGGGCACAGCAGGCTGGTTCCCAGAGGGGAAAGGAAACAGATTTTACCTGTAGCAAGGAGTTAGCTAAAGGAAGCCCCAATTGCAGAATTAACAAATTCTGAGTACTGAAAACAGGCCCTGAGCACTAAAAAACCTGGAGTAAGCACTAAAGGAACCAAGAGTTCTCCCCAGCAGAGAGGGGGTTGGGCTAACTGAAAAAAGAAAAGAAAAAAACAAAAAACAGAGACTTTTTGAGTAGGACAGCATAAAATACTGGAAAAAGGCTGGTCCCAAGAAAAGGGGACACACAGAGCCTGGGAACATATAGAGCCAAGTACCAATTCCTGCTCTTATCTGAAAAACCCAGGGAGTAGGAGGAGTTCAGCTCTATGGTGCAAGCACGCTCAGACTACAGCACTGCCCCAGAAAAGGGCAGAATTAAGGCATTTTTGAAAGACAAAGTAGCCAGGTAGACTTCAATAAAGAGTGCATCATCCCCAAGAATAAGAGGGTGGGGCCCAGCGCAAGTGGAGGCCTTCCTTCAGGAAATTGAGGCCCCAGGCACTGTAAAACTAAAGCAATCAAAGCCCACCTAGGTCTCAACTATACCCCTGGCAGGTAGAGGCTGCTGTAATTAAAGACACTGCATTTTTTTAACCTGTTGGGAAGCTGCAGGCAGAGAAGTGCTACATGCCGAGCAGGATAGGAAAAGCAGAGTCTAGAGGCTTCTATAGGAAAGTCTGACAAACTGGCGGGTCTCATCTTCAAGGAAATCTGATTCTGGTTACTCTGTCCTCCTGAGACATGGGCTGTCTGGTATGGGAAAATCTAACTGGGGTCGATAACATCTGAGGTGACTCTCCTCAAAAAAAAAAAAAAAGGCTCCATGCAGGCAGGCAAGAAACAGAAAACACAAGAACTGAAAAATTCTGATCAGTTAAATAGAACCTATGCTAGAAGGCTAGAATAAGTTGAACTGAACTCCAAAAACAGAGAACAAAGCCATCCAACAAGAAAACCCTAGGTAAAAGGATGAAAACAACCTCCAGAATAAATTAAGGAAATCAAATGCCTAGATGCCAGCAAAAAATAAATAACAAATCATATCAGGAAAATCAAAGATATGGCCCAGTCAAAGGAACAAGCCAACAATTCAAATGAGATACAGGAGTTTAAACAACAAATTCAGGTTGCTTTAACAGACATGCTAGAGGCTATCTGTGATGGTTTGAAAGGATGTATACCCCCTAGAAAAGCCATGTTTTAATCAAAATCCCATTTCATGAAAGAATAATCCCTGTTCAATACTGTATGTTTGAAACTATGATTGGATCATCTCCGTGGATGATGTGATTTAGTCAAGAGTGATTGTTAAACTGGATTAGGTGACGATATGTCTCCACCCATTTGGGTGGGTGTTGATTGGTTTACTGGAGTTCTATAAAAGAGGGAACATTTTGGAGAAAGAGATTCATGAGAGAGCAGAGCAGAACTACATAGCCACGAGAAGCAGAGTTCACCAGCCAGTGACCTCTGGAGATGAAGGAAAATGCCTCCCAGGAGCTTCATGAAACAGGAAGCCAAGAGAAGAAGCTAGCAGATGACGCCGTGTCCGCCACGTGCCCTTCCAGATGACAGCAGAACCCTGTGTTCACCATGTGCCTTTCCAGATGACAGAGAAAATCTGACTGTGTTCGCCATATGCCTTCTCACTTGAGAGAGAAACCCTGATTCATTGGCCTTCTTGAACCAAGGAATCTTTCCCTGGATGCCTTTGATTGGACATTTCTATAGACTTATTTTAATTGGGACATTTTCTCGGCCTTAGAATTGTAAACTAGCAACTTATTAAATATCACTTTTTAAAAGCCATTCCATTTCTGGTATATTGCATTCCGGCAGCTAGCACACTAGAACAATATCCTAGAGAACACGACATCTGAAATCGAACACACGAAAGAAAATACAGGGAAAAGAATGGAAAAATAGGAGCAGGGTCTTAGGGAATTGAATGATTACATGAAGCATATGAATATACATGCTACGGGTGTCCCAGAAGGAGAAGAGAAGGGAAAAGGAGCTGAAAGACTACTGGAGGAAAAAAAAAAATCACTGAAATTTTACCATCTCTTATGAAAGACATAAAATTACAGATCCAAAGAGCGCAGTGTACCCCAAACAGAATAGATCTCAATAAACCTACTCTAAGACACTGACTAATAAGATTGTCAATTGTCAAAGACAAAGAGAGAATCTTGAGAGCAACAAGAAAAAAGCAGTCCATCACATACAAGGGAAGCTTGGTAACACTACATGTGGATTTCTCAGCAGAAACCATGGAGGTAAGAAGGCAATCGTGCAATAGGTTTAAGATTCTGGAAAAGAACAACTGCCATACAAGAATACTATATCCAGAAAAATTGTCTTTCAAAAATGAGGGGGAGATTAAAATATTTTCAGATTAATAATCACTGAGAGAATTTGTGACCAAGAGTCCAGCTCTTCAAGAAATACTAAAGGGAACACCATAGGCAAATAGGAAAAGGCAGGAAAGGTCTAGAGAAGAGTATAGAAATGAAGACAATCAGTACAGGTAAAAAGAGAAAAAATTAGATAGTACATATAAAATCCAAAAGACAAAATGATAGACGAAATTACTGCCTTTACAGTAATAACATTAAATGTTAATGGATTAGACTCCCCAGTCAAAAGACATAGACTGGCAGAATGGATTAAAAAACAGGACCCATCTATATGCTGCCTACAGGAGACTGATTTTAGACCCAAGGACAAAAACAAGGTGAAAATGAAAGGTTGGGAAAAGATATTTTATGCAAACAACAATCAGAAAAGGGCAGCAGTAGTTATATTAATATCCAACAAATTAGACTTCAAATGTAAAACAATTAAAAGAGACAAGAGGGACACTATGTAACAATAAAAGGAACAATTCAACAAAAGGAATTAACAATCATAAATATTTATGCACTGAGTCAGAGTGCTCTAAAGTACATGAGGCAAATACAACATTCAAGGGAGACTTCTATTCTCCACTCTCATCAATGGATAGAACATCTACACAGAGGATCAATAAAGAAACAGAGAATCTAAATAATATGATAAATTAACCATACTTAACAGACATTTACAGAACATTACACCCCACAACAGCAGAATACACATTTTTCTCAAATGCTCATGGATCATTCTCAAGGATAGATCATATGCTGGGTCACAAAGCAAGTATCAGTACATTTAAAAAGACTGAAATCATACAAAACATGTTCTCTTATCATAAGGCAATGAAGTTGGAAATCAATAACAGGTGGAGGGCCAGAAAATTCACAAATATATGCAGACTAAACAACACACTCTTAAAACCAGAAAGCAAAGGAAAAAATTACAAGAGAAATCAGTAAATATCCCAAGGCAAATGAAAATGAACATACATGTCAAAATTTATGAGATGCAGCAAAGGCAGTGTTGAGGGAAATTTATTGCCTTAAATGCCTATATTAAAAAAGAAGAAAGAGCAAAAAATCAAGGAACTAACTCTTCACTTCAAAGAACTAGAGAAAGAACAGCAAACTAACCCCAAAACAAACTAAAGGAAAGAAATGAAGATCAGAGTAGAAATAAATGAAACTGAGAACGTGGAAACTGATAAAACCTCAAAGAACCAACCAGAAGTTGGTTCTTTGAGGAAATTAATAAAATTGATGGACTCTGATGGTGGCTCAGTGGCAGAATTCTTGCCTGCCACGCCAGAGACCCAGATTCGATTCCTGGTACCTGCCTGTGCAAAAAAAACTGATAAACCCTTAGCTAGGTTGACCCTCCCCCCCCAAAAAAAGGCAAGAAAATGCAAACAAATAAAATCAGAAATAGAAGAGGAGAAATACCACTGACCCTGCAGAAATAAAGAAGGTAATAAGAGAGGATAACAACAGCAACTACATGCTAACTAGACAACAGAGATGAAATGGACAACTTCCTAGAAAGGCATGAGCAACCACTACAGACTCAAGAAGAAATAGATGACCTTCGCAAACCAATTACAAGTAAAGAGATTGAATTAGTCATCAAGAAGCTCCCAAAGAAGAAAAGTCCAGGACTAAATGGTTTCACATGTGAAATCTACCAAGCATTCAAGGAAGAACTAGTACCAATTCTGCTCAAGCTCTTCAAAAAAAATTGAAGAGGGGTGGGCCACGGTGGCTCAGCAGGCAGAGTTCTTGCCCTCCATGCCGGAGATCTGGGTTCAATTCCTGGTGCCAGTCCACGCAATTAAAATTTTAAAAAATTGAAGAGGAAGGCAAGCAACCTAACTCATTCTATGAAGCCAACATCATTCTAATACCAAAGTCAGACAAAGATACTATAAGAAAAGAAAATTATAGACCAATTCCTCTAATGAATATAAATGCAAAAATCCTCAACAAAATACTTGCAAATCAAATCCACCAACACATTAAAAGAATTATACACCATGACCAAGTGGGATTAATTCCAGGTATGCATGGATGGTCCAACATAACAAAATCAATCAACTTAATACACTATATCAACAAATCAAAGCAAAAAAAAAAAAACAAACACACACATGATCATCTTGATTGATGCAGAAAAGGTATTTGACAAACTTCAACATCCTTTCTTGATGAAAACACTTCAAAGGATAGCAATAGAAGAGAACCTCCTGAACATGATAAATGGAATATATGAAAAACCCACAGCTAACATCTTCCTCAATGGAGAAAGACTGAAAGCTTTCCCTTTAAGATCAGGAACAAGAACAAAACAAGGATGCCCACTGTCACCACTATTATTCATCATTGTGCTGGAAGTTCTAGCCAGAGCAATTAAACAAGAAAAGGAAATAAAAGGCATCCAAATTGGAAAGGAAGAAAACTCTCACTGTTTCCATACTGTATGTTGAAAATCATGAAAAATCTAGACAGCAAAGCTAGTACAGCTAATAAATGAATACAGCAAAGTGGCAGGGCACAAGGTCGGTACCCAAAATTCAGTAGTGTTTCTACACACTAGTAATTTGAGGATGAAATTAAGAAAAAAAATTCCATTTACAATAGCAACCAAAAGAATCAAATATTTAGGAATAAATTTAACTTAAGATACAATGAATGAATGAATGAAGAGATAATGTGGAGTAACAGGTACACTTATCCACTATTGGTGGGAATGCAAAATGGTACAACCGCTCTAGAAGGTAGTTTGGCATTCCCTCTGGAAGCTAAGTATAGAACTCATATGATCTAGCAATGCTACTACTAGGTATATATTCAGAGGACTTGAGGGCAATGACACAAACGGACTTTTGCACACCAACGTTTACAGCAGTATTGTTTACCATTGCCAACAGATGGAAACAGCCCAAATGTCCATCAACCAATGAGTGGCTAAACAAGCTGTGGTATATACAAGGAAATACTATGCAGCTGTAAGACAGAATAAAGTCATGAAGCATGTACTGACGTGGATGAACCTTGAGGACAATATACTGAGTGAAATTAGCCAGAAACAAAAGGACAAATACTGTGTGGTCTCACCAATGTGAACTACTATTAATGAGTGAACTTTGAGACATGAAGTTAAGAACACAGGTTATCAGGAGATAGAAATAGAATAGAGATTGGCCAATTGGTGCTGAAAAATAGACTGTACAACAAGACTGACTGTAAAAATTTAGAAATGGATAGCACAATACCACCTGATCGTAGCACAATAAATAATAAGGATCCATATCCCACACACTACACAAAAATTAACTCAAAATGGATCAAAGGCCTAAATACTAGAGCTAAGACCATGAAACTTTTAGAAGAAAATATAGGGAAACAGCTTATAATCTAGTGATAAGAGGTGATTTCCTAGACCTTACACCCAAACATGAGCACTGGAAAAAGAAATAGATAAATGGGATCTCCTCAAAATGAAACACTTTTGTGCATCAAAAAACTTTGCCAGAAAGGTAAAAGAGGCAGTCTACACAATGGGAGATGATATTTAGAAATCATATATAGATAAGAGTTTAACATCTAGAACATACATTCTACAACTCAACAACAAAAAGGCAAACAACCCAATTAAAAAATGGGCAAAAGGGGGTGTGAGGGTAGTTCAGTGGTAGAATTCTCACCTGCCATGCGGGAGACATGGGTTCGATTCTGAGCTCATGCACTTCCCAAACAAACAAAGAAGACAACAAAACCAAACAAACAAAAAAAGATTCAACAAATGATGCTGCAATGAAGGATATTCACATGGAAAAAAGAATGGAATGTGACCCTGTCATACAGCAAAAGACATGAACAGACATTTCTCAGAAGAGGAAATAGAAATGGCTAAAAGATACATGAAAAGATACTCACCTTCAATGGCTATTAGGAAATGCAAATCAAAACCACAATGAAATATCATCCAACACCCACTAGAATGGCCATTTATCAAAAAAAAAATAGAAAATGACAATGCTCAAGAGGTCATGGGGAAAAAGGCACATTTATCCACAGTTGGTGGGAATGTAAAGTAGTACAACCACTCTGGAAGGCAGTCTTGTGGCTCCTCAGGAAGGTAAGTATAGAACTGCCATACGATCTAGCAATCCCATTATTAGGTATATATTCAAAGGAACTGAGGGCAACAACACAAACGGACATTTGATGTTTATAGCAGCATTATTTACAAATGCCAAGAGATGGAAACAGCACATATATTCATCAACAGATGAGTGTCTAAATAAGCTGTGGTATATACATAGGATGGAATACTACGCAGCTGTAAGGAAGCATGTAACAATATGGATGAACTTTGAAGATATTATGCTGAGTGGAATTAGTCAGAAACAAAAGGACAAATACTGCATGGTCTCACAAATATATATATATATAAAATATATATATTTTAATATATTTATTGGCAAATCTTCACACACATACAGTCCCTACATGGTATACAATCAATGGCTTACAATATCATTACCTAGCTGTGTATTCATCACTATGATCATTTTTAGAATGTCTGCATCACTCCAGAAAAAGAAACAAAAAGAAAAAAACCCCTACATCCCTCCTTCCCATCAACCACCACCATTTCAATTTATCCAACTTATTTTTACCCCTTACCCCCTATTATCTATTCACTTCTGTGCTGGTTTGAAATGATGAATGTACCCTAGAAAAGCCATGTTTTAATCCTAATCCCATTTTGTAAAGGTAGCTATTTCTTCTAACCCCAATACAGTATGTTTGAAACTGTAATTAGATCATCTCCCTGGAGATGTGATTTGATCAAGAGTGGTTGTGAAACTGGATTAGGTGGAGGCATGTCTCCACCCATTTGGGTGGGTCTTGATTAGTTTCTGAAGTCCTATAAAAGAGCAAACATTCTGGAGAATGAGAGATTCAGAGAGAGCAGAGCAGGACGACATAGCCACGAGAAGCAGAGTCCACCAGCCAGTGACTTTTGGGGATGAAGAAGGAAAATGCCTCCCGGGGAGCTTCATGAAACAGAAGCCAGGAGAGGAAGCTAGCAGATGATGCCCTGTTCACCATGTGCCCTTCCAGACAAGAGAGAAACCCTGACCGTATTCACCATGGCCTTTCCAGATAAGAGAGAAACTCTGTGTTCGCCATGTGCCCTTCTAGATGAGAGAGAAACCCTGAACTTCACTGGCCTTCTTGAACCAAGGTATCCTTCCTTGGATGCCTTAATCTGGACATTTCTATAGACTTGCTTTAATTGGGACATCTTCTTGGCCTTAGAACTTTAAACTAACAACTTATTATATTCCCCCTTTTAAAAGCCATTTCATTTCCGGTATATTGCATTCCAGCAGCTAGCAAACTAGAACAACTTCCCATCCATGTTTTGTTTTTGTTTTTTTATATACACACACATATATATATATATATATATATATATATATATATATATATATATATGCTGCATGGTAGGGTCACATTTCATTCTTTTTCCATGTGAGTATCCCATTATTGCAGCACCATTTGTTGAATTTTTGTGCTTACTTGGTTTTTTGTTTGTTTGCATGTTTGTTTTTTGGGTAAGTGCATGGGCTGGGACTCAAACCCAGGTCTCCCACATGGCAGGCAAGAATTATACCACTGAACTACCTTGCACCACCCCCATCCATGTTTTTTTTTTACTCTTCAGTCCATATCCTGGACAAAAGGAGCATCAGACACAAGGTTTTCACAATCACACAGTTACACTGTAAAAGTTGTATCATTATACAATTGTCTTCAATAATCAAGACTGCTGGAACACAGCTCAATAGTTTCAAGCACTTTCCTCCAACCACTTCAATACACTATAAACTAAAAAGGGAAATCTATATTTTGTATAAGAATAAACTCCAGGATAACCTCTCAACTCTATTTGAAATCTCTCAGCCACTGAAACGACTTTGTTTCATTTCTCCCTTCCTCCTTTTGGTCAAGAAGGCTTTCTCAATCCCTGGATGCTGGGTCCTGGCTCATCTCAGGATTTCTGTCCCACGTTGCCAAGGAGATTTATATCCCTGGAATTTATGTCCCATGGAGTGGGGAAGGCAGTGAGTTTACCTGCTCAGTTGGCTTAGAGAAAGAGAGGCCACATTTGAGCAACAAAAGAGGTTTGCTTAGGCCTAATTTTAAGTAGGCTTAGCCTATCCTTTGCAGGACTAAGTCTCATAAGGGCAAACCCTCAAATCGAGGGCTCAACCTATTGATTTGGTTGTTCCCACTGGTTGTGAGAATGGGAAAGCTGAATATTTCCTCCTTGCTCTCCAGCTTCAAAGCCAACAAGCTCTCGCACCCTAGTCAAGATACCATGTACTTACATTAAACTAAACTGACCATACAGGTTAAATTAGGAAAAGCACTACCCAAAATATAAATTTTGTAACTGCAATATCTTTAACTGTAATGGTCGTATTTTTCATTTTAAATCATATTGAGGCCAGATTATGTTCCATAAGTAAACCTTTTTCTCATAGACAAAAAAAAAAAATGTACTTAGACCCATTACTCACCTTACAATGTACAAATGTACTTTTAATTACATGAAGGACTGAGGAGGGGAGACTATGAATATTTTCTAGAATGACAGATTCCTGTGTGGTACAGACATGCTGAACACATCCTGTAAGAGCTCCTAAGACTTGCACCATTGTCTGAAAATAAGGAAAGAAGTTTCAAACAAGAATATATTTTCTGTGCCCCCGAGAAGGTACCATATTGCACAGGGTGCTAGAGATACAGCAATAAACAAATTACACTCTACTTCTCCTTTTACAGTTTCAGTCTATCAGAACTGTAAATATTGGGACAACTGGCTAGCCATTTAATAAAATAAGGAAAAAAAAAGTTGGAATCCCAACTCATACACCAAAGCACACAGTGGGTGTTCTGCACATATGCTTTGAAATGACATATAGGACGTCCCACCTTGATTACCTGGTCTTCTTTTAAGAGTACAAAATTGTACAAAAAAATCCAAAATTCTGTTTCTATATTCACATCTTTAATTTTACCAATATAATTTCAGCATTAGACTATTTACATAAAGAAAACATGGCTAATTAACATCAGCATAAAATTTCTTACATTCTTTTAAGCTCCTGCCCCACCTGCTCCCACCCCCAACTCTCTCTCCAGTACATTTAACTTACTTTTAAAATATTCCTTAGCGTGCTCTGGATTTCTGAATTTTGGCTGGATAGTTCTCTTGCTTGACTGGTTAATTCATACATCATGTCATCAAATAATTTCACAGTCTGTGAGAAGAAAGCAAATTATAACAGGAAGAACAGAAAAGATATATCTTTAAAAAGTAGGATGACTTCATTTTTTTAACGTAAAAGGATGTTTAATGTTTATATATAATAATAATGAGTTGATTAGAATGGTAAAATTTGGAAAGTCCTCAACCATATGGCATTTGTTAAATGACTTATGGTATGACCACATTACACCATGGTATACACCCATTAGCAATCATGTAGGAGATATTTATTTACTCACATGGAGAGGTTTTCATGCTCTACTACTGTTAAGCAAGAAAGGCAATTAATACAACAAGATGTAATTTATGGTCTCATTTTGGTAAGATTTCTCTGTATGTAGGATGACTTCATTTTGCACTGGTAACACCCATGAGATACTGTCTAGCTTAACAATTGTACCTAAAAATGTAAATATAAATATAAGTATTCCCACAATATAATCTCTTAAAAATGTAAAACCACAGTCAGTAATTGATTTATTTTTCCATTTCTATCTGTGGTTTGAATGTCTTTAATAATATCAATAAAAAATCAATCAAAGTTCATTTTGGGGAATACAACAAACATAAGTATAGCTCTCTGCACAATAACTGACAATTATCTTGACCAATCAACTTTCATTTGGAGATATATATGGCTATTTTCTGGTAGTGATAATGAGTTTATGCTGAATCACCTATTCATTTATATTCTAACCAATTTTCCTTTTTAACCAAGATAAAAATTAGGGTTAGAATATCTCATGTAGCTTCAAAACTACATTTTTACAACTTGAAAAGTTAGCCACTGTGCTGGTTTGAAACTGTTGTGTACCACAGAAAAGCCATGTTCTTTAATCCTCATTCAATATTATTGGATGGGAACTTTCTGATTACGTTGTTTCCATGGCGATGTGCCTCTACTCATTCAAGGCAGGTGATTCCTGGAAGTCTTTAAGAGGGAGCCATTTTGGAAAAAGTTTCAGAGCAGACAGAGCCCACAAAACCAGAGACCTTTGGAAATCTAGAAGGAAAATGTCTCTGGGGAAGCCTTATGAAATGAGAAGCCAGGAGCGAAAGCTAGTACATCACCATGTATCTTCCCAGCTGACAGAAGTATCCAGAAGCCAAAGACCCCACCAGAGGCCAGCCATATGCCTTCTCATCTGGTAGCATCAACCTTTCTTGAGTGAAGGTAACCTCTTGTTAATTTGGACATTTTCATTGCCTCAGAACTCAAAACTTGCAACTTAATAAATTCCCTTTTTAAAAATTCTTCTATTTCTGGTATATTACATTCTGGCAGCTTTAGCAAACCAATACAGCCACCCTAAGACCTTAATACTCAGATCTTTCTAAACAAATTAAATGCTTAAACATTACAAGAATAACAACAGTCAATAATACAATGTAATTAAAGAGGATGCTGTTTCCCTTTTTTCATCTATACAATATCTGGACCTTTTTCTGATGGTCAAGAACATATTCTAAGAAACGCTTTAGACAGAGTATAATCAAGAGGATATAAGTAAAAGGAATTCAAATGATTATTTGTTTAAAAGCTAAACTTGGAAATCTATTTCAAGAAGAGACAAGTTATTGCAAATAAATCTCCTTCATTCCAGCACCAAAGCACCTTTAGTTCAATCAGTTAAAAAATATATATATGACTGCATTTTTCAGAGAAAAAGTAAACTACATATCTAAAAAGTAGGAAGATAGTTTGTAAATTGAATGTTTTTTCTTGGTTACTTGATTTTACCAATATGCAGTCTTTTTTTTTAATGCAATTTAAGTGAGATATATCCACACACCATACAATCCATCCAAAGTATACAAACTATGGTTCATAGTATAATCACATAGTTGAGCATTCATCACTACAATTTTAAACATTTTCATTACTCCAAAAATAAAAACAAAACATATCCCTTATCGCCCCTTATTATTGGTGTAGTACAATTGTTAATGTTAATGAAAGATATTAAGATATTACTGTTAATTATAGTTCATAGTTTACAATAGGTACATCTTTTCCATACACCATTCTATTACTAACTCATTCTAATAGTGTCATACATTTGTTCTAGATCATGAACCTTTTTGTACTATTGGTGACAGTCATCATCCACAAGAGTCACTGTGTCATACAGTGCCATGTTTTAACCTCTAGCTTTCCTTCTGGTGACATACATGACTCTGAACTTCCCCTTTCAATCACATTCACACACAATTCAGCACTGTTAATTATATTCATAGTAACATATGCAGCCTTTTTTATTCTAAAATTTCTCTAAAAAAATTTGGCTGTTTTTCAAAAAAATGAAATTTAGCAATTATTAATAATATACTAAGATAAAATGAACTTACTACCTGTTCTAGTTTGCTAGCTGCTGGAATGCAACACACCAGAGACAGATTGGCTTTAATAAAGGGGATTTATTTCATTAATTCTTCAGAGGAAAGGCAAGCTAACTTTCATCTGAGGTTCTTTCTTACATGGGAAGACTCAGGGTAATCTCTGCTGGCCTTCTCTCCAGGTCTCTGGGTTCCAACAACTTTCCCTGGGGGTGATTCCTTTCTGCATCTCCAAAGACCTGGGCTGAGCTGCAAGTGTTGAGATAAGGTATGCCGAGATGCTTGGGCTGTGTTATGTTGTGCTCTCTCATTTAAGCACCACCCAATTATGTCAAACGTCATTCACTTCAGCAGGCACGCCTTCTAGCCGACTGCAGATGTAATCAGCAACAGAGGAGGTTCACACACCACTGGCTCATGTCCACAGCAACAGAACTAGGTGCCTTCACCTGGCCAAGTTGACAACTGAATTTAACTACCACCCTACCCATTCCAAATTTTCATGTAATAGCTTTAAAATACAAGACTATTTAAAATTAGCTACAATTTAAATTCAATTATTAAGGTTCCACACAATCTGAAAATATAATTTTTAATCACCTAATGATTATCCTAACACCATCAAATTCTCAGATCTATTTTTTCCAACTTTATTTGTAGTTAACAATGTTCGCTATATTAGAAAAAGTCACATTTAAGAAAAAATCATCTAAAACTGAGACTAATTTTAACAAACTTTACAACATGCGGCTTAACACAATAATATACCTTTGGTAGTACTTTAGAAAAGAAAGTCTGTTCCAGTGTCAGGTGGTTCATATGCGGTAGAAACATTTCTATGATAATTTTCAGAATTCCTATAAAGCAAAAATATTAAGTCATGTCAGCCAACAAAGGTCATTCCTCTTTACCAAATGCAAGAATATGTACATACTATTGATATAAAGCTTTGCACAGTCTCAAAATGTTATAATCTATAAACAGATATTATTTAGAATCTGAAATAGCCAAAAAGAAAAAAGAAACTATATGTATATGTTTATTAACTGGGGAATCAGTTAAACAGATGTTCATACATCTATTTAACAGGATATTCTGCTGTCGTTAAAATATTAGGTAATTTTAAAAGACAAGATAAATGTTAACACTTAAAGATTAAACAAAAACTTCACAAAGTAGTATGATCCTAATTTTAAAATATATAGACATGAGCATATTAAGGTAAATAGATAGGATGGCATAAATGCATAAAAATGAGATGACAAGGATCTATATCAAAATGTTAACAACCATTTCTGATTAGTGGATTTTTTAAATCTTTTATGCATGTTTCAAATTTTCTGCAAAGATGCATAATTCCTATACTCATAAATTGATTCAAATCGATAAAAAACAATTTTGTAACTTACAAAATATATATACACCAACTGGCAACATAAGTTGAAAATTATAAACAAATATTCCACAACCAAGTGAAATGTAAACTGAATAAATTAACTCAAAATATGAGTAAACTGAGCAGTTACAGTCTTTATTCTCTACTTCTACACCTGCATAAATGAGTAAGTCATGTTAACTAATAGTAAGGAAAGCAGGTAAAGATGAGAAAGTCAACTTTTTCCGACTGACAAATTTGTCATCACTTGGACAATCAGCTTTTTTAACTTAGAAATTATTTTCATTTTAAACAACACTAAACAAGCAAAAAGCTGTTCAATAATAAGTTACAAATTATGTTTTATATAGGTTTAATCATATTTTAATAATATTTAAAATATGTAATGTGCTTTTATACACATCATTAAACAGAATACTTTTGCTGTCTCTCCAAAATGAAATTAAAGCTTTTTTTAAGTTGTGTAATTTGAAGGCATTTGGTCATCCTAAGTTCAATGAAAGCTACAGAGGCTGTACCACAATGAGAAATGATTATATCTGAAGGGAATACAAAAATTTAAAGTCATATCCATTGAGATCTGTGGGACTCACACCTAAATGACATCAAAGTAAATTACACCATGAAGATAATTCTACTCACGAATATGCTCAATCCAACTGTCAGAATGTTGATACATAGAGTAAAATAATTAAGGAAGATACTGGTATTATAATAATAAAATATCCACCAATGAGAAATAAATTCACAGAAGTACCCTTCTTTGGAATCATCTGTAAGCAACTGAAATTAGACTTAAATTATTGATTTAATTCCGTTTTTATAAACTTAATGTTTATTAGGTAAACAAACAATATTATGAAAACACTAAAGAAAACATTTTCAAAATTTGTTCTGAGATAAATGTGCCTTTCCAAACCATGGCTAATGAGGACATATTTCTGACAGAAGAGAAACTGTACTATAATAATATAGAAAAGAAATTTTCCCTCCTCAGATTTCTATAGTACTTTTCTGTACCTGTCTTGCTATATTCTTTTCATGTTACTTGTAGACATATCTCACCAATTTTATCAGACTGAAATGCTTCTGTATGTAGCAGGGGCTGATAAATATGAGGGAATAAATTTTTATTTTCAATACAAGTTAACAGTAATCATCTTATAAACTATCACTAGTATATCAAGAATAATTGTTAGAAATATTTTACTATAAAAAACAATACAACAATCTTTAAAGAATATATCAACAAATAACCCATTGCACTAATATAAGAATTGATTCCTCTTCTGATATCTTAATTTGTGTAAACATTTTTACAGCAGCAACCAAAATGAGATATAGTCATTAATGAACTCATCTGAGTTAGGTAGGGTAGAATTTACCTCATGGAAAAGCTAAAAAAAAAACCTTCTAGCTACCTCTAAAATTAAACGTAAATTACAATTATGTAGACATGTGGGTAAGGACCAGAAAATAACATGCAGACTACAAACATGAAAAATTATAGGAATCATGGATTTATTGCAAACTTTTCTCTCATTTGTTGAAAATAAAATGTTACCATAAATTGGAAAAAAATTGTCTATGAGACTTTCAAACATTTTAAAAATATGAAACATTTTAGCCCTTTATTAAGTAGGCATTATGTGCTAGGCACAGTTCTTGTTGCTGGGATAATGCAGTGACCAAAACAAAGTTCTTGGCTTTATGGACTTTTCAGTCAAAATGGAAAACAAACAACAGAGCAATCAAGATTACTGCAGTTAGTGATAAAGTGCTATTTAGAAAAATGAACAGGACTATGTGATAAACGTTAGTGACAGACGGCATCTGGGAAAACTACCTGATTCAGGCCTCTGAAAAGGTCCCTCTGAGGTGACATATGAGATGAAACCCAAATAATGAGATGTACAAAAGGATGGAAGAAGAGCAAACCAGGATACGGGATCAGCAAACGCAAAGATCCTGATTGTTACTAGCATAGTGCACTAGATCAGTGGTAGCCTTGAAGGTAAATTTAAATTTTATTCAAAGTTTGATAAACCGTTGCAGGGCAAGTAGACTATTAACAATAGTCCAGGTGAACAGTGCTGAGGGTTTGGAATAGGGTGGTAGCTAAGAAGATGGACAGAAGTGGACGGATTCAAGGTAAGTTTGGAGTCAGACAACATAGAATTGGCTGACCAGGGGTGAAATATAGAGGATTGTGAAATTGTTCCTAAGACGGAGAAAAATGGGGAAGAACAGGTTTGGATTATTTTGAATATGCTAAGTTTGAGATGCACAACCAATCAAGAATGTTGTATTTCAATTTAGTAAAGTCCCCTACAAGCTTCAGGGGAGGAACCATGTTCCTTATCTTTGTTCCCCCAAAGCCTACACAGTCCTTGCACATATCACGCACCCAGTAAATGCTTTTTAGTAGAACTATGCTAGGCGTAGAAACAAGGAATCAAAACTCCTTGAGGAAAACAATAACATCCTACTTAATGACATACGACTGAAAAAGGGCTCTGGTACCTAGTGAGATTTTGCTAATGATCAGATGAATGATTTCTACATGACAATAATATTCAGTAACATTTGGTTGTAGTTGTAAAAAAATTATTTGTGCAGTGTTGAGACGCACACAAATGAAGGGCTTTCTTTTCTTTTTACAAATGAAGGTCTTTTGAGTACAGTTGTAGGTTGAATGTGAAATCAAAAATGTTTTTAAAAATTACCTTTTAATATGAAAGAGAGCTAAGATTTCAGGCACACTGATGACCACAAAGGCATGAGACTACTAAAGAATGGTCTGCACCTGAACAACAGATGCAGGTTGTTAAGCAACTTAAACCCAGCAGTAAATGAAAGTCAACAGAAAGAACGCCTTCTAATCCGCAGAAAGGGAAAATTACAGGTCGCAAAGAGAGAAAACGAACATATTCTGCTTTTTGAACATCTTTTACAGATTTGGTAACATGCTAAAACTCCATCCTTAAATTCTCAAAACACTAAGGAAGAAAGATATCATTCGTATTCACCACCCATTTTAGAGATGATAAAAGCCTGCCTTTCTCTCGGCTCTATTTCCTCCGGCTATTAATAGGCAGAACTGACCTTAGAGCTCTGGTGTTAAGTCCTTGTCTTCTCCGCTTCCCCCCACGCAAAAAATATTTACACTTCATTGCACATTGTGTACAGAACTCAAAGACACAGAAGAATGGAAGAAAGCATTCATCCACTGCAGAAATCTTAGCCCAGAACACCTCAGCGAGCCTCCCCCTCCCCCTCACTTGTTCATCCCACTTATCAACAAGGAGAGGGGAGGGCTCAGGCCGCAGGAACACCTCACAGCCTAGCCAAGGACGTGAGGGAACTTCGTTCCCAAACCTTCTCTAGATGAAAGTGGCAACCAAGGATATAAGGAGCCGGGGCAGGACGGACGGCAGTTCCTGGCGGCATAGCTCCTCCGGCCAGCTACTTAATTCTTCAAGGGAAACCTCGTTCGCCGGAGCCGCACGACCCTGAGACATGTTTTCGCTGAAGAACGAGGCTTCAAATCCGTCCCGCCACAGCTGAGGCCGGAAACTCCCACCGTCCCGGCAGGCCTTGCGAACTCTCTCGGCCAGGACCCAAACCATAGAGAAGCAGCGGGCAGAGTTCCTTGGTGGAGCCCGCGCCCTCCCGGTTGGGACGGAGTCCGGGCATGTCTGGCCCGCGGAAGACTCAGCTCACTGGTGGGCGCGTTCAGATGGCGGGGTTCACGCGTGGTGCGGGATTTTTCAGTGCTGTGACACGTGGACCTGCGGGTCAGCGGGAAGCTCGCCGTGACTCAGGTTTGGATTGTTGTACTATACTTTGTAGATGAGTGCCGGAAGTTACCGCAATTTGTTGCTCTCAGTCCCATAGGGTTTTGAAATTCCACATCTGGAGTCAGGTTTGACCTGGGACCTGCAGTAGGAAATGACTCCCAGTGCCGCTGGGTGGTGGGGTAGAAACAAGGCTTGTACGTACCCACTTAATCGTGTGACCCTACTTTCTGCAGCTTGTGTAAGGAAAATAAAGATACCATCTTTATTGTGAAGTTTGAAACAGATGGTATAAAGTCTCTTGCACAGTTCAGATACGGAGAAGATTATCAAGAAAGTTGCTTCCACTTTCCACAGGCCTCTCCCACCAAACTAATTTTGAGTAATTACTTCAAAATTTCCCCCATTCCCATCCTCCTAGAGCCGCTTGTCTCGACTAAATGTTTGGAGTTAAGTCATCTGGATGAATTTACACTCACCAGAGAATACCTGTGTACACCCCACTTTTTAAAGGATGCCCATCAAAATAAAACTTTGAATTCCTGTCATTTGAGACAGTAACAGACTGAAGTGAAGAAATTTTGGCAGTTTAGAGAGTGAGTATGTTTGGACACTTGGGCATCGTTAATACAGGAGAAGGATACCAAGTAGCTAGGCTTGTCATTTCCTGTCTG
Organism: Tamandua tetradactyla; assembly: GCF_023851605.1. Classification (NCBI taxonomy): domain Eukaryota; kingdom Metazoa; phylum Chordata; class Mammalia; order Pilosa; family Myrmecophagidae; genus Tamandua; species Tamandua tetradactyla. Next base: position 23,592,660 of record NC_135330.1, on the reverse strand, counting down.
AAAATCTTGAACTTGATCTTTTTGTTGCTGCTGCTGTTGTATCCTTTGCTTTTACAGTTTATTCTTTTCTTCAACTTCTGAACCCTTGAAGTTTTGTGTGTGTGATGTTGTTTCCCCAAAATCACATCTCTCTCTCTCCCTCCTTTTTTTAGAAAAAGCAGCTATTTTGGGTATTGTGGAAGGCGGGTTGGAAGGGGTGGGAGGAGAGATTTGCTGTTACATTTTAGTGAAATGTGTCATTTTGCTTGAATAATAATTTTATTTCTTTTATTTTCTCCAGAGCTAAATTGAAAACAAAGCAAAGTCTTCTAAAAGGTCATTTGGAAACACCTCTTAATATTTGGAACTAAGCCTAAACTGCCAAAGAGAAATTGATCCTAACAAAACTAACTGAATAATTGAAGCAGGATTGCCTATAAGTGTGTCATCAAATTCCATCCAGAAATCAAATGATCTGCCTTTGAAGATTTGAGGATTGTATGCATTTAATGAAAGGATGACCTTTCAATTTAATTTCACTGTAGACCATCTGGAAAATGAATTAAAACCCCTTGGAGATGAAGCTTCGACCTTGGATTCCTCAAAAGAGTCATCAATCTTAGAAAGTCAAAAAGAAAAACAGAAGGAGAGAAAATGTTCTACAGACCAATTTGATTTGTCTCAGGATCACCAGTGGGAAAATAAGTCACTGGGAAATACAGCTCCCTCTCAAGACAGAGACTATCCACACAATGAAACTAACAGTTCAAGTAAGTTAGAACCTGATGAAAATCAGCCCTGCTTGAGAGCTGCCAAACAGCATGCTATACCTAAAGATTTAAAGAAAGTATTAGAAGATAAAATCATAGAAACTTTACCAGGTCTCCAGCATGTTAACATACCTGTAGTGAAAACTATCTTGTTGAAAAATAATTTCCCTGGAGAGAACATAGTTTCAAAGAGCTTTTCTTCTCATTCTGATCTTATTACAGGTGTTTATGAGGGAGGGTTAAAAATCTGGGAATGTACCTTTGACCTACTGGCTTATTTCACAAAGACCAAAGTGAAGTTTGCTGGGAAAAAAGTATTGGATCTTGGCTGTGGTTCAGGGTTGCTGGGTATAACTGCATTCAAGGGAGGAGCCAAAGAAATTCATTTTCAAGATTATAACAGTGTGGTGATTGATGAAGTCACCATTCCTAACTTAGTGGCTAACTCCACTTTGGAAGCTGAAGACGATGATGTATGTGGACCAGATGTAAAAAGGTGCAGGAAAGCGAAACTAGCAGAAGAGCTGTGCAAATGTCAGTTCTTTTCAGGGGAGTGGTCTGAGTTTTGTAAGCTTGTACTAAGCGATGAAAAATTCTTTGTAAAATATGACCTCATTCTCACCTCAGAAACCATTTACAATCCAGATTATTATAGTACTTTGCATCAGACATTCCTTAGCTTGTTAGATAAAAATGGACGAGTGCTTTTGGCCAGTAAAGCTCATTATTTTGGTGTAGGTGGAGGTGTTCATCTCTTTCAAAAGTTTGTAGAAGAAAGGAATATATTTGAGACTAGAACACTTGAAATAATTGATGAAGGACTAAAGAGGTTCCTAATTGAAATGACTTTTAAGCATCCCAGTTAATGTCCACTGAGTGTCCTAAGTGAAATAAACAGAATGACCAAAACTTTGTTTTGAATGTTCAGTTTCTGCTTTGCTATTATTTTTGTCTGAAATTCTGACATTATTTATTTAGTTTTATTTATCCAAATAATAGACTGGCTATATTAGCAAGTTTGTACCTGCTAGTGAAACTGAGAAAATCATGTCCCTGATCATTTTTTTAAGTTATTTTTATTGTGGTATCATATATACAACATAATTTCCCATTTTAAAAATTTATATGGGTACAATTCAGGGATATCAATTATATTCACAATATTGTTCTACCATCACCAGAAAAATTTTTTCATCACCCCAAACAAGAAACTGTTTACTCTTGAAGCAGTAACTCTCCATTCTTTCCCCACCCTCTCCTACAGCCCCTGGGAAACTGCCTTCTACCTTGTCTCTATGAACTTGTTTATTCTATGTATTTCATATGAAGTACATGTCATTGCATGTGTCAAAACTTAATTCCTTTGTATGACTGACTAATAGGCCATTTATGTGTATACCACATTTTGTTTATCCGTTCATTTGTTGATCGACACTTAGTTTATTTCCACCATTTGCTGCTGTGAACACTGGCGTACATCCCTGTGCATTTTGATAAGATCTGGAAAATCATTTCGAGGCATAAATGTCTGTTCTCTACTTTCATTCTGTTTGACCTTTGTACCATCTTTGACTATATGAAACGGTTCCCAAGAGACCTGCCATTTCTTAGCGCAGGTTGGTGAATTTCTTCTCAGTCTTTTTTAATTGTATTCGGGGGAGAGAGTGCTTGGTCAGATCACCATACTATACATAATATGCATACACAATGTGCATTGCCAAATGCTACTTAGTTTAAGGTAACTAAGAAAAAGTTTCTATTTTATTTTTAACATTGTTATCTCATAGTTTATTCAATACATTATAAATTCTTCACAATTGGTGAGGTACACAAAGTAGACATGCCATTCTGGCTCTCCTGTGCTTTTGTTGCTATTACTGGCACCAGCTTTACTCCAGTTACGCAAGCATGAAAACTTGGGGACAGTACAAACTCCTTCCTTCCCCTCATTCCCCAGCTTACTGGTTACCAGATACTGCCACCTTCCTCTCTCCATCTGTCCTACTTCAAATTCAGCTGTCACCATCACCTGTGTACATCTCTCCACCTGAATGATGAAAACTCAAGCCACCATTTCTGCTCAGCTAAAGAACAGGGACAAGCTCCATGTGGAACCCAGTGGGAAACTGGAGGATTGTCTGGTACTTAACAACAGCAGAGTGACTGGAAAGACTTACACTGTCCACTGTGCTGATGTGCTGCTCCATAGCTGAGAGGAGAGCAGAGGATCGGACCCTTCCACTAAGCTGGAGTGGAGCATAGTCCAGCAGCCTTGGCCAGATACGGACAGCTACATCTGTAGGCTTTCAAGGGGAAAGCACAGCTGGGCTTGACCTGCTTGTATCCACTGTCATGGCTCACGGCTGTGACCTTACTAAGAGTTCGAAACCCTCCTTTAATAAATTATCTTTTTAAATTTCTGTCTGGCTTTGGCTTAGATTTTAATGTGTATCCAGGATGGGGCAAGAAAGGGTTCAGCTGTCTCCTGTCCTCTCTCCTTCCCTGCCCACCTTCCCTCCTCTTCTTACTTTGGCTCATGCTATAAAGAGAATAAGACTACTTTTGTTTTATTTTTAATACTAAATCACTTTGCATAAGAAGACTGAGGATTTGAGCAGTTGAATTCACAGAGCAATGAAGGAAATAAAGAGAAGTTGATGATAGAGTATAAAATGATAGAGAAAACAAATAGATCTTAAGGTTAACTGCTTGTAGTCAAATAAGTAGGAGATGCTAGTGTCTTGATAGGAGGAAAAAGACTAGGAAAGGGGAATTGCACATTCTGGAGAGGATAAAGTCCTTACCAGTTGTTAAATAGAAGAAAAGAGAAGGGAGAAAAAAATTTTGTTCGTTCTAGGGTGGAAGCGCTCACATTTTAGCATCTCTGAAATTGAGATCTGCCCTCCTATTTGGCAACATGTTTATCTTTCTTGGTGGTACCTAGAATAATCTTGGATTCAATGAAATTTGATATTTACTGGACATCTACTATAAACTAGGGGCTTTATGAATAGCTTCTTGGTGAATACTTATAACTTATGAAGTAGATATTCACATTTTAGTAATTATAAACAGCTAACAGTTTTCAGCATTTGCTGTATGCAGGGTAGAAAAACTTTAACATATGATAACACTAATATTTACAACAGCTCTGAATTAGGTTCTAATTACTGTCCTCATTTTATAAAGAAACTAAGGCTATTAGCTATTAGCCTTAGTTTCTTTTATAAAGGAAATTAATACTTTGCTCCCAGTCACATTCCTCACCGTGAACCAGAATTAGAACTGAGGTCTTCATTCTTTTCATGACATTCGTGGTCTCAACCCTAATAATCAGATGGCTGTTCACATCACAAAATTTCTTAGCACCCTTTTATTATTCTGAAAGAAAGAGTTAAACTTATACATGCACATTATTTAAAATTATATATATATATCCCTAATTATAATGTGGAGAATGTAATTTATAATCAAACCATTCAAAGTTCATTAGGTTAAAGTACACAAGAAAATACACAGTAGCCAGATGCTTGCATCTAGAGTGCCACAGCTACAATTCCAGACCTACTGGATAAAATAGAACAGGCCCTGACAGTTGAGTTGGCTAAGTAAGAAAATAAAAGCACTGGATAGAGCCCCATAGCACAAATCAGTATCTATGGCTTAGAGACAAACAGTTCTCCAAGATGAAGCAGACTGAGGAGATGTCAGGTCATCATTCAGGAGGCCTGTCCATGAGAAGCAGAGCCTGGTTCCAGTGATTTCTTCTGTGGCTCCTCTCTTACCTCCTCTGGAGCTTGTCTCTCTCTCTCTGCTCTCTCTGTGAGCTTCTTCTCTAAGCTCTCTCCAAACTTCTCTGGGTATTTCTCTGTGACTCCCTGGACTTTTCTGTTGTTTATCTGCAAAAAGGATCCCAGTAAAGGATTAAGACCCACCTTGAATGGGCCTATCGAAATTGAAAAGGCCTAACCAATAGGTCACACCTACAACAGATCCATACCCACGGGAATGCATTAAAAGAACATGGCCTTTTCTGGGGTACGTAACAGTTTTAAAATGACACATCTACACATTCTATTTTATCTATAGGAAAAGAAAAATTTCCCTTATACAAAAGACATTCATTCGATCACAATATCACAAAAGCCTTAGATCATTTCAGTAACAATATTAAGTACAAAATCAGTTACAGGCATAGTATGTCCTAAGGTAAAAGTCTCCTCTGGCTGTGAACCTGTGAAACTTAGAACAAGTTATCTACTCTCAATATATAAAGGAGGGTCTCCATAGGGAGAAAATGGGGATCTCAAACAGTCCTGCAGAACTGAAGGGTAAGCTTCATTAGATTTTAGGGTCTGATAGTCATCTATAGAATGATATTTTATCCTCAGGGTTGAAGAGAGCAGCAGTCCCACCCTTTCAAGGACTTGTGCAGCAACCCTGATTTCTCTAAACACTGGAGACTCCAACATCCCCAAACACAGGGGAGACGGCCATGTTCTTCAACCCACCCTCCTCAAGCATCTGGGTGGCAGCTGGACACCCTGCCATCTCTGGAGCAGAGGCCCCATCCCCTTAGAACAGAGGCCAGGCACTCCCCAATCCCCAGGGAATGTGCTCCACCTCTATGAAGCCTGAGGCAGCAGCACTCTTCCTGAACAATGGAGTGGCCAAGCTCCCCTCAGGAAGAGTGAGCACCCTGGGGTGACAGTACTCTTCTTGAACAAAGGGAAGAAGGCTTGCCTTCTGCAAACTCACCCTTTCCATGTGCATGGGTGGGTCCACTCTCCTGGCTTGAGGTTTCTTGGCTCCAGAACCTATTTTTCCTTCAACCTATCCCTTTTCTATCCCTTTGAGTATAGGCTGGCAGTGGTTCCATTTATTTAGTTCTTACAAAAAATTTATTGGTTTCACATGCAGTACCCAGGGGTCCCAACCATCAGACAATAGGACTTTGTACAAATCCTTTCTGGATAGCTGCATTTCTAATCCTGGCTTTTCTGAAATGGCTGACTGGTTCCAAGTTTGGTGAAATTCCTCACATGGAGCAGAAGTCTCTGGAAACTCATTTCCCAAAAGCTCGGAATTTTCCAAACTATCAATTTCTGGTTTCTTTGTACCCACTAATTCAGCTCTTAATTTATCCCTTTCCTCTCACATTTTACTATAAGCTGCAAGGAGAAGCCAGACTACATTTTCCAAATTTGGTTTGGAAATCTCATCAGCTAAATATCCAAGCTTGTCACTTTCAAATTCTGCCTTCCATCCTACCTCAGCACTCAATCTTACAAAATTCTCTGCCACTTTAAAACAAGGGTCACCTTTCTTACAGTTTGCAATGAAACACTCATCATTTCTTTCTAGAGGCTCATCAGAAGTATTTTTAGCATTTATATTTCTACCAAGAGCGTCTTCAAAGCAATCTAGGCCTTTTCTACCAAGGTCCTCACAATTCTTCCAGAATCTTCCCTTGATTCATTTATAAAACCTTTCCAGCACTTTTGGTATTTGCAAGTCATAGCACTCCACTCTTCTGATATCAAAGTCTACACTAGTTAGGGTTCTGTAGGGAAACAGAACCAACAGGAGATATCTGTAAATATGAGATTTTATAAACGTGTCTCATGCACAAGTCCAAATTTCATAGCGTAGGTGGCAAGCTGGCAACTCTGATGAAGGCCTTCAATGAATTCCCCAGGAAAAGCTGGCTGGCTGAAGTAGAGATGAAAATTCTATCTTCTGGCTGCAGAAGTAATCACTTCTCCTTTTAAAGTCTTCAGCTGTTTGGATTAAAGATCTCATTGCACAAGACACTCCCCTAGTTGATTGTAGATTTAATCAGCCATAGCAGCAATCAACTTACTGATGACTAATTCCAGGAAATATCCTCACAGTAACAATTAAGCCAGTGCTTGCTTGGCCAAAAAATTGCACACCATTACCTGGCCAAGTTGACACATGAACCTATCACAGAGAGAATCCAGCAAAAGCAGAAGGAGTCAAAGCAGAAGTCCTGTTCTGAGAATTCAATAATTCTGGGAATCAAGGAAAATTCTAGGGGTAACAAAGAGCCTAAGCACCTACCCAAGTTACTGGCAGCAAGAGACTTGAAATACAAATTATGTCTCTAGATCTAGGAGAAGGATATATGACAAATTTTCTCATGTACATAGTAACTAATTTAAGGAGGCATATATATTAAACCAATGGACTTTGGAGTTCAATACTTTGCATTAAAATACAGTTTCCCAATCTGAAAACAGGGTTTATAATAGTATCTCCCTAATGTAATTCTTGTGAAGAATAAGAGTTAATATTGAATACTTATCATGGTTCTTATCACATGGGTCCCATGTATAAATGTTAGCTGTTATTATTTCTAAGAATTTTCATAATATGTAGTTGCCTTGTTTACTGAAGCATTATAGGAAGACCCACCCACTTTTATTCTAAATAGGGTTGTGTCTTTAAGATACACAAATCTCAATTCCTAACTTGGAGAAGCAAGTAATTTCCAGACCTTGCACTGCCCAGTGCCAATCTCCTTTCTCTCCTCCCCCACCTCCCAACTTTTAAGCTGTCCTGTTTTAAAACTTTGCAGAATGTTAATGATGAAGAACAGCATACCTTGTGAATTTGTTTCTAAAAATGCAGTCACAAATATACTGTGTTCTGCTTTGTCTTTCAGCACACCTTTTAAAAACACTCTATTGATTTAATTTGCTCATTAAAAATGAATGAAAGTAATATTTAGTAAAACAGATGTAGAAAGTGTGGTATTCTTATTTCAAGGGTGAAATAAGAAGTATATTAGTGTGATTCAGTGTGACAGGTACCAACAGAACATAGTAATAAAAGTAAAACGGATACAAAACACTCCTATTTGTAGAGATAGAGTAATCACTAAGTCAGTTGAAGTTCTTGAGTTGGAATTTCTTATCAAGGAAAAGAAGATAGTAAACAAAATAATCCAAAAGTAAATTCAAAATGCTCAACTCCTTTTGTTTGCAAAATTGACTTTAGAAGTAAGTACCTGCATGAGCATATTTGATGGTAGGGGCCAGGTGGAATTCTGGCTTATGTCTGGATGCCTACAATATGCCAGGAACTATGCTCAGCTCTCAACATTCTTAATTTTATTTAATTCTCATGATAGTTTTATGGATTTTTTTTATTATGAAATATAACATATATACAAAAAAAGCAATAAATTTCAAAGCACACCTAAACAAGTAGTTATAGAACAAGTTTCAGAGTTCGGTATGGGTTATAGTTCCACAATTTTAGGTTTTTCCTTCTAGTTACTCCATGACATTGGAGACTAAAAGAAATATTAATATAATGATTCAGCAGTCCTACTCATTTGTTAAATCCTGTCTTCTCTGTTATAACTCCAACTTCACCTTTGATCTTTCTCCCTATCTTTAGGGTGTTTGGGTATGTTCATTTTAACTTTTTCATGTTGGAAAGGGCTGTTGATTATATAAGATAGGGGGATGGAACAAGTTGATGGTCAGGTGGGGCTGAATATAATAATTCAGGCAGATACACACACATTACGGAACACAATTAGGCAAGAAAACAATGGCTGTATTTCAGTCCCACTTGACTTTTCAGCTTTTTTAGTGGCCCTGCTGGCTTAGTGTGCTAGTTTGAAAATATTATGTACCCCAGAAAAGCCATATTTTACTCCTGATCCATTTATGTGGGAGCAGGCATTTCTTTTAATCCCAATTCAATACTGTAGGGTGCAAACTTTTGATTCGATTATCTCCGTGAGGATGTGCGCCCACTTCTGGGAGTGACCCTTTGATTAGAAGGGGATGTGCCTCCATGGGTCTTGATTAGTTTCCTGGAATCCTTTAAAAGAGGAAACATTTTGGAGAAAATCAGAAATGACAGAAGCCTCAGAGCTGACAGAGCAGTCAGATGTAGACGCTTGGAGAACAGTTGCTTCAGAGACAGAGACACGGTGATATCCAGTGGGTATCACCAAGAGATGTTAAGCAAGCCAGATCCTGGAGAGAGCCAAGGGAAGCCAAGAGATAAAAGCCAGCCCTGCAGAAGCAAAGTGAAGAATCCGCACAGGAACAGAGACTGAAGGCACCGAAGCCCAGGCGCAAAGGACCAGTGGATGCCAGCCACATGTCTACCCAGACAGAGGTAGTTCCTGACCCATCAGCCTTCCTTGAATTAAGGTATCTTTCCCTGGACGCCTTTGTTTGAACAATTTTATAGGCATAGAACTGTAAAGTTGTAACTATCAAATTCCCCTGTTTAAAAGTGTTACAGTTCTGGTATATCGCATTCTGGCAGCTTGCAAACTAACACACTTAGTCTTAAAATGCCCCAAATTTTCTGACTAACCAGGTATAGGAAAATGGACAATAGACTGATAAACATCAGGAGCACCATATGAGACCCACCAGATGCAGGAAAGGAGCTGTAAAAGATGCTTGTTTTTTGTTTTTGCATGGTGTGCTGGTTTGAAAGGAGGTGTGCTCCCTAAGAAAAGCCATGTTTTAATATAAATCCCATTTCTTAAAGGTAGAATAATCCCTATTCAATACTGTATATTTGAAACTGTAATGAGATCATCTCCCTGGTTGATGTGATTTAGTTAAGAATGGTTGTTAAACTGGATTGGGGGATGACATGTCTCCACCCATTTAAGTGGGTTTTGATTAGTTTCTGAAGTCCTATAAAAGAGGAAACATTTTGGAGAATGAGAGATTCAGAGAGATTCTGAGAGAGCAACACTACAAAGCAGAGAGTCCACCAGCCAGCGACCTTTGGAGATGAAGAAGGAAGATGCCTCCCAGGGAGCTTCATGAAATAGGAAGCCAGGAGAGAAAGCTAGCAGATGACGCCGTGGTCGCCATTTGCCCTTCCAGCTGAGAGAGAAGCCCTGACTGTGTTCGCCATGTGCCTTCTCACTTGAGAGAGAAACCCTGAACTTCATCAGCCTTCTTGAACCAAGATATCTTTCCCTAGATGACTTTCATTGGACATTTCTTTAGACTTGTTTTAATTGCGGCATTTGCTCAGCCTTAGAACTGTAAACTAGCAACTCATTAAATTCCCCTTTTTAAAAGCCATTCCATTTCTGGTATATTGCATTCCAGCAGCTAGCAAACTAGAACACATGGGCAGGCCCCGAGAAATGAACCTAGGTCTCTGGTATGGCAGGCTGTGGCCCACCCAAGATATATTTTTTTTAATTCTCACAATGATGTGGTGTTCACAATAGGCTTTCTGGCAGGGGCATCCAGCCTGCAGAAATGGAATAAGTCCTTAGTTATCTTATTATACAGCAGGTGAACTGAAAGAAGACATTTTAACTGGGGGTTAGAGCTAGAGCGGTGAATATTTCCACCTAAGCCTCCCCCTGAAAACCCACAGTGAAGGTACCAAGCAAGTGCTAGAGCCAGAAGGCTACTGAAATCCGTCCCTATCACCCTAAAAGAGGCTCTTTTGCTGTCCTCACTGCACAGTAGCAGCCGCAGCAGCAAGGGGTCAGCTAATTGTGTGTGATAGTGTGTGTGTGTGTGTGTGTGTGTGTCCAGTTAGCCAGCTAATACATCTCCACCAGGAACCTGTGAGGTTCCTACTCCTGGTTCCAATATATTAGTCACGGACCATTCAACCAGCCCGGTCACCACTTAGATCAATATGGGGAAGTCGATAAACCTCAGAACATGCTGACAGCAAACTTACCCTTGTTCATCCCTTCTCACTGAAAGACCCTGAGAAATTTATTTAGTCAAGGAGATAAGTGTAAAAATGTATTTGAACCATTCTATTCATTGCAATTTGAGGTGGAAAAGATCAAGCCTCGTCCAAGTTCTTTATGTGTATCTAAAATGTCCTAGAACTCAGTTTTTTTCTTGATCTCTGCTATTCCAGGTTAAATAACTTCTATAAACTTGATTCTGAATTTTAAAACAAATTTAAAACGATAGAACAAAATGAGTGTTCTAGAGGGGCCATGTTTTTTCTTTTTTGAAGAGGAGAACTTGTGTGGAAAGGGAGAATGTAGCCTGAAACTCAAAACACAGTCAGCACACTGGCACACCACATGCTTATTAACTAATCTCTATGCCAGCTTTTTAATTAACATTGCTTCCCCCCCCTTTGTGTTTTAAGAATCTTCAAAAGATCACATTTTTTTCTCACTTGTTTTTCTCCCCTGAGCTTTCAACAAATTGAATTCTGTTTCCTGATATCCAGTTTTCTTTGTTGTTTTCAAGTTTCCCTAGGATTTTTACAATGAGAACCAAGAAAATCCTCTCTTCTAAAGAAAATACCTCATAGAAACATTTTCTAGAAAGAGTGACACACATATTTCAATGCTCTGAATTTTAGTTCTTTTAACAGGAAATGTACTGAAGCCTACATTTTAAACGTTAAACACCACTCTCTTAACTCTGTGACTGTTTTTCATTTTCTGAGTGGAAATTCCATCTTTTGTAACCTCCCCCCAACATACTTCAGAAACTCTTTGGTCATTTCTCCTAAAGCAGCACAACATAAAGAGAAATCGCCTGAGTTAGAATTAAATCATTAAAGCTTGTTAGGTTGCTGGTAATTTAAATTAGTTTGCTATCATCTGTTACTATCATACAGGCATTTTACCCAGTTGCTTAAAAATAAATGGTAAAGTAGTTTAGTGGTTAGAATGCCTGCCTTCCATGTGGGAGACCCGGGATTGATTCCCGGACCATGCACCCCCAAAAATAAATAAATAAAAAAAATAAATGGCAAAGCCAATTGTTAGGGCCCGAGTGTCAATTATTTTCCCCATAAGAGGTCTAAAGTGACATCCTGGATGGGCCTGCTATTTGGACCAAACACATTGTTTTCTAGCTTTCTGGAGTATTTTAAAAATGGGAAGAATTGAGCCCCTCTTAAGTGCTGCCCTCTAGGTGCCAGTCCTTTTCTGTTTAACTTTCTCCAATTTTTTTCAAATCAGGCAGGATCCTACTCTAAAGCCCAAATACATTCTCATTTCAACAAGAATTAACCACAGGACAATTTTGTCGTCTGTGTGTAGAGAGGACAATTTCTGTCTTCAGTAATTTTTTGTCAAAGAAATGTAATACTTGGGAAAAAAGTTTACTCTTGTGTTCTATATTTGCTCATCACACTTCCAGTTACATCCCATTTCTCCTACTCTTTATAAAAGTCGTATGATAAATAGACAAGTCCTCAAGTATAGGTGTGTTCAGTGTCCGCTGTCTACTGCGACTTGTATATTTCCTGTGTTAAGGGACTTTGTCAAATCTAATTTATGAAGGGTCAGAGATTAACTAACAGAAAACAGAACAATAGATAACTCATAGCTTCTGACTAAGCCTATCCTGAAGGAGAGAGACGGGTGAAGAAAAAAAGCAAAAAATAAAACCAAACAAACAAAAACAAAGCTGGAGGGGCGATATCTAGAGGGGATGATGAAGAATGATAGAGAGACAAACATGGGTTTATAATCATTAAAATTTGAAGGAGCAGAAGGAGTGCCCGGAAAGGTAAGATGGTGGAGCTCAAGGTAAAAGACCGGCAGTCAGAGTTGAGAGATTGCCTGGAATTCACACAATAGGAATTTCCTTTTTTGATCTTTTAAACAAATGGCTGAGGATGGGAACACTGGTGAGTCATGCGGGAAAGACAATAAAAGGTCAAGGTTATGTGACTCTGGTAAGATATAGAAGAGAAACATTTGATGGTTGCCCAAATGACTTCTCTGTTTCCCAGACATTTTATACCAGTAGGAGTATCAGGTTGTAGGACAACACTGCCGAGCCTTATACCTGGAATGTCCATACATCCCCATTTGCATAAAGGCTATGCAATCATTAAGGCTCTAAGTATCGAGTCTTATACCTAGAATGTCCATACACCCCCATTTGCCCAAGACATCCTGATTATGCCTGTTGTCCTGTTGTCCCATGGGGTTTAACATTCTAGGACTTTGGTTTGGATGATAATTATGCAGTCAGCCTATTTATACCGATTTATATTGATCCTGCAGCACTATCCTTAACTTTATAATTTCGTAGAATGAGTCATGATAGAAAAAAAAATTATTCAATAAATATTAACTTTAATTGCATGCCAGGCACTGAGCTTGAAAATGTGACATACAGGTACAATGATACATTTTTTGCTTTTAGAGAGTTCCCAGTCCAGGGTGGAAAGAGTAACAAAACTAGCTCCCGTTTCTGTTTCTGTGAAGCTCTGTGAGTATGTTACACATAGAATGCAGGTTTCTGATGAGGTTGTCTTTTTCAAACCACAGAACTTTATCCCATTATATGGTAGGCAAGGGGGAAAGTTGAAGGGGAAGTAGATATTTCCTAGTATCAATCATCTAGTGTTGACTGAATAGCTTTTCAGGCAGGAAACCAGAATATGGAAGGTTGTCCACTGAGCTAGGGAATCCTGCCTCTCTTCTATTGACTCTGGACTTCAAGAATTGAGACACTTCCTGATGGTAGTGAGAAAGATGGCCTCTGCCATGTGGGTGAATAAACTATATCTAATAAATGGAATGCTCAGTGAACAGTCCTCTTCTCTTTTCAATTAGTCTCCCTCCATTGCCAAGCCTAAAAGTCAGGGATTTTATTTTATTAGGGGAAATAATATAAATATTTTATATAAATATGCACACATGCATAAACACACAACAAGAGAATAGCACTAATGGCAGTTGTGTTTGGGACAGTGCTAACATAGGGGAAAAATTCCTGTGGGCCAAGAGGGAAGACTGCTCAGAAGGAATAACACTAGCCCTCACACATGAAGTGTGAAATGTAAGTAGATTTTCATCAGACTGATAGGGGAATGGGTTTGGAAGTCAGAGAGCTAAGAACTTAAGAGGCAGAGGGCTAGTTTATGAAAAAGCACTTGTAAAGGTTACCAAAAACCTTTCTCAACTTCCACAACAGCTTCAGATACCAACTATGTAGGTATTAGACACTTCAATCCATTTAATTCTAAGTTTAACTACCTGGAGTCAGGCCAGACCCCACAGGTTAAGGGCATAATCCTCTACAAGGTTGTCCCTACAGGTACCAGTTGCAAGTTCAGGGGCGGAGGCCATCTGTACTTCTGACTAACTGGCCATAAATTTGGGGGTTCCCACCACCCCCTCAGGTTAGTAACTCACTAGAACGACACACAGAACTAACCAAAAGTGCTATATATTCATGATTATAGTTTTAGTATAGTAAAAGGATACAAATAAGAAGTCCAAACAAGGGATGCATACAGTGAGATCTGAGCAGGTCTTCCTGAAAGTGTCTATGTCCTCTGCTCATGGAATCAGGCATGTAAATCTCCTGGCCAGGCAGTGATATATTTTCTCAATCATGGAAGATCACTGAAGCCTCAAATGTCCTGAGTTTCTATGTGGTCTCATCATGTATGCATGATTGATGGACTCTATGCACCTACGTGGACTCAATCTGTAGCCCCACTCTCCTCCCAGAGGTTGGGAAGGTGAGTTGATATGATGTGGCTCAAGGCCCTAAGCCCCTAATTATATGTTTGGTCTTTCTGGTGGGGCCAGCCCCCACCCTCAGACTGCAGGTGTGACTGACCCTTCTCCATCATTTCATTAGTACATGAACTATCAGGCAAGGTTCTGGTCTCACTGTGATGTTACCGGACAAAGGTGGTGAGTTCTCTGCCTGATGTGCTCAATGACCAATTCCTGAGACACCGTGGTTTCAAAGAGAGAAAGAGTTTATTGCTAGGTGCAAAGCAGGAGATTAGTTGGCCTATTGGCCCAAAAATCTGTCTCCCCAGACTGTACTAATTCTGATGGTTTTGTAGAATTAAAAGATGGGCAGGTTTTAGGATAACGAGCACAATGGTTCCAAATGATGTAATTAGAGGTGTTCTAAGTATCAAGCATGTACAGATTGAGTACATACTTAGTCACAGAACATACATAAGAAAATGGTGGTCTTAGAATGATGATAGGCATGATTTTTATATATAATGATGTACAGGTGACATAAGTTAAAGTCTAAGCTACTATGTATGTTAGGTGGGCCCATTTTGGTTAGGTCTAGCTTTGTTATCAAGATAACTTTAGACTTGGGGTGGGTTAGTTCTGGGCTGACCCAAGGCCCTTCATTAATAAACATTAGGAAATGTTTTTAGTGATTATAAGATTCTAAAGTAAAAAAAAGGAAAAATGGATAAAGTGAGTACAAGTGAAGGTTTTGGTCACAAGGTTTTTAGAATCACAGGGGCACAAGATAAAGCCTGTGCAATCATTATCAGAGATCAAGTCAGCTGGATAACAATGATGTTTCAGGTATTTCCCTCTGTCTACTCTAATATAACAGAAAGTAAAAAGGAACATCTATATAATGATTCACTAATCATAATCATCCCTTAAATCTTAACTCCTTGGTTACAATAAGAACCTTTCAAAGGAAATTCCAAAGATTCAGAAGTTCAGTTCCCCAGAAATTGAGGAAAAAAGACTAGCCAATTTTTCATTATATGGTAGTACTGAACCCTGAAAGCAGGTTAATTCATTAAATCATTGAATGCTTACTTAGCACTTACTATGTGCCAAGCACAGTTCTAGGTGCTTCATTTCTAATAAGCTCCCATGTGATATCGATACCACTACAAGTAGTAAGGCCCCAAATCATTGAGCTGTATGAACTCGGTCAGATGAGAAGCTGATTCAATGACTATAAAAGCTTCCAACTTGATTAGTTTTTCTATTAAAATTTACTATTGATTAAATTTCTTCAAAACTTCATTTTAGCAATATAAATTATATGACACATGGGCAGTTTAAAAATTGGCATTCTTTTAAAACAATCTAACAGTTTAGCACTTTAGTTTACATTTGATTATTGAGAAATAAATTTTTTAAACGGTAAATACAGTCATTTAAAGACCTACACCCAAATTCAAGGAAAATGCCACCCTTCCTATCTGTTAAATAGATAAACGGCATCTGGAGCATAAACCTTTGTATTTTACTTACCAAACATAATGTTCAATTTAGAAGTCCATTTGTGTCCTGTAAGGAAGTGACTGGGGTATATTTCAAGTGAAATAAAATGGTCACCTCTGTTGGGCATTGCAGGAAGAAGACCCCTTTCCAAGAAGGGCTTTTCTGGAAGACAAAAACAATTGACCTCAGAAGTGTTCTAAGAAAACTGAGCACACCCTACAGGGTCGCTGATAAGCAACACCTGGCGATAAGATAGTTTTGGTCCACTGGAGAGAGTTTATCAGAATCCACAAGCCTACCACACTAATCAATGTGTATCTGCTCCCCACTCCCTCCTTGCCTCCATGCAAAACAGAAACCTAATGTGGGCCAATCAGAACATTTCCTCCCTTACTTCTGCTTTCACCCTATAGGAACTTCCCCTTAGCACTCACTTCTACTTTCTGCATGGGATGCTGCCCAATTCATAAACTGCTCAATAATGCTGTAAGATCCTAAATTGCATGAAAAGCTTTTCTTTTTACCTATTTAAAGTGGAATTTAGGCTCAGGCTTCATTCCCTTTTTAGCCTGGCAGGTTAGGATTGGGGTGTGTCAGTAAGTCTACAAAACTCTCCGGGAAAGTATGTGATGAAGCTTACTGGCGTGGGTATTGCTTGTGGGCATTTTCCTGACACTTCCTTTGCTGACCTTCAGGCTGGAAAGTTGTGACTCTGCTGCTTCTTAACCATGGATTGCATCTCAGAACCAGCAGCACAGAGCAAAGAGCAACATTCAAGAAAGAGGTAGATGATGTAGTGTGGTGAAAAGGGAACAGGAATGGAAGTCAAACAGACCTGAGTCCTCACTCTGACTCTCGGACTTGGTAACTCATCATGTCCTTCATCCAGTGACCATAATCTCTCTAAAAATTTCCTTTTCAGTAAAATGAAGGATAATGATGTTTGTCCCGTCTACCCCACCGAGTTATGAGTTTCAAATGTAATGCTGAACCTTAAAATGTCATATAAAACTGGGGCACCGTATTACTTAAAACCACTGTTCTTGATTTATACTTCCTTTTTTTGTCCCCATTTTGACTAAACAAGCTTTTCTAGTGTCACCACTGCCAATATTTAGTTAATTGCCTCCTTTGTTTATCTGCCTCTAATCATGAATCCCAGTTCTATACCTTGCCCACTGCTAATCCTTTCAACACCTGCCACCAGATAGTTTTCAAAACATACCAAGTTCATCTCATTTCTTCCCTGAGTCAAGTCTTTAACAGCTTCCCATTTTCAAAATCCGTGGTCTCCAAAGAAGATGTGAAAAGAATTTAATTGTAATGCACGAAAAAATATTAGAATGTACATTGGTATCCTTTTTTTAAATTTAGAACCTAAGAAAAAAATTAATTCTTGATTCATCACCCGTGGCCTAGGATACACCAAGAGGTTGTATTCTAGACCTAACAGTCTGCCAGTGGAACTGTCACGATCTTTACATTACTTCAGGACCTTAAGGTCCATGTTTCTAGGGGAGAGGTTCATGGGAGCCTTCATAAAGAAAGTGGGGGTCATGGTGGGAGAATCTCCAGGAGAAATTCTGAACAGGACTTGCTCTGGCACCATTTGACTATTCCAGGGGCAGCCTGCCCCCAACAAACTTCTGACAAAAGGCTTGAGTACAGTGTGCCTGAGAAAAGAGTTGATGCTTCACCACATTACTCCTTTGCTCAAAAATCTTACAATGATTTCCACAAGATTCTAAAACAGTTATCAACATTTTGGTTTATTTAAACTTTTTACATTCACAAATGAATGCCCTTACACAAGAAGAGAGAGATATTGTGAAATCCTCAAGAAAATTGAAGGTTGTATTTTTAAAAGATCAATACCTTGTGTATTCCTGGCATGTGAGCTGGTGGTGGGATACAGGATTAAGTTTGAATAATGAACATGAAGCCATTTGCTAAAATATCAAAAGTCTCAATTTGAGGCTCTTTATGAATGTGAGGCTGGATTAGTGGTCCCTGTGATACACTGGGTGGGTCCTAATCTTTAATGGACTAAATGGGGTTGGAGACCAGTCTTTAATGGATCGGGCACACAAGAGGGTCTCCAGACAAAGGCGAGGTTGTGGGAGAATGTCTCTTAGGTCAAGGTCAGTCTCTGTCCTCCTGGATGCTGGTGGGAACACAGGAGAGCAGGGAGGTAATGGTTCTATACCTCTCTCCATCCCCTAAAAAACAAAAACAAAAACAAACCTTGGCTCTCTGCAATCTAAAAGATAAAGTTCAAATCCCTTCATCTGCATTCAAGGATCTCCTTTGTTTAGCACAAACTACCATTTCCATCTTTTCTCAGGATCACTGCTTCTTAAATAAGCTCTACTTTTCATTATCAGGGATTAGTCATTCATTCACTCTATTATGCACACCTGGGCTTCCTCCCTCTTTCTTTTTTCATTTAAAAATTTCTGTCCCTTATTTGAGGACCATTTCAAATTCTACCTCTGTGAAGCCAGCCCTGACTCATTGATTCACTGTGAAGGTTCTGTTCTCTGAACTTCTCCAGAATGTGTTCATGTAACTTTTTTTTGCCACTTAAATAAAAAGTTTGATAGTTAGCAGGACTGTGCCTATCAAACTGGGACACTTTTGAAAGTGAAATGAAGTGGTGTCTATGTATATATGTATACACACATACACACACACACACACACACACACACATATATTGTCAGGACAACAGGTGCTAACCAGGACTGCTGTGGGTAAACCAGAAATGGTGGTCACTCTGATCATAATGCTTATTACTCTCCTGGTGAGATTTTAATTTCTTTAAAGTCAGAACTGTGTGTCATTTTCTCTTATTAGCTTGTGTTTTATAAATAGTAGGAGTTTGTTATATATTGATGAATGGTTTAATTGATGTGTGGAAATGTTCAGAATGCATAAATGCAAGAAATTACGCTTGAAAAAAACTACAGTTCTTTTAATGCATGAAAGAACAAAACACTGACATATGGTGCAGAAAAAGTCCTTAAACAGCCATTGTACTCTCAAATCTTGTTCCTGAAGTTAATGAAAGGCTAAAAGATATTGCGAGTTAAGTGGAAATTTGAGTCATTTCTGTTTTCTGTTTTATGGGGTCCTCTTGATCTGGTTGTGTTTCCAGGGCAGTGTGGAGCTGCTACACCACGGCTCCAGTGAACCTTCACCTCATGTCAATGAACACAAATACACAAAACAATTTTGTGCAATTTTACCCTTAGGTCTTTTGGCCACTGGGTTATTCACTCTTGGAGTAGATCATCCAAATACACTTTCTGCTAATATTTTTCAGGAGATTTTTCCAAGCTCTCTGACTTTTCTCCACAGTGCCCCTTAATTGCTACTTCATGTGGAATCAAATAAAGAAGTACTGCCTCTTACTGGACACCAGTGTCTCTCTTTAGGACCTACTGTCTTTGCTGGGGACTGACAATTCTTCCAGTGAGCCCCATGGGTCCTGTCATCTCTTATCAAGCACAACTCCAAGAAGCCAAAGCTTTGAAATGCAGACATAAACCTCTCCTTTGGATTGCATTCTATTAGTGTGAAAACTCTTTGAGGTATTTCTTTTATCTTCCCCCTCTCACCCCCTCTGGACTCTATCATCAGTTCTTTGCAGAGCTGGGCCAGGATAAAACAGGGAGAAAAACATACACTCTAAATTGAAATAACACTAATTTTTTGTCCTCTAAGGGTTTATTATACAGAATCAAGCTCTTCCTTGAGGTTGGATCAGTTCTTTTCCAGGTAGAGTTGCCAGATAAAAGTACAAGTATTTCATGGAACATATTTATACTAAAAAAGTATTAGTGTTTATCTGAAATTCAAATTTAACTGTATGTCCCGTATTTTTATTTGCCAAATCTGATAACCCTACTCTCAAGAGAATCCTCAGTCCCTCATTAATTGACTTTTAGTGAGCCAAAAACCCAGTTATGTTTGTCATACCAATGCAAATGTCTGTTCCATTTCCTTGACTGTAGATCAATTGATGTAAAGGAGGCAGTCAAGAAGCATAAAGGATGACATAGAAGAAGTGGATTAGAAATAAATAAAAGTATGACCCTTGTTAAGAAGAAAATCACCTTCTTCCTAATAAAAGAATTGACCACTTCATATTTTAAGTGACCATTGCCTGTCAACATTCACTGGGTAGGTCTCCAGCAAAGGTGACTGAGACTGGAAGAGTGTGTAGGAGGGAAACCAGGAGAGTATAATTTCCTGGAAATCAGATGAAAGTAGGGAGAGATTGGCAGTGTCAAATGCTGTAACAGGCCAAGAAAGATGAAGGTCTCAGGATTTAGTAATGTGGAAGTCAGTGGTGATATTGATATGAACAGTTTTGGTGGGGTGATGTGGGTCAAAGCCTAAATAGCGTGTGTTCAAAAGAACGGAGGAGGGAAACCGGAGAGAAAATTACATATAATTAGTTTGAGGAGATCTGTAAAAAAAGAGTAATGAGGTGACAGCTAGAAGGAGAAGTGGGATCTGGAGAAGGGTTTCTTAACCTGAGGTGAGATAACAACATGTCTGTGTGATGATGGATGATGAAAAAAGGGGGGGGGAGGGGAATTTCTGGAGCAGTGGCCTTGGTGGCAAGAGCTGATGATAGTCAAAGCTCAAGTGGAAGGCTTGGCCTTAGAGAGAAGAACAGTTAGGCACACATGCACGATAACAAGAGGAAAGGCAAAGTTTTGTAGCACAGGGTGTAAATAAAGCAGCGGGACTCTGTGGGAGTTCTCTTCTGACAACCTCTTTATTTTCAGTGAAATAGGAATAAAGGTCATTAGTTAAGAGTGAGGGTAGGCGAGAGAGAGGGAATGGTATGGACCAGTCATCTAAGAGGGTGGATGAATGAATGGAATTTAGGAATTGATTATGATTGCCAGATAGCAGTGAAGGGCCCACTTGAAGTTGGTGGTTATGAACTTTAAAAGGAGATCAGTGAACAAGGTTTTTTTGGTTTTCCCAAACCATGATCAGCTTCAGGGGTGCAGATCCATAGAAGGCAGAGAGTGGTACTTAGGTTTGGGCTTTAGCCAAAAGAGATTGACGACTCAAGACATGAGAGTCCAGAAACACATCTGTAGGATAATAATGGAAAATACTTATAACTGGATCCTGTCTCCTCTCACCAGTATAAGGGAACCACCTGGAACAGTGAGTTGTCAAGGGATCCCTGATAGTAATTAGTTGGTAGAATTCTTGCATTGCGTGTTGCCTAAAATCAAGGATTAATGTGAACACACCCGTATGGTGCCTCCAGCTGTGCTAAAAAAACATGACCTGGTCAACTCAAATTTCTACTCAGTTGATCATAAGCTTCATATCTTTACATGCCTTTTGCCAACTTGGATCAAGATGAGCAAGTAATTTGGCTCCTGCTGGGGGAGTTTTTCTATGTCATGATTCAATTTTTTTGCATTTTCCTGTATTGGAGTATTGCTGTTTCCTCAATTTTGATAGTTAATGAGGATAGAAATAAAAAATATATATATCTCTGGTAAGTTTGAGGATTTCCACACACTGATTAACTTACCAACCACACTTACCTAACTCCTACTATATGCAAAGCTCCAGTGGATATGAGTATAAGATACATACTTTTTGACTTTGAAGGCCTTAAAATATTATTTGGTAAGTAACAAATGGTAAAAACTCTTTTATCTACATCGTAAATGATGGGAACAAACATGGTCTAGGAGTTCAGAGAAAAAGCCAGGGTCCAGGTGATTAGGGCAGGCTTCACGGAGGTAGGTATTGAGGTATAGAATCTGTGAAATTGGGGAACAAAAGGGAGGCAGTCCAGGAGAAGGTCCTGGTGTAAGGAAGATTTGGTAAGGGAAGGCTGAAGGGGCTCAGGGGGAGGGAATACTTCAGCCTGCTTATAAAACATTCATGAAAATGTTGATTTGAGCCAAATCATAGTGAGCCATAAAAGCAAGCTAAGGAATTGTGCCTTTGTCCATGGAAAGCCATCTAAGATTTTCAGCAAAGGAGTGATGTTATATAACACTGATACTCAATAGGTAAACTCTCATGACACCTGGGTGTTTTTATAGCATGTTGCTATGGTAACCTATAATTATGAAGAGGGGGTGGAAGAAAACAAATACCTATATAAATGCATTGCATGAATGTGCCACAATTTACAATCTCAATCTATATATTTTTTTAGCATTTAAGTTGTTTCCAATTTTTCAGTATTATAAATTTGCAACAGTCTTTCTTGCATGTAAACATTTGTGCATTCTCTTAATTATGCTGGCCAAATTACTAAGTCAGAGTATGTAAATATTTTATAAGATTTTTGATAATGATTGATAAATGACCATCCAGAAAATTTGTTCCTGTTATATGCCCAGCTATGGTGTATGAAAATATTTTATTTTTTTTCCAGAAACACTCACAGCCTAATATTCCTATATATAGTTGCCTATTTGTTGAGGAAAAAAAGATATTTCCTTGGTTCAGTGTGTATTTCTTTGAATGGAAGTGAACCATAAAAGTAAGCTAAGGAATTTTTATATCAATGAATGGATCATTTAGATTTCTTTAGTTTTGAATTGCTTTTTCAATGGTTTATTTTTCTATTTGGGACATTCGGTATTTTTTTACTGTTTTGTAAAGGCTCTTTATATGTGTGTGTGTGTGCCTGTATGTGTGCATACATATTCCCCATAAATATATTTGTCATAAACGCTATGAATATTTTTCTGTTTTTCCTTTGCTTTTTAATTTGTTTATGGAAATTTTTAATATAAATTAATTTTAAAAATAAATATTTAAAAACTTTTTATTTATGATAACATGGCATTATGTTCAAAAACATCCCATCAAAAGATCATTCACTAATAATCCATATCAAGTACTTTGTAGGTAGTTTCCTTTATGTGCATGTATGTGTTTTTTTAGCTATTTAAATGTAATCTATATGGAGTTTATTTTAGTGTAAGATGTGAGGTTGGAGCCTAATTTTATTCCCATCCCTACCGCAGTGATTAGCTAGCTGTCTTACCCCCATCTAGGTGTACTCTTTTTCTGCTAATTTGAGATGTCCTATTCATTGTATGTTTCCTCCTTTGGCATACTTATATATAATTCTACACTTTCTATTCTGTTTCATTGATTTGCTTTATGTGTCTACACTACTATTAAACTGTTTTAAACAATGTACCTTTATAATGTAATTTTCTATGGTTCAGGCAGAGCATCTCCTTGCTTTCTTTTGTTTTCAAACCTTTTTTGGGGGGGAAGTAGTTATTCACTATTCATACTTGTTACCTTTTCCCTGGTAAGTTTTGTAATCATCCAGACAATTTGCAAAAACTTCCTTTGATATTTTGTTTGACATTTTATTAAATGTATCGATTAATTTGAGGATTTGAAAATTTAAAACTTTAGAATATTAAATAATCTAATCCAGTAATATGGCATATCTCTTCATTTATCCAAGTCTTTTTTAAAAGTCCTTTGTTAAAGTTTTTTAGTTTCTTCACATGTCCTGTAAATTTCTTAATTTAAACCTTCCTTTTTTAAAATTGTTAATGAATGGGAATTTCCCCCCTATATTTTTAAGCTAAGAGTTGCTGCTAAGTAGGAAATCTATTTATTTTGGACATTTCCTTTTCCTTGAAAGCTTGTCTTTCCTTGGCTTTGTGCATTCCTCTTTCCTGAGATTCCTCAGATCTTGCCTAGGGAAGCAGCACAGAGTAGTGTGAAAAAGCTTTGAGTTGAAACTGTGGCTCTGTACCTTAGTAAGTGCATGACTTCAAACAACTTTAACATCTCTGTGCATTGGTTTCTTCATCTGTAAAATGGGGATTAAAAAACTAACCATGGATTTATTGTCAGGATGAAATGAAATAATATTTGCAGAACATTTACATGCTAGCCTCTAGCATGCTGTACATAATACATGCTAAATAAATGTTAATAGAATAAATACTGTCAACAGAGAGCCATAGTCTCCAAAGTCAGCAATGAGTGTTTCTCTTACCTTTTTAAAGGGAAGATGGTAATCCAATATTAGAGGAAGGGTTATAGAGAAACTTTTGATCCAAATTCTGGTGTCAAGGGTGAACCAACTCAGGAATGAGAGCAGGAACACGTAATCTATAAGTGACAGCATCGCTGCACTGATAATGTGTTTGGAGGTGAGTCAAGAACTATCTACTTGTACATTCTTTAAATGAAGCAGAGAGCCTGGTGTTGGACCAGTATTCTCCCCTTGGATTCCCTTTGAAAATACAAATATATTTAGATGCTATCATTTTTGCACAATTTAGTTCATCAATTCACTTTTTTTTCCTATAGAGGTGAGACTCAGGGGCCATGATATCTCTGATGCCTATGGAGGGAGACACAAAACATGGGAAAGGAAGAGTCCAAAGACTGGTTTTGTATGCATGACATTTTCCCTGGTGGTTGCTCTGTGAAAGGGAACCCATTTGCAAATGACCAACTCTCATTTGCAGTTCAGAGTAATTTCTGTTGCTTACCATAAAGAATTATAAGTCTTTCCATTGCAAGTTTGCTCAAGATACAGCAATTCTGGTCGGCCCTTGGTACGTTTATGACTTCAGCAATTTCAGGAACCAAGGGTCAAGAGGTAAATGACAGCAAGCCATGAGATTGGTGGAAACAGCTAACACACCCTTGGTGTTACCCTGTTAGTCACTGAAGACTATTGTTTTTTAGAGAGAGTATTGTCTTAAAATAAACCTTGTTTGAGAATTTGTCTTTTCATTGTCTACACCAGTTAATTATACTAATAATTTTCTTGTAACTGACAGAGTTTTGGAAACACTTAATTCTAAAATCCTGGTAGACATTGACCTTTCTAAATGGGGCTCCAGGTTTTCTCCTGAACAAGAAGCAACTTTGCAAAATGATTTGCAAAGCCACAACCAGTGAAACATCAAAAATGTTAGAAATATCTTAATATCAATAAACACGTTTAAAATTCTAAGCAAATCATTGTGTCCAATTTTCTAAGGACTTTTCCAGAATTTTCCTGTCATGTCTCACTAACATCAAAGTCAGAATAAAAATCTAAAGACTCCTCTCTCCGATATTGTTTTACTTCTGCTACCAGTGTCCTTTACTTGGAAAATCATATCATCCTTACATCATCCATCCACCCATCCATCTATCCATCCATCTAGTCATTTAGCCATTAAGAATTGAGAACATACGGAATGAGCATGGCAATATGCTAGGTAGAGAATGGATATAAAAAAAAAAAAAAACATGAACTACTGTCCCTAGTCTTAGGCTGTTTACATTTCTCATGGAAAGCTGGTATGCTGACTCCATGTGTTATAGATTAAATCGTGTTCCTCACAAAGATATGCTTAAGTCCTAACCCTTGTTCCAGTGAATGTGAGCTCAGTCTGAGTGAATCTTAATGCAGTATGACTAGAATCCACATAAGCGAGGAAATTTAATAAAGTATTAAGGGAGAAAGATTGTCATGTGATGGAGGCAGAGTTTGAATTATGGATTGCCAGCAATCACCATCAGAATGCTACAGACTTAAGAGAAATCATGGCCCTGCCAACAGCTTCCAAATCTGTGAGACAATAAATTCCTATTTAAGCCAACCCACCTGCGATTTTCTTTAGAGAAAATGTCTCTACTCTAAAGAATTGTCTCTAGTTTGTAGACTACATTTTCTCATTTATTATTCTCTCCTTAACCCACTCTAATTGGGCTTCTGTCTCACCACACCATTTAAACTGCTCATTAAGAAAACCTTCCGTATTTTAAAAACCAGTGGGATTTGTACCCAGTGGACATAATCCAATGGGATAAGGAGCTTTTTGTCCTTATATTCCTTGACTGCCCCTCAGTTTATGACTGCTTCCTTGAAACCCTCTCTTTTCTTAGCTTTTATGATGTGTCACCTTTTTGGTTTCCCTCTCACATCACCTGCTGCTCCACCTTAATCTCCTTTTTTGGTTCCTATTCCTATGATAAGCCTCTAAATGCACTTCAGAGTTCCAGGCTTTCATTACTTCTTTATCTTCACATATTCTATATTTCACCTACTCACATGGCTCTAAATACCGTGCATACACCAATGACTCACAAATTACTTTCTTTGTCTCTTGTCTTTCTACTAAACTCCACTCCTATACAACCATCTGCTCCAACTGCCTACTTGGATGTCTCTCAAAATTTGTACTGACAAAACAGAGCTTGTGATTCCTATTCCCCTCCCAACCTCTGTTGTTTCAATACATAGTGCCCACTGTTCATTCAATCTATCAAGCACAAACTTGGGAATCACTATTAATTTCTTTCTTTTATTTACTCCCCTGCATGACACATAAACAAATCCTATTAGCTTATACCTCCAAAATAGATCTTAAATATGTTCTACTCTTATTTATTTCAACTGCTGCCAACATAGCCCAAGCTACCATTATCTCTTGTCTGGGCTACTGAAAAAGCTCCTAATTTACTCCCTCTTGCCCCTTCATAATTAATTCTCTAGGATTATCTTTTAAAAATATAAACCAGGGCGGGCCGCGGTGGCTCAGCGGGCAAGGTGCTTGCCTGCTATGCCGGAGGACCTCGGTTCGATTCCGGGCCCCAGCCCATGTAACAAAAACGGAGAAACAGAATACAATAAAAACAAGAAAATGTTTAAAAATGTTTCCCTTTCTTCCTTCCTTCCTTCCTTCTATCCTTCCTTCCTTCTCTCTGTCTAAAAAAAAAAAAAAAAAAAAAAAAAAAAAAAATATATATATATAAACCAGACCTCCTACCCCTGCTTAAAACTTTTAATAGTTTTCAAATGCCCTTGGAATCTATAAGGGACCATGTTATCTGGCCCACTTATAATTACAGTATCAGCATATGCTATTTTTTCCTCATTGATCACTACACTGCAGGAACACTGGCCTTTCTTATTGGTTTCTTGAATAGGACAAGCTTGTTCTCATGTAATGGCATTTGTACTTTCCATTCACTTTGAAAATTTT
The DNA here is from genome assembly GCF_023851605.1 of Tamandua tetradactyla. Lineage (NCBI taxonomy): Eukaryota > Metazoa > Chordata > Mammalia > Pilosa > Myrmecophagidae > Tamandua > Tamandua tetradactyla. Next base: position 23,565,905 of record NC_135330.1, on the reverse strand, counting down.
GTTCCCTGATATTTACACAGCCAATTGTTGGTGTCCTTCAGGTCTCAGCTCAAAGGTGGTCACTTTCTCAGAAAGGCCTTTCCCAACCGTACAAAGTTAAGTAACTTCCTTTCATCTTATTTTGTTCTATTCTCGTTACAATAAATACCAGTGTCTGAAATTATATTTTTCTACTATATGTTTACTTATTTATTGTCTACTACCTCTCTGGAATGTGTAAATGTGTTTAGAATAGTGCTCTGCACATAAAATGTTCTCAGTCAATATTTGTTGAGTAAATGAACAAATAAATGGAAGACCGTTCAGCTGCTCCCCATTGCATTTAGAATATGGTCCAAAGTCCTTCATGGGGTTTACATGCTGGACCTTGCTTCCTTCTCTAGCCTCATCCTTCACTGCTTTGATCATCTCTGAAGTCTTCTTGGCTTTGGACATGTACTGTCACTATTTACCACTTTGAGGCTTTTGCATATACAGTTCTCTTTCTCTGGGTGCTCTTAATATCTCTCTATATCCAGTTTTGCTTAGATAATTTCTACCTATTCTTAGAATTTAGCTTCACCATTTCCTCTGTGGTGGTGGTTCAGACTTGCCCAGATGCTTCCCGTTCAGACTAGAGAGTTTGAAATCCTCATTTAGAAAGTTCAGAGACCTCATTGACTTCTTGGAATTGGATGTTTCCATAAATGTCAATAAAAATGTTGGTGATTTTGACGAAGGCAATAGCGAGGTGATTCTTAATGAAGGCTTGTTTTAGGTAGTCTATTACCATAGCAATTAGAAAATATTTTAGTGACTAATGTAGTCATAAAAAATGTAGTCATGAAAGGTTTGGTTAGACAAGGTGTTTCCTATGTGAATTAATGACTTTCAGTTCCTTATCCCTCTTCCCTGGAACCCCTCAGCTTTTGACTGCATATGTTTTCCAGGGAGTGATCTTGTTTGGGAATGTCTCTAATCTCCAAGTTCTATGAGCATATTTCTAAGTAAAATCTGACATCTGATTAATTTAAAGTTGGGCAATGAACTTGAGAATGGTTGTCTGTCATCTGCAAAAGGTGTTACTTTCCTCAGGGCAGACAACTGAGGGAGGGAAAAATGAGCAAGTACTACCCCATTTACAAAATCAGCTTGATCTTAAAGTGTTGTTCCTGAACTCCCAGTCTATATTAACTTCCCCCTGCTATGTGCACTACTTCGTCTTCTCTCATAAAACTTACTAAATTATAATTATCTTTTTTACTTGTCAGTAAGCAAATATAATCTCAGACATTTCTGTACTCCACATAAAGGTAGTAATCATTTTCAATAAATATTAGTTAAATTTATTAAATGAATAGGTAATTGGGTGAAAAATTAAAGTAAACAACTCAACATGAAATATTACAAGATCATATATAAGTCAATGTAAATTATGGAGTCAGCAACATCATCCTGAAGTTCAGAGTCAGTAAAAATCATTGTGGCTAAAGTAGTCAGGGGAGGCTTTGTAGGAGATGGGACGAGAACTGAACCTGGAAGATTGAATTGAGTAACCAAAATGGAGAGAGGATATTATTACAGAAACAATGAGTGGCAGAGAAGACAGCTCAGTTCAGAGATGCACATAACCAGTGAGTAGACAACACTGCAGTGGAATTAGTGCCAGAATATCAGGATGGAGTCTGACTGGGGAGAGCTTTGATGCCCAGGTTAAAGAGTCTGAGCTTTTCCCCTATAGACAATGGGAAGACACTGAAACTTCCTAATCACTCAAATAATATTCTGCAAAATTGACTCAAGAAAATGCACCTTGTCACGGGATTCAGGTTGTGTTGGAAGGAGGAGGAATTGGGGTCAAGAAAACTAGTTTGGAGTCTCTCATGAGGTATAAAAGGAATGCTTAGATTGGGAAGGAAGTGGTAGGATGAGAGAGGATAGCAGCCAAAGGTGATGTTGCATAACATTAGGAAGATGATGATTCCTAAATATTTTCCTTAAAAGATCTGCATATTTGACTTCCTGGTGATCTTTGTGGTCTTTCTATATTCTTTATTTGCACAGTCTCAAACCCATCTCTTATCAATTTAAATAAAAACTCTAAAATCCTTGCAGTTAGCATTTTTCTTCTATTCTTTCTCCTTTTTTCTTCATCCTCCCCTCCCTCCCTTTCTTCCTTAACTGCATTATTGAGGTATTATAGATATATAATTACTTAACATTTTAATTTAAAGTGTACAATTTGATGAGCTCTAAATATGTATATTCTTGTGAAACCACACCACAAACAAAATAATAAATACATCCATCACCCTCAGTCATTTCCTTGTGCATCTTTTAAAATCTATTTTTCCCTCCCCATATACCCTTCAATCCCCTCCTTTATCAGGCAACCACTGAACTGCTTTTAGTCACTATAGATGAGTTTTGTTTCTTGAATTTAATATATATGGAATTATTTGGTAGGTATTCTTTCTTTGTCTGACTTCTTTCATTTAACATTATTTTGAGAGCCATCCTTGTTCTTGTGTGTATTGAATGGTTTGTCCCTTTTTATTGCTGTATTATATCCCATTTTATGGATATACCACAGTTAGTTTATGCATTCACCTATTTATGGACATTTGGTTGTTTCCCATTTATAAATTACAGATTAAGCTGCTATAATCATTTAGGTACACAGGTATGTGTGTTTATATATGTTTCCATTTAACTTCTGTGACTACCTAAGAGTGAAATATTTGGGCTAGTGGTAAATATGCTTAAATTTTTATAAGTTGATAAACTGTTTTCCAAAGTGTTTTATCCATTTTACATTTCTATAAGCAGTGTTATCCTCACTACAACTTAGTTTGTCAGTCTTTTTAATTTAAGCGTATCTAATGGATACATATTGGTATCTCGTGTTTTTAATTTGAATTTCCCAATATTTGATAATGTTGAACATCTTTCCATGTATTTATTTGGCATCCATATTTCTTCTCTGGAGTACTGTTGGTTCAAATCTTTTGTACATTTTAAAAATTGAATTGTCTTATTATTTCGTTAAGTGTTCTGTTTATAGTCTAGATACAAGTAGGTTGTCAAATATGTGTTTTGAAAGTATTTTCACCCAGTCTGTGGCTTTCTTTTTAATTGCCTTAACAGGTTTTTTTGAAGGACACAATTTTTAATTTTAATAAAGTCCAGAGTATTCTATGGTTTCTTTAATAGTTTATGCTTTTGTGTGTGCTATTTAAAATATCATTCCCAAGCCCAGGGTCACTCCTATGTTTTCTTCTAAAAGTTTTAAGGTTTTAGCTCTACATGTAGGCCTGTAATCCATCTTGAGTTCATTTTCATATATAGCGTATGGTAAATGCCAAATTTCTTTTGTTTCATCTGAATTGCCAATTTTCCTAGCACCATTTGTTAAGAATATTATCCTTTTTTTTTAAAATTAAAAAAATCTTTTTTGCATGGGCAGACACTGGGAATTGAACTTGGTTCTCTGGCATGGCAGGCGAGAATTCTGCCTCTTGAGCCAACGTGGCCCACCCAATATTATCCATTTTGCCATTGAATTGCCTTGGCACCTTTGTGAAAAATCAATTTGACTATACATGTGTGAGTCTATTTCTGAATTCTCTCATCTGTTCTATTGATCTATATGTCTATCTTTAATCTAATACCACACTGTCGTAATTATTGTGGCTTTATAATAAGTCTTGAAAAGCAGGTAGTGCATGCCTTACAGCTTAATTCTTCTTTCTCAAAGTTGTTTTGAAAAAAGATAATTTTTAGAAGCAACTTGTCAATTTCTATCCAAAACAGCCTGCTGGGATTTTGATTTAGAAAGCTCACTTACTAACAATACTGTGTATTCAGATGCTTGAATAGCATAACTTCCCATTATTTAGGTCTTCTTTAATTTGTCTCAGCAATGTTTTCTAGCTTTCAATGAACAGGTCTTCCACATATTTGAGAAATTCACCCCTAAGTAATGCATATCTTTTCATGCTATTGTGAATAGTATTTTTTTTAATTTCAGTTTTTGATTATTATTGTATAGAAATCTAATTGATTGAAGAGCACACAACAAATGCTGGCAGCACTGGAAAAAAGTGCTATCCTAACCCTCATAGCATATAAATTTAGCCATCCATTCATTCAACAAACATATTGACAATCCACTAGGCACTGGGGCTCTGATACTGCATAATATGTGGAACCTGATCTTATGGAGCTTATACACTTTTGGTGGAGATAAACAAAAAAAAAGATACTTAGAATATTGAAATATAGTGTGACAAATTCTATGATTTTTATAGAGTGTGGCAAGTGCATATGATAAGAAGAACAAATAAGAGGGTGAAAAAAGTCTAGGAGAAGTCAGGAAAATGTTTTAGAAGAAAGTGGCATTTATGTTAAGAATTAATCAGCCAGTATGGATATTTGTTATTCAAGAAGAAAGGGGTAAAGAGAAGGAAGGAAATGTTCGAAGGATGAAAGGGGAAAGAAAATGTAGAACATTCAAGGGGTTGAGAAAAGGCTATGCTTTTATTGAGGAAAAGCATAGTTTGAAACAGAAAGGAACAAAGATAAATTCAAAAAGCAGAGCAAAATCATGGAGGACCTCTCAAATGTAGATAAATAATTTTGACCAGGGGCAATGAGAAGCCTTTGATAAGTTTAAATCAAGGGAGTGTAACACTGGCTGCAATTCTGGCTTCTAGATAAAAAGAGTATTGGAGAGGGCAAGACAGAAAAAGGAAATAGTTTAGGAACTAGCTACTTTCAGGTGGAAGATACTGCTGTTCTAAGGAGGACAGTGGTAGTGGAGATGGAAAGAAGTGAATGCATTTGAGAGTTGTTTAGAAAGGGGAGCCAACAGGACTTGTAGTTGAATTAATGTAAGCAAGAGGGAGAAGTCAAGCATGATGAGCAGGTTTATAGATGCAGCAGATAGAAATATGATGCTCCTTTCACCGAGTCAAGGGCAAGAGGCAGAGGAACAGGTTTGGAGGAGGAAAGTGACCAGCTTTATCAGGCATATCTCATTCTCCTGGGGAAAGAATATACATGATCTGTCACCCTAGTTTTTTTGTTTAATCTCAAATGAACACAAATTTGCATTCACATTAAAGCCACAATTTTTCAAATTATTTTTATCCTTATTGTATTCCAATCCCAAAGGAATACATAACCACTGCAAAAGACATTAAACTATTATAATTTACGTTAAGTAGAAAGTGAAGCTGCTCTATAATCTCACCCTCAGGAGACAACTACTTTTGAATTTTCCTGATGATTTTTCTGTTCAAATGCCAAAAGAAAAATATTTGCGGGCACATATCAAAAGATAAACATCATTGTAAAAAGGACGGTGTGACCTCTTGTTGACAGATTTTATGAGCTGCCATTAAAATGAACCAAAGGTCTTTGATCCATTTTGAATTAACTTTTGTGTAGGGTGTGAGATATGGGTCTTCTTTCATTCTTTTGCATATGGATATCCAGTTCTCTAGGCACCATTTATTGAAGAGACTGTTCTGTCCCAGGTGAGTTGGCTTGACTGCCTTATCAAAGATCAAATGTCCGTAGATGAGAGGGTCTATATCTGAGCACTCTATTCGATTCCATTAAGTCTAAGACCATAAAACAGTTAGAGGAAAATGTAGGAAGATATCTTACGAAACTTACAATTGAGGCGGTTTTATGGACCTTAAACCTAAAGCAAGAGCACTGAAGAAGGAAATAAATAAATGGGAGCTCCTCAAAATTAAACACTTTTGTGCATCAAAGAACTTCATCAAGAAAGTAGAAAGACAGCCTACACAATGGGAGATAATATTTGGAAATGACATATCAGATAAAGGTCTAGTATCCAGAATTTATAAAGAGATTGTTCAACTCAACAACAAAAAGACAGCCAACCCAATTACAAAATGGGAAAAAGACTTGAACAGACACCTATCAGAAGAGGAAATACAAATGGCCAAAAGGCACATGAAGAGATACTCAATGTCCCTGGCCACTAGAGAAATGCAAATCAAAACCACAATGAGATATCATCTCACACCCACCAGAATGGCCATTATCAACAAAACAGAAAATGACAAGTGCTGGAGAGGATGCGGTGAAAGAGGCACACTTATCCACTGTTGGTGGGAATGTCAAATGGTGCAACCACTGTGGAAGGCAGTTTGGCGGTTCCTCAAAAAGCTGAATATAGAATTGCCATACGACCCAGCAATACCAAGTCTACTCAAAGGACTTAAGGGCAAAGACACAAACGGACATTTGCACACCAACGTTTATAGCAGCGTTATTTACAATTGCAAAGAGATGGAAACAGCCAAAATGTCCATCAACAGACGAGTGGCTAAACAAACTGTGGTATATACATACGATGGAATATTATGCAGCTTTAAAACAGGATAAACTTATGAAGCATGTAATAACATGGATGGACCTAGAGAACATTATGCTGAGTGAGTCTAGCCAAAAACTAAAGGACAAATACTGTATGGTCCCACTGATGTGAACGGACATTCGAGAATAAACTTGGAATATGTCATTGGTAACAGAGTCCAGCAGGAGGTAGAAACAGGGTAAGATAATGGGTAATTGGAGCTGAAGAGATACAGACTGTGCAAGAGGACTAGATACAAAAACTCAAAAATGGACAGCACAATAATACCTAATTGTAAAGTAATCATGTTAAAACACTGAATGAAGCTGCATCTGAGCTATAGGTTTTGTTTGTTTGTTTGTTCGTTTTTGTTTGTTTGTTTTTTTGTTGTTTTTATTATTATTATTACTTTTATTTCTTTTCTCTATATTAACATTCTATATCTTTGTCTGTTGTGTTGCTAGTTCTTCTAAACAGATGCAAATGTACTAAGAAACGATGATCATGCAACTATGTGATGATGTTAAGAATTACTGATTGCATATGTAGAATGGTATGATTTCTAAATGTTGGGTTAATTTCTTTTTTTTTTTTCTGTTAATTAATAAAAAAAAAAAAAAATGAACCAAAGGTGGTTTCTAGTTCACAGAGCTACTTTAGAATCACTATATTGGAGCAGCCTGTGGGGAAATCTGGTTAGCTTGGAAGCAAGACTCATCTGGACACTTTGTTGGTGTTTTCACTTATATATATATTTTTTTTTAAAGCATAGGGAAAACTGTGTGAACCCCAACATTCCAGCACACTATTTGGGGAGAGGAGAACTCTGTCCCCCAAGTTCCCTAATGATTTCCTAACAATTCTAGTTGGTGAAGGGCAAGCCAGCTTTGATTTGATTTAGAAAAATAATGTATTCTAGTTGCACTGGAGAACTGCGAAGAAAATCCATAACTGCTGCATATGTTTAAACCTTTATGTTCTCCTTTAACAACTATGGAAACGAAACACTGGCCACAATGAAAAAAAGAAGGGAAAATAAACTCATATTTCTTCCCAACATCTCTGCCCCCTCCCAAATTTAGTTAGTACACATTGGGATTTATGTCTTCATGTAGTTACATGATTATGATTTTTACATTGTATACCTTTTATTTCAATAAATATGATTTTACATTCTGAAAATCACCATAGAAATTGAGCTTTAGGTTTATATTTAAATTTGATTATTGCTTTGGCTGAATTAAATGGTCAAATAGCTATTCAGGAAAGAATGATTTGTTCTATATTACCTGAGTTCTCATGTATTTTAAAATGTCTTTCTACTAACTCTATGTATGGACACCAACAAAGCACTCTTTGATCATACTATAGAAACTATAAAATTTGCAATACTGTTTTTTGGTTATCAAATATTATGACAAAGAAATAAAAAAATCAGCTGAATTTTCTCTCCTTAGTAACAACATTTTCTGCATATAGAATATATCCAATTCCATCATCAATAGTTTCTCTCTCTCTCTCTCTCTTTTTTTTTAGCTTTATAGTGAGTCTTTATTCTTGGTAACTTTTCTTTGATTTTTATCTTAATATTTTTCTTGTTCCATTATTTTCTATTTTCTGCTTCAGGAAAATCATTTATTTACATGCTGGATCTTTACTTTATGTCCTCTATCTTCACTATATATCCTTGTTTACTTTCTAATTTTTTCTTCTATGTGATCTCAAATTTTTATTGAGGTACATACAATAAAATGCACATATTTTAAGTTTACTGTTCAATAAGCTTACAAAAATATATACCTCCATGTAACTATCACACCAAAAAAGATATAGAATATTTTTTAAATCACACCAGAGAATTTCTTCATGCCCCTTGTAGTCAATTAACCTTACATCCTATCCCAGGCAACCACTGCTCTGATTTCTCTACTATACACTGATTTTACCTAATCTAAAATTTCATATAAATAGAAGCATACAATACTTCAGGAAATTCAATCCATGTTGTTTGCAGGTTTCAAAAATTTGCCCTTTTTATTGCTGAATAGTATTCCATCATACGGATACATAACAATTTGTTTATCCATTCACTAGTTTATGGATATCTGGTTTATTTCCAGTATTTATCTAATAGGAATAAAGCTACTATGAAGATTCATGTACAAGTCATTTTGTAGCTATATCACTTTTCTTGGGTAAATACCAAGAAGTAGAAATTGCTGGGTAATATGGTAAGTGCATTTTTAACTTTACAAGAATTGGACAAAATGTTGTTTAAAGTATCTGTCCCATTTATGTACCCACCAGCAATAAATAAGAGTTCCAGTTGCTACACATCCTTGAAAACAATAGGGATTTCATTCTTTTTAATTTTAGCCATTATAGTGTTAAATGATACATTGTGTCATGTCATTTACTTTGCATTTCCCTGACAACTAATGATGCTGAGCATCATTATATATCCTTATTGGCCATTCTTATCTTTTCCTCTGTGAAATATCTTTTCAAAAGTTCCACCCATTTTTAAATTAAGTTATTTATTGAGTTTTAGGTGCATTTTATATATTCTGGATACTTGTTCTTTGACAGATGTATACATAGCAAATATTTTTTCCCAGTCTGAGTCTGTGGCTTCTCTTTTAATTTGCTTAGGCGTCTTTTGAAGAATACAAGGTCTTAATTCTGATAAAGTCTAATTTATTATCATATTTTCCTTTGCGGTTAATACTTTCATGGCCTATCTAAGAAATCTTTGTCTACCTCAAAGTCACAAAAATTCTTCTCTTGTGTGCTTTTTAAAAAGATTTATGATTTTAGATTTTATGTATGATTTTTGGTATCTGACTATTTTGAAGAAACTTTTGTGTATTTTATGGGTTAAGAGTCGACATTTATTTTTTCCCATATGGATATCTAGTGTTTCCAGTACTATTTGTTGGAAAGATTATCTTTTACCCATCGAATACCCTGTTGCCTTTGTCAAAAATCAGTTGACTATATGTATGTAGGTCTCTTTTTGGACTCTGATAAGCCTCATGTGTTCTTGACCTTTGTATGCTCAGCCCAGCTCTTGAGCAGGAACTCACAGAAAATCTCCACATAAACTTCTGAGACTCTAAACCTCTGCACAGTTTCCTCTACTCTAGTGCTACATCCCGGCAATTCAAAGTAACTCAGCATTCCAGGATTCTGATCTTTGTCTCTTCAACTCATTGGGCCCTCCATGCTCTGCTGGTACTTCAACTTCCCGGGGCACATTTGGGTGATTAAGTTGCTCACCTCATGAATTTCCCTTCTCCAGGGATTTCAGTTTTGCACTGCCTGTGTCCAATGCCTAAAAACATTTTTCTTTTATATTTTGTGCAGTTTTCTAGTTGTTTTTATATGATGGCTTGTCTGGTACCAATTGCTCTGTCATGGGCAAAGCATTTATATAATTTATATGATTTACAAGCATGTACCTGCTTGGTTTCCTCCCAGGTCAGTTCTACTCCTTGAAGTATCTAGTTATTCTACAAGCCTGCAGTTTCTTTCTTTAGTTCTATCACTTCTCTAGTTATCTTATACAGTTATCAGCTCATTTTCCGTCCCTATTTCATAAAACGTACGTTTGTAATTGTTAAGGGACTGCAAAGCACTCTGGTTTCCTGGATTAATGGCTTTTCATAATGCACATTAATCTAACTTTCGCATTTTATATTCTGCTTTTTCATTTTATTTAGATGTGATATTTTCATGGGTAGCCCGAGGTAGTTCTATATGGGTCTCTTATATGTCCCAAAATAAGAGTCACTAGATTTTCCAGGCTATCTGGCCCCTTTTTTATCCTCCCTCTAAAAATGAGCATGAGAGATGGGTGCTGATGCTATCTCTTGTTGTGTCCTGTCTTTTCTAGGTTCTGTTCTTTAGCCATAGAAGCGAGATAGAGAATGATTCAAATACTGAGCAGCTGGAGTTTGAGATTCTTATTCTCTTTAACTATAATTCCTTTAAAACTCATCAGTTAGAGCCTTTCTACCTGGATTGGGATGTATCTGGTTCCATTGGAGGGGTGTCTTCAGTCTATGGTTATCCCCTGTCCCCACCTTGACTTTGCCACAAACCCTCTGCTGGCATTTACTGTTTTCACTTCTATTGCTTCTTTCAGTTCTTTTACCTAATCTTATGACACACACACGCTGGGAAGGGATGAAATCATCCATTATTCAAAATATTTCATTACTTTTCTCTAGGCAAGAACAAGACTCCTTAGCAGGGATCCCAAGGTCATTTGTGGTACGGCCCTCTCTAACTCTCAAGCTTTCTTTTGTACCCTCTGCCCCTTTACTCTTTGCTTTTCAGCCACATTAATTCCTTTCAGTCCCCTAAAATCTCCACGCAAGTTTTACATGTTATTATTCCCCATCCAGGTACATTCTCTCCACTTCTCTTTTCCTAGTTAACAACTACTCATTCTTTAAATCTTAGCTCAGGCATCTCTTCCAAATGGTGGTCCTTGAACTCCCACCCCACCATAGGGTATGCCAGGTTTGTTTGTTAAATGATTTCTTAGGAGCCCATTCCTTTTATTCCAGAATCTATAACAATTATTTCTTTAGTATCTGTCTCCCTCCCCCTTATACTGGAAGCTACAGGAGAACAATGACAATGTCTGTGTTTTGCTCAAAGTTTTATTTCCAAGGCTCAGCATTAAGTGTGGTACAGAATATGTGGCTGCCCATGATTAAGAAAAAGAACAATTATTTATATCAAAGAACAGGAAGAAAGGAGCTCTTTTTTTTTTTTTAATTTTTTTCTGGGTGCTAAACCTTACTCAATCTCCTTTTTGGAATTTTGGGTTGAGTTCCAAATGGGTTTGGCTGTGGTATAACTAAATGCCCTCCACCCCTTGCCATAGCCTTAGTTTACTTGCCGATCACAAACTTAAACTAGGATGGTTTTGCCACACTTCCAACTATCCTCTTAGTTGGAAGAAATATATCATGACTTTTGTTAAGCCTTTTGGCTAGAGCAAAGGCCATGTTTATCAGCAAGTTCAGCTCCAACAAAATGAGGGGAATTTTTAGTGAGATTTTCCCCAAATTTCATCTTATCCCCTTCTCTCCTAGAAGGTGGAAATTTGTATTCACCTCCAGGGTATCCTCTCAGCTGCTGCAAGCTGCTCTGTTTCTGGGTGAACAGTTCTTGGAGGCTTTGGGGTGGTGACATGGATTAAGGACCCTTTCCTGTTTTCAGTGTTCTGGCATTTATTTTTTCCACTTCTTTTTGCTCATTTCATTTGAGTGGGAAGAAGGAAGTTCTTGGAACTTGTATCTATCTACCTATCATTTTCAGTAGGCTTACAGCAGACTTAAAATAAAAAACCTACCCACTAAGTATGCTAATCAATTCCATGAAACTATTTTTGGTTACTTATGGAAAAATTTTTAATTTTTATTTTGAAATAATTATAGATTCGAAGGAAGTTACAAAAATATTTACAAGGGTCCTGTGTACTCATCACTCAGTTTCTCCCAATGATAAGACCTTATATAACTATAGTAGAATAGCAAAACTAGGATGTTGGCATTGGTACAATACACAGAGCTTATTCATATTTCACCAATTTTACAGCCTCTCATATGTATATATGTGTGTTTTATCATGTTTAGATTTGTGTAACCACCACCACAATCAAGATACAAAATTATTCCACCACAAAGCTCCTTTGTGCTACCTATTAATTGCCACATCCCCACCCTTGCCCCATATCCTACTCTAAACCTTGGTAATCAATAACCTGTTCCCCATCTGCGTTATTTTATCTTGAGAATGTTATATAACAAAAATATTTTTTTATGTTATATATGTATTATGTTATATAATCATATACAGTAGTTATGATTTTGAGATTGACATTTATATTTTTACCCATCATAAATTCCCTTGAAATCCATCCAGTTTTTTACATGTATCAGTAATTTATCCCTTGTAATTCCTAAGTACTATTTCACGATACAACTGTACCACAGTTTGTGCAACCATTTTTCCACTGAAGAATGTTTGGGTTGTTTCCAGTTTATATGAGTAAAGCTTTTATGAGCCTTTATGTACAGGTTTTTGTTTAAACATAAGATTTTCACTTCTCTGAGCTAAACACCCAAGAGCACAATTGTTGAATCATATGGTAAATACATGCTTAAGATTTTAAGAAACTGTCAAACTATCTTCCTGAGTAACTGTACCGTTTTCCATTCCTATAAGCTTTAGTTCACACTTCTCTCCTAGGCTTTATATTGTTGCTTCCAATTACCTGTTAGGTAAATTTACCTGGGTATCTCACGTTTCAGAGTTCAACTATTAAAACTATAGTTCATTATCTTCACCCACAAACCGATCATTTCTCATCTATTTTCTGTCTTGAGTAACACAACAATTTGCCACCTAAGCCAAACACTGAGAATCCCTTTAGATTCCTCTCTCACGCTTATCCCCACATTTAATCCACCTTTTGGATCAGTCAGTTTTATCTCCTAACAATCTCTCAAATAGAGGAGAAAACAGTTACATCATCCATCAGCATTTATGGCTATCCAAATATTCAAGGAAGGTTTCCTAACTTGGGGCATATTTGTCAAATTGAGAGCAGGAATTTAGAATTGGTAGATATCTTAATGCTTAAGGCACAAATGAAATTGTCTCACTGGTCACACATAAACAGGCCTAAATTACAACTGAACCCAAATTTCTCTACGGAGTAGCAAAGAGAGAAGCACAGACATAATTCGGACAGGGGGCCTTGTACCTAAGTAGAAAGTTCAAATGAATCCTAATGTACTTATGAAAAAACAACATATTTTAGCAGTATGGACACTATCAATCAATTATGTATGGTACAGTCTGCAGCTTAGATCAACTATCAGTGAATAATAGGTAGAAATACCCTTGAAGTAACCCAAGAATCTAGTGTCTTAAGGGGTTTAGTTACAGAGTATTGCATTTAAGATTTCTGAAGAAATTTTATAAATATCTTGTGAGGTGGTCTAGAGTGAACTTGTTCCTTGACAACACTTTGGGTATTCAATAGAATTTGAGAGTCATTACTCACCGTTGTTAATAATTACATGGCTTAGGTAAACAGTTAAAAATTATTTAATTTTAAACAATTAAACTCCAGACCCCAAATTCAGTGCTTCTGGTCTGAGGAACAAATTAACTTTTAATCTAACCCTCAGAGATATGATTTAATACTCATGAAACTGGCCCTGTTAGTGCTCAGAAGTAAAATAACGGAATGTGCAATCTGGAGTCAGATATCAATCTTCTTTTGACTTCCTGGAGATTGCTTTCCTCCCGTCTTCCCTTCCAATTGGGTAGCCATTTCTACTTTGCTGGAATATAGGCCACTGACCCTTCACTCCTAGTATAAAAGTCTGTTAAGGAGTTACTTGCATTGAATAAAAAAGCACCGATATTACATCCCTAGAGACTGCGTAGTATGACTGCTTGGCATAAAAATTGTAGGTGAGGAAGCCAACCCTGTTTCCTAACAATAGGTAATATGTTCAGGAAATTCCCCATTTAAGCCCATTTCCAACTGGCTTTGTTTAGCTAGTGTTATGGGACCTCACAGTCAGGGCCATTGACACTGTTATTTCCTTTGTTATGATTCAGGTTACTATGATGGTCAATGAGTGTCTAAGTAGTAAAGCTCACAAGACTGAATCCTGAGAAACACAAGAAAGAGAGGCCAGTCTCCTACCACCTGTCCTCATTTCCAACCCCCTCTTTTCTTCTCAGCTACTCAGGATTCAACTTTGACTTGCCTATGCAGATGGTGGGCATACAGTGAGCCTAAGAAAGTGTGGCTGGAGAATGGGGCATCATAGTTTTCTAGAGAACCAGCTAATCTTCTGTGAAGTTTGCCTAACAAAGACCCAGATATCTGCAAAATATCAGGAAAAGGTTCACTCTCTCAATTCTACCTGTATTTCATTACTGCAGGAACAAATGACCACAAACCTAGTAATTTACAATACAAATGTTTACATTTCAGTCCTATGAGTCTGAAGTCCAACTAAGGTCTCACTGGACTAAAACCAACATATCTGCAGAGCTGTGTTCCTTTCTGGAGGCTCAAGGGATGGATTTGTTTCCTTGTACACTTGAGTCGTTAACAGAATTCAGTTCCTTGCTGTTGTAGGACAGGTTCTCATTTTCTTGCTGGCTGTCAGCTGAGGGCTCCTTCCAGCTTCTCAAGGTCACTCACACTCCTTGCTCATGACCCCCTTCTTCCATCTTTAAAGCCAGCAATGGTGGGTCAAGTCCCTCTCACATTTTGAATCTCTCCTCCTTCTTCCATCTCACCTTTCTCTAATTCAGCCAGGAAAGGTTCTCTAGTTTTAAGTTCTCATGTGATTAGATTGTCCCTACCCTCCACTGTCCACCCCAATAATCCAGGATAATCTCACCATCTCAAAGTCCATACCATTAATTACATCTGCAAAGTCCCTTTTGCTATGTAGCATAATATAGTCACAGGTTCTAGGAATTAGGGTATGGGCATCCTTAGAGGGCCATGCCATCTAAAGGAATAATAGCTTATTCATCAGTTTATTCATTCATCAATCAAAATATTTATTTAATATTTACTACTTAGTGCCTACAGACATTTTGTAAGGACCCAGATACCCCTTTCTGCCACAGTTGGGAACTGTGAGTGGTGATAAATAAGTTGCTCATCAAGTAAATTTTACCTGTTGAATTTTTCCTTGAATGAAAGACTGTCTACAAGGAGAAGAGGCCTTGGGGGAAACTGATGACATAAGAGACTCACCACAACCACAGCATTCGTGCATGGTCACCCACCTCTAACTTCCATGTAGGGCCACTTCACCTTTCCCAGATTAGGGGCTGGGTACCAAGCAAGGAATTATGGCATGGAAGGGTGACTGAAATGCAGTCAAATGGGAGATATCTTTAAGCAGAAAGAATTAATTCATGTAACAATATTTTTGGGCTTATGATGCATGCTTTATTATATCAGGCACCACCATACATAAATAGTTTTTTTTTTTCTCTGCAGGAATTTATAATTTAATCCAGTAGATGTGACATTTCAAGACGGTAGATAATAATGCAGAGCAATAGTTGATATGATTAAAGCAAAAGTCAAGGGTCAGATCACAGGAAATAGAGAAGGGCATAACCAGTGGAAGCTAGAGATAGGGGAAAGCTTCCTTCCCTTCCTGTGCATATTGGAAACAAGAGTGATGGGAGGGGAAGAGCAGAATGAACAATAGTGAGTGGCCAAAGCACCTCATTAGTAAAAGACAACTTGGTCATTAAATATTCTTTCTCTATTATTTATTATCTTGCTTCCTTAAAAGAAAATCTTGGAAAACTTAGATCAGGTATGCTCTTACTACTGTTTTTTTAGGCACCTACTTTGTGCCTGACACCATGGCAGGCTGAGTATGTTAGTCATCTCTAGTCCTCTCAGCCATCCCCATAATATAGATGGTGTTATCTTTGTTCTACAAATAAGAAACCTGCTATTTATGGAAGCCACTCAGCTAATAAGTGAGAATCTGGAAGTTTAGCCCTGATCATCTGGCTTAGAAAATTCACACAATCTTTTGCTACACTGAATCATTATTCACCAACAAGCAAAAAATATGTTTTCCTTTTATAAGCAGAACAGAGCTATTGTATTTAACAACATGGGTGATACTTGATGATGATTACTGAAACTTCGAGTAGGTAAGTTGACTTAGGAAGTAAGGAAATAAAAGGAATGCAGCTGAGAAAAACAGGAAATACAGAGCAAGTAGCTGAAAAACCAATTCAAAGAAGAATGCTACTCAGAGGCTAGTTACACTCAGGGACTTCTGGTTTCCAGTTATGGAGGAATAGTCCCTATCAGAACAACTCTACCACAGAAAACAACTATAAACTCTGGGTTCCCCCATCCACAAAAAAGAAAAATAACTATCTGAAGGCACTGGAAAGCAACCAAAGGCTGATAAACATTGGAGGAGTGTCTCTGCTTGGAAGAAGAAAATGACACCAAGGTGAGTTTCCCATTTTTTACAGCTTTTTGTCTAAGAGGAGGATAAAACTCAGATAGAAACTTCATAGTCTTATTGGCTTGAAGAACCAGAGGAGAGAGTTCAGGGTAACTAAAGCAGCTGGAAATTGAGGAAAGAAATCGAGAAAAGGAGAAATCCAAAGAAAAAGAACACAAACCTGTGCATAAGCTGCCCAAACCTCTAGTTGACCTGTGAACTACTTGTTTGAGGTGGCAGCCTTCGAGCAGTATAGCTACAGCTAAAAGAACCGATCAGAGATTTCTGCTGCCCATCACAGAGAAGTTGGAGTTTGGAGTCAGAGTCCAGTCAAGTTACCTGCCTGGTGGAAAAAAATTCAATACTCTTTTCAGAATTCAAAGCCTTGGCAACGTGTAATTCAAAATATCTAGCATGTGACCAAAAATTAGTAGGCATATGAAGAAACAAGACTATGTGACTCATACTTGAAAATAGAAGCAATATTAAGGAGACTGATGTCAGAATAATTCAGATGTTGGAACTCTCAGGCAAGGATTTTAGAGCAGCTACTATAACTATGCTCAGTAATGTAGGAGAAAACAGGCTCAGAATGAATAAGCAATAAGAAATCTCAGCAGAGAAATAGAAATTATAAAAAAAAAATGTGGACATTCTAGGGCTAAAAATATAGTCTCTAAAATTAAACAATCACTGGATGGATTCAGCAGATTAAGTCAGGATAAAGAATCAATGAACTTGAATTTAATGCAATAGAAATTACCTAATCTGAAGAACAGAGAGCGAAAACACGGAATTAAAAAAAAGGAAAAAATGACACCTCAGAGACATACAGAACTGATAACATATGGAGGGTGCGATAGGACAAAGATGACTGTTTTTTTTTTTTTACTGATCAGAGTCCATATGCTCTACATTCTAAGTCCATTTTTTCTACCTATACTAAATCTGTGGCCTTTCAGGATGATGTCAATATCTGGCTCACAATTTTCTTTCCATGAGACCTGCTATCCTCATCCTTAGTAGCTTTATTATTTCACTTACCAACTTTCTATGAGCAATTTTTTTAGCTAGCCACTGTGCCACTGTACTAATTGCTGTAGAAAATAAAGAGATAGAAGAGTCTTCTTGGAATAGTATGAACTGTGTGGTATAGATGCAGATTATGATGAGAGGTCCATCAGATTAATGATTTTGGCCACTCTCTATCCCATACATCGAAGGGCCCAGGAGAAGGAATGAATTACACAGCGTCTGAGCCCCTTTCTCCGATCACAAGCTGCAGTAATTCTGTGTCCCGCTCTGCTCTGTGATATGTGGTGTGAGTGAGTCTCCCCGTGTAGGACGAGCTTAGATGGCCTGTGCAAGTGGGTAACTCATTCTGGGATGCAAGTTAAAAAGGCAGTTTTCTGGATACTTAAACCAAGGTCTCTAAAAATTAATATTTTTAGGGGTGGATTAGTACTTCTATGGTTTGGATGTACCATAGTTTAGGTTGTTTCTGATTTTTTTTTCTTTTCGATATTATAAACAATACTGCAATGAACAACTTCGTATATGTCTCTGAATATTGGCACAGATATTTTGGTAGAAAAAAAGTCCTAGAAATGGAATTTCTGGGTCAATGGCAGTCTTTTAAAATTCTGATAACTATTGACAAAATTTATCCCATAACACGGTATAACAAGTTTTACTGTCATTAATCTTTAATGATCTCTTATCTTTTCATTTGGACCCATCCATCTATCCTCACAAAACATTCAGAAGCTTCATTGTGACTCCCACATTTATTCAGATCTCAGTAGCATTAGCAGCAATATGTCCCTGGGGGTGCTACAGTCTGGGAAATCCTGTATCAGATCCAATATTTGCTGAAAAATGTGTAGTCCTCTCCTGCTCTATTAATTTCTCCTCAATTTAGATTTAGAGGCCACAAATACAATCAATGTTCAAATTGACATATGAATGTCACACACTAAACAAGATTTCTTTTTAACTATGCAGAGGCTGTTGCTTCCTGAGGGCTTGTTGATAATAAAAATGAAATGTGAAAAATAGGATGGAAGTTGTGAGATTTTTGAGGCTACAGCTTTTTAATTCCATACTCACTGAGCCTAGAACAAAGCAGAATTAGACCAAACCATTCAGCTATCATGATCTTGGAATGAATTGAACATAAAAAAAGCACTTCCTTCACATCTTTACAACTTTGTGAGACAAGGGGTTATGAATTATGATTCCCATTTTACAAATGGAGAAGCTGAGTTCCAGAGAATGCAGGTGTCTTGCCCAAGGTCACATTGCAAGTGAGAGAACAGAGGCTTAAACTCAGGTCTATCTTCTATCTTGAACCTATAAAAGCTGAAGACAAATTCAACAGCGTGGTGAATGGCTGATGAAAAGTTGGTTTCCTTTCATATGCCTCCACTGATGTAAGGGTAAGCAAAGTGAAGCTGAGAGGGAAACTTTGGGTAGGAAGAAGCAGCTAATTTTGAAGGTAAGAACTACTTTGAGTGCTCACCTTGCTGTGGGCTGTGGAACTACTTTGCCTTCCCAAGACCTTCTCTACCAGGGATTGGGCCTGTCTCCTCAACAGTGGGCCTCTATGGGACGCTGCTCCCTCCCCTGTTCTTCTTTCTCACTATGCCCTGAGTCTGAGAAAACACAATCAGTAATAACCATTTATTAACTATCTTCCAGGGGCCAGTTACTGTGCTGGGTTCTTTTACTTAGTATTGTCTCCAGATCAGAATTAATATCCCCATTTGTCACGCAAGGAAACTGCCAAACTCCAGTAAAAACAAAATAATCAAACAACTCTCTTTCCTCTGAAAGTGCCAAATTTAAGCAGCATATTCATTTGCATTTCAAAATTAAAATAAAATGTCAAAATGTTAAAGAAAAAAATTAGAACAGCAAAATCTATAATTCCTCCAACCAAATGCCACTACTTTTTGTGTATCACCTTATCCTTAAGCACACTTTTTTCCTAGAAATTGCAACTGGAATTTATATAAATTCTGTGTTAAGCTTTTAAAATTTAGCATCATAAGCAATTTCCATGTTACCACAATCTTTATTATGAGCATTTTAATGGCTGCATAGTAAATGATTTCCCTAATGGACATTTAGGTTGTTTCCAGCCTTTGGCTGTCCAACTTAAATTGTTATGTTTTTGCTAATAGCGTTTTGTTACTATTAAATTATTTCCCTGGAATAAATTCTCAAGAGTCTTATTATTGAAAAAAAGGGCATAAACATTTCTTTTATAGCCGTTGCCGCATGACACCACATTTCTAGGAAAAGGACTGCGTGAATCTAAATAACACACACAAGTAAATGCAGTGTTAGACGTTTACAAAAAACTAAACTATGCTGTTTTTCATTTCGCACAATATGAATTAGAAACCCTGAAAGACCACCAAAATCTTGAATAAAATATAAAATATCATTACTGAACTGACAAGCAAATAAAAAACTAATATCCCTAAAATGAATTAAAACCAGGAATCCTGGGGAGCAAGTGACAAAGTTTGCCTTTACCCTGAAAGCTCTGCTGAACCCTGGAAATCCTTATTTCTTCTTGGAAGACTGTGGGAGGATAGGAAATAAAGCTCAGGGCCTATGCAGTATGCAAAATCTAATAGGAAACCCCTCCGTAAAGGTGGGAGCCAAAAAGGGCTATATACAACTTATAAAGGAAAAGGAGAAATTAACATTTTATTACAGAAAGTGACAGTAAGAAAAGCTGTCTCTCTTGCCCCTGGCACAGAGTACAGGGGAAAAAGTCACCCTGAAAATTTGTAATTACAAACCTACCTTCTTGTGACTTTATAGTCCGCTTCATACTATGCCTCTGATCCAAAATATCTTCAAGTGGATCGTTTAATATAAGGCAGTCCCTTATATTCGTGGTGTCCTCAGGCACTGAAAAAGCAAAGGCAAATTCCCTCTACATCAGGGCTTGCCAATAGAAATACAATGTGTGCCACGTATGTAAGTACAATTTTTCTAGTGACCATATTAAAAAGTTAAAAGAAACAGATAAATTCACTTTAAATATATCTTACTTAACCTGATATATGTAAAATACTAAATTTCAACATGTGATCCACATAATTATTGAGATATTTTACAATCTTTTTGTTGTTTTTTTTCTGTCTTAGAAAGCTGAATTATACTTGAACTAGCCACAGTTCAAGTACAATATAACCATGTGACTAAAGGCTATCATATTAGACAGCACAACTCTGGGGAACCAAACTTCAAATCATCAGGCCTCAAAGAACTCCCACAGATAAAGTTCCAAGGGAATAAGTTGCTCATAGTAAAAACACACAAGACACCAGAAACAATAGCAGAGATTGATAATTGAAAACATTAGCTACTGAATAACTATTTTTAATATATTTAAAGAAATAAAAAGTTTTAAAATATGAGGACACAAACATACGTAGAAAATTGAATTGTAGGACGGGCCACGGTGGCTCAGCAGGCAAGAGTGCTTGCCCGCCATGCCAGAGGACCCAGGTTCGATTCCCAGAGCCTGCCCATGTAAAAAAAAAAAAAAAAAAAATTGAAATTTAAAACTTAACAAATGGATTAAGAATAATATTAGACTCAATAAAAAGAGATTAATGAACTAGACGATTCTAAATGAATTATCCAAAATGCAGTCCAGAAAAAAAGGAGATAGACATATAAATTCAGAAGCTATCAAATAAATGGAAAAATACGTCAGATTCTCCAAATCGATTCAATTTGTATTCCAATAAAAATTCCCTACTCTTTTTTTTTTTTTTTGGTGAAGCCATATAAACTAATTCTAAATTTTTTTGGTAGAGTCCAAATAACCCTGAATAAGGAAACAAGGTGGGATGATTTACCCTTTCAAATATTAGGCTAAATTAATTAAGACAGTGGGTATTAGCACAGACACAGGCAAACAGACCAATGGAATAGAATAGGGCTCTCTATATATAGACAGAAACTTTATTTATGACTGAGCATGTATTTAGATCGGGGGAAAATATGGACTATTAAAAATACTGTGTGAGCATAATTGGTTAGCCAATAAGCTAGTGCCCAGAATATATAAAGAACTTTACAAATTAATAAAAAAAGAACAGCCAATCAATAAAAAATGAATAAAAGACCTAAACAGATATCTCACCAAAGAAGAAAAACAAATAATCCATAAGTGTATAAAGAGACACTCAACCTCATCAATAATCAGGGAAATGCAGATTTAAAAACCATTTCTGAACTACTACTTTGAGAAAAATTAAAATATTCACAAATAAGTACTGATGAGAATGTGCAGCGATGGTGCTCTCATCCACTGCTGCGGGAGTAGAGACTGGTATAGCTGCTTTAGAAAACATTGTTTTTATTATCATTGAACACGTATACAACCTATAATCTGACAAGTCTCCTAGAATGAAATTGAATAAGCTTTTGTACATTTACATCAGGAGATTTGTACAAGCAGTTTAGAGACACCTGAAGGAAAAAAAAAGGAAGGAAATAACCCGCTGTTTAGCAACAGTTGACTGGATAAATAAATTATGGTATATTCATTCATATAATTAAATACCATACTGTAGTAAAAATATGAGCTATAGCTACCCACATGAGAATGAATGAATTGCCCACATAAAGTATTGAGCACAAAAGCAAGATACAGTGAATATATCCACGATGAGTTCATTTACATAAATTTCCAAAGCAGACAAAACTACATATTATGTAGGGATATATACGCATAGGTAGTAAAAGTACAAAGAAAAGCAAGGAACTGATTATCCAAAATTCAGAATTATGGTTACATCTTGGGGATTATGAGAATGAAGACAGGCACATAGGGACATCTAAGCGAGTGGTTTAGTCTATATTTAAGCTGGAGGTGGATCTTTGTTGTATTAATAGTATTTAAACACACAATACATTTTACATATTTTTATATGCATGGTATAGTTCCACAAAAATTCTCAGTTAAAAAAGCAAACAACTAAACTTCCACCTTCTAAATCTAAGAAAACGAAAAGTACAATAAAGAAAACGCAAAACCATAGAGTGAACAGGTTTATAAAACAGATTTCTTACCTCAACCTAATTAAATTCTAATTCTACAATAGCTTTGTTATAACAATTATGAGACTTCATTTATTTTCTTACCTCAAACAAGCTTAAATCAGATTTTAGTCCAGCCTAGGCAGATTGGGTGGCTTTAGATTGACATGACCACTTCCTGGACATTTTGTGTCCCCACACCTGGTTGTTAGGTCTCCTTTTTCCATCACAGACTCCAGTTCCAGGTCCTCTGATTTGAGTGATAGTTCACTGTGCAGCTGCTCTGTTCTTTTCAGCTCCTACCCTGATCATATCCCTCCAGCAGAGGAAGGTTCAATCACCACATCTTTCTTGGGATGTTCTGTCCTGATCTTGCAGGCAACTTTTCCATCCCTCCTGAGTCTGTAGTATGGCGCCCATCCCTGAAAGATCTTCTCTGGCGTTTCCTTTTGTCCTCATTGGTATAGCTGAGGAACATTCCATTGCTGATGAAGTATTACACTATTGATTTATTTATTCAATAAATATTGAAAAGACTATTCAGTGCCAAGTACCAAAGTTTTGTGTCTTCACCTATTGGTCATGGTCTTCACAGGTGCTATTTCCTCTGCCCGATACATTTCTCCTGCTCCCCTCATGCCTTCCCCTCCCTGATGTTCACATAGCCGACTACTCACTCATCCCAGCTGAAGTTTCACTGACCCTCTAGTTAAGGTTCATCCCTTTGTTACACACTCCTGTGGTTCATATAAAAATTTCTCCCCATGGAGGCTATACCATCTTACATTCACACCAATAATGTGTGAAAGTGAATGTTTGCCCTCAGCTTCACTAAAAGAGCATGTTGTCAAGCTCTTGAAGAGATCTTTTTTTAAAATGGTTTCCCCTTGTAGGGCATCTTTATTTTCCTTCTTCTCCACCCCCTACCCCCCGCCCCCGCCATCTCCCCATAATTTTTTTTTTGCCTTCTCAGGACTTTCTTTGGTTCTCTTAAGTCTCCAGAAATAGTGCAGAGTAGGACTCTTACCATAGTTGCCTTGGAATTTTCACATTTGCAATATTTGAGAGAAGCTATTTGTTTGTAAACAGTCTGTTCTAAGGCAGGAAGATTTTGCTTTATGTTATTAAAACCCCTAAATCAGTAAAAACAGTTCTAAACATGATATGCTCTGAAAAATTTATACACTATCATGCTGAACTTTGCAAAAGCAAAGCCAAATTCTTTTTATGGATGCATCACTCAGCAAAACACATTTCAAAACAAGTTTTTCTTACCCTGAACTTTTACATGACTGCGTGCAAAAGGGAAAATAAGTGTCCTGGCCAGTAGCAAAGATTGTAAGATAGATGGAAAAAATGATAGGAAACATCTACCATTTTTGCATATGTAGGTAGGAGGCTGAAAGAATCTTGTTCTTGTACAAAATGTTTTCCGTATTTTTTATCAACAGGATTATTTTCTTTGGAGGAGAACCAATGCGTATAGAAGCATTTGTCTATATACTGTGTCCTTGGATTGCAGAAACAGTGTTTGCAGATTTGCATGTCAGATGGACTTCATGTTTGGTAATTTACAATTTTGCTGAGACTGGAATTTAAATTGTAATTGTGTATGCAGAAAGGCAAGTGTTTGTTGGTTAGAATCTTCTTTGGCTAGTGGGTGAGCCATTCTCCTTAGGGCTTCATTGGTCTTAATTATACATACATAATTTATGGAGAAAAAGTAAGTGTTATATATTTATATTTAGATTGTTCTTAAAATTTTGTTATTAAAAATATACCGTAATGGATAACTTTGTGTCTATATATTTTTCATATTGTTGGAAGTGTTCCGAAGAATGGTATTATGGGAAAAAATATCCATAATCAAGTAGATTGGTAAAATACGAAGCTGAAGAGAATTAAAGCACATTTCTATTCTGCAGAACTTCTCAGAGTCTTTAACATGTTAAAGTGCATGAAGACTCTTCAGGAAGGGAGTTAAACTATGCAGTGTTTCCAAAACTTATTCAACCATGGTACCATCTTTACACTGGAAAGTAGTGTCATATGGAATGTGTTTTGTAAACCATTGCTATGGTGGCATTTATATGATTGGGGATTCTAGAAGTTCTTGCTACCGTCTTAGCTTGCCAGGCCGCTATGACAAATACCACATAATACATTGACTTAAACAACAGGACTTTATTGTCTTTGAAGTCTAAGAAGGCTTACATTCTCCTAGGGTTGGTAGCATTCTCATGCTGGTTAACTGCAATTCTTAGGGCTCCTTGGCTTTTCCATCACTTTCTCTTCTAGGACCCAGCTGATTATCTGCATCTGGCTCCTCTCTGTGGCTTTCTCTTTATGAAGCTTCCAGGATAACAGATTAAGGCCCACCCTCATTCCATGAAGATGCCCTATTTACAGTTATACCTCGTTTTACTGCACTTCACACATGTGGCCCTTTTTTACAAACTGAAGGTTTGTGGGAACTTTTTGGAACAAGTCTTTCGGCACCATTTTTCCAACATCATGTCCTCACTTCATGTCTCTGTGTCACATTTTGGTAATTCTCACAATATTTCAAACTTGTTCATTATTTTTATATATGTTATGGTGATCTGTGATCAGTGCTCTTTGATATTACTGCTGTAACTGTTTTGGAGCTCCACAAACTGTGTCCATATATGCAGCAAGCTTAATTCATAAATGTTGTGTGTGTGTCCTGACTGCTCCACTGATTGGTCATTCCCGATTCCCTGTCTGTCTCTCTCTCCAGGCCTCTCTAGTCCCTGAGACACAGAAATATTGATTATTGGGCTGATTAGTAACCCTACAGTGGCCTTTAAGTGTTCAAGTGAAAGGAAGAGTCAATCAATGAGGAAAACTTCACTGTTCTTATTTTAAGAAATTGTCACAGCCACCCAACTTCAGCAACCACAACCCTAATCAGTCAGCAGTCATCAACTTCAAGTCCAGAATCTCCACTAGCTAAAAGATTATAACTCCATTTTTTACATTTTTTAAAGACATGTTGTTCTAGTTTGCTAGCTGCCTGAATGCAACATACCAGAGATGGATTGGTTTTTAATAAAAGGGGATTTATTTTGTTAGTTCTTCAGAGGAAAGGCAGCTAACTTTAAACTGAGGTTCTTTCTTACGTGGGAAGGCACAGGATGGTCTTTACTGGTCTTCTCTCCAGGCTTCTGGGTTCCAACAACTTTCCCCGGGGGTGATTCCTTTCTGCATCTCTAAAGGCCTGGGCTGAGCTGCAAGTGCTGAGATGAGTATACCGAGCTGCTTGGGCTGTGCTACGTTGAGCGCTCTCATTTAAGCACCAGCCAATTAAGTCAAACGTCATTCATTGCAGCAGGCACGCCTCCTAGCTGATTGCAGATGTAATGAGCAACAGATGAGGTTCACGTACCATTGGCTCATGTCCACAGCAACAGAACGAGGTGCCTTTACCTGGTCAAGTTGACAACTGAATCCAACGACCACACATGTTATTGCACACAATAGATTACATTAATAACTGTTAGCATAACTTTCATATGCACTGGAAAACAAAAAATGTGCGAGACTCGCTTTATTGTAGTGGTTTGGAATTGAACCTACAATGTCTCTGAGGGATACCTTCACCATGGATGCGTACTCACAGGATGTGGGTTAAGATGGAGAACATGTCTAACTTGGGTTCATAGCTCAATCTACCACACTACCCATGTCACAGAAAGTTCAGAAAGGTCAAGTTTCTTCTTGACTTTGACTTCCAGAATTCCGTCCATCCTCCCCAGAGCCTCTGGAGGGCCTTGTCACTTTACCATGGAGAATATCTTTTGTTTTTTTCCTTCATTCTGTCCAGGACCTGTTTCTCACGGAATGGGCCTCACGATACTTACCTGGCAATTTCCCACACTCACAGAATGATAGATCTTCCTCTTTTTTTTTTTTTTTGTTTTTTTGTTTTTGAGTGAGGTGTTGTTAGCAGTTATTTAATCCTGTTCTAAAGGCCAGGCATATACTCAGCTATCTGGTGGCATAGCCAGCTTTGGCTGGTCATTTCTGAAAGGTTAAATCTAAACTTAGCATGTTTTTTATTTTTTTTATTTTTGTGTGCTGTATGGTGGGGTCACATTTCATTCTTTTCCATGTGAGTGTCCTGTTATTACAGTACCATTTGTTGACTTTTCGTTTGGTTGGTTTTTTGTTTGTTTGCTTGCTTGCTTGTAATTTTGGGAAGTGCATGGGCCGGGAATCGAACCCAGGTCTCCCTCATGGCTGGTGAGAATTCTACCACTGAACTACCCTTGCACCCTTTAAACTTAGCATTTTTAAAGGCACCTTTGCAGGCTACTATTTATTTAGTGACTATATGTGCCAGGTGCTGTTTTATATGCTCTCATCTATTTTTACTTTTTTTTTTTTAAATCACAGCATTGTGATGTCAAAATTATTCCCGCTTTACAGAGATTATCCTATTTCACAGATGAAGAATCCAAAATTCAAAGAGATTAAACACCTTGCTCTGTTGTCACACAGTCCTTTGTCTGTTTGCAGATTTGCATGATTGCCGTGACTGGGTTTTTCTTCTTTCCCCTCTGCTTCCCAGCAGGTTAGCAAAGTGGAAAACCGAGTTGATTGTCGATTAGACAGACCAAAGGCAGAAGAATGTCCTTTTGCTTCAACTCTCTGAATATTTCAAAGGGAGAATGTGACTCATTTCTGACTACTCCAGATAATCACCAGACTGCTTTATGAGTGCGGATTGTGGCCTTTCTCTGATGGAGAAAGTGTTTCATTTCCCCGAGTCAGACAAGGCTCTTTTAATTAAGGACAGCATTCCACTTGATAGAATCATAGATAAAGATGCTCCCACGCCACTGCCTTAGCCAGACTGACTGGAGGCATCTTTTCATGAGCTCCAGCGATAAGGCTGAGCTTCTTGAAGAGGTATTGTTCATCTCTTCCTCTCTTCCTATCTATTAGAAGCAGAGATGAGGCTTTACTGGCTTTGTGAAACTGCCCTCTGTATTCCTGTAACGTTCCCTGGGGAACGGCTTGTGGGTTTTTCAACTCTGTTTTCTCTCCAAAACCAACATTGTTGAACAACTAAAGGAACCTCCAAGCGTCAAAGGTCAAGTAAGCCAACACCCAGAGAGCAAGGAAATTCTGTTTGAGATGCAGCCCCAAATCTTCTTCTATGATCCGTTTCTTGACAGTATGCAGGCTGCTCATTGTCAAATCTAAACTCCCATCGCCCTGGGTGCCGTGCTCCACATAAACATTAATTCTTCAACCTGTAACACTGGCAAACAAGGTGAAGGGGATGTGGGTGGCCCATCTGACTCCTTTACATAGGTAGATGGCTTTTGTGCAGCAGCACATACCGACGCACATGTACAAGCGGTGGCTGGGTGGGAGCTGGCTCAGGTGGGGTTTCCAGGCTGGGACTTATTGGGCCTGCTGCCTGCCCTTCTTTCTTAACTTTTTTTTTTTGGCACGCACATGTACAAGCGGTGGCTGGGTGGGAGCTGGCTCAGGTGGGGTTTCCAGGCTGGGACTTATTGGGCCTGCTGCCTGCCCTTCTTTCTTAACTTTTTTTTTTTTGGCATGGGCAGGCACCGGAAATCGAACCCAGTCTCTAGCATGGCAGGCAAGAACTCTGCCTGCTGAGCCCCAGTGGCCCGCCCATCAGCATTTTTATCATAGAAGATACCAGTTTCCTATGTTCATGCTCACATTGCCTGACTTTGATGTGAAGGTTATAACCTCCTAGAATTAGTTGGAATTTACCCTTCTAGAATTTTAAGATATTTTAAGGAGTTCCTGTAAATGCTGTAAGTAGGAGTGTGTCTTTATTGAGCAAATTCTACTGCCTTTCAACTATGTATATAATACTTGACTCTCATTGTTTTCAGTGTGGAAATGTGTTCCTAGGGGGCAGTTCCCTGCTTGTCTGTGGTCTGACTAGCCCCTGGGCTGTCACTATGGGGAGGGATGTAGGTAAATCTCATCAATCCTTTCATTTAGCATCTCAAAGTCTGTACTTAGTTTGGCATTAGGGGATATAGGGGCTTTTCCAGATGATTTTCTTTCTTTGTGCTGTGAGAAATTAAAGTAGGAAGAACGGTGTGTGTACTTTATTTTTAGGATGCCAACTATTCTGAAATCCATAAGGCGTGCACCAGAATAAATGCCTTATGTGTCACAGGTGACTTCATTTATTCATTCAACGAATATTTTTTGGTTCTTACTAAAAGCTAGATTGAGTTGGAGGTGGGGGATATAAGAGCAAATAAAATACCCTATGGAAGAAGCCAGCTTAATGATTTGCAAAATTACCTCCCGATTTCCACTAAAAATTTTGGTCACCAACAACTAACAGGTTAAAAAGTAAAACCAAATTATAGCAAGTATCACACATTGAAATGGCTCTGAACAGTGAACTGACCCAACGTATCCTTCATATATGTTTTCTATGCTGTGTGTGATCACCTTCACACAGATGCACTGGTAAATTCAATAGGGTCTGAATATTAAAGTGAAGCCACAGCTTAGTTAAAGCAGAGGCAATATGGTAACCAAGAACACTGACTTTGGTTTCAGATAGACATAGTTCTACCACTTGCAACTATTCCCTGGTTGTTGTAATCAAGTTATTTAAACTCTCTAAAACTCAGTGTCCCATCTGAAAAATGGGGATAGTAATGATTGATTCTTAATAATATGATAATAATCAGATGAGGTGGTATATTCAAAGTTATTAACTTTGTGCCTGGTTTAAGGTAAATAATCAATTAAGAGTAGCCACTAGAGTAAGAATAATAGAAATTATTTAAGTAATAGGACTGCTGAAATGAAGTGTCTATGTGGGATATCAGTTCACAGAGGGAAGAGACAAGTGAGATATAAAAACTAGTATGGGGTGGTGCGATGGTGGCTCAGTGACAGAATTCTCGCCTGCCATTTTGAGACCTGGGTTCGATTCGCCATGTAAAAACAAACAAACAAAAGACTAGTATGGGTGTTTTTTCTTTTCAGGAAACATGAGTGCCAAGGGTTTATGGGTGGGGCACCCCCAATGTCTGCTATATTTTGTATATTTAATGCCCTCTGAAAGATCTAAGCCATCCCCGAATTCAGAGCTCAGTCTAATTTATATGCAGAGAAGATATAATAAGCAACAATTCAGAAAATACACCCCCACAGAATTGATCTTGTACCACTAGCATGGTTACTGGATTGTGTCTCTCTGCTGAAGTCGCCATGGTAGCAGACAGAATTCTAGAGATATCCCCCAGAGATTCCCATTCCCTGGGTATTCAATCAAATCCTAAGCTAGGTACTGCTGTGAAGGGACTTTGCAGATGTAATAAAGGCTGCTAATCAGGTGACCTTCAAATGGAGAGGGCACCCTAGGTTATTTGGGTGGACCCAATGTAATCACATGCACCCTTAAAAACAGAAGTGGATCAAAAGATTTAGTCAGAGATATGTATTGAAAGTATACATACTTTCAATACATATCTCTGACTATAGCAGGGGAAGTTGGAGAGATTTGGAGCATGAGAGAGACTCGACTTGCTATTTGAAGGTGAAGAGGGGCCACAAACCAGGGATTAGGGGTGGTCTCTAGAAGCTGAGAATGACTCCTGGCTGACATCCAGCAAGGAAACAGGGACCTAATTCCTAGATCCACAAGGAACTGGATTTTGCCAAAACCTGAATGAGCTGGAAAGTGGAGTCCCCTTAAGCCTCCCAGTGAGAGCTCAGACACCTTGATTATGACAAGGTAAAAACCAGAGCAGAAAAATGAGCTGAGCCAACCTGAACTTATGGAACTATGAGATAATAAATTTGTATTGTTTTCAGCTGCTAAGTTTGTAGGCCTCTCACCTTTTATCTTTCCTTTCTTGGAAGAGTGCCCATATGTCTTCTTACATGTGTATTCAATAAATCTTCTATTTGCTGATTCTATGTTGTGATGTACCCTTGAATTCTTTCTCATAGCATGACCAAGAACCTGGAAATCAAAATCCAGCAACATGTTCTGGTGAGGCAGCTAGGAGACTCTTCTCTCTGCCTTCTGCACTGGTGAATACTGGGAGGCTGGGCCAACTGCTTTTGCTTTTTCTACTTGCTTGGCTTATTACTATCTTCTCCTATGTCCTCATGCTGCTGTGTGTCTCTAAAAAAACTAGGGGCTCCCCCAGGACATAAACTTGGTTTACCCTCCTCAGAGATAGTAGGAATGTGTCTTCATGCCTTGTAGATTGAAGGATGGTTAGGGGCAGCAAGTATACCTCCCCTTTGGGGCCTGATTGGGGGCTTCTCCCTGTGTCGAGCAGGAGTCCAATGGTAGTCAAGCCGAGTCCCTCTGTCTTTCTCTCTATCTGTCTCTGTCGCTCTCCCTCCTTGGCACTCTGAGACTTGCCCATACTCTCTCTTTTCCTGCCCTCTGAGGAACCAAACTTTTCCTCCTACTGAATCTGTCCCTCTCTTCACCTCCTCCACAGAGGTCCTCTCCCTTGCTTCCAAGCAATTTCCCTGTTTCTCCTCTGTTTGTCTCAGCCTGAGCTAAGGATTCTTATAGCAAAGTGTTGTCTTTCGCATTCTAGGAAGTCGCCTCTGGTTTAAGGCCATGGGAACTGAGTACTTTCCAATGGGAGTGTTTCTCCCTAAAAGTCTAAAGTGCGGTTTTTAGGGTGAGCAAAAGCTACAGCTTTCCCAATTAGAATAAGATGAGCCTGGGGCGGGCCACAGTGGTTTAGCAGGCAGAGCTCTTGCCTGCCATGCCAGAGACCCGGGTTCGTTTCCCGGTGCCTGCCCATGCCCCCACCCCCCCAAAAAAGATGAGCCTGTAAAATCCAGTAAGCCCCCAATCACACAGACCCTCTGGCTGTCTGCTCACTCATGGGGTTGCTCTCATGACCAGCTCCTCACTTTTTCTCTCCAGGTCTTTCCATCTCTCCTGGAGGATGGCCAGTGTTGACCCACAAATAGGACAGTCAGTTACGACCCTGTCTTACAATTACATCTCTTGTAAGAGGGAGGGAAAGTGGCAAGAAATTCTTTATATACAGTTTTTATGGGCTTCTATCATGACAAAACCATGAAAGCTTGTGCAAACTATATTATGCCCAGGAAAACTATCAGAAACTTCTTCTACATGATTCTTCTTCATGAGGAAACAAATATTTTTAAATAATCCTCTTTTTTATAGCAACATCCCTAAATCCTCAATTAGTCTCTATTAAAACCCATTACAGTCGAATATAAAACTCCTCTTCTTTTTCCTTTTTCAGAGAAAATGGATAATGCCAATAGTCAATATAAGCTAAAAGAATAAGGAAGCATAGCCCTTCAATGGAACTCTCAATTACAATCTGTAAGAGACAGAGAAAGTAGTCAGAAATTCCCTATGCCCAAATGTTTATGGCTCTATATCAAAACAAGAACATGAGAAGGACTTGTCACTTGTGTTTTGCCCATGCCTCAATTTTTATTAATAAAAGAAAATCTTCTTAATAAACCCCGTTTAAAACTTGTTTGTTAAAAAGCATGAGAAAATGTTAGTTATAGGCTAAGGTAGATCACTCTAGAGAAAGAGGAAAACCTAGCTGTGTTCCAAGGGAGGCTAGTGGAAGGCTTAAAAAGTTACTAATATAAGCCCAGAGGCCTAGAAAAGTCAGATTTTCTGGGGGCACCCAAATCATCAGCCAGTCTGCCCCCAACATGCAGAGAAAGCTGCAAAAGCTCTCCATGGGCCCACAGATCCTCACTAATAACTTATTAAAACTCCCTTTTCTGTCTTTAACAATTGAAACAAGGCCAAGGAGGAGGAAAAGGTAATGTGACATGGAGATGTGATATATCTAATTGTGGGTATTAATCTTTGATTAGAGGGAGCTAGTATTCCATCCATTCCAGGTGGGTCTTGGTTAGTTTACTGGAATCCTTTACAAGAGGAAACAATTTAGAGAGAGCCACAAAAGCTACAGAGCCCATGCAGTCGAAGATCGTTGGAGATGAAGAAGGAAAATGCCCCTGGGGGAGAGAAGCCTGGAGAGAAAGCTAGCAGAGGTCAGAAAAACCTATACCTTACTAGTCCTGCATGCTCATGCAGCAGTGTAAAAAGAGCAAAGCTTTCTCTCACTTAAATACCACCAAGATATATTTAATTTCTTAAGTTCTGCATTCTTACTCACAAAAAAGTAGCAGGAATTCATTGCCCTAGGCTTTAAAAAAATAACATTAACATCTCATGGGGGAATAACCAGGCTAATGTGGCAGAAATGCTTCAGCCTGATCAATTGATTTCATTTCTGTACCCCCTAACTTGCCACATGCACCCCTTTATTCCCCAGTTAAGCACGAATGAGCTTCTAGCTAAAATTCACTCTTAGACCTAAAAGATGATCATTTCCTTCCCTCTTCCCCAATATCTCTTGGCTAATGCATGTCCTAGGTCTGCTCACTTCTATTCTCCTCTTGCTGTTGATTGATCTAGCATTTTTAAACTTCTCACTGAGTTTCTCTCCACTAGATAAGAAGTCTTTCACACCAAACCAATGCTGATGCAAAGATTTTCAGCCATCATAACTGTCCCTTTCTGGGGACAGTTCCTCTCAACCTAAATAAAAAAATCAGAAAGTTCTATGCCACATCAGGCAGGGCCTATACACTCTGACAAGTGGGAAGCAGCTACAGAAAACAGAACCTCATCACTCAGTAACCCTATGATTAAGGGGTGAGAACTCTCTGAGGGGGGATTTGAGACATGCTAGTACAGGGAGAGAGGTGAGAGAGAAAAATATGTGAAGGAGCCCTTGAGCAAGGATGGTTAATCAAGGTCAGGAGGGCTCCTGTCCTGCACAGACACCTGCCTGGAGGCAATCCACTCATGGGAAATACTCACCAGCAGCAGACCGACCTGGAGTCAATGACCGCAACCTGTGTGAGTCATCTTCGGAGAAAAGGGAGTCAACCAACCCACCCAAATGCACTATCTACCAGCACATCACCCTGAGGACAAGGGAGGGGAAAACAAAGCCCTGGACAAGGAAGGGGGAGACTAAGTAAGGCTAATCTTTAAAAGCAAATGGTCCCACATTGCTCATTGCCTCTTGCCTTTCATCTTTCCTTTCTCGCAAGAGTGCAGGCACATCTTCTTACATGTATATTCAATAAGCTTATCTACTTACTCTAAAAAAATTATAGCAATGGTTATGGCAATGATTAAAAAAAAAAAACACTAATACTGGGGGAGCTTCCAAGGAAGATGACAGAGTAGGGAGCTCCAGGACTCACTCTTTCAAAACAGTTAATGGACAAGCAGGAACTGTCTGAAACATCTGTTCTGGGGCTCTTAAGGCCAGGGAAGCACTGTACAGCATCCAGGGAAGAGTAAGAGGCTGAGAAACTACAGTAAAGAACTGTGAGTAGCCTACTCAGTGGTGGCTGCCAGCACCCATCCCCCATCCACAAGGCAATTGATCAGGGCCTGGTCTCTGGCTGTTTGTTGCAGACAGAAAAGGATGTAGACATCTTCTCTGGTTGAGCAATGATCACGGCTTTTGATCAGTGAATTCAGATCACAGGGTTCTGGCTCTGAGCTGATTTTCAACCCTGTCCCTGATAGGGCAGAAGTGGTAGAAATTTAAAGACACAGTGCCTCCCTAGAGCTGGGGGGAACAGTTTGCTGAAGGGTGCCATTTGTTGGTGAGGTGCTGTAAGAATATACCCAGAAGGCTTCTAGCATCTTTCCAGAACCTCCCAGGCTCTTTTGAACCGGTTTGCACTCCTTTGTGAGTCCCATATATGTTTCCCACATAAAAGAGTATGGGAAACACTGACTTGGGAAAGTCCTTTCCTGGGTGATCTTCTTCCCAGAATTTGCCCTCCAGCAGCTAGAGACAACAAAAAAAGAGTGTAAAAATAAACTATAGAGGCAAAATAAAAACAAATAGAATAGAGCAAGATTTCTAGAGAAGAAACAGAGGAAAGGAAGGTTCCTTCTGGAGGTGAAACAAAGAGTGCAATCTCAAAAATTGTACCACATATTTGGAGAAAAAATCAGATAAAGAAGAGCAGAAAAAAAAATCTGAGTCCTGGAGCTCCCTACTCTGCCAAGGGATAGTCTAAAGGTCTAAAATAAATTGAGCCAAATGTAAAGAACCTTAACACAAAGACAATCAACAATAAAACCCTAGGCAAGATAGAGAAACTGACCTTAGGAGTAAACACAGATAATCAGATGCCTAGACATCAGCAAAAAATAACAAGCTATACTAAGAAACAGGGAAGTACAGCCCAGTCAAAGACAAATTAAAACTCCAGAGGAGACACAGAATTTTGAACTATTCAAAAATGGTCAAACAAATACCCTAAATCAATTCAAGGAGATGAAGGAAAATATGGCTAAAGAGATAAAGGATATTAAGTAAGACTGGGTGAGTGTAAAGAAGAATTTGAAAGTATGAAAAACACATAATATAAATTATGGGAATGAAAGGCACAATAAAGAGATTAAAATTACTAGAAGCATACAACAGCAGTTTTGAAAAGGCAGAAGAAATAATCAGCAATCTAGAAGATGAGACAATTGAAATCTTACAGACAGAAGAAAAGAATGAAAAAAGAATGGAAAAAATTGAACAAGATCTCAAGAAGGTGAATTACAGCATGAAGCACAGAAACATACATATCATGGGTTCCTAGAAAGAAGAGACTGGAAAAGGGGTAGAAATTATATTTGAGGAAATAATAGCTGAAAATTTATCAACTCTTCTGAAAGACATAAATATACATGTCCAAGAAGCACAATGCACTCCAAACAGAATAAACTCACATAACTACTCCAAGAGAAATACTAATCAAAATATCAAGTGCCAGTGATAGAGAATGCTAAAAAACAACAAGAGAGAAGTGATTCTTCACTTAGAAGGGAACCATAATAAGACTAATGCCAATTCCTTGTCAGAAACCATGGAGGCAAGAAGGCAGTGGTCTGATATACTAAGATTTTGAAAGAGAAAAGCTGACATCCAAGAATTCTTTATGTGGCAAAACTGTCCTTCAAAACTGAGATTGAGTTTAATATTTACAGGTAAGCAGAAACTGAGAGAGTTCATCATAAAGAGACCTGACCTACAAGAAATACTAAAGGGAGTACTGCAGGTTGAAAGAAAAAGATAAGAGAGAGGCTTGGAAGAGAGTGTAGAAATGAAGATTATCAGTAAGATGTAAATACTACCCAAATTGATGTACATATCCAATATAATCCAAATCAAAATTCCAACAGCCTACTTTGAAATAAAATTTATTTGGAAGCCAGTTATCAAATTTATCTAAAACATCTTGAAAAAGAAAAACCAAATTGGAGGACTCATACTCCTTGATTTTAAAGCATGTTACAAAGCTACAGTGGTCTAAACAGCATGGTACAGGCATGAAGATAGATATATTGACCCAATGGAATTGAATTCAGTGTTCAGAAATAGACTCTCATATCTGTGGCCAATTGATATTTCAGAAGACTTTCAAGTACCCTCAACTGGGATGGAATAAACTCTTCAACAAATGGTGCTGGAAGAATTGGATGTCCATACGAAAAAGAATGAAAGAAGACCCTTATCTCACACCTTATACAAAAATTAACTCAAATTGGATCAGAGGCTTAAATATAAGAGCCAGAAACTTAAAACTCCTAGAAGAAAATGTAGTGAAGCATCTTCAAGATCTTGTGATAGGCAATGGTTTCTTTGACTTTACATCCAAAGCAAAAATAACAAAAAAGAAAAATACATAAATGAAATATCATCAAAATAGAAACATTTGTGTTTCAAAGTACTTTGTCAAAAAAAGTGAAAAGACAACATACTCAATAGGAGAAAACATTTGGAAACCACATATCTGATAAGGGTTTATTATCCAGAATATACAAAGAAATCCTACAACTCAATTTAATACAAAGACAAACAACTCAATTAAAAAATGGGCAAAAGCCTTGAATAGGTATTTCTCCAAAGACAAAATACGAATGGCTAAAAAGCACATGAAAAGATGTTCAACATCACTAGCTATTAGGGAAATGCAAATCAAAGTCACAATGAGATATCATTTGGCACCAACTAGAATGGCTACTATTAAAAAAAAACAATGTTTGCTTTTAAGCCGACAAATTACTTGTAGGTTTCTGCTTGAAGAAACCTACAAGTGTTGGAGAGGTTGTGGAGAAAGGAACACTCATTCATTGCTACTGGGAATGTAAAATGGTGCAGCTACTACAGATGGATTTGGCAGTTCCTCTAAAAGCTAAGTATAGAAATGACATATGATCCTACAATCCCACTACCAAGTATATACCCAGAAGAATTTTTTTTATTAGTTTTAAATTTTTTTTTAAATACCAAAAAAAAAACACACCAAACACAAACATTCTAACTTTTGATCATTCGGTTCTACATATATAATCAGTAATTCACAATATCATCACATAGTTGCATATTCATCATCATGATCATTTCTTGGAACATTTGCATCTATTCAGAAAAAGAAATAAAAAGAAAACAGAAAAAAATTCATACATACCATACCCCCGCCCCTCCCCCTCACGTATCACCAGCATTTCAATCTAAATTTATTTTAACATTTGTTCCCCTATTATTCATCTTTATTCCAAACGTTTTACTCATCTGTTGATAAGATAGATAAAAGGAGCATCAGACACAAGGTTTTCACAATCACACAGTCACATTGTGAAAGCTATATTATACAATCATCTTCAAGAAACATGGCTACTGGGACACAGCTCCACACTTTCAGGCAGCTCCCTCCAGCCTCTCCACTACATCTTGACTAATAAGGTAACATCTACTAAATGCATAAGAATAACCTCCAGGATAACCTCTTACCCAGAAAAATTGAAAGCAGGGATGTGAACACACATTTGCACAGCCATGTTCATCGTGGTATTATTCACAATTGTCAAAATATGGAAGCAATCCAAGTTTCCCACCAACTGTTGAAAGGATAAAAAAATGTGGTATATATATACGATGGAACATTATTCGGCTGTAAGAAGGAATGTGGTCCTGATGGCATGCAACATGTTTGCACCCTGAGGACATTTCATTGAGTGAGACAAGCCAGACACAGAAGAACAGATATTATATGATCTCACTGGTATGAACTAATTGTAATAAGCAAATTCATGGATTAGAATCTAGAATATAGGTTACTGGGGGATAGAATGGGGTTAGCAAATGGGGAACTGTTGCTTAATTTGTGCATAATTTCCATTTAGGTTGATTATAAATGTTTGGGCTTGGATACTGGTGATGGTAGCACATTATTGAGTGTAATTGACAGCACTGAGCTCTGCTTGTGAATGTGGTTGAAAGGGTAGTTTTGAGTCATGTATGTTACTGAAGGAAAGTCAGAAGATAAAACATGGGATTATATTACACAGTGAACCCTGTTGTGGATGTTGGACTACAGTTAATAGTACAAATATAAGAATGTTTTTTCATGAATTATAACAAATGTATGGCACTATTACAAGATGTAAATAATGGGGTGAAATATGGGAAAATATATCTAATGTAAACTATGGATTATAATGAACAGTAGTACTTTAATATTCTTTCATCAGTTGTAACAAAGGTACCACACTAATGCAAAGTGTCAGTATTAGGGGAAAATATGGGATTGTTATATTTTTTACATGAATTTTCTGTAAACCTACAGCTTCTCTCCTTAAAAAAAAGAACAATCATTTTTAAAAAGCCTTATGTTAAGTGAAAGAAACCAGACACAAAGTACTACATATTGTATGATTCCATTTATGTCAAATGTAAATATAATTAAATCTATAGAGACTGAATTAGATTAGTGGTTATGTAGGGATGTGGAAGGATAGAGGGAATGAAGGTGACTGCTAAGACGTGCAGGGTTTTTCTTTTTGGAGTAATGAAAATATTCTGGGGTAGTTAGATTCAGTTGTAAACTTGGCCAAGTGAAGGCACCTAGTTCTGTTGCTGCGGACATGAGCCAATGGTACGTGAACCTCATTTGTTGCTGATGACATCTGCAGTTGGGTAGGAGGGAAGGAAGCCAATCTGCAATGAATGACGTTTGACTTAATTGACTGTGCTTAAATGAGAGAGCGCAATGTAGCACAGCCCAAGCAGCTCTGCATTCCTCATCTCAGCACTCGCAGCTCAGTCCAGGCCTTTGGAGATGCAGAAAGGAATCACCCTGGGGAAAGTTGTTGGAACCCAGAGGCCTGGAGAGAAGGCCAGCAGAGATTACCCTGTGCCTTCCCACGGAAGAAAGAACCTCAGATGAAAGTTAGCTGCCTTTCCTCTGAAGAACTAATGAAATAAATCATTTTATTAAAAGCCAATCTGTCTCTGGTGTGTTGCATTCCAGCAGCTAAATGCACATTTTTGTGATTATATTAAAAGCCACTGATTGTGCCGTTTGGATGGCTTGCATGGTAAATGAAAATATCTCAATAAATTGCTTAAACAACAACAACAATAACAACAACTAATATACCTACCTTGTCCTGATGCAGCACACAGATCATTCTTTAGAATCCTGAGTCAGATGATGTCATTTCCAACCACACCACCTGCAATTCTTTGTGAAGGACTTTTTCTGGCCACAGGAATCCACATGGCCTCCCCACTGCATGGGGATACTCTGAGACGTTTTCTCAACTATCTCCCAGAGGTCCCCAGTTGCTCACAGCTGTACCTGCTTGTTAATGCACCTATGATTGGCTTCCTTCCCTTCCTATTTCATTTGCACATTCCCATGGCTTCCTGGGATCACCTCCCAGGTAAACAGCTTGTACCCACTTTCTTGTCTCACAGTCTACTTCTAACGGAACACCACCCAACACCCTAAATTACAGGGTTGGGGTATCAGGTGGAGTACAGTAAGCTAAGCAGGTGGCTATAATATTTTCCTGAGAGAAAAACAAGGTCCGTTTTCCTGCTGAGCTTTAAATTTGAGCAGGTATGGAGTCAAATAAAAGAGTGTAGGCTTTAGAATAACACAACTGTGGTTTTGACTCTCAACTTTCCCACTGAAGTGAAACACAACAATAACAACAACAACAGGGGAATGTTATTTAATCTCCTAGGCTCCATTTCTCGTCTATATGATGGGACTAATAATGCCTAACTTTCATTTTGTGAAGTTTGTATGAAATTATGTAGGTAAAGTGCATGGCACAAAGTAGGCAGTCTGTATGTTATTTCTTCTTATCATTATTTAGTTAACTTGACAGCAAGGAAACATAATAGACACTTCTATTTAAATTAGAATCTTTCCCCTTATATATATATATTATGCCATAATTTGACACAGCTGGCAGGGACTGTGCTCAAGCACCTTTGGTTCCCGTTGGGAAATCTGAGACTTAAAGAGGAAAAGAAGTTTGCTCTAAATCACAGAACTAATTAGTATAAAATAGCAATCACTGGTGTTAAACTATTGTATTTTAATACTCTGGTTATCAGACTATTTCAGTCATTTCCAAATAGAAATGCTTACTTATTACCAATTACTAAGCTATAAGGCGACCTAGAAAATTCAGGTTGTCTTCCTACTTCTTTCTCTGAAAATCACCTGTCTATAATTTTTGGAAAGAAAAAATGTGAACCTTTTCTTCAACCACTTGATGTCTATAATTATTAAGTTTTCTTTCTGATACAATCAAATCAAAGTGATGCTTTACAAACTGACCAGGCAGAAATTTTTCCACTGTGAGACACTGAGACCAAGGCTAATAATAACCTTTTAGGAAACTTATGACTTACAAAACAAGCAGAAAAAATGTCCAAAGAAAACAAGCAAGGGGTTTTTCTAAAATCCAGAGGTATTTTTTCCCCTTCTTTTAACAACTGTCGGCAAACAGTCTGGCTACATTCAGGAAAAGCTCTGTAAATTAACCAACCAACACACACTGCTTTGGGAATTCACCAGATCTGGCCCGTTTTGATGATATTCCAATTAGTTCTTAGAACCAACACAGTAAGAGGAAGCATCAAGATAAGGTGCTGCCAAGAGGAAGCAAGGAAACGCACTAAAATCCTAAGACTTAGAATCATCTAAAGAAGCTCAAAAAGGAGAATTAGTGGAAACAGAATTCTCTTGAATCAGAAGCTAAAAGAGAATAAATTAATATATACCTATGTTAATTATTTAGCAGCTACTCCCTCTTCTTTGTTTAACAACTATTCACTTTCCATGTGCAAGAATTCAAAACATGGGGTCACTTTAAATATTGCTTATATTTCCCTATCATAGGCAGTGTGTCAAGATTAACTTCTGAACTAGAATAAAAATGAAAAAACAACACAGGACTGTACAACACAGTCAACCCTTTTATAAATGATGGACTGTAGTTAATTATAAAAATGTTCTTTCATGAATTATAACACATGTACCACACTAATGCAAGGTGTAACTAATTGGGCGATATATGGGAATGCTTTATTTTATGCATGGTTTTTCTGGAAACCTGCAACTTCTCTAAGAAAAAATAAGATTAACTGTAGAGAAATTTTGTTCAAAATTCTGGTACCTATATTTGGGCAACAACCATTGAGTGTTCTAGATAGTCTCTCCCAATTTAGGGTGGCCCTGGGCCAACATCACAAAATACTCTTGGATTTGGATATAAGTATCGGAATTACCTGAGATTCTCATTTAAAAGGTTCCTGGGCCCGACCCAGGACCTTCTGCAGCAGTGTCTGACTGTTGAACAGTAAAGATGTGCATTTTAAAAAGCTGTCAAGGTGATTCTTGTTCACACTGAAGTGTGAAGACTCAGCTCTGCCCTCTCGGTGGGGGAGGACACACAACAGAATGCAGGGCTCCTATGTGACTAAGCTGCTCTAAAATGTGTATAAATTCCTATTAGTGAACACGCTTTCTTGGGGAATGAATTCAGGGAAACTAGGCCAATTTTCCTTGACATTTGCTTATATTTTGATCTAACAATAAATGCCATTTGACACACTGAAGGTAGGTTGAGTGGTATTTTTATTTCACAATTTGGGGGGGCGTGCAACATTTTTTACATTTATATTCTCTAAATACAATTTAAAGTTTATTGGAATTTCCTCTCTCTCCTTAAGGACCCTGCAAAGGAAATTTAAATGTAAGCAGAGTGGAATGTGGGGGGAGGATCTAGGTTTTCAAAAATAATACTGCCCAGGCAAAAGGAAACCCAGGCCTCAGGATGATGGGAGAAGGCCATTGCCCAGCCTTCCCATTGCATTCAGCAGGGAAGAACCAAACATAAGTTCATACCTCCATAGATGAGCTTGCCACCTGTGGTTATGAACTGTGCTTATCTTCTACTACACACAATAATCTCCTATTCGTAACTTTTATTGGAACTTTTTATCATAAAATTTATGAATAGAAGATTACTTTGGTTTGCTAAAGTGGCTGGAATACAATATTCCAGAAACAGGTTAACTTTTTTTTTTTTTTTTTTTTTTTTTTTTTTTTTTTAAAGGAAAGACAGAGAGAAGGAAGGAAGGATAGAAGGAAGGAAGGAAGGAAGAAAGGGAAACATCTTTAAACATTTTCTTGTTTTATTGTATTCTGTTTCTCCGTTTTTGTTACATGGGCTGGGGCCGGGAATCGAACCGAGGTCCTCCGGCATAGCAGGCAAGCACTTTGCCCGCTGAGCCACCGCGGCCCGCCAGAAACAGGTTAACTTTTAACAATGGGGCCTTATTGGTTTACAAGTTTACAATTCTAAGGCTGTAAAATGTCCAAATCAAGCCATCAACAAGATGATACCTGCTCTGAAAACTGGTTACCCATGAGCTTGGACTCTTCTGTCGGATAGCAAGGCACATGGAGATGTTTCTCCTGGATTTCATTACTTCCAGGTTCTTGATTTAGTGACTTCCTCACAGCTTCTCTGGAGTTTTTTCTGTGAGCTTCTCTTAATTTCATCTCTGTATTTTATCTTCTTATAAAGGACACCAGTAAGAGGATTAAGGCCCACCTTGAATGAGGTGGGTCACATCTCAATTGAAATAACTTAATCAAAAGGTCCCACCTATGATAGGTCTGCACCCACAAGAATGTATTAAATTTTAAAACATGATTTTCTGGGGCACGTAACATCTTTAAACTACTACAGTGCCTCTTGATTAAAATTATCTTGAGGCATTAACTTCCTTTTTCTGGTTTTCTCTCATTCTCTCAGGGGTCGTCCTTCCCCATAAAGGTGAGAATGAGTTGCCCTGGGCACAGAAGTGAAAGTGGTTAGTCTTTCCTCATTAAAGGGGATGGAGGAGATGGCCAGGAACTTCCAGGAAAAGGGATAATGAAGCCGGGAAGTGTGGTGCCTCAGAGACAATCACGCTGGTGGTGGAGCCTGTGGCCTGTCTGTGTTTGCGCCACCTTCTTTCCTTTTCCGTGTCTCACCCACTCAGGGAATGCTTTCTCCAAGATGGAAATTGTAAAGAGGGGCCGTATGAGGTCTGGGATTGAAAACCGAGCAATCCAGGGTCAGCCAGCAACATTGGCCAAGTTTGAGGGACTTGCTGGATCTTTGAAGCAACGCTAGCCAGACTATTGCCTGGGGAAATCTTAAGTTTTGGGGGAGCTAGCGTTCAACTCTCTCCCAACTTCTTATTCAACCTTCCCACTCCCAATAAGTGGCTGCCTTTCATCAAATTCTAAAAGGCAATCCCAGGTAAAGAAGCTCCAATTGTGCTGTAACTTCATTCCTTTCCGCACTGTCCAGAAAGGAGAACTGGGTCTCTGGTAGCCTGTTCAGCAATCCTGGGAATCTGAAGAAAGTCCTTCAGCTCCCAGCACCCAGGTAAATGATGTGTGATCCCAGACTCAGGGGCAGGGACATAGAAAAGTTCCT
Source organism: Tamandua tetradactyla (assembly GCF_023851605.1). Lineage (NCBI taxonomy): Eukaryota > Metazoa > Chordata > Mammalia > Pilosa > Myrmecophagidae > Tamandua > Tamandua tetradactyla. The sequence continues at coordinate 23,522,509 of NC_135330.1, read as the reverse complement.
GGGAGAACGTAAGGTAATTGCAAGGGCGAGTGGGTTTGGAATAACATATTTCTGATAAAACAGTTATTAGGCACTTCATTAATGTGTCAGATAATTTTTTTAGAGATTCAGTTACAATATATCTTTAGCTATGCATTTTTAAAATGGCAGAATGTGTTGTCACGCTATGATGAATACAAAATAAATACAGATTATACACTTGCCTAGCTTCACACCCTTCCCTGAGATCTCAACATTGCTAACTGATTAATCTTTCAGAACATTTACCATGCAGCAAAACCATGTTTGGCTAAGTAAAGTGGGCTAGAGAATTGAAGCAAGATCAGTAGCTTGGTAATGTAAGAGATTGGGAAGGTGAGGGAATAAATCCACTATTAAAAGTTGGGCTTCCTCAGAGTATGTTCAAATTAAATTGGCTATTTTGACTTTTTTTTTTTTTAAAAAAATCAGTTACATTCATTGGAATTCTTCTTCTCTTTTCTGGGTTGGCTTAGGTCTTGCCTATCTTTGTGCACAGAGAAAGGTCCAGTGGTGACAAGTAAAGAGAAGAAATAAGCTTATTACCCGCCATCACTATTCCACATTTGTTGAAAGTACATTTTTCAACTCCCTATTTTAAAAAGCTGTAATCCTAGTTTATTAGATTGGATTGAATTCTGAAAACCTAAAGAATATAGAGAATAAAATTATTCCCCATTCATTGTCTCTATCATTTAAATTAGACAAGATGCAGAAATGGAAACTGGATAAACTGGATAAATGGTCATAAAGAAATGTCAATCTGATGCAGACCAGGAATACATTATTATATGCACATATATATATATATATACATATATATATATATATACATACATACACATATATATATGTAATATATATGTGTTTCCGTTGCATTTGCACAAGGCACCCATTAAAATGTATTCTTTGGATTATAAAAGCAATAGAAGACCATTAAGGAACAGGAAAAGGCTGAAAATAATAATGAGAATAAAAAAATTACCCCAAACTCTGCCAACCAGATGCCATTGTCAACATTTTATTTTCTTTTCAGATTTTATTTTCTGTACATCTGTACTTTTTCGTTTTTAAACAAAATTAGAGTCAAATACATGCACATATAATTTTTGGTCTTCATTTTATTTCACTGAACAAATCTCTGACCATCTAGGACTATTTCCCTTTTCTTTTTTTTTTTCTTATTTTTAAGAATGAGGCATATTCAAGCATTTAGGTGGAGGATATTATTTTCAGTAATTTAGCCATAGTTGGCACACATAATCTAAGGATTAATGTACACCAGTGATGTATACTTCTCTGAGGCACTGCATGTTAAAATGCATGGAGTTGGTAGGTAGGAGAGGAATTAAAAATGAGTGGTGACACTTTGTTGACAGCTACTGATGAGAAAATCAAGAGCATTAGTACTTCATGGTTGACAAAACTATTGGTTATTTTTATGAAATTCTCATCACTACCACAATTACATGAGAGATGCTGTTAATAATCAGAGACTTCACAGTTTTTAAAAACACAGATTTCATGTTATCCAAATGAAAAATCATACATTTGTGCCATATTAATAGAATTACATATAAAATATAAAGAAGTGGAACGAAGAAGAATTAGCTTTGAGGGATAGGGTTTCTGACATCATTGTAATTTTTAGAATTATGGATATTCCCGGGAAAGTTTTTGGATGCTGCTGGGGAATTCCTCTTGACTTGATTTGGACATATCCTGCTATTATTCACGGGACGCAAGCCGTCCTATAAAGGGAACCCAGCAGGAGCAGTGTTTAGCTGTTCTTGGCAGACGGCACATCAGAACTGCCGGAGCGCTGGCAGGCAGAGCAGGCACCTTACACGGGACAACTCAACACCTCCACAACCGCTTCACAGAACGGTAAGTACAGAAGTCCGTTGGCCCTCTTGAGATATGAAATATAGAGTATTCATATGAATAGACGATAGACAAAAAATATTCTGATAAAAGATTCTGGGCAAGTTCTGATTGTATTCGAACTAGCTAAAACCTGGCTTTTTTCTTTGCCCTGAATGAAAATGTCAATTTTTTAGTTTATTCATTCGAGTGCATTTTTAAATACAAAACAAAGTTGTGGTGCTGGAATCCTTTACCTAAGTCTTATGATGCTGTCATATACTATCACTGTAGAGCGATGTAACTGGCTACCTAGAATTTAATTGTATAATTAATTTTGAACCTTCTCTCCCCAGAAAAGTATTTCAAGCCTAATCCTTTGGTGAAAAAAACTCTTGAAGTCATGATTGCAGCACGGTTTCTGTCTGCTCTCTTTTTTGGTAAGTCGATGTCATTAGTTACACCAGGATTTCTCGCTCTCGGCCCCCATGACATTTTAGACCAGATAACTCTTCATTGTGGGGTGTTTTCCTGTACATGTGTTATGCCCTCAGCCGGGGACATTTGCTCACATATCTTTGTGTCTCAGCTTCCTTTTGTATATAATGTTGATCATCAATGACCTATCTCCCAACCGCCTCGAAAGGATTCAGTGGGATGATCTGTGTAGAGTGCTTCAGGCAGGGCTCGCCAGCTCACACTCAGTGCTTACATCAGCTTAGTTATCCTGACCGCTGTTCTCCAGTACAGTGGAAAGACTAACAGGTTATGAGCGACACATCTAGTAGAGATACACCACAAATGGAAGTTCCTCCACAGAGCCCCTTTGGACTTCAGAAAACTGAAAACAGTTTGAGTCTCTCCAAAAGCCACTATGATCAAATAAACATTTTTGGTTCCTGGGAGGGGAAAAAAAATGCCAAAATTAAGAAAATAAAAAACCCAGTCAACAGAGTCAAATCATAGCGGGGCTAAATGCTTCCATTCCTTCCATGTTTTTTCCCTTAGCACTTCTCCTGCCTGCAGAGAGTGAAGGCTGGTCTTACAACGCCTCCACAGAGAGCATGACTTACGATGAGGCAAGCGCGTACTGTCAGCAAAGGTACACGCATCTGGTAGCAATTCAAAACAAGGAAGAGATCGAGTACCTGAATTCCATACTGAGCTATTCACCAAGTTACTACTGGATGGGAATCAGAAAGGTCAACGGTGTGTGGGTTTGGGTAGGGACCCAGAAGCCCCTAACCAAAGAAGCTCAGAACTGGGCTCCGGGTGAGCCAAACAACAAACAAAGCAACGAGGACTGCGTGGAGATCTACATCAAAAGAGAAAAGGACACGGGCATGTGGAATGATGAGAGATGCAGCAAAAAGAAGCTTGCTTTGTGCTATACAGGTAAGGAGCTGGAGGCAGCAGAGAGAAGTAGTTTGAGTCTGGGGGTATCGCGAGGAGTCATTTACAGTATGCCAAAATCGATCTCTGTTGTGGCAATTTTATTATTTAAAGGATATGGTTTTAAAATGTTCTATTTAACTGATAAAGGATCTCTTTTGACTTCTCTGTGTACATTTAGACTAGAGTATAAATACATATTTTAGTTGTTTATTTGTGGTAGGGATCTATGTTGATAGTCTGTAATAAAGTGAATTTTCTGTGCTTCTGGCTGGACACGCTACCCCTGACTTAAATATGCCATACATTAATAAACATCAAGGTTTAAAAGAGATGAAACTAAAACTCTGATTTGGCATTTTACAAAGTTAAAATCTCTGGCACTCTGTATCATTGAACCTAACTTCAAACAGAATTGCTATAAGCGCAGTAATAATCAGTCTTATCATTGATGGTGTTTTGCACAGCTGCCTGTACCAACACATCCTGCAGTGGCCATGGGGAATGCATGGAGACCATCAATAACTACACTTGCCAGTGCCACCCAGGCTTCAGTGGACTCAGGTGTGAGCAAGGTAAGTCTTAGTCTCACCCCTTCCTTCACTTGAGATGGCTGGTCTCATCTCATGTCTTAGCTGACTTTGGAATCAGGGCTCCTTGACTTCTCTTCCCTTCCCTGAGGCTGTGTAATATGGTGGTTAAGAGATGAGAAGATGGAATCAGATCCCCCTAGGTCAAATCTCAGATTCATCACTTATTGACTAAGGGGTCTTGACAAGGTACTTCAACTGTCCATGCCCCGGCTTCCTCATTTGTAAAACAGGGGTAATAGCAGCACCAATTTCCTAGGCTTATGGCTAGGATTGGGTGCCACAAATGCCGATAAAATGTTCTCATAGCACCTGGCATGTAGTCAGCGTTCAGTGAACAGTAATTGTAGTTTCCAGGGCTCTTCCCACCTTACACAAGGTGTTAGACATGCAGAAATGATTTGATCTTTTTCTTTCTTTCTCTCTTTTTTTTCAGTTGTGACCTGTGATGTGAGGAAAGACCCTGAGCACGGAAGCCTGGTTTGCACCCACCCTTTGGGAAACTTCAGCTACAATTCTTCCTGCTCTGTCAGCTGTGAGAAGGGCTACATTCCAAGCAGCCCCGAGGTCACTCAGTGCACTTCCTCTGGGGAATGGAGTGCTCCTAATCCAGTCTGCAATGGTAAACCTCTTGGAATGTACAGAAAATTCTGTGACTCATTCCTGATATCTGTATCTTTATGCCATTCTCAAAATGCTAGGGGAAAGTTCTTGATATTGTGCTTTTTTATAACAGTTATTCTCTCAGCTAAAATATATGGCCAATCTAGTACCCATTTGGTTTGAGAGAGGTTTTTATTCTGTGTTCCAAATAGGCGTTTCTGAGGCTCTAGTGAGTTATGAGGGAACACGTAAAACGGTGGAACCACACTACAGAAATTTTAATGATTTCCTCATCTTCTTTCCCTGTTTAACTTCTCCCATGTAATGGACTAATTTGTGACTATGATAATCAAGGAGTCCTAAAATCTTTTTTTTTTTCTCTCAACATCATCTTTCTGGGTTTGAGACAAAAAGTTTCTTTCCTCCAAGTCTTGCTGGGCTAATATAAACAAATACCCCTCCACATCAGTAAAAAAAGTAGTCACAGATCTGGATCTAGAATCACTTTTCTTACCTTATGTAAATGATAAATCAGATAAGAGATCACTTACTATGGTCTTCTATTAAAGAAGATAATTTCAGTTAAAAAATATTTCCTGTGGGTATGTGAATGTGCATGTACCGAATACTTCTCATAATGCTTTGGGACCTACCTTTCAAAGGCAACTCCTCACCCCATCATATATTCCAATTCTATAGGAATTAAAAATATCATTTTTCTGTAAAATTCATGGTGTTCTTTTAATCCCCAGTGGTTGAGTGTGATGCTTTAACAAATCCTGCCAATGGAGCCGTGGAATGTTTCCCAAGCTCTGGAAGCTTCCAATGGAACACAACCTGTGCATTTGACTGTGAGGAAGGATTTGAACTAATGGGAGCCCAGAGCCTTCAATGTACCTCATCTGGAAAGTGGGACAATGAGAAGCCAACATGCAAAGGTAGACTTGCTCCACATTAAGACTTACTGAAAGCATTCTTGTTCTTAATCCATACCTGAAAAGGGCAAACCAGACCTAATATAAATGGGTACCTGTGTTACAGCTGTGACGTGTGATGCCATCAGCCCACTTCAGAATGGCTCTGTGAGCTGCAGCTACTCCCCTGCTGGGGAGCTCACCTTCAAGTCATCTTGTGACTTCACCTGTGCTGAGGGCTTCATGTTGCAGGGACCAGCCCACATTGAATGCACCGCCCAAGGGCAGTGGACACAGCAAATCCCAGTTTGTGAAGGTAAGCCTGAGATTTTCTCCTTTAAACTCTTCCTTTCTTAAAGAACACCAGTCTTCAAACCTGGGCTGCACAAATGAAATCAGATGTCCCCTTTAACTATATAAATCAAATTTGATGGGTAACGTTCACTTTACATATTTGAAAATCATATGAAAGAACCCATGCTTGGCCAGGGAAAGAACTATACATAATAAGAAGCTTTGCTTGTTTCTTAACTTTGCTGGGCTAAGATAACTTTATACGCATTGGCAGGGAATGGGCAGAATTCTTAATCTAAGGGCAAATTAATTTAGAAAAATTAACAAATAGGATTATGAGAACTTGGCTTGAATCTCAAACTCTTGTCATACCTTTCTTCTGAAATTGCCGATAAGTAGCAGTGATGAGAATGTTTCAGGCATGGGGTCAGATACAGAGACACATAATACATACATAAGCATTAAAATTTAATTCATTTTAAAGTAAGCACAAGCATATTGAAAACAAGCAGCTTTCCCTATCAGATACTGGCATTTTTGTAGCCAAATATAGCACAAAATGATTTCCTGTGGCAAAAAGCCATAGCACCAAAACCAAACTGCAAAGCGGACAAATTTTATGTAGCTGTCTTCTTCTCTTACTTTCTTTTTGGCACCATCTGTAAGTACCCAGGACCCACAAGCTGAATTCTAACTGCAGAAAATCTTCCCTTGACCCTTTTTTTTTGCATGCCAGAATAACCATACTTAGGAACCACTATTCTTGTTAAAGACTGTCCTTTAATTAATGACACTGTCAACGAAGGAACTGGAGTTCAAAGCAAACACAACCATCTTCTTAGTTGCTTAGGGAGTAATGAAGAATTTCCAAGTATTGCTTTGTTCAGAATGACCGGGACTCACTCATCAAATGCCCAAGTCTCTCCAGTTCCATGGCAACATTTTCTGACTATCATTTTGATGTTTCAGCTTTCCAGTGCAAAGCTTTGTCCAGCCCAGAGCATGGCTACATGAATTGTCTTCCTCCTGCTTCTGGAAGTTTCCAAAGTGGGTCCAGGTGTGAGTTCTCCTGTGAGCAGGGATTTGTGCTAAAGGGACCTCAAAGGCTCCACTGTGGCCCCACAGGAGAGTGGGACAGTGAGGTGCCCACATGCGAAGGTAGAGTTTCAACCTCATTTTTAGTTTTTGTTTGTTGCTTGATTATCTTGAGAAATCTATTGCTGCCTGATGCAGACAATTTTCTAACATGCCCTCTGGTGCCTTCCAGCTGTGAAATGTGATGCTGTCAGCCAGCCCCAGAGTGGTTCAATGAGGTGTACACATTCCTCCACTGGCAGTTTCACCTACAAGTCCTCCTGCACCTTCAGTTGTGAGGAAGGTTATGAATTACGTGGATCAACTCAACTTGAGTGCACAGCTGAGGGACAGTGGACACAGGAGGTCCCCTCTTGCCAAGGTAGGACTGAGTTAAGACTTTCAAGTGTACGGATCTAGCACCTCCTAAGTTTCTGGACCTAGATTGCCCTAAGGGGATCTGATAGTCATTTTCTGTGTGTTTAAAACGAAGTTGTGCTTATAAGTTACAGTAATTGGTGACTTGACTTGTCAACCAATTTTACAAGTGTTTCAGTAGGTTTTTCTTAACCTCTACCCCTTTATCTATCACTTGCAGTGGTACGATGTTCAAACCTGGCAGTTGCCGGGAAAGTCAACATGAGCTGCAGTGGGGAGCCTGTGTTTGGCACCGTGTGTACATTTGCATGTCCTGAAGGATGGATGCTCAACGGTTCTGAAGTTCTGACCTGTGGCACCACAGGACACTGGTCTGGGATGCTGCCCACCTGTGAAGGTGAGGCCCTGATTGATTGTTGTGGCCCGGGGGACTAGAGAGAAGGAGGGAATTTATTTGGCTACTATAATTAACTAGCCAATTTGTACAAACAGAGCGGTTGCCCCGATTAATAAGGTGGGCATTTAATTTCATGGGCCTGGAGAGAAAACAGAAGAGGTGATATATTGATGACTGGGTAGAATTATGACCGTTATAAAAAGAAGAGCTAGAGTGGAAAGAAGGATAGAAAAGGGAAATGATAGAATGACCGAGAGAACATGAGATAGCAACACTAACCGAGGGTAGCAAGCTTGGCAAGTTGAGTTCTGCCTGGCAGTGGTAGGAGATAAGCCGGCAGGTGTTGTTGGAGGTGGATCTCAATGGCCTTTAATGTCAGGTCTCTACCTCATGTGCTAGACTAGATGGCTTTTCTGCTGTTAGTATCAAAGTACAGTGGAAAGGCCAAATAGAAAGGGCGGGAAGACTTTAAAGTCAAATTCCTTATCATAACCATTCTTTCCCTCTTGTTTTCTCAGCGCCCCCTGAGTCCAACATTCCCTTGGCAGTTGGACTTTCTGCTGCTGGAACTTCCTTCCTAACATTAGCATCATTTCTCCTCTGGCTTCTGAAACGCCTTCGGAAGAAAGGTGAGGGAGTTCATGAATGTACTCCAAATATATATTTTTTTTTCTGCAGGAGATGAGTTATAGACCTCCTGGTCTCACTTGCTGATTTAAACAGTAATTCATATGCAATTATTAAACATTGGTGAGTTGCAGTATAAATAAGTGGAAGTCTTAGGAAAAGAGTAGACAGTGCAGCTTAAAGTTGGAGGAGTTTTAGGAACTATCATGTTAGCTGTGCTAACACTGTAAAACTCCAGGAGGCGCTATTCACCTTGAATTCTTGGTGCCCCTGGAGTTGCGTCATGAAGCTTCCACAAATGGAGCTCCAGGAAAATAGAAAAAAATATTTCCTAAAAAAAAGATTTGTTTGGAACATGGGCTTAAATTTGAGAGTATCTCACAGGAAATATACAATGACAGCCACAGTTCGTTTGGACTGCAGAGTTTTTGAAATGTTTTTGAATTAAGCCCTGACATTTACAAAATAGGACATTTCACAAAAAAGTCCAGATTTTTGCTTTATCATGAGATATTGGAAGATAGATTCGGCATGCTTAACCTCTAACTATTTGCTGGAGTTAGGTAGCTGCTGTGCCCTTTGGATGGGATGCTCTTTTGGCATTTCACTCCAGTGGCCACCAAGCTGTGACTGTGTTCTGATGCTCAAAGAGGCCCTGAAGGCATTGTATTTGCAACCCCAGAAGAACTAGTCACATTGTTTCTGCATTTCATGTGTCCTTAAAAGTCAATTAGTCCAAATTAATGGTTTTCTTTCTCTTGCAGCAAAGAAATTTGTCCCTTCCAGGTAAGTTGCATTCTTTTACATAGCATGCCACTGAACATTGAACATACTTTTCTCTCTTGGCATCAGAAAACAGTGCTTTACTTAGTGTTCTCATGTATTCCACAGCAGCTGTCAAAGCCTTGAATCAGATGGCACCTACCATAGTCCTTCTGCGTTGATTTAAGTACAAAGAAATCAGGTAAGACTTGGTAATTACATATTACTATTGCACTAAAGAGTGATGTCCTCTCTACATACTCTGTCACTCCTTATACCCCCTAAACCAACCATATTTCTGGGAAAAATCACTAACTTTCAAAATATTTTCTGGAAAAGTTGTTTCATCTCTTTGGAGAAGAAAGGAAAGGAATAAGAGACTTGGCTTTTATTGAGACATATCATCTATGAAAGATGATGATGATGGTAGCTAATCTTTATATAGTACTTACAGTACATAGAGCTTATTAGTGTATTTCTCATTATACAGATGAAGAAAATGAGGCGCAGGGAAATTAAGTAACTTCCCTAAAGTCTCAAAACTAGTAAATGGTATAATCAGGATTCAAACCCAGGTGGTCTGGTTCTAGAATCTGTGTTCTTAACCACTCTGCTATGCTATGGGAGAATTTGGAAAGATCAAGTCACTAGAAGTAGCATTTTGATGTTTGGACAGTATGTGCACAGCTGTCTGTGCTAGAAGCTGAATCATGTTGCTATTAGCACGCAGGACTGTTAGGTGTTCCGATGAGGTGACGTGTGCTCTTATCTTTGCAGGAACATAGCTGCATCCAGGAAACTAGAGTAATACACTGAAGACCACAGAGACAGAGGTTTTCTTGGGTGTCTGGCCCTGCTCACTTTAAAGCTGGGACTGTGGCATCCACAAGGACTTCGATGGATCAAAATCCAGTGGATATGGCCAGACTTCCCCCTGCCACCACCACCAAAATGTCAGTTTTCTCTTTCCTAGACTCAGAATCTGGAAAGTTCTGAGTCGGGAAGGAAAGGATATTCTCTTCTAGGCAGAAGTGAAGAGAATGAGGCTCTGGATTCAGGATTTCTTTATTAACTCTGATTCGCCCATGCGTGCTATGAAATCTTGGTGATGAAACACATTATTTTGTGGCTTCGTTTCTTTCTTTTGCCCTTCAAAGTGTTTCAGCTGCTGATTACATATTTGCTGTTATGGGGATAAGTAGCAATAATCAAGAGTATAGAGGAAACATATTGACCCCAAATAATCTATTATTCACTTGAAATGCATCACATTCTTAATGCTTACAGGGGATGGTATGGAAAGGTTGTTAAGATGCAAAATCCTTCTTAATACACTGTGAGAATGATGGACACAGTCTTAATTATTATAATCCCTATGGGATTTAGTGCTTTCTCAAGTGTTCTTAGAAATTTTGTTCTTATTACTTGTCTTGAATATAGCGTAATGTTCCATAATCTTAATTCAATGAAAGTGCCGCAGGCAGGTACTCTAATAATAATAAAAAATAGTAATAAAAAAAGTGTTGTAGGGACTTTAAAAATACATAAATGTAATGGACTACTATAGGGTAAATGTTACTTTTCCTAAATCACCACCACATCTATAATTGTGTATTTTTAAAAGGACAAATGTAGAAATGTAAAGTGTTAACAAACACAAAGGACTGAGTGTTCTTCTACAGTTGCTTTTAAAACCATAAGTAATATCAGGAGAGTGAAAACTAAATGGAGGGTTTATACACAGGAATTTTTTTCAGAAATGCGTGATTCCATGGTGAAACATCCATGAGAACAAATGTTCTGATTTGATAAGAGCAAGAATGCAAACAAATGAAGGTACAATTTTAGGAACACCATTGAAAAACATGAGAAACATGGATGTGCTTTGGCATTCCTACAAAGATGTTTTTCAGATGTGACATGTAACTATACTATTCTTATATATGATACCAGGTATTAAATGCACAATAGAAGCTCACCATGTAAAGGAATTGGCCAGTAGATTTTTTTTAAGTGAAGAAGTCTAATAATTATTCTCTAGTTGCTTTATTCTGTACATCAGGGTGATCTTGAAGAGGGGAAAGCCTCTGTGAACAAGTCTTTATGCTTATTTATAAGCAGAATTAAAAATTTCCCATGGATTCCCAGTTACGAGTTGATCACTGGCAGTAGGGAATTCTCAGTAATTGGCAGTGCTGCTTCAGCCCCGCAGGGTGTGAGAACAAAATTCTCCCATTAACTTAGCATATGTTGGCTGTATTCTGGCAATGGGAAAGCCAAAAGTAAACAGGGGTGTGATAAAGATCAGGTCAGCAGAGGCTTTTAAAAGGGCAGAACTCTGGGAAATAGAGAGAAAGAGAGAGAGAGAGAGAGAAAAAAACTATAGTGTTCAGGGTACATATGGAATCAATTATTATTTTTTCTGAAACCGTTCAAATGTTGTAAATATGTGTATATATATATGCTGCATTGTAAATACTTGTATGAAATACAAATGTACCTGTGTTTGAGTTTTATGAGGTATTTTAAATTATGCTTTAAAATATTTTACAGTTTTTAAAGTATGTATTTATTTAAGCTTATGTCAGACCTATTGTATTTGACACAGTGCTCTAATGTTTAATAATAAACATGTTTATACTTACCTCAAGACTTAGGATCTCTTTTTCTTTTATTTAGATAAAATTTCCATACCATTCACTATTTTGCACTGTATAATTCAAGGTAGCATATTTGTATATACAAAGTTGTACATCCATCACCACCATCTAATTCCAGAAGATTTTCATCATCTCAAAAATAAGCCCCATCTTCGTGGGCAGTCCCTCTCCATTCCTCCTGCTAACCTGCTTTTTATTTCTATGGATTTACCTATGTTGGACATTTCATATAAATAGAATCATAAAATATTTTGCCTTTTGTTCCTGGTTTCCTTCACTTAGTGCAATGTTTTCAAGGGTAATTCATATATGTGACTGTACTTTGTTCCTTTTTATAGTTGAAAAATATTTCATTGTATGGATATATTAAATTTGTTTAGCCATTCGTCGATTGATGGGCACTTCGTTTCATCTTTTGGTTATTATAAATAATGCTGCTATGGACATTCATGTATAAGGTTTTGAATGGGGCATATGTTTTCCATTCTCTTGGGTATATACCCAGGGATCCTCTTGTAACTCTCTGTTTCACTGCTTGAGGAACTGCCAGGTTTTTTTCGAAAGTGGCTATATCATTTTACACTCCCACAAGCAGGGTATAAGGGTAGCAATTTCTCCACATCCTCGCCAATACTTACTATTGTCCATCTCATCTTGGTGGGTGTGAGATGGTATGCGCACATGTTCTTGCATTAATACTAAACAGTTGTTTGAAGAATATTAATAATCTAAAACAAATCATTAAGATCACTGAAACAAAAGTCCTTCTTATCTTAGTCTTTGTCTCATGCCAGCTTCAATTCTGAGTTGTTCAGGTTAACCAATTCATCTTCATTTATGCTCCAGGCTCAGCTATTGTCCAGGATTAGAATCACAAAAGTTATTTTCCCTTCAAATAGGCTTCTTGTATCTCCTGGAGTAGCCTCAATCCACAAGGCCTATCGTACACCAAGCTGAAAAATACCCAGAGAACCTCATTTGTTATCAAAGAATCAGAACATCTGAAATTTCTAAGAAAACATTATCATGCTATCATAGATTAGAGTTGGTTTCACTTTGATTTTACATACTATCTTAGTTCAAAAATGTCACTTAAGAGAATATTAAAGAAAAAACAGAAAATGAGGACAGATAGGGCTAACTAGGGATGTCTTCAAGTAGGACTGAAATGGACACACACTTGAGATTCAGCTGGCAATGGCAGAGGGAGTGTGAATGTGGATTTTCCCAGGTATAAAATCAATCTATAAACTGACCAGACTAAATTTATCTAGAATGCTCACGTCAAATGGACAAGGGCAAGTGGGAAGCACAGAAGCTGGAAGTGGAGCAACTCTTAAAACTAGTGCCATGAGATTAAAATAGAGCTTTTTTAATAGAAAAAAGCAGAAGTCTATCCAAAAGAAAGAGAATCTGGTCCTCTTTCAGTTAGAAATAATATGCATAGCTTCTATTGCGAAAGTTTAGCTTCCTTCTCACAAGATTCTGAGCCAAAAGAAATTAAAATCTATTTCTCTTCATACACATATACACAGGCTGCTGGATTATAAAGTCACTTTACTCCCAAGGGGTATGAATCATTAAGATGAAACTCTCGTCTTTGTCAAAAATAAGAACCCCGTTCTTATTTTCTCCCCGTTCTCACCACTCCCCGTAGGGGGCTTTGCAGATACTTTTTCACTCATTGATTGAATCACTCTGGGATTCATCGGGGCATCACTCTGGACAAACCAGCAAAATCTCATGTCCTACCTGAGATTCCAAGTACTTATGGTGGTCAATCAAACTATCTACATAAGTTATATTAGGAAATGCACTAGTCAAAATATAAATTTTGTAACAAATAAACATTTTTTGCTTTAGTCTCACACGAAAGGTGACATTTTAAAATATTAATTACCATCTATTTTCAGTACCCTGCAATAATGACATTCCTTTGTTCTTCCTCATGCAAAAACATTTTTAAAATTTGTACATTGTACATTTCACTATTATTATACACTCTAGGCATTCCTAGAGTTTATTCTTATGCATCAAGTAGATATCATCTTGTTATTCAAGATGTAGTGGAGAGGCTGGAGGGAACTGCCTGAAAATGTAGAGCTGTGTTCCAGTAGCCATGTTTCTTGAGGATGATTGAATAATGATACAGCTGTCACACACAAAAAAAGAACAAACCACAGCAGAGTTTTAGTCTATAAACAAAGAGATTTGTTTTCCTCTCCTTGATCTGCCAGTGGCACCAAATCCTATCAGTAGTTCTTTCAATATTTCTCATCAACTGTGTTCAATTCCTGCTGACAGCTCTCTGAACAGGCCCTTTTCACTGTGTGTGGATTATATGATAATATCCCCATAAATTCATTAGTCTCCAAGTTCTCAGTCTGCTGTTAGGATGCACTATGGTTCTAAATCAATTACGCAAGTCACAGCGCAATATGAAATCTGGTCCCATTCCATTTCTCACCTTCATTTTACACCACACCCTTTCAGGTTTTGCTCTCTAGCCACACTGGCTTACTTTCTAATCCTGCTCACTTTGGCACCTTTAAACATCTTCCTTCCTATATTTGGAATTAATCTCCCTCCCATGGCCCCCCATCCTTTGCCTGATTAACTCCTACTCATCCCTCAGATCCCTGTGTAAATGTCCCTTCATGGAAATTGACTCTGTAGAGTATGTTAGGTCCCCTCTTTAATGCTTTCACTGGTCATTATTTTTCTTCTCTCATTTAGTTGTTATTAAATAATTATTTGTGTGGAATGTTTGTTTGTCTTCCCCGCTACTCTAAGTTCCATACTGGGAGGGAGAAATTATATCATTTAATGCTCTATTTTCAGAGCCTAGCATATTTCTGACACATAGCACTCAACACATATTTATTGCATGAACAAATGAATAAATGGACGAATGAATGCAGATTTGGGGGTCATCATAAGGAGCTGGGCGGCTTTTCATGAAAGGAATGAATTTTCTCAGAAGGAAAGAATTTAAAAATCCAGTTTTGGAATCAGGACATTTCTGGTAACAGTGTAGAACAGAATGGCAAGTAAAGAAGGAGGAAGTTGATGGCTAGAATTAAAGAAATGAGTTAATGGTCTGGGAGTTCAATGAAGTAGGATAGAGAAGGGTAGAAATGGGAGAATAACCTACAAGAATAGAAGGCTACTTTTAGAGGGTGGAATACTTGTTAGTATGACTGGAGATAATACAATTTGGGATGATAATAAGATTGAGACTGTGTTCAGGGGAGTAGGTAGCTGCAGTTGAATAGAGGAGAATCCAGGCTGCAGGATGGGTTGTCTAAATTCATGTTGGAAGTTGCACAGGATTTTGGAAAGTGCTGAAATAGAAAGGAAGACCAAGAGCTAGGCACAATCCCTCATCAGGGCATAGGGGCCTGGTGAGTGACTATGGTGAAGGCAGTATAACTAACTGTATAACTAAATGTCATGAGCTTCAAAAAAGCAAGATTATTTTATTTCTTCTCCTCCCCTCTTTTTTTTTTTTTTCAACTAAAGACTGGAAGAGCAAAGTTCTGAAAGAGGCAGTCATTATAAAGGAGGAAACCAACTCTGCCTTCCAGCCCTGATGAGTGTGGGGTGTGACAGAATAAACATCACCATCTTGAGAGATTTTCATGATATGTGACGCCCAGGTTTCTGTTAAAGCAAAGAGCTACAAGAAAGTTCTGGAAAGGAAATGTAGGATATCGGGGAATTTTAGGAATCCTAGGGGGCAGCATGGAAGAATTTGGGATTGAAGGCAGGGTTGAATAGGGGAAAGCAGCATGGGAGCGCTGTCCAGGAGATGACAGATGATCAGAGGGGCTCACACTCTAGGCATAAGGAAAACAGTCACATGAGCCATGGTGGATTTGATTTTGTTAGGCTCTTGGAGGTGGATGGACATTTACGTCTAACTCTGGCCTGGAGTGGGGCCTAATGGCTACTGTGGGCAACTGCACATTTCTTCCACCCATGATAAAATGATGCTAACAACTGCAGTGAGTATAGCCTCGATCGGCTCCCAAAAAAACCAAATAAGCTTTGTGGTCATCTGGGTGAGGATGCAGGCTAGGGAAGGTTGGACTGTGGTCCTTTTTATGGAATACAAGTTGTTTCTTTCAGTGGCATTCAATGGCACCAGCCTCAATCATCTCATGGTAGGAAAATGGTCCTCTAGCACTGGTTCCCCACTCCAGGGTTTTGTGATGGTTTTATAACATTCACCCACTAAATATAGTTCTAGCTTTTGGAAGGCCATGGAATAGAATAACAACCACACTTTCCATGACCACCCTTCCAATGGTGGCTCACATGTCCCTTTTCCACTCCAAATCTCTGTAGTTTGGAATCTAAATCTGAAAGTTCACTGAATTTTAAGCTACTTTTCTCACTGTGTCCTTATGAAAAATGTCTCAACACACATAAGATACAGCCATATGATTCATGAGCGTGGATATGAAAGTGTTTTGGTAACAGTTAAAGAACATAGCATTGATTAATTTAGTGAGAAGAACTCAGTGAGGGGCTAAGTTAGGTGGTCTAAGTATATTCTAGAACTCTAAATGAGGTTAATGGCAGAATATAACATATACAGAAAAGTGAATAGATTGCATATGGATTTGGCAACATTCACTAAATATCATTCTCCCTTACCTCCTCTTCACTTTCCTCCCCTTCCCCTTCCCCTCCCCCTCTCTCTTTCTCTCCATCCCTCCCTCCCTTTTTCCCTTCCTTCCTTCCTTCCTTTTTTCAAAACATTGGCTGGAATCTGAAGTCCTTCTGTCTGAAAAGAATCTATGCTGTGTGGATATGATGCAAATCTGGGTCCTGAACAAATCCTTGGCTGGTGCTACCTCTGCAATTCCTAGAAGTGCTAGATAAATTACAATAACTTGTCTTAAATGAATAGCTGAGCTTTTACAAAAGAATAGAAATCTCAGAGGACAAAAATGATTTGGGAGCAGGGGACCAGAGCCCACTAGACCTTGTAAACCAGAGTAAGGACTTTAGATTTTGCTCTGAATGATAAGCCAGTAGGGGGTTTTGAGCAAAGAGGCATGGTGTGGTCTGACTTTTGTCACTTTGTGCTTGTAATCTTCCGTATGACCCTCCCTACCCATCATCTGTTCTCACCCTACCCTGCTCTGGGTCCCAGGAAGTTGAGTTCTGCAGATCACAACACACAATCACTAGTGGTTTCCAGTGGTTTTACTAAAAGAGGCACCTGAACGATATCAGAGTGTGAGAGGATGGAGAGGTCAGGGCATTTCTCCCCTACTCTCTCCCTGCTTTGGTGCTCTGTCCCTGAAAGTAGCTGTATCCTTCCTCCACTACAGCTTCTAGTGGGTGGTTCCTCTTCTAGGGTTGTAGTTCTCATTGGGTAGCAGTATTTTCTCCCATTGGATCTCAGCCATAGGGGTGGCAATATCTTCCTGCCGTTGCTAGTCTTTAATTACCTCATTTTCTCATGTTTGTTCTTTTAACCTTGCCCAATTTCTGTGAGTGGTCCCTCCCTAAAGGCTTGTCAATGGAACCATCTGGGGTAAGTTCTGTTTCTGGTGAGGCTGTTGAATGGTACACATTTTAAGAAAAACATTCAGGTCCTTTTGTTGAAAACAGGCCATAGAAGGCAAGAACAGAGACAACGAGTCCAGACAGGAGGATTTTGTAATAATCTAGGTGAGAGGTGATGGTGGTTCAGATTCCAGCAGGGTAGAAGTGATTGAATGCTGAAAATGTCTTGAAGATAAAGTAAACCGAACTTACTGAAAGACTGGATATGAATTGTGAGAAAAAGAAAGGACTCACAGGTAGCTTCAGAGACTTTGGCCTAAATAACTGGATGGATGGAATTATAATTTACTGAAATGAGAAAGAAATGGGAGGAGTCCTCTGGGTCGGAGAAGTTCAGAAATTCAACTAGGGACATGTGAAATGTGAAAGGCTTATGAACAGCTAACTGGAGATGTTGAACAGGCATTTGGCTATAGGGGAAAGGTCCTGGATGGACCTATAATTCAACAACAAAAGGACAAACCACTTATTTTTAAAACAGGAAACAGACTTGATGAACATTTCTCCAAGGAAGATGTACAGATGACCAAAAAGCACACGTAAAGATGCTCAACATCATTAGCTTTTGGGGAATTCAAATCCAAAGTACAATGAGATATCATTCATACTCACTAAAATGGTTACTGTTGAAAAAAAACCCAGAAAATTACAAATGCTGGATGTGGAGAAATAGGACACTCATGTATTGTTGGCGGGAATTTAAAATGTGGCGGCCATGTGACCTGGCAATACCGTTGCTAAGTATCTACTCAGAGGACATGAGGGCAAGGACATGAATGGACATTTGTACACCAATGCTTATACCAGCATTATTTACAATTGCCAAGAGATGAAAACAGCCTAAATATCCATCAACAGATGAGTGGCTGAACAAGCTGTGGTATATACATACGATGGAATATTATGCAGCTGTAAGACAAAATAAAGTTATGAAGTATGTAACAACATGGATGGAACTTAATGACATTATGTTGAGTGAGATTAGCCAGAAACAAAGGAGAAATACTGTATGGTCTCACTGACATGAACTAACATTAGTGAATGAACTTGGAGGATTTTAGTTAAGAACAGAGACTATAGTAGACAGAAATAGGGTAGATATCGGGTAATTGGAGCTGAAGGGATACAGATTGTACAACAGGACTGATTGTAAAAATTCAGAAATGGATAGCACAATAGTACCTAACTATAATATAGTAATGTTAGTACATTGAATGATAGCTGAATGTGAGAATGATAGAGGGAGGAGGCCTGAGGGCACAAGTGAAATCAGAAGGAAAGATAGACAATAAAGTCTGAGATGGTATAATCTAGGAATTCCTTGAGTGTATAATGATGGTGACTAAATGTACAAATTTAAAAATGTTTTTGCATGAGGGAGAACAAAGGAATGTCAATATTGCAGGGTGTTGAAACTAGATGGTAATTCGTATTTTAAAACTTTAACTTATGTGTGAGACTAAAGCAAAAAATGTTTATTTGGTACAAAATTTATATTTTAACTAGTGCATTTCCTAATATAACTTATATGGACAGCTTAATTGAACACCATAAGTACATGGAGCCTTGAGTAGGGCATGACATTTTGTAGGTTTATCCAGAGTGATGCCCCAATAAATCCCAAAGTGATTTGAACAGTGAATAAAAAAGTATTTATAAAGTCCCCTTGGGCGAATGGCGAGAAAGGGGGAAAGTTCAATTTCCCCAAGTGGAGAATTCTAAAAACATGATTTCATCAAATGTAACAAATGATATTACAGAGGCAGGTGGCAAATGGCAAGGAGCAACACATTTCACTTTTAGCTTAAAAAAATAAAAGCTAAATGCTGTCAGAGTCTCAAAACATGTGATCCTAAAATCTCTTTTCTCTGTTATGCTGATATCTTCTCCTCACACTAATGCAAGGTGTTAATAATAATAGGGCGGTCTATCAGAACTCTGCATTTTATGTGTGATTTTTCAGTAAACCCACAATTTCTCTTTTAAAAAAATAGGAAAAAGTGTTGTTATAAAGATTAAATAAGGAAATAAATATGGAGTGCTGAGCTATAGAGAGAAACCTTTTCCTCTAAAAATGCAAATCTGTTTATGTCAGTGAGCCTTCCCCGAATTCTTCAATCCTTTTCCATTGCCTTCCATCATATGGATCTCAATTTCATAAGCAATCTTATCTCCCTTACATTTTATACTTCAGAATTAGAAAGTTGTAACTTCATGGGGTAGAAAACAAGCATTGCTCTCTTCACAATGAGCTCTAGAAAGTGCTATTAACAAGGACCTGCACTAGGGGGTGAGCGAGGAAAGAGGGAGGAGAAAAAACTGAAACTAATCAAATCTGCCAGCAGACAGCATAAATTCATCTGAAATACATTTTTAACTGTGTGGTGTCTGCAATTATTGCCTTAGTGTTTATCAAAAAGAAAGAGGAGAGAGGGAGGGAAGCAGAGGGAAGAAGGGAGAGAGGGAAGGAAGGACAGAGAGAGAAGAGAAAAAAAGAGAAAGAATGAAAGAGAGAAAGAAAGGAAAAGAGAGAAAAGAAGGAAGAAAGCAAGCAAGGATGGATAGAAAAAGAGATGGAAGAATGGAAGGAAGGATGGATGGGGAAAATGAAGGAAGAATGGAAGGAAGAAAATCTAAAAAGAATACCTTATGGAGAAGTTGGAGGCTTGTTTTTCTCGGGGGGGGGGGGTGGTGGTGCTAGATGTCAGGGGAGGAAAGAGGTGGGGAGAAAAAAAAAGAGCAAGAAGCAGGGGGCGGAGATGAGGAGGCTGTGAGCCTTGGTTAGAGAAATAAAGGAAAGTGAAAATCTCCGGTGAAACTCAGAGCAGTTCCATGCCACACAGCACACTCCCCTCAGGCCAGGACCCAGAGACTTCTGCTGCCGAGTTGAGAGGCTGAAGGGCTGAAGGGAAAGACCAAGCAAAGCCATGGTAAGCCTTTCAGCCTAAAAGATTTCCAGACGTTCAGGCAGATGCCCTTCTTGGTATTACAGAGGCAGGTGGCAAATGGCAAGCAGCAACACATTTCACCTTTAGCTTAAAAAAATAAAAACTAAATGCTGTCGGAGTCTCAAAACATGTGATCCTAAAATCTCTTTTCTCTGTTATGCTGATATCTTCTCCTCCACTTTCTCTTTGGTGAGGTTCTCGAAGAGCTGCTGTCTTGTTGAAATGAGCACTTTTGCAACTAAATACTGCAATTACCTGTAGTCCTAAGGTGTGCAGAAAATGTGTGATCGTCTCATTTGAGTTGCTAAAAAAATGCATTTCTTTTTATTTGAAAAAAAAAAGAACTGCTTACCTTTACTTGCATCTAATTTGATATCTAATTATTTTAGGTATTTTGAGGCATTGACCCTTTATAATCAAGTGTGAGATTATATCATTAAATTTAGGCATTATCAAGTCATTGGGGATCAAAGAACACTTTAAAAAATACATACTAAGTATCAAGTAGTTCAATTTAACAGTTCAGTGGAAAAGCAGGTTTGAACAAACATGAATAAAACCCCATCTATGCATCAGTTTTGAAGGAAAACTAATGTTACTTTTTCACATCCTGCCTGAGAAAACTATTACCTTGGACATGTGTTTTGTTTTGAACTTTAAGAAAGTTGCAGACCTCCAGAAGGTGCTAGAAACTTGTGGTTTAAGAGTATAAATCTAAATAAAATCTTGCATTTTATTTGCAGATTTTTTCATGGAAATGTCAGAGACCTCAGAAGGGCTTGTGGAATAGCTTTAAGTTCTGGATTTGGACAGTGCTTTGTTGTGGTATGTTATGATATCTGTATATTACTAAACCTTTTTTAACTTGGCTCATTTTTCTTAAATATTCTCTGGGTATAAGAGGAAATTATTAATTAGACAGCTATTAATTATGTCCTTTCTATAAATGTCTCTTTTTTTCCTCTTACCTTCATTTAGTTCATTACCCATATCCTCCTCGCCCTGCCACATTCCCTGCCGTGTGGTACAAGTCCTGACAATCCTACAAAAGTCTTCAGTTGAGAAGGAAAAAAGTCAGTAAAGAAATATCCAATAAGGTAGCTGCAATCTGCACCAAATATTTAGCACTTTCTAGTTTTACATAATGGCTCAATATACAGCAATGCCATTTCTACCACTAAACTGTGAGCTGTCTGAAGACAGGGTCCATGGGTTATTTTTTGGTACCTCTCCCACTGATGTGACAAGTTTTATGTCTGATTCTTAAAGACCCTCCAGCAATTACCTTGAACCTTCCTTCTCATTCCCTAAGCTAATGTGGTTTTACTCCCCAGCTTGGATTCTTAACTCTACCAAGTAAACATGCTTACTGTACCCTTCACAAAATTTATTCCTTACATCTGTCTGCCTGAGCCACCTGTGGAATCCAGAGTATTTTTCACTCAACAAATATTTTCTGAATTCCTACAGCGTACCAAGCACGATTCTAGGAACCAAGGATACAGCAGTAAACCAATCTGATTCACTCCTCTTAGAAATTACATTCTAATGGAATGGTCCGTTAAAGTTCTATTTAAAATATTGATTTTGTGACATTCTTTACCCATGAATCATACCTGCTCCCTAGCTCTCTGTCCATTTCTAATGTATTTAATTTGATCAAAATTAGTTATGTTTTCTTCACATCTGTTATTCCTTGTACAGAATTCTTAGAAAACTGTAAGAATTGCATCTATTTTTTCTTTGGTATTTCTCCATGGTACTTGCCCTACACATAGTGAAAATTCAATAAATGTTGAGAGCTGTGAAAACTTTTACCTTACTGTATGTTTCACATAGATCATACCATGCTTGAATGTTAAAAATTATTATGGGTTCATTGTGCAATTATGTGTTTATTATTGTTTCTTCAAAGCCCTCATATGCAAATGATCATTTGATGTTTAATATGATTATGAAATATCATCATATTTAATATCCTTGTGCACAGAGCATGATTTAATTAATTCTGTAATCCTACATCATTTAGTTTTATAAATTGGTCTCTTTTTGATTATGCAATTATATATATAAGGCTTTGGCTGAGTATTGAAGCTTGCCCAGCAGGTGCTCTAACAATAATAAAATATTATCTTTGTGATATGAAAATGATTACTAAAAGGTATGTCATTGCTGCTCCTGTCCTTACTTTGTTTCTCACTTAGGTACATAAATGTTGGCCTTTGGGGAATTATCTCAGGATTAAAAAGTGGATTGGAAATCTTGCAAAGTTATATGATATTATACTTAAATTAGTTTTAAATGAATGACAGCCACTGGCAAAATAAATGTGAGTTTCTAAAACATGTGGGTTAAATTTCACTGAAAGAATTTTGAGGAAAAAATACATGAAAACAAACCTGAGAAATTTGCCAAATTTGTCTAAAATAGAGCTATAAGTAAAAGCAGTATATTATGGTAAGTTGCAATTAGAGTCAGAAGGCCTAGGTTCTATTTGAATCTACAATAAACTAGTTCTGTGACCCTGGGCAGGTTACTTATACTCTTAGTCTCAGTTTTCTTGTCTCTAATTGTCAGGGGCAGCCTGGATGAGGTTCTTTTCAGCTGTAACATTATCTGGGTCTACAGAATTTGCTTTGACATCTTTCAGATTTCCTGGTACATCATGGAACCCATGGCTGGACTTACCACTATTCTCAATATCCTATGAACTGGAAAAAGGCCAGACTGTTCTGCCAAGAAAATTACACGGATTTAGTTGCCATACAAAACAAGGGGGAAATTGAGTACCTGGAGGAGACACTGCCCTTCAGTAATAGTTACTACTGGATAGGAATCCGGAAGGTGGGAGGGATATGGACTTGGGTGGGAACCAATAAGTCTCTCACTGAAGAAGCAACAAACTGGGGACTTGGGGAGCCCAACAACAAGAAGAGCAAGGAAGATTGTGTGGAAATCTATATCAAGAGGTCCAAAGACTCGGGAAAGTGGAATGACGATGCCTGCCTCAAAAAGAAGAGAGCTCTCTGTTATACAGGTAGGGGGTGACCAAACTGCTATGTGACTTGGGACTCAGGAAGGGCCAGAGTTAAGGGAGTGATTGGATTAATCCCAGGAAAATATGAGAAGAAGAGAACAAGTTGCTAGTTCATTCTAAAATGCTTCCAATCCTCTAAGTAAGTTTGAATCTTGTCATTTCTGAGCATTTTTGGTGTTTGAGGCTGCTCCTTATACCCCAAATCAAGTTACATCAAAATTATTTGTATATGTAAGAAGTAAGGAGGGAGAACTAGATCCACAGTGCCCATTGATAATAAGGCAATGGAATAGAAGCAGATAAATGGGGATCAGTGGAGAGTATCGGCTCACATCACCTCATATCACCTCAATATCCTCATTGCAAAATAGGTTGCTGGGCGCTAAGCATTTGTTTCCTGGACAAATATGATGTAATTCTATATAATAAAACATTGCACTATCTGAGGTGAGTGACAATTTCTGTAAATACAATGACGTTTCCAAAAGGGCCAACATTTTTCCGAGTCATACTTTTATAGTGAAACATAGATAACATGGTCTCCTGTAAGTTGGATTCTCTGCCAATTTTAGAAAATATGGAGTTTTTAATCTCCATACTTTATATAAAGAAAGAGATTGCCAAGCACATTGCAAAATTGATTGAAGTCAGGGAGTCATTTATCTACTTATCACATTAAAAGCAAGTAATTTCAAGAGTCTCAATGAATGCCACTAAGTTTCCCCTAAATGTTATTTGATATTGACATTGGTAAACTCATTCTGAAAGCAAATAAATGTCTATGGCTATATGGCTAATGTTCTACTTTTATAAAATTTAGCATATGAGTTTTATAAAAAGATGTTAGAATATACAACTTGATATAGCCTGTTCACTAAAAAATTCTCAGGAAAAAAAGTTTTAAAGATTAAAAGAAATTATTATGACTACTAAAATGTAATCACATTAAAATATTGTTTTTCTGACTTCCCAAAAGCTTCTTGTCAGCCACGGTCATGCAGTGGCCATGGGGAATGTGTGGAAATCATCAATAATTACACCTGCAACTGTGACGTGGGGTATTATGGACCCCAGTGCCAATTTGGTAAGCTCCTTTCTTGGTTTCTGCCTGTGTAAAGTCACAAGGGTCATCATACTTTATGGAAGTTGGTTGGGACAAAATGATATGATTCTGAGAAATGGGAAGTTTCAATCAGAAAGCTGTGCTTTCACAATGCTTCTAGCTTCCTTTAAAGGTTTCATAAGTCAGCATGAAGTTTCAATTCACTTTTAAACAAGTCTTTTTGAGCATTCACAAAGAACATAGTGCTGGGATAAAGTTATAAAGGTTGCAATAATGAATCACATATGATAAATTCCTGCTCTCAAAGAGCTTGTGATTTAATGAAATTGTTGGGTTAATTATAACTCTAAAGTCTAAAATATGCTACAGTATTCATCATTATGAAAGTGAATTATCCACAAGGAAATTTTTCTTTTTAACATAATTATCAGAGTTATGACAGGATAAGGCCAAAAAGAAAAGTTCATATAATGATAATGTGGTATATTGTGGAGATATATAATAATAAAATCAATACATTTATTTGGGTTGGATATTTCAGAGGGATACAAAGAGCTCTGTCACAAATTCTGCTCCTAGGGATTTACAACTAACTAGTGGAAATGACATAAGCTTATAATGGAGTTTGATGGAAAGAAAGATAAGCTGGAGTAAGTTTGTTGAGACTGGAGGCTCCTTAAGGAAGAAATTGGGTTTTTATTCTGCAACATCTGCTTTTAGGGCAATTCTCCTAGACACCAGTTCATAGGATGGACTGGAGAGCAGAGAGAGAAGAGGGAAGAATCATTAGGAGTATATGGATATCATTCAGAGATGTGGTGGTGGAAATGGAAAGAAGAGAATACACAGATTCAAATTCAAGGAGTCTCTGACCCAGTCAATTCTCTATTGAAAGAAACATCAAATCCTTTGATATTGGTTGAGTTTCAAAATAGTGTGTGAAGTATCTGGCACATAAGATAGAAAATTATAAAAAAAAGAAACAAGCAATGTTTAAAAGAATAAAGAATTAAAGCCAAAACAAATTTAAATGCCAACCAACTGGAATAAATCTAACTCATTTTACTCCATCACCAAGCCATGACTCCTATATAATATTTTATATAGGATCATTTACTTTATATACTTTATGTAGTGATCACTTCTCCTAGGGTTTCTGCATGGGCACAAACCCACTAAGCCCATTAACTGTTGTTATTTCTTAGCTTCTGCCTTTTGTCTATTGCTCTTCTGACTCTACGTGCCCCTTTTGTTCAAACTCATGACTCTTGTGGACTCAGAAATCTATGTGAGCTTAGAACTGATAAATCTGGGTCTCTAGTTTTGAACTCCAATATGCTAAACATATCCCTTTGGATGCCTAAAGGACTTTGTAAAATCAATTGTCACCAACCAGCTTTCCTTTTTGTACTTGTTATACCAGTATGCGGTACCATCACTTTCATGGAAAACTCTTCTGTGGGACTCTCTCATCTCTGCCCACATTTATATAAGGTAACACACTACCAATTTTTATAACTGCATATTTCTCCAGTTTGCCTCCTATTTGCCAACTCTCCTACCAATGCTCTCATTGCCTTTCTCATGGATTATTGCAGTAGTCTCCTAGTTGAGCTTCACAAGTTTAAATTCTCCTGAAATACATTATTCATATTGCAGGCCAGCTGGTCAATTAACAAGAACCAAATCAATATCACACAACTGTTACTATCCATACTCTAATTTCTACCCATCATTTGTCTTACAGGATGAAATTTAAGCACCTCAAGGCTCAACAAATTAATGAAAAATTTGATTATAAATTTAAAGCATTTTGTCCTAGTACCTATATTTCTCTCACATCATTCTCTGCCTCCTCTTTCCTTCTAGTAACATCAAAATGCTTGGAGTTTTCCACATTTTCCATCCATCTGTTTTGTATCTCCTTGACCTTGCTCATGGCTTTCTCACTCATTTTGCACTTGGCTAACACAGCTGTTCATCTCTAAGAAAAGTTTAAGAACCACTTCTTCCTGGAATATTTCTTTGGACCTCAAGACAGGCTAAGCATTCCTATTCTGCATTTTCCATTCTGTATTCCTATAGCTCCACACATTTCTTTTTATTCTTCCCACATTTGTTGAAGCTATCTGTTTTCTTGTCCATCTACCTGGGTAGATTGACAACTCCTTGAGGTCAGTATCTTATTTATCATTGAATCTTTAGGAGTCAGTACTATGCCTGCCTCTTGTTTGTGGGCCTGAATGGAATTGGATAATATAATTTACTTTGATTTGGACTTGCCCTATCAGGGGGTAATATTAAAATTTTTCTAATTTCTGGAGTTCTTTCTTCACTCATATCTAAGAACTAGATCATAATGGTGGCTCAAATTTGATAGATAAGAAATAAAACATAAGAGTTGCAATATTTACCTAAATGATATGGCAGGACCTAACATTCAAAGAATTTGATTTCCAAGTTTTAATTGGATCTTCCAGACCACCAATCAGATTAGGGAAACAGATAAAGCTTCTGAAGAGGGTTATCAAAATCAGAACCACTAAAGTTCCAGAACTGAGCTATAGTGGATGAAGACAGAATCAAGGCCAACATGCTTCCTCAAGCTTCTGTCTTCTCTTGTAAAAAAGACTGATCATGGACACTCACTTTGAACCTTCTTTTCCCAATATATAATATACTCAGGAGCATCAATGTAAGAGCTATTTCCAAAGCTAAACTGGTCATTCCCATGGAAACTTATCTGGGTTTTAATATTCTCTCCCCCAGATAATGTTAAAGATAAGAAGAAGATGACTAGCTTGCATTTAACTAGGACTTCTTGTGAACCAGGCTCTGTTCTAACTTCTTGACTTGCATTAAATCACTTAATTCTCACGTTAATTCTATGATGTTGATAAAATTAACATTACCTCTCTTTTATAGATGAAGAAACTGAAGCCAAAAAGGTTAAATAATCTTGCTGAAAGGCACATGGCTATCAAATATCAGGGCTGGGATTCAAACCCAGGCATTAGATCCTCTTAGCATTACCTTATACTATTTCTTTTCTCATTGAAGTGGTTCAGTGTGACCCTTTGGAGAATCCCGAGTTGGGTACCATGGCCTGTATCCACCCTTTGGGAAACTTCAGCTTCAGCTCACAGTGTTCCTTCAACTGCTCTGAGGGAACAGAGTTAATTGGGACTGAAGAAACTACTTGTGGGCCACTTGGAAGCTGGTCATCTCCAGAACCAGCCTGTCAAAGTGAGTAACTATTCAGATTGTTACTGAACTAAGGTGGTGGGTTCTTTTGCCCAATGCACTCAAATGACCAATTCCTGAGACACTGGAGTTTCAAAGAGAGAAAAAGTTTATCACTAGGTGCATAGCAGGAGATTGGATGGTTTATTGGCCCAAAATCTCTCTCCCTGAACTGCAGTAACTATAATAGTGTTATAGAATTAAAATATGGGCAGTATGAGCACAGTGTCTCTGTATGATGTAATTAGAGGTGGTACAATTATTGAGCATGCGCAGGTTGATTACTTGCTTACTCACAGAATGTACGTAAGAAAATGGTAGCCTTAATATGATGATGGGCATGACTTTCAATATTATGATGAAGTATGGGTGACTTGTAGGTTAATGTCTAAGCTACTGCACATGTCACATGGGCCCATTTGGTTAGATCCAGTTTCATTATCAAGATAACATTGAACTTGGAGTGGGTTAGTCTGGGCTAACCCAAAACCCTTCATTGATAAACATTAGGGGCTGTCTTTAGTGATCACAAGACTCCAAAGTAAAAAAACTGGATAAAAGGATTCAAATGCAGATTAGTTGCAAGGTTTTTACGATCACAAGGGCACAAGCTAAAGGCAATTCAGTCTTTATTAAACACCAAGGCAGCTGGATTACAATTTAGGGATTTCCCTCTGTCTATCCAATATACCAGAAAGCAAAAAAGGAATATCTATATAATAATCCAATAATCAAAATCATCCCTTAAATCCGAATTTTTCAGTTACAGGATAAGAAGCTTTGTCTCAGTCGTCCTGAGTCTATAGACTGGGAAAATGCAGTCTTGCTAAGAAATCCATATATACTCTCATGGAGCACATTTTTACCATTGATTAAACTATGATGGTTTCAAATGAGTTAATGCTACTAAAGATAAAAAGAAAAACCCCAAATACAATGTAACAACCAGATACCCTGTCTCGGAATCCATCTCTCAGCATGCATGTAATTAATAGCAATACAGTATGGTTTCTCTGCATTTTTTTCCTTTTTTTTCATTGGCATGGCATAAATGAACCATCTGGTTGAACATCAATTAAATTTTGGTTGTCCTCTCCTTTCAATAGTACCTATTTGATGTGGTATTTTACTTAATACCAATCAGTGTCCTCCACGGTGATAAGAGGTCTTTTTTTGATCATTTATTATTATTTTTTTATTGAAGCCCATTTAGTTTTCTTCCTCCATGAACTCTCTGGAGAATAACAACTGCTGTGTAAAATAGAATCTACCTCTCTTGCTTTGTTCTTTGGAAATATGTGGTGCTGTTTTTTTCCTTCTTAGTGTCCAAGATTATCCTTGTTTGGGGGGAAACTGGTGGTATACAAAGTTTTTGAAGTTCTGGTTATACTATCTACATTTATGCTCCTGATGCACTTTAAGTGCTTTAATTCTCAAAAGAACTATCAAAATTCTCTACTTAAGTCATCGACCTAAATCAAACAACAGGTTGAATTTTAGAGAAGTTGGGTAATTTGCTTCAGGGAGTTGGGACATTTTATAAAACAACTTTGGTAGACTTTAGAAGAAGTGAAAGTGTGAAAATTCTCAACATTCACCAGAATATTCCATGGGAGTCCTTGGTTGGAGACAATGTGGTATGGCGCTTCCAGTAGACTAGGAGAGCCACCAGAGCTGGGCACCCAAACTCCACCAGGCTTTGAATGCTCTGATGACTAGAAGGCTCATGTGGATGGCTGAATCAGACAGCTCTGTCTGAAAACCTTCAGTCAAGGGAGGGTGGCTGCCCAGAAATACCGTGTTTTCTTTCTCACTGAAGTGATTCGGTGTGAGCCTCTAATAGCACCCAATTTGGGGACCACGGACTGCAGTCATCCCCTGGCAAACTTCAGCTTCACTTCCACGTGCACCTTCCACTGCTCAGAGGGAACCGAGCTAATTGGGAAGAAGGAAACCATTTGCGAATCATCTGGAATGTGGTCCAGCCCGAGTCCAATATGTCAAAGTAAGCAAGTTTGCCCAGCTACACTTTTATTTCTTTAGTTTTCAGCCAATCTCAACTCCTCTTCACATCTTAACGCTTAAAATCTAAGTTCACTGTCTCTACTACTTCATTTCTTACTCATTTTTCTATTTCACTAAATCTCTCTGTTAATCCGTTGAAATGCCTCTACATTAGTCAGCAGTGGCAGTCTAATTCCCCAAATAGTAGGTAGTTTTCAACTTCTTCACATCTGTGTTTTCATCAGAAGGACTATGTCTTCCTCATCTTTGTATATCTTCCCCTTGACTCAGTGCCTGCCAATAGGTGCTAAATAAATGCATATTAAATTATCATGTGAAAATATAGCTACACAAGTATACCCTGAGGCCACCTGCCCCAATGGGAAAAGTCTCTAAATGTTAGGATCTGTTAGAGGACAAGGGTGGTGGATTCTTTGCACAAAGCACTGGCCCGTTGAGCAATTCCTGAGACACCTGGGTTTCAAAGAGAGAAAGAATCCATTGCTAGGCACTAAGAAAGAGATCAGATGGCATATCTATGGCCCCAAAATCTCTCTCCCCAAACTGCAGTCTTTCTGATGGTCATACTATCAAAAGACAGGCATAATGAGCACAATGGCTCCAGATGTTGTAATTAGAGGTGATCTAATTATTGAGATTACACAGACTGATTACAAGTTTAATCACAGAACATATATGAGAAAATGGCAGCATTAATATGATG
Source organism: Tamandua tetradactyla (assembly GCF_023851605.1). Taxonomy (NCBI): domain Eukaryota; kingdom Metazoa; phylum Chordata; class Mammalia; order Pilosa; family Myrmecophagidae; genus Tamandua; species Tamandua tetradactyla. Next base: position 23,492,335 of record NC_135330.1, on the reverse strand, counting down.
GGTGTGATTTTTAGTATTACAGTGAGGTACAGGTGATTCATAGATTAAACTCTAAGCTACTGCACATGTCAGGCGGGTCCATTTTGGCTAGATACAGCCAAAGATAGCTTTTGCATTGGGGTGGCTTAGTTCTGGGTGACCCAGGGCCCTTCATTAATAAACATCAGGGGCTATCCTTAGTGATCACAAGACTCCAAAGTCAACAAACCAGATAAAATCGGTACAAACAAGGGTCAGTCACAAGGTTTTCACAGTCACAGGGGACGAGATAAAGGCTATACAATCATCATCAGAGATCAAGGCAGCTGGATTATAGTTCAGTGATTTCAGGTGATTTCCCTCTGTCTACTCCAATATACCAGAAAGCACAAAGGAATTTATCTATAATGATTCAGTGACCATAATCATCCCTTAAATCCCTGTTTCTCAGTTACAGACCTATCGAGGCTGTCAGAGAACCAGATCTCTGTTGACCCAAGGCCTGGGAGAAGAGTGGGGGAGCAGGGAGTAGGCATGAGTCATTCCAGGCTTACTAGTGATGCCTCCTCTTAAGGGTGGCCTCTTGTCCATTTCCTCATCCAGCTAATAGATACCCTCTCTTTGGATTCTCTGGGAACTTATTGGGTGTGGGGATGGAAGGACCTTAAAAAGATTTAACAAAGTAATGTGGAAGAATAAGGAACACAGTCAGACCCTATGCCAATGTGCAAAAGTAGATTCCTTCATTTGGCAGTATCAGAGAACCGATTTTGTAGGTTTTTCATATAGGTATTTATTTAAGAAAGCCCCCAAATGAACTTAGTTTACACTTCTGAGAAGATATATATATATATCCTTTTACATATTTGTCAAGGAAATTGAGGGAAGTAGTAGGGCTACATCATTTGAGAGATAGACTGGTGTAGGTCCTTGGCATACAAACATCAAGTGCATATTATTTGCACAGCTCCTTTAAAGTAAACGCTTTAATAGTTTCCTTTGCTTGACAAGTTATCTGGTTCAGATCAGTATTTTTTTCTTTCACCTGAAGTTGTATTAGGCATTTTGGCTCTTCTCGGTGTTTCAGTGTCCCAAGGCCATGGAGTAAATACAGTGGTGACCACTTCTTGCCAAGAATTTTAGATACATTTCCATGCATTGCAAATTGGGGGATCAGGATTCTACAAACTGGATTATAGGATTCTCTAGGCTGGCCCAGTCTTTGCCTCTGCTGCAGACCAATAGTGGACCTCACCATGCTAGTTTACTCATCTGTCAACAGTGCTTGTGGCTTCATGTTTTGTGTCTTACTGATTTCTCTTTCAGAATTAGACAGGAGTTTTTCAAACATCAAGCAGGGTGACTATAACCCCCTCTTCATTCCGGTGGCTGTCATGGTTACAGCATTCTGTGGACTAGCATTTATCATTTGGCTGGCAAGGCGATTAAAAAAAGGTATGGGAATTTAACTTCATATAAAAATAATACAACTTTAAAGGGAAAAAATATAGCGAGACCCACATGAAATTAAGTATGATAGAGTCAACTGAAGCACAATGCCAAGCTTTATTTTCTAGAGACACCAGCACCTTGGGACATGTGAAGCAGCCTGGTACAACTTTCAGGAAAACAAGTTGGTTGCTTTTTGCTTTTCATTCAACAAACGTTTAAAAAATATCTATGTTCAAGGCACTCTGCTAGGGTGGTAACTGAGTTAAATCAGATATTCTAATGGTTCTTTGATTGTATTTAATTTTGAAAAAAAAAAAAAGGACATATAATCTCTGTCCTCTAAGAGCTTACATGCTTTTGATTTGGGCACTAGAAAATGAATCCAAGTTCCACTAAGGTTTTCAAGGCACCAGTTCCAAATACCTGACCTCTTCAAGAGTCACGTAGCTCTCTGGCTCCTGTATGGGAGTGCACGTCTCTGAGAGAAGTCCCCATGTATTCTTGCCAGTGCCTAGTCAGCAAAGCCACAAGTTCTAACCATTTGTAATACATGCTGATGTTTTCTGTCCTCCAACGATTGGAGAAGAAAAGGGAAGAAAGAGGGGTACCTTGAAAAGCTATGATCTGCTGCCAGAAGAGTAGATGGAACACCGCCAGAGAAGAGAAACAATATCACTTCCCTTGCCTACACCCTGGGTGTATCCAAGCCCTACGGTGGGACCAGCAGGCCTTGGGTATGCACTATCACACTTGGCAGCACTCACATGGCAGAAACATTCAAGACTATGAAATTCTTATACGTGAGGCAGCTTTTAAGGTGTTTCTGCCTCAAGTTGAGAGGTCATGCATGGTTGACCTTAAACAACTGATAATCAACTTCTCTGTGCTCCCTCTTTGTGGGGTTAGTTGTTTGGTGATTCATTTCCACTTCTATCAGATTAATCAGCATGCATCCTACTCACTGAAAATGGTATGTAAAGGCTCCCCACCCCCTACACTGGCAATTATAGGAATATTATTCACCAATCCTTAATGGTCTTCCACTATGATTCAATCGCACATCCCAAGTTTAAGAATAGGGAGAGCTAGGTTAGTTTTCTAGCCAACTCAGAAAGATACTAGGAAGAACACTGTCAATATGCATAGATTTCATTAACTGTGCCCTGAGAGCAGTGAGCATTTAAAATGCTTCTGCTCTTGTTATTAGAAATTCTGCCAAGGTGGATCCCACCACCTTAAAGTACTTTATTAAGTACTTATGCCAAAAAAGAATGACATTTTTCTCCCACTGTTGTTATTTTTTCTCCTGAGACTTTGTAGCCTGACCCCCATTATCTTTTCTTTCTCCCTGCCTTGAGTGATGATGTCAGAACTCAGGGGAAAAACATAGAGTAAGCAATCATATACTGCCCTCTGAAGTAAGACGGCTATTCTCCAAATCATCTTTAAAGACTTTTGGCGATGTAAGTTACCTCAGGACAGGGGGTTTTTAGTCCCAAATTCCAAAATCTTTGATGTGGGGTCAAAGTTTCATATATTTAGTGATAAGATTAGCTGGCTAAAGCTGTTTTAAAGCTGTGATGAGAAAAGCAGTGGGGTTGTTTTTAAATTTTTTACTTTGGGAGTCATTTCTGTACAAGATCTCAAACTGATAACTTGAAAACTTACAGGCCCCTACTGTGGGAATCAGTGTGGGGCAAACAGGAAGCCAACAGCGGGCAGTTAGGCTAGTTACAGTTATGCCAACAAAGAAAACAGAAGCCCCAAAAGATCACCGATGTTGTAGGAAAGTTGGGGCATTTTCAATGTAACATTTTAGCAGTTCCCATTTGTAAGCTATCTTTCGATATTGTCTTCTCCAACTTACAGATGATCTGTCTTCCAAAATTTCAGTTGGAAGTTGGTTATTTGAAAAGAAGAATATATATATATTTTTTTCTATAGAGACAATGTTAGACATGATGGTTAGATTTCCAGGCTAAAGACCCAGAGCTATCTAACAGAAAACGTGCTGATGCTTTTGCAACGGTGAAAATGAAAAATCATAAAAATGCATATATACATTTTTCATCTACTCTGAGAATTTGATAGGCTTTTAGATTCAGAAAACTGGATAAAAGGAACAGGTGAATAGTCAGAGCATAGTAGTCGACAAAATAACTGCAATCTTGACTTCTGTTCTGTCCTTTGATGGATGTTCTGAAGCTGGCTTTTTACCCTCTTCCCTAGTTATCTTGGTATCTCGACTTTAGCTCTCTGATAAAGGAATAAGGATGGCTCTGGAAACATGCTTCCCTGCTCATGGGCTATCTAGAAATACTTCGTGGTCCTAGAGTCATCATTCTCTGATTATTCTTATTATTGATCCTCTTTCTTAAATGAGGAAATCAAGGCAATGATGTTTTTGGCCAAATCTCTAAAATCCCATCTCATCAGGGACCAGAGTCAGAGCTCAGACGTTTATCCACATGTCCCCTAAAACCACTGGCCTTTAGATTAATGAGACCCTGTTGTTTTTCTTGGTTGGAAGACTTTTCCACCTGAACCAACACACAGGGTTAGAAAAGGGCATGAAACTCAACACATGCCCCCTTACTTCCCTTTTCTTCAAAAATAAATCTTCATAGTAGGAACAGATTCTCATTCATGTATTGCTATATGTTTCATTGCTAATATACATGCATGTATGTATATGAAGAGAAACAAATGGAACCTGAAATTAATTCAGATTTGATTTCCCCTGCTCAAATGCATTTGCTCCATATCATCAGCAAGCTGAATTTTTGAGGAAAGATTTAAACAGTAATTGGCAACACTTTAAAGGTTTAAAACAGTAATGAAACAAGGTCTAAGTGTTAGGCCCTGGTCTAAATACATTGCTTGCATTTTCTTTTTTTTTTTAATTTTTAAATTTTTTTTAAACATCACAACATATAAACATGAACATTCTTACCATATACTCATTCCATTCTTGGTATATAATCAATAACTCACATTAGCATCACATAGTTGTATATTCATCACCACGGTCACCTCTCAGGAATGCATTTTCTTTTGCTAGTTTGAGGCATAAGGTACAGTTATTATGGCCCTTTTAAAGAAAAAGAAATTGTATTTCTGAGAAGATGAGCAGGTGTTCAAAGACACATTACAGGTGGCAAAATAGCGCTTGCACCAAGGCCGGATGATTCTCGAGCTCTGGTTTACAACCACAGAAACACATTGCCTTCCAAATGATTGTTTCTACTCACAGAGTTTTTCTTATTTTATTTCCTCTGGAGCCCAACTCTGAAGTTGATTCATTTTTCTACTTATTTATACTCTGTTTTTTTTTTTTTTTCAAAAAGAATCTAAGTTCATAAAATGCATTCAATATAGCAAATTAAAATTAGTTTAAAAAACAAGAACAAGAAGGCAAAATTTAGGGTCCCAAGGTAAACTGGAGCCAGGCATGAAGTTAGGACACAAAAATGTGTCACAAAGCCCTGAATGCTTGATAAAAGGGGGTATCAGATCTGACTCTGAGTTACCTGGCAGCCAGCAAAAAAAGGAAGTATAAGTAGTTGTTTGCTATGTTTATAAGATCAAACTATACCAATCACTCAGATGAGACTGACATTCCTTCCACTGAAAAAAGAGTTAAATTTCTCTTGTGGATTCTCATAAAGAAGATGCTGTGTGAGGTAATGACACATATTTTAGAGTAGTACTAGCTAGAGCTCTTACGGAAGAATCAACAGGTTGAATGAGAAGGTAGGTCAGGAAGGGATAAACATGTAAATGGGCTGATTAGGTCTTACCACTTGGCAATTTAGCCTAAATTTCTGTCTTTATGAGCAACACAGAAGATGGAACTGAACTCTGAGAGACATCTACATCAATGGGTTTGGTCTGGGTATCTACCACTGTTTGAATTAGAATATGAAGTCAACATATCAAATTCCCTTAGATGTAGTTGGGGACCACCTGACAAATGCATAATACACTTTGAACGACAGTTTTGAAGATGGGAATCTCCTTTCTCCCTTATTTTAAAAACTAAAACTGCCTACCTTTTACTGATGCCATTTCTTTCTTTTTTATTTTTAGGCAAAAAGTCTAAAAAGAGGTAAGTTTTATCAGAAAAGAGTTTCCATATCTGTTGATCCCTTCTCTGCCTTCTTTGAGATAATTCACGTGACAGCTAGACACATTAACTCCATAGTGGTTATTTGTATGGAATCTTCATCCAAGTGAAGTCTACTTAAAAATTAATTTACTAGCATCCCTTAAACACTGTTTTTTATTGCTACTGGAGCTGAATGAGTGAATGAACAAGTAACACCCTAGAAGGAAAAGGAAGTTGATGCAAAAGGAACTTTTTCTTATTGTCCCTGAATTTTCTTTGAGGATTAGAAACAAGGTGGTGCAGTTCTTCTTGCTTTGTCTTACCATGAAGACCTAAATACAGGAAATATGAAATTCAACAAGCATTTGTTGAGAAACTAAAGTGTCCTAGACCAAGAAGAAGGCAAAGCTCTGGACCCCAGGGTCTCATTGCTCAGTACATGAGGGCAAATGACCACTGGTCTCATAAATGTCAGCCTTTGGAAGTGTGGACAAGGTGGGGAGCATGAATTCTACCTATGGATTGCCCCAAAGAAGTAAGTTTTTAGTTTGGTCTTGAAGTCCAGTTTTCTTCAATTTAAGAAACAGCCTAGTGAGAAGAGATGTAGACATGTGAAAGCGCATGATCCATTTGGCAGAAATGAAGATGGCAAAACATTTCTTGGTTTCAGGGGTTTAGTGACTAGCTTTGAAATTTGAGGAAGTGGAGTGCTAAGTAAAAAGAAAATGGGAGATGAGACTTTGGTGGAATATTCAGTACCCAGCTGGACAACTAAGCTCCTTTTTTTTCCTTTTTTTTTTTTTTGGCATGGGCAGGCACATGGGAATTGAACCTGGGTCTCCGGCATGGCAGGCGAGAACTCTGCCTGCTGAGCCACCATGGCTCACCCCTGAAATCCTTTTAAATACTGGGAATGAAGCAAGATGGTACCTAAATAGGTTGGACAGTTATTCAGACAACCAATCAACCACAAGTTCTTATTTAGCAGAACTTAAATCTTGGGCTGAAGCTTAGAATACAAAGGAGACACTGGGGAGAGAGATGGTACCAGAGGCTAGATCATGAAATAATATGTGAGCCATTTTAAAGAGTATGGGCTTTATCCTGAGACTCCAGGTGTACCACTAAAGGGATTTAAGCGGGTGACTATTATACTGAAATTTGCATCTTACGCAGCTCACTCTGCACAGTAGTATGGCAAATATGGGAGGCTGGTGAGACTGGAGGCAAGGAGACTCATTGTGGGGGTGCTGTTTTTTTTTTTAACCCTTCAGATATTTAATCACTGACCAAAAAATGTCCATCCCTGATCCATTACAAGCAACCATAGAAACCTATTGGTTTACCTTAGAAAACTCCCAAATCACAGACTTCACATTCCTTATTCCCAAACCTATAGCATTTCCACCACTGATCTCTACAACTCAGCCACCAAATATCCACTAGTTTGCCCAACCTCCTCAAAAAACGTTCCTTAAAGAGACACAATAACTCATGCCCACAACCTCCTGAGTTTCTGATTTAACATTAAACACATTCTTCGTCATGAAATTTCTGGATCTGTTTTGGAGGTTCTGGAAGTTATTTAGGTTTAAGCTGGTGGTCCCTGTCTAGAGAAAGCAGTGAGGATGGGTTTAGGAGATAAGAGGATGTAGAAACAACAGATTATGGTTATTAATTGGCTAAGAGGGAGAGAGAAGACTCAAGGACGGTGCCATGCTTCTGACCTGAGACCTGGTGGATGGTGGTACCATTTACTGGTAAGGAAACACAAAAGAATGAGAAGTTGAGAGGCAAAACCACAGGTTCAGTTTGGCACATGTTGAGCCTTAGGCATCTGTAGTTCATTCATAGTCCAGAGGGCCTATCCACAGTACAGGACATACTTTGGGGCAGGAGATGTGCATCTAGGGTTCTCATATTACAGGAGGTAACTGTCACCCGAGGGATGTGTGCGACCAGCCAGGGAAGCTTTGCAGTGTGAGAATCCAAGATGATCTGGGAAAGAGAGTGAGAAGTCAAGGAACATCAATATCTGCTCCGGGGGCTAAGAAAAGGAGAATGAGAAGTTACCAGAGAGATACAAGGAAAATGAGGAGAGCAGGGGGTGGGGAATGCTAAGGAAAGAAGATGGAGTGGGAGCTGTTTCAAGCATTGCTGGGATGACCATTGACTTCCTACTGGATGTTAACAAGAGTATCAGTGAGATCATTTTCAATGGTAAGATCATGACAGAATTCACATGCCCAAGAGTTGAGGAACTGGCAGGGATGAGAACATGTGGTCATCTCATTCATTAAGTTTGGCTATGAAAGAGACAATTCAGGGGGTAACTGGATGGGGACATATGGTCGATGGAGGTTCTTTTATATTCTATTTTATTTTATCACCCTATCTTCTCATTAATAGGTGTGGTTGGGGTCCTAGATCCTGCCTTCCTATCTCTGTGGGCAGGAAATTCACCAGATGCAAAGATTTCTTGTTTTTATTATACCCATTGAGTGAAAGTCTTCTCTGGCACAGTTTACTCAGAGCCCTTTTCTGGTCACAGGAAACACCTGTGTGTTAATTACCACTAGATGGAGGCAGATTGATTAAGAATTTATTAGACATCCTTGAGGGACATGAATTGTTGCTGGCAAGAAGAGGTTTAGCATTAAGTCAATTACCATATTAAGATACTTGCCATATTGTTTTTTTTTCTTTATTTTTTTACTTTTTAAAAATCGGAGCAGTTTGAAGGTTTACACAAAAATCATGCAGAAAGTACAGAGCTCCCATGTAACTGCCCTATCCACACACAGTTTTCCCTATTTTTAGTGTGAAATGTATTTTTTCATTTTACATTAGTGTGTCACCTTTGGTACAATTGATGAAGCAATATTATTGTGATTATACTGTTCACTATAGTCCATAGTATATATTAGGGTGATAAGTCAATTGATGATTGTTTATCGAATACCCTTTGTGTTGGAACAGTGCTAAATTTGACTGAAACACCAAGAGAAATAAGCTGTTGTCTCTGACCTCAGGGAGGCCAGGGGGACTAAGACCGTAAGATGGGAAAAATTTCAGAACAAATTCAAAGCAGGCTATTCCAGTTTAGTGATCACAGAAGCTCTGATAAAGGAAGTAGAACCTGGGTTAATTTTTCAAGGATGGACAGAATTTAGGTGCATGGGAGAAGCAGAGAAGTCAGTCTAGAGGAAAGAAATGATGCCAACAAATGTATGGCAGTGGGACTATGAAAGGCACTTCCAGGTGTCCCTGAGTCCATGGTGTGTGACCCCATCCACGTGGCCCTTAGGTGCTTCACCAGATGGTCTAGAAGGACCTAGCAAAGAATTCTTTTCCCAGCTGCCTCAGGATACCTCTCATTTGTTGACAAAAGTAACTTTAATTCATAGAATCATAGAAGTTTAGGTCAGGAAAGGTTCTTGATGGACATCACATTCAAATTCTCTTTATATTTGAGCTAATTAAATGTTTCCTATAGGCCCTTAATGACAGCCTATGAATAAGTTTCCTATAAGCTCTGTAGGAGCTAGTGACAGAGCTAGTTAAAATAACAGGGAAAACTCATCAAGCATTTATTCCATGCTGGCATTGTCCTGGGGATTTAACATGCTTTAAATCATTAAATATTGCAAACACACCTGTGGGAGTAGGTACTGCTAATGTCCCCATTTTACAGTTTAAAGAAAAATGAAATTGCTACCTTGTGGTCATTGAATAAATAGCAAAGCTGAGATTTGAGCCCATCTGGAGCCAGAGATCCTGCTTTTAACTCCTATGCTTCTAGAACTCAGGACTCCTGACTCTCAGAGCTGACACTCCTCCCCGATAAGGTGATTTTTTTTCTCACACTGAAACCATTGTGTGATGCCACCAAGGAAGGGAGGGGTGGAAGAAGTAGGGTGTGTTCTGAAGAAGACAGAGGGTAAATGAACAGGATCATGCTAAACACTGTGTGTCATTTTTTTTTTTCAAAGCCCTTGAACTAATTCTCATAGTCCTATTTACCCCTTCCTATAAACTTTCGGTTGGTAAATGACTGACTCCTTGGGCATTTGTGGTTTCATGTCTTGCTGGGTTATTTTGACTCTTCTGCAAACTGGTTCTGTTTATCACCTCATTCGGTTTCTGGTGTCTAAATTCTGCCTGGGTAAAAGCTACACCCAAGATACACAGGAAGATACGATGCCAGCTTCAGAGGAGGGTACACGTGAAATTTTGCTTTCTGAAATGTTTTTATCTCCGTATTGGCAAGCACGTTTGCAGCTGCTGAACTGTGGTTTACCCTGGCAATTCACTTTGAGAACAGCACCTCAGAATTTAGCTCTTCTCTTGAACAGTGTTATTAGGACATACCATATTTGGTTCTCCCCTGTTGTTCCAAGAATATGAGACAATTGTGTCACAGAACAGTTCCATTTATTTCATGAAACTACATTTGTCACCATCTCCTGAAATCATATTTCATCAGCATCAGAACTACTACGATACCATTCATGAGTTTTTATTTTCCCTGATTTCTCTACATTTGAGCATGGCTTCTATTTCCCTGGCTTTCCATGGTCCAAATCTGCTTAAAATATCCTTAAAACTCATTAGATCTGAAGACAAAGCCTGTACTGCAGAAATTTCCCAAAGTGGTCTACAGACCAGCAGCAAAAACACTGCCGGGGAGCTTGTGAGAAATGCAGAATCTCATGTCCCACCCAGACCTTCTGAGTCAGATTCCGCATTTTAACGCAACCCTTTGGTAGAATACACATAAAAGAGTGAAAAACACTGTAGGGTTCTCTGCCTAGTCCGCAGTGTCCTTTGCTCCTCTTCCCATCTTTAGTTAACATTTAACTTTACTATTAAGATGTTGATTTTTATAATTTTTTTAAAGCTCCTGAAATTCAATTTATAACCTCTTGTTTTTCATTCAGCATGGATGACCCATATTAAACTACCATCTGTAATTGGAGAATTCTTGGAATACAAAAGAATCATTGGATACTTCAAATCCCTCCATGAAATTTCTCACAGTGATATCTCCTCCAGTGAAGAATAAAAATGTTCGTTTCAGTGCACTGGAAAAGATTTGTACGTGATCAGCAGCTCCTTCAGCTCTCAAATCCCCTCTCCTCTCCTCCCACCTCCCAGCCCACAGCTGTGGTGTATATAGCTCAGCCTTTTATTCTCTTTTCTGTGGAGAAACAAATCAGACTCAGGGAAAACAGGATTATTGCCAGACATAAAGATGTCTGATTTAGCTCTCTGTCCTGATTCTTAAACCCAGTTTCAATTCAGTACTGTACTTAATGACATATATTTCTGAATACAGTGAAAATTAGTTGCATATGTGGCTACAAACTCAAGTTTGTTGCAGACCAAATTTATCTCCCCTCTGTACTCTGTCAGGTACACTCTTACAGAAATGTCCTAAAATTGGTATTAACCTAGCTTTCCAACTCTAGTGTGATAATGGGGTTCTGCTAAAGGTGGACACCAAGCCACAAGTACTGTTTGAACTGGCACACCCCATCTAGAGTGTGCCATTCACATAAGTTAAGGTGTACCTCCTGGAATCACACAGTACACAATGTGCACAGTCTCACATGGTGACTCTGACTGCAGGGCTTATCTTCAGAGTGCACATTCAACCAAGCCATCAGGGTCAAGGGAAGTGGAGGCTACTTTTTGGGAGTAAGCCACCTGTAATATTAGAAAACACAATCCTTGGTTCAAGCTCTGAGTCCACCATGTGATTTTAGGGTATGTCATATTACATCCCTCAAATGAAGATCCATAAGATAAATTTCTCCAAAGACCATAGGAAAGAGGAGTGTAACTGGTACTGTTTCTTAGTTTTGGTCTTGCTGTCTGATTTTATTAGGCTCACTCAGATTTCTTATACTCAATGCTTCTTTTATGATGCCACATTGTTGATAAACTAACATCAGGACAGGATACGATGCAGGCAGTAACTCTTTAAAGCAAGTAGAAAGAGATTTCTTGACTCATGTTGAAATGCTCCCCCCTTCCCCTGCCCCCAGATCATCTACTTTCCTAGATTCTATCTATTCTTAAAGATTCACCTTAGGTATCCCCCACTGTAACCATTTCTTCCATAAATCCTTCCTTAATTAGTCTAGCTCATAGCAATCTCCCTTTCCTGGCCTCTCAATGCAAAATTCATCTGTAACATGCAAGTCTGAAGATAAAAGCAACTGCTTTTTTGTTTTTGTTTTGCATTGTCTAGTTTGTTATTTTAAAAATTATCCTATATATGTTTTCTCCCTAAAGAGATTGCATGCCCGATAAGGGCAAAGATTGCTCTGCATCACTGGTGTGCCTGATTTATTACTTGACATTCAATAAATGTGTGTTCAAATAAGTCCAAAAGAGTTTATAGCATACTCATTGATATAAGTTGCAGCAGACCCTCGCTCCATGGCTTGAATGAGTACTCACCTAATGTCAAGGACTGTTTTTTCATGAAAGATTAGGGCCCTTGTAAGAAATTAGCTGGAAACATTCCTTGTCTCATGCCCAATTCAAGCACCATATAAATTATAACATGTTATGAAATGACTTTTTAGTAATGATTTCATTTCCCTTTCTCAAAGCCATTTTAGATTCTGCATTGCAGCCAGGGTTACTATAACAGGTCTTTCATGTTGAGCATTATACAATCTAGCATGTGCTATTCACACAGGTTAGGGTGTACCTCCTGGAGTTGTAGAGTGAACAATCTGCACAGCCTCACACAGCAACTCTGACTGCAGGGCTTATCTGCAGAGTGCACATTCAACCAAGCCATCAGGATAAAGGGGCCCAAATGGAGGTCCCTTCTCGGGAGTAGGACTCCTGTAGATTAAAAAATATAGTCCTTGGTTCAAGCTCTAAATCCACTATGTAATTTTAGGAATTATACCCCTTAAATGAAATTTCATAAGCTAAAGTTCTCCAAAGACTATGGGCTTAACCTCCCTGAGACTTAGTTTCCTTACCTTAAAATAAGAATGAAATATGCCTTGCTTAACTCAGGGGTTGTTGTGAGGATTGAATCAGATGTGAAATTGCATTGTGATCTGAACCTTAAACCTAGACTTCCACCACTACCACCTCCACTAAAATCTTGCCTTTCATGCCTTCCTGGTGTAGGATTCTGGATCTCATGCAAGGGCTTGTGCAGAAACAGCCCTGAAGCTTCCTTCTGAGATTAGACCCTCCAGAGGGTGATTCATTTATGTTAAAATAGGAACCCAGTTCTGAGGTTTTCTACCACAGAGTGTCAGCTCTGCTATCGGCACCTTTGCAGTAGGTTGAGATGGACAAGCATGGGCTGGGGAGTCGTTCATACCTGATTGGGCTCCCACCTCCACCTCTATGGTGTAATGTGGGCAAATAATTATCTTCCCTGGACTTCAGATTTATTTACAAAATGGGGATACCATTATCTACCTCAACAGTTGTTCTCTAGATTAAATGAAATAACCCCTTTTCTACCATAACCCAGATTACTGACCTTTGTGAAATCATCAGAGTACTAGGTCATGGAATTATTCATTCTTCTCGACTTGTTTTGCAGAGATCAGTGTACCTGGGCTATCATATTTTAGTTTTCTGCAGAGCTATCATATAAAATTAAAATCCAATTTTATGATCTTAGCTTTTAAGAACAATTTGTCACCTGAGCGTCACATACTTCCCATTCAAGACATCAGCTTTCACCCCTTGGCCTCCCTAAGACTGTCATCTCTTCTTCATACATGTCCCAAAGACCAGCTCCATAATGAGTTAATAAAAATAGATGAGGCTTCATATTCAAATCAACTGTGGAAAATTAATAAAGTTATTCTCTAGACATCTATATTTTTTTCCCCTCTCATTTCTCATTCTCTGCCGACAATTAAACTCTTCACTTTTTCTTTTCTTCAGATATTTTCTTAAATTGTCCCCTCTGCTGACTCCAGCAATTTTGTTCTTCCCTACTGTTCACCTGTCCCATTTGGGCAAGAAAAGCAAAACAAACACAAAAGCCCATGATAAGTCAACAAGGGCAGCTGCTTTCTTCTCAAGTCCAACTCCACATGCCAAGCAGTTTTTCTACATATTTATTCAATATACCCAATAAGACCAGAGCTTAGGAGGGGTTGGGATGGGAATAGGCTTGTTACTAAAAACAAATCTTAAAAAAATTTTTTTGCTCTCTATTTCCATTCGAAGGACATTTTTGGAACTTTTGCTAAACTGTTGTCAAAGGTACTATCCTACTCAATATCTCTTAAAGATTCATTGGATAAATATCTTCTAGGATTTAATGCCAGAAAAATCTTGCCTATCCAGACAAAATTTTATGATTTCTTTATCGACCAGAAGAACTATAACCTCAATAGGCTTCTGTTTTTAGCAAGATTAGTAAGGAATCTTTAGTCTAAATTTACTCTTTAATTATAGTATCTGACTTATGCCATGTACCCACTACCTCCATTTCTTTGCCAATTTTAATGAATTTTTTCTCCAAGAAAAGAGCTTCAATAATTGTAATTTACCTTGACTCCTTTATGAAAGTAGGTGGGGTATTGAATCATAAATAAGTCCTCAAGGCCTGATTAGTATCTTTAACTTTGTGATCAGTGAAAGGGGCCCACTGAAGCTCTAGTCATATTTGCAAAGGTCTTGATTCCAGATGGCACGAGCTCTTCAAAAAAGCAGATAATAATAAGAAAGACTAGAATTAAACTAAAGTACCTATTGCTACATCCTATTCATAACTTTGTAAAGCAACACAGAGTCATAACTACCTCCACTGGCAAGGGAAGCAGATAAGACGTGTTGGTTAAATGACCACTGTATTATGGCCTAGAGGGAATTGGTATTCGTTAGTCATTCATTCATTCAATAGCTATTTATTGATTGGGTACTAGGACCAGATACTCTTCTAGATACTTTAGATATTGTATGAATAAGAGAAACATGATTCCTCTGTCATAGAACTTGCATATTAGATATTACAGATGTGACTTGGGTTTTAGAGCAGTGATTCTAACTCTCAATCTCAAGTCTCCTTCGCATGCCTCTGTTATGGAATTGACTGCTTATTTTACTTAAAAAAATTTATATGGCACTTTGTATGTGCCAGACACTATTCTAAGTGCTTTTCAAGTGTCACTTCTTTTAATCCTTATAAAAACCTTACAAGGTAAGACCTATTTTTCTCAGATGAGAAAAGTGAGGCACAGAGATGTTAAGGAAGTTGTTTGATGTTATCCAGCTTGTAAGAGATAGAACAAGGATGCAAATTCAGGTTCATTTGAATAAATTCAAATCCTATTTATCTTTTCCTAAAGAATAAGGTAGTGTAGTGAGGCACTTTACACTTCAGTATTAGGGATTTGTTTGGAATTGTACTAGTTAAGATAGTAATGAAATTCAAATCTCCAAATTAGTTCAATTGATTGAAATGCTGGAACAAAACAATAATATGAAATTTTGCAAGGATAAAATCAGTATATTTAGGTTCAAAACTTATATACAAACTCAGAGACCCCAAGCTTGGCCATAGCAACTGGTAATGTGAGAAAGACTGAGTGATTTTAATGGGTCACAAACTTATTTAAACAAACCATGTTAGTGATGCTGTGCGGATACACTCAGGTTGCATTAATAGATGTAAGAGGTCCAAGACAGGGAATGTAAGAGAGAATGAGAGGAGGAAGAATGTGAGTGAGGAGGAAGGAAGAAAGAGTTCTAGCTAGTTCTAGTTAGACTCTATCTGGAGTATGGTCTTTCCAATCTCATTGCCACATTTTAACACATAAACAAACTAGAATGAATTCTGAAAAGAATTATCAGGATGGTAAGAAGCCTATAATCTATGCCATATAAAAATTAATTGGAGGATCCACTGCACTCTGTTACTACTTTTATTAGCTTATTTGTAGGTTTTCCTGCTAAATTAAAATGTTATCAATACCAGGGGCTTCTACCTACTAGCTACAGCCCTTCCAAAACTTGGTTTCATCTTAACCTAGGGATTATTCTAATTTACAAAATTATTGATCTGACATCTGTTGGCTTTTTGGAAGCAAACTAAAGATATCATTAACCTGGCTCCAAAGAGTCCATTTTTACCAACTTTTATGTAAATAACAAACATTCCTTCTCCAATCACATTATTTGGCAACTTTTCCTTTCTCCTCCCTTAACTTGCAACCATTCTTCAAAACAACCCACAACCTATGACAAGAGACAGGGAAATTTTTAAGAGAAACAATGAGATCACTTTCCTTGGAGGTTTCAGCCAATCTTCCAGAAGGCCTTGACATTTCATGAGATACAATTGAAAGCTTCTTAGTTGTAACTAAGCTTTATTCAACATCTTGGTGTGAAGCATGGCACAAGTGCTAGACCCGATAGCAGTGTTTCCAGTCCCAGTAGCTCTAAGAGCAGTGGGTAGCTATTGATGAAATCTGTTTTTCTTTTTCTTTGCCAAGCAGCCAACCTTATTCTTTGTGGGTCCCTACATGCCCCCTCCTCCATTCTGATTACATTAAATCCAACCTTGCAGCAGTAGGACTGTGGCGATAAACAACCCAGACTGCAGGGGGTGGAAAGGAGAAAAAGACAACTTTAGACTCTAAGTATTCTAACTATCCATCGTGCCCTCTTACCTCTCCTTCCCCTCTCCTTAACAGGGCTACCCAGGCGCCTGAGGGGCTCCTAACCAGGTAGTTCTAGATCTCTCTCTTCCTCTTCCCAGTCCTCACAGACTCCACCTGGCCTAATTACCAAAAACATTCACAACCAAGTGGCCTGTATTAGTTAGAGTTCTGTAGAGAAACAGAATCAACAGGGAACACTGGCAAATACAAAATTTATAAAAGTGTCTCACGTGACCGTGGGAACACAGAGTCCAAAATCCGCAGGGCAGGCTGTGAAGCCAACGATTCCAATGGAGGGTCTGGACGAACTCCACAGGAGAGGTTTGCCAGTTTAAACAGGAAGAGCCTGTCTCTTCTGAATCCTCCTTAAAAGGCTTCCAGTGATTAGACTGAGCATCACTCATTGTAGAAGACACTCCCCTTTGGCTGATTACAAATGGAATCAGCTGTGGATGCAGCTGATGCGATCATGATCTAATTCTACGAAATGTCCTCATTGCAACAGACAGGCCAGCACTTGCCCAACCAGACAAACAGGTACCACCACTTGGCCCAGTTGACACATGAAGCTGACCATGACATGGCCCTAATTGCAATCTCAGTAAATCCCTTTGCTCCAACCCACTCTTAGCCCTTAAAAAGTTTTGTTTCTATGGACTTGAGTCCTACTTTCCTCCCTGCTACAGCAGCCTCTAAACAAAGCCATTCTTGCCTGTTTGACATTGTCTGGTGCAGCTTTTTTTTCCTTTGACGCCATGATGTTGATAACAGTAGGATGACAGGGGAAAAAAAAAGGTGACCAGAAATGAAAAATTATTATCTTTATATAATAAACAAGATTATTTTTTCCCCTTTTGGGGGAAAAAAGCCCCCTACCATTTCTTGATAAACCTCTCTAGCATAGAAGTTGATACCTTACAGACTCCTTGCTCGCAGGAACTCAAGCCATGAGAATATGCAATCAAGGTGGTCTATGTTAAAAAAAAAATGCAGGGAAGTTAGTTTTCTTTGCCCCTGTGAGGATGAGAAGAGAAGGAAAGGAGAAGGTAATGGAGGTGGAGAGAGAAGAGCTGGGAAAGTCCTTCAGGGAAGCCCAGCCTCTGAGAATGAATATGGATATTAAATAGGGGGCATCCCCCTGTACTGCATAAACGTGCTGCAAACATTACCACACACACAAGCCTGTGCTCAGGTGGCTTCGAAGGATGAGCTGAAGGTGCATGGCAGTGTCCTTAGTTTGGGGAAACAATAGATTTGGAGGAACAGCCAGGAAAACAAAAGTGGGGCAAAATATTTTGGCAGGAATGAAATATTTGGAAGAAAACAGTGCCAAGGTGAGCATGAAAATTAAGTCTCTGGAAATGTGGGGAATTTGAAGAACTCTTGGGTTTTTGAGGTCCCACAATCCATGGAATCAGTATTTTGAATCAATTTTATTTAGGTTTTTAAAGAGCAGAGAGACCCTGGCTGACATCTAGGTTACCTTTCTCATAGCATTTAATCCATGATTGTAGATATTATCATCCTCATTTTAAATTTTAGGAAACTGAGACTCAGAGATATTAAAAATTTGTCTAAGCCCAGGAGCTTGTAAGTGACTTTTTATTAGGTAAAGAAATGTGGTATGACAAGAGGTCTGTGTCCACTGATGGAGAAGAAAGAGAATGAAGAATTAGTCAAAATTGGTTTGATTTCAAACATTAATTCTGAAGGGGGGCAATGTAAAAGGATGTGGCCATTTCCCCATTCCCACCTCAAGAGTGATCTTGTTCTTTCAAGATCAAGCTGAGTTTATCTCAGCACCCTCAGAACTGACCCCCACATCTATAGGACAATAGATGCTCAAAATGGCCATTGAATGACAAATGATTGGGCATATATACCAAGCATAGATACCCAGGAGAAGGAAGGCCCAAAGTGTAGGGCTTCTTTTTTTTTTTGGCATGGGCAGGCTCCAGGAATCAAACCCCAGTCTCCTCACGGCAGGCAAGAATTCTGCCATTCAGCCTCCGTTGCACCGCCCAAGTGTGGGGCTTTAATAAGCCAATTAAACATTTGCTAAAAATTCACTATTGCAAGAAATGTTCCTATGGGTTGTGGTCATACAAGGGCAGAGTCCCTGCTGTGGAGGTCTCAGCACCCATGCATTTCTACAGCAAGTCAAGGTGGGGTGCCCTGTGGTTACACTGTGTGTGAAGCTCAGAGATACTAAGGGCCAGAGGAAGGAGGCAAGGTTTAGCAGAGGGCAGTGGAAATTTGGAGACAAAATTAGATCTTGATGAGGTCCTAATTAGCACCCAGAGGGAGAGTCGAATATCTAAAACAAAAGAGGTGCCACCAGGGTTTTATTGGTTTAGCAGAGAAGCCAGGATGAAAATGGTATAGAACAGCTGTGACCCCTCGCTGGAGTTTATGAAGTTTATCCTGCAGTTTCTGGGAAAACTTGAGCAAGAGAGACACAGCATCACAATGGTATTCTGGAAAGATGGGACTCCACTGAGGGGTTAGGAGTGGAGAGAAAAAGGAAGCAGGGAGATGACTTAGTCGGTAAATGTAACTGTTCAGGCATGACAGTTAGGGTGGGGCCTGGAAGGCTTCAAGAGCTCTTTGGTCTCCGACTAATTGGGGTCTGGAGAGTGGTGGGGTGGGGTGGGGTGGGGGTGTGGTCTTGTACGGAACAAAGCATTCACAAAGGAAAAACGTAAAACAAATATTCTGGTTAAATATGGTTTATGCAAATGTTCCTTTTTCAAATATCTTGTAGGAAAGTCCCTCCTTTGTTATATTTCCTCTACATGACCATATCTCCTTTATTCTTAATATAGGATCAAGTCAAGGATATGGTCAAAAGTGTTATGGATTCAAGAAAACAAAAGGAGGAGAATGGGCAAGAGGAAAATCCCAGATCTCAGAGCTCTGTAGCTCTGAATCAGTTCTGACCCCTTAAACGAAAGACAATTAGTTTAGTTTCAGAAATGCCATTTTGACAGAGACTCTGATGCTGATTTGTACCAGGAAGTCTGCAAAATTGCCTCTGGAGCTCTCCTTTGTCTATTTGGTCAATTTCACATGGAGTTAGAGTCAACAGGCAGAATGCATGTTGGAGGATGCATGAGACTTGCAAATTGTGCTCATTATTTCTAGAGAATTATATAAATATTCCCAAGAAATAAGTATTCTTTTAGAAAGCATATACTGTTACAACAGCTCCCAAGCTTTTCTATGATGAAGAACACTCATTAACAACAACAACAACAAAAAGCAAGTTAGCCTTTTATATTTTACTACCCACTAATTGAGAAAACACATTTACGTGTATGGATTAAAAAGAAAAGACCTATTGCTCCTAAGGGAATTTAAGGCCCAGAGAGATTAGAAACTACTGCTGGTTTCGACACTCTATAATACCTTTAAAGAGTCCCAGTTTACAGGTATCAGGTATTCCACCATCAGCAGATTGTATATTCACCTGCAGTTCACATGCAAAAACATCTATAAACAATTCATAGCTTCAGTCTCTTGCACTGTAATTTTTAATGACTTTGCAACTTCAAGGGTCCTTCCTACAACTTTGAAGTTTAAGAGCAAATTGAACAACATTGTGGCTTCACCATCTACCAGCTGTGTGACTTGAGTGAGTTCCTTAAACTCTTTACGCCACTTTCCTCATCTATAAAGTGGTGGCAATTATCCCTCATATGCTGGTTGTGTGCATTAAATGGGTTAATGGGTTAATACATGTCAAGAACTTAGAACAGTAACTGGCAAATAGCAAGTACTCAATAAATAATAGCTACTGGTATAACAATAATAATAAAGATTATTATTATTGTTAGAAGACTTGCATCCGGGTTCTGGTTTCTAGTAACAGTGCGATCTTTTAAGTGTGTCACTTGACTTCTCTGACTAGTACCCTACACAGACTTTGGCAAGAGAGGTCCCTGTTCAGTGGTTCCTGCTTTAAAGGGTTTCACTCTGACCCTCCTCCAGCTAGGGGCCTCCCCCAAAGGGAGAGGAATTCTTTGGGTTAAGGAGATATGTTTTCCAAAGCCTGTGCCCTTCCTTGTAGACCACATTTCCCCAACTGTCCCAAGCTTGCTTCTAAAGCTTACATAGACTCCTCCACATCCTCCCAAGAATAGTCTGTGCCCCAGTCTTTGTAATCCTAGGCCAGCTGCAGAGTCTGATTTGAGCTTGAACTTGCAGGCTGGTGTATTACTATGTGTATGTGTGTGTGTTTGCAGGGCCTTGCAGTAAAGGGACCTTTAGCTATATATAGGCTAGGGACCTGCTTACCCTGTGCCCCCATGTTTTTAGTGTAAGACTCTGAAGCACTGGAGATTTCTAAGTTTGAATTTGGCCCTCGAGGTCATTATAAATGTATATCTGTCAAGGTAGATGATAAAACACATTTTATTCAGCACTTTAAAAATCTTGAATTATAATTTTTAAATGTTTAACTATAGGATATGTGAACTTTCGTTTATATCTTTATATCCACCAGCATATTCACACCAAGGCCACACGTCCTTTAGGCAACTTCTACTTGATGACTGAGCACTCTTGTGGTTCTAGCCCATGCCCCATCACATGGGTGTGGGACTCCTCTAATGGATGTTGTTTTAGTTTCCTAGGCTGTTTAAGCAAAAGCCATGGAATGATTTGCTTAAACAATGGGAATTTATTCACTTACGATTTTGAGGCTGGGAAAATATCCAAATTAAGGCATCCATCAACGTGATGCTTTCTTCCTGAAGACTGAATTCTGGAACAGGCTGCTGGTGATCCTTGGCTCCTCTGCCACATGGCAAGGTACATGGCCATGTCTGCTGCTCCCTTACTTCTCCTCCAGGTTTCCATGATTGCAACTTCTTGCTTCCATGGCTTTCTCTTTCTCTGCCTGAATTTCAGTCTTTTATAAAGGACTCTAGTAACAGGGTGAAGACCCATCCTGAATGAGGTGGGCCATACCTTAACTGAAGTAGCCTCATCAAAAGGTCCTAATTACAATGGGTTCACATGCACAGGAATAGATTAATTTTTTCTTTTTTGTATGATGTGTGGTGGGGAAAAAACATTTCATTTTTTTCCATATGACTATCTCATTATCACAGCACTATTGGTTGAATATTTGTTTTTTGGAGAGTGCATGGGCTGGGAAGCCGACCCCGATCTCCCGCATTAGATTAAATTTAAGAACATGTTCTTTGGGGGTACATACAGTTCCAAACCACCACAGATGCTCATGGACTGTGCTCAATAAGTGTTAGAACTGAATTAAGATAAAAATCAAATACATCTATTTATGGCTTGTAAATAAAAGTACAAAATATTCTCACTTAATCCATCAAACTTCATTACAGGGATAATAGCATAAAATAGTATGAGTCTAAACTCTGCATAATTCTGGGTAGTTGCAAGGTAATTTTAGCTTTCAATCTTCTTCAGGAGAGACACATCACAATTGTATGAAAAAACTAGAGCTCCCACATGCAATTAGCCAGGCATTCAGAAAGTTCTTCTTTTATATAGCTTAAATTCTTTTTGCTACAACATTAGTATATTTTCTTTTCTGAGGAAGAGTTAGAGCAGATGGAGGCGATCACCAACTCTTTCACAAAGAGAAAGTCAGTATTCTACTTACAGTTAACTACTTACAGTTAAACCAAGATCATTTATTCTGGCCATGTTGGGTGCTTCGAAAATTTTAACAGAATCTATTGGTGGTCCTGAACTATGACCCCTGTGCAAGAGTCAGCTTCTTCTGGTTAGGGTTTTCATTTATCTGTGTGTGAGGTTCTTCTAGGCTGGATCATTTCCCCAGAGCAGGATAGAGGTGGGGGTGGGACTTTTGGCAACATTCCCTGAGGTTACCGGCCACCATTTCCCCTTCCTGCTCTACTGAAATGCAAAGCCCAAGCTATGTCAAAGCTTCTCTGGTAAAACCATAACCATCCCCAGGATTGTTCTGCTGTGTGCTAACTTAACACTGCTCCTCAAACACTTTAGATGGTGCCCATAAAAAAGTCCTGGGGAAATTTGTCATCTGGGGTCCTGATTTATGCATGGGGTAGCAACAAAAGCCGTCACTCACAGGCAACACATTTGTGCAACAGGGTGTGCTAGTATAAGTGAAGATAAACTTGATTTTTAGCTTTGCAATGTTACAAGCACGTGGTAAGAACAAGTGCAGTTGGCCTAGAAATGCACTCTTCCTGAGAGGCAACTTGTTATTGCCAAATATCCTGTTCAGCTGATTAGAGAGGAGTCTCTATTTGAAGTCTGAAACTACATCCTGACCATGAATACCACTGCCCAGTAAGTACAAGTTGAACTAAACCCATTCCGGGATGCAGGAGAAAGCTGGGGTATAGGATAAAAGCAGGAATTTCTAGCTGTGAGCATCTGGTAGATGTTCTATGAACAGTGAATGAAAACATAGTACAAACATCAACACTGCCTTTTTACTCAAGGATTTGGCTTTACCCTTTTCTCTCTCTCACACTGTATTTATGGGGTTTTAGAGAATGGTGAACCCCAAACTTAAAAACCTGAGCCTAAATCCAGGTGTTCAGTTTATGCTATATGTCTTGGTTTCTATGGCTTTAGAATGAGAATATCATCTGCAGAGGAGTCTTTGCAGATAATATTAACTCTAAATTATTCTCAAGGACCCAAAATACCTCCAACTTGACAGATTCTGATAAAGACCACTTTGTATTTTTATAAACTGCAAAGTTTACCATGGAAACTTTCAGGGCTTTTTTTACTGCACTAATCCAGGGGACACCTTTTACATTATATGCCATGTGAAAGGTTATGAATAGCAGTGGCTCTGGATACTATATTTGATAATTGTATTGAAATAGCAATTTACCGATAAATGTACAGATGTTGCTTCAAATCTCTACCACATCACAAGAAGGTACCATCATATCCACTTTATAAATGGGAAACTGGAGGACCAGACAAGCTCAATATATTATCCAGAGGAAAAATTGAGGATGAGGGAATAAGGTTTTGGACCCTATTTGCCTGGCTCCAAAACTTGGCCTTCTCCCCCATGCCATTAATATCAAATACCTTAGCAGTGAATGGGTATTTCTTCATTCATTCAATGTGTATTTATTGAATGCTATTAACAACAATCTCCACAATTATTGAACACATACTGTATAATGGGCTGAGGATTCAATGCTGAATGAGACTGACGTGGTCCCACACATGGAGAGCAGTGAAATGAAAAACCTTAAGCCAATAAGACAATAGCTAATACATGTGTGCTTCATATGTGACAGGCATTGTTTTCTATCATTTAATCCTCACATCAATGCTGCAGGGTAGATATTATTTTTAACTTGATTCTACAGATGAAGAAACCACGACACAAGAGTAGTTTGCTCAAGTTTACACAGATGGTGAATGGCAGATCTGGGATTAAAATCCAGGAGATCTAGCTGCAGAGGTTGTGTACTTAACTGCTATCATTACTAACAGGAATCATCTAAATCATTATTTCATCATTGCTGTGATAAATACTACAGAGCAAAAACACATTTTATTTAATATGAATGTCCAGGCATATATCATAAAGCATTTCAAATCCCACCCACCCTCCCTCTTTTTTTCTTGAGTGAAATGTATTATGAACAATATTAAGGTGATTTCTAATTGCATTTCTTTGGGGAGTCCTCTCTGTCCCTGGTGTGCTCTCTCAGAGGTGGCTTGGGAGTTGAGGAATGAAGAAACCATGGCATGTAGGACAGTCTCAAAGGATTCAGGGGACAGATCTAGGAACTGAGGAAAGAAAAGTTTAGACCTTCCATCCTATAGCATTAATTTATTTATTTTTGAACTATTTTCCCCAGGCAAGTTTTAAATATTTTTTACGATATCTAGTATGACATAGACAGAAAATTTTTCTTGTACCTTTTCTCGTTTATTAAGTGCTGTTAAATGCAGTGGATCAAGTATTAGAAGAAGATACTGTCTTTTTTATAAGAGAAACCCCCAAGTTCTCTGATTCCTTAATTAAGGTCTAGAATTAAGGAATAAACCCAACATGTTATAACATGCAGAGAATTTGACCCACTAGACACAAATTTTGAATTTTTAGTCAAGCTTTTTCCACAAATTTGTCCATTCCTAATATAATTGGCAGCCTCTTTCCCAGCAAGGTAAAACCTTGTTCAAGCCAGCATTCTCTTATTTTGAGATGGAGAAATCGCTTTTTAAAATTCTTTGAAATATAACATAGATATGAAAAAGATACACATAAAAATGTACAGTTCAGAGCCAGTGATTATATACTTTGGATAGTTTATATGGTGTGTGAATATACTTGCATTAAAAAAAATGGCATTAAAAAATGTAAAGTTTGATGAATTTTCACAAACTGAACACACTCAAGTAACCAGCACCCAGATAAAGAAATATAGCATTACCACACCCAGAAGCTTCCCTCATGCCCTATTCCAGTCATTAACTGCTCCCTGTCCCATCCCCCAGACCCCCTAAGACAAACACTTTTCTGATTTCTAACAGCACAGATTGGTCTCATCTGTTGTTGAACTTTATAGAAATAGAATCTTTTGGTAGGTCCTTTTGTTGGTCTGGTTTCTTTCACTCAATTTTTCAACTGTGAGATTCACCTATATTGCTGAGTGCAGTTATAGATGGTTTGTTGGGGCCCAGGTCAGGTTTTTCATGAAGCAGGCCTCTGACTACTGGCAAGGCCACATCAGAGTAACCTTGGAGGCACGGCCCCTTGGTCTCCAGTGGGATGAGGTCCGGCCTGGGCTGTGCCTTATCTAATCCAGCCTTACTGTGAGAAAGTCATGCCTCTGCAATTTCAAGTAAGCTAATTAATGTTCACTCTGTTCTCAAGAAAATTCTGTATCCCTATTTATTACGTCAAGCACCTCCTCATGTACTGCTCCATTCTGCCTTCTAGATTTCTGTTGTTAAACAGTATAAAATAAACTTGTGCTGGCTTCTCATGGTCATTGCCACTGAGCCCAGTCAGGCAATGAACCACCTAGCCCCTGCTTTCTCTTAAACTCTGTGTAGTGTTTTTTCTCAATCTCCCACTGCCCCTTCTGACCCTGTTTGAAGTTGCTTGAACTGGACTCGGCAATGGTTCATGATTGTTGCCTTGTAGTAATGTATTTATATATGTAAAAAATTATTTTGATAAGATTTTCATTTTCAACACTGAAAGTTAAAAACCGTTATGCTCTGACATTGCTTTCTTTCACATTTGACTAACCCTAAAAAAAAAAAAGAGTTTCTTGAAACACTTAAACAAGAAAGCTTTTCTCTATAGAAAGGAAAATGTTGGATTCCTGTCAATTCTGACTTGTTTAGATTTTTCCACAATGGGTGACATTAACAAGGGAACTATATTGCTTTTTGGGAAAGGCATGCTCTATTTATCATCCAACTTTGCCAGCTCACTGTAACTAAGTTCCTGTGTAATTCCCAGGGTGCTTGAAGACAGGAAAAGTTGCTTCCATCTTGCCACTCCTGTGTCCAAGCCAAAGTTGGGGCCAGCCCAACCATGAAGCAGCTTAAATTGGTCTCTGGTCCTGCTCCATTCTTCTTTCTATATGACTAGCTGCCTTCCTCTATTACTCATTAAGGAGCCTGTGATTACAACCCTCTTCTTCATCAGTAGGAATACCCCACATAAAAATGATTTAACCCATTAGCTTGCAATTGTTTTTCCATTACTGATCTTTCCTGTTGGGATCTTAGAAGTGGGTATAAGTAAGGTGATTTTCCTAGGTCAGGCTATGAGTAATTGTGTCTTTTATCTGAGATACTTCGAGATTAAGTATCTTCAAAGGAAAGGAATGTGTATTAGTTTGTAAACTGCTAGAATGTAATATACCAGAATTGGAATAGCTTTTATAAAGGGAATTTAATAAGTTAGAATTTTACAGTTCTAAGCCTATAAAAACATCTAAACTAAGGCATCCAGGGAAAGATACCTTAATTCAAGGAAGGCTGATGTGTCAGGAACATCTCTGTCAGCTAAGAAGTTGTGTGGTTGGCATCTGCAGGCTCCATTGCTTTCACCCCTACTGTTCATGTAGG
Source organism: Tamandua tetradactyla (assembly GCF_023851605.1). Taxonomy (NCBI): domain Eukaryota; kingdom Metazoa; phylum Chordata; class Mammalia; order Pilosa; family Myrmecophagidae; genus Tamandua; species Tamandua tetradactyla. Next base: position 23,466,034 of record NC_135330.1, on the reverse strand, counting down.
GGTTCCTCATTTTTCTTCTCCGGGTCTGCTTTCATCTATTGGCTTTTCTTGGCTCTCTCCAGGTTCTGGCTTGCTTAACATCTCATGGCGACATCTGCTGGTCTCCAAGCATCTCCAACCATCAGTATCTCTGTTCTCTAAGTTTCAGAATTTGTGTTGGCTCTGCTCTGAAGTTTCTGTTGGCTCCGAGGCTTCTGTCCTTTCTCTCTCCAAAATGTTTCCTCTTTTAAAGGATTCCAGTAAACTGATCAAGACCCACCTGGAATGGGTGGAGTCACATCTCCATCTAATCAAAAGGTCATACCCACATTTGGGTGTGTCACATCTCCGTGGGAATAATCTAATCAAAAGTTTCCAACCTACAGTATTGAATCAGGATAAAAAGAAAACAGTTACCCCCCTCCCTACAAGACTGGATCAGGATTAAAATATGGCTTTTCTGGGGTACATAATAGTTCGAAGCTGGCACAGAATGCGAGTTGCCCAGACTACTAAAATATAGGGAACTATGGAGAGACTATGATTTTTCTACAGGTAATGGAGAGCAACTTGTTGTTCCATATTAATGAGTAAGGTCTACTGATATCATCACCCTCCCTCTGCAATGGTGAGGTCTGTCCACTGCAGGGGAACCAGAAAATTTTGCTTCCTTCCATCTTTTTTCTCTCTTGACGTAGTCTTTTCTTGCTCATATTGGGGATTAAGAATTCAGTATCTGTGTAACTCTTTACCAGAGAAGGACCATACTCTGGTGTTACCAAAGGATTTGGTCATATAAAAAAATTCTCCACACTCACCTGTTTTTCATTAATCCTCCCTTCAATATATATATATCATGAGGGTGGGGGTACATGGTCCAGGAACTGAACCCAGGTCTCCAGCATGGAAGGCGAGCATTCTACCACTATCCCTTCACTACATTGAAAGTCCTGAAGGAAAGGGACAGCATACAAAAGAATAGAAGAAAAATGGACACAGAAAGGATAGGAAAGAAAGGCCAAAGAGGTATTGAAAGAGAGTGCTGCTATTTCTAATTGGGTTACAGTTTGTCTAGTTCCTATTGGGGAAAGTCACTATATATATGACTATAGCTCAGCTTCTTCCTTGTGGGTGGTAAGTGTGGGTGGCCTTAATGGTACATATATATATGTTTGGGGAAAGTCACTATATATATGACTATAGCTCAGCTTCTTCCTTGTGGGTGGTAAGTGTGGGTGGCCTTAATGGTACATATATATATGTTTGGGGAAAGTCACTATATATATGACTATAGCTCAGCTTCTTCCTTGTGGGTGGTAAGTGTGGGTGGCCTTAATGGTACATATATATATGTATGTGTGTGTGTGTGTATATATATATATATATATCTTCTATACTGGAAAAGTACTTGCCACAATTTAATGAGCAGTTGTAGTGGGCTTGGCACTTAATATAGATTATCTTCATTCTTTGTAATATCTCTTCAAGATAGATACTGTCTATTCCTGTTAAATGAATAAGGAAACTAAGGCTGAAGAACCTAAATAATTTACCCAAGATCAAAAGTCAGAACATAGTGGAGCTGGGATTCAAACCCAAGCTGTCGTAATTTGGGGAACACTTCTCTGACAGATCTCCTCCCTATACTGGCACAGTTTCTGAAAAATTCCACAGTTGGAAATTCAGGATCTCTGGGAATCTTGTGTGATAAAAGGCCAGTGTCAGTCATCTCCTGGTCTCCAATGTGACTACTTTATTTAAATTTTGTGTCAGTAAACTATAATAACAATGTCACTAAGATTCAAGCCTGCCCCACAAAGGATATTGCCACAGTCCATGGCTTTTCCCTTTAACTTCCTTAACCTTGGTACCCAGATATGTTGTGGAAAGAAGAGCTGTGCACAACCATTCCTCAGAGATGAGAAATGGCATACTCCATGGCTCTGGGTTCCAAATGCCTGCTTCTCTTTTCATGCCTTTCTTTTTAATGCTGCGTTAGTTTCCCTGAATATTGTTACTTTTTTCCTCCAGACATTTTGCTGTTACTCGGGCTTTTAATTTTTATTGACTACTAATAAAATAGTATTTATTGACCACCTATATGCTGTAAACATTGTTGTTGAACTCTACACACATATTTACATTTAGTGTTCGCCAAATGTTACCAAGTTGGTTTATAACCCCCATTTTACCAACAAGGATACAGAGGCTCAGCAAAGTTAGTTAACTTCTCAACATTTTACCACTAGTCAGTAGTAATGCTGGAATTTAAATCTGACTCAAAATCCATGAACGTTCCTCTCCATCTGTGCCACCTCATAATTAAAGGAGAGCAACAGTGAGTCTTTGACAGATGCTAAGTCAATTGAATCAATAATTGGATTTCCAGCAAGTACCTATAATATAGCCGTTGTAATGGGCTTGGCACTTAATGTAGATCATCGTCATTCTTTGTCATATCTCTTCAAGAAAGATAGTGTTGGGGCGGGCCGCGGTGGCTCAGCGGGCAAAGTGCTTGCCTGCTATGCCGGAGGACCTCGGTTCGATTCCCGGCCCCAGCCCATGTAACAAAAAACGGAAAAACAAAATACAATAAAACAAGAAAATGTTAAAAAAAAAAAAAAAAAAAAAAAAAAGAAAGAAAGATAGTGTCTATTTCTGTTAAATGAATAAGGAAACTAAGGCTGAGGAACCTAAATAATTTACCCAAGATCAAAGGTTAGAACACAGTGGAGCTGGAATTCAAACCCAAGCTGTCGGACTCTCCAAACTTGGCACATTTGCATCTCCATGGAGCTTTGTGTTCTGCTCATACCCACCTGTTGGCCTCATTAATCCTTTTAGAGCCAGTTCAAATATTGTACCTTTTGCGAAATCTTTTTTGATTGCCACAGTAAGTGTGTGCTCCCACTTCTGATTTCATAGTAGTGGTACATACTTCTATTAGAACTTTTGCTACATGGAATTGCTGATATTTGTTTCCCTTCCATCTTCCCTGCTAGGCAACAAGATAAACAATTTTGCTTGGGCAAGGGCAGTAGGATGCCTAAAGGAGCACCTGGGATAAATCCAAATTAGTAATGCTGCATTATCTACTTTTTAAAACATTGTCAACTCTTTGCTGTTTATATAGGGAAAAGGAAACTGAGAGAAATTTGTTCACTTGCCCAAGGTCACACAGCCCAAGTATTTGTAAAGGGCAAATGATGGAAACCATGAAGTTCTGAGTAAAATACATGGGGAGAAATGACTCCAGCCTGAAAGGTATTTGGATATCACCAGCAGAACACAACATTTCCAAAGAGTCACTTTGCCCCTTGGTTAATGGCACACAGAGCTAACCTTGCCTTGCAGCATTGCCTCTGGGACTCCCCGGTTTCACTTAGGGTCATAGAAGGCAAAGTCCCCATTACCTCCTAAGCAAATCCCCAGGAGTGTTTTTTTTTTATACCTCTGGGTAAGATCATTTCCCTCTTAATAGGAGCCAGGATCAGAATCAATGAGGATTTAAAAAAAACAGATTTGATTTAATTACCTCCAGTTAAGTTACTTTGCACAGTTATTTCTCTATTTTATTTATTCTTTCTTAATGTATTATTTAACGTCACCATTGGAATTTATATGCGGTTCAATAAATAACCCATTTGAAAATTGAGATATTCGGGTGCCAAGTGTTGCCCTAAAGTACACATGAAACTATTTGTAAATCATATGTTTACCAGATTTACTCTCTTTGCATTTGACATGTTTCTGGCAATGCAGTTTCCAGCATACAGGGTAGTTTAAAAAAACACTAATTTTCTAAAGAATGAGCCAACTGACAAGTCCTGCAGAAGGAAGACAGGTAGAAGCTGAACAAATGTAAAAGCAGCAGCCACAAAGCCAAGAGAGGAGCCAACACTTGTGTCTTGAACACCTATCTTTCCATTTTTGTCCCCATTTGTTGAGGCTGCCACCTTTCAGACCTCACAGCTAGTGACCACACCAAGATGTCCAAGCTGGTAGGGTGACACGAAGTGACATCCAAGGATATCTTTATGCAATGTCCTCATTTTTGTGTTACTTCTCAAAACATTACATGTCAGGTAAGCTCCAGAGTAATCTATATCATAAAAATTAGAAAAATGAGATTGTTGTTGTCATTGAATTTTCTCAAAATTGACAAAACTGAATGTTGGAGCAGGAATGGGGAGGAGAGTGTGTGACTTTCATATACTGTTGTTGAAAGTTCAAATTTGTGCTTTCATCTGCAAGATAATTAAATAATATTTATCAACATTTTAAGGGCATGTAGAGTTTGGTTTTTCAATTCCTTTCTACTGATTTTCCTAAAGAAATTATGGAATAAGTATATACAAAGATAAATGAATTTGGATGTTTTGCAGAATTTTTTCATGATTGTAAGAAATTATGAATAGCAATATTTTACCAATAGGGGACATATTCAATATATTATGGTACATTATGCAATGGAATATTATATATACAATCACAAAGGATCACAGTTATCCATGCTTATTAGCATGAAAAAATATCCTTAATGTATTATTTAGTTTAAAAAACTAAAATTCAAAAAAGAAAACCTAAATTTACTTCTGTTGAAAATTTATTTCTGGCCATATGAATTTAAAAACTCCGGGAGCCTGCCAACATGTTAACAGTGGTAATCTTTGGAGTGTGATGTAGTGGATGATTTTCACTTCTCCTTCATACTTTTGTGTATGGTGTTTATCTTTTATAAGAGAATGAATTACTTTTAAATTTTAATTTTAGCACAAGGCTAAATTTTTGTGGACATTTATTAACAGATGAGCTACAAAATTTAAAAGTCGCATTTCAATAATAAAGAGTCAAGCAATAAACTCTAGTTATAGGAAGAGAAAAAGACTTCGCACAATTTAAGAACAAACAATTCGGGGGGGGGGGGCGTGCAAGGGTAGCTCAGTGGTAGAATTCTCGCCTGCCATGCATGAGACCCAGGTTTGATTCCCAGCCCACGCACTTCCCCAAACTAACAAACAAAATTCAACAAATGGGGCGGGTCATGGTAGCTCAGTGGCTGAGTTCTCACCTGCCATGCCAGAGATCAGGGTTTGATTCTTGGTGTGTGCCCATGCCAAAAAAAAAAAAAAAAAAAAAAATTCAACAAATGGTGCTGCAATAACGGGATATTCACACGGAAAAAGAATGAAATGTGGCCCTGCCATACAGCATACAAAAAAAAAAAAAAAAAAACCCCAACTATTCATCCCAATAAAAATCTCAAATGAGGCCTTTTCCTGTCTCTTCATTGTTAAAGGGAATACAAATCCCTATGGGGCTATCATATTTCTGGGTTAGTTAATTCCCTCTAATCGGGAGCCAGGATCATAGAATTATTTAGGCTTCCATAATTGGACTTCATTTGATTACTTCCAGCTAAGTGACTTTATAAAGCTGACGTTTGTCCATTTCCTTATTTTATTATAATCTATTGTTTAATGTCAAAGTTGGAGTTTATATGTATTTCATTAAGTGACCCATTTTGCTAACCAAGATATTTATATAAGAAAACACTATTTAAGCAGTTACATCAATTTTGAAACAACGACCCAAAATTACCTATCTGCCTGTAGGGCTCACCCAGGAAGACTGGAGCCAGTGGGAGGCACAATTAAAGCTGCTTTTGCTTTCCTGAGCCTAGGGAATCTGCATTCCCTGTGTAAGAACCCACTTCATTAGATTGCATACGCAAACTCTTCCTAGTCCCAGCATCAGGGCAGGGATACTGGTCAGGAAGCCATTTCCAAAAGCATATCTCCAAATGTACTGGAAAAAATCTAGTATTTCCTCAATTTTATGACATTTTTGTCCTAATGAAGATCTGTGTAATGGAGGACACACATGTCTACTGAGTGATGGGAAGAGAACATGTGTTCGTGGTTCCTGGATATGAGGACATGTGAGCTGTGGGCTAACAGGGTGGTGACAGGTGACAGTGTGACATGAGCTGTGGAGAAGCGATGGTTGTTACAACCTGCCAAAATATCACTGCACTGAATAGATAGCTTATTGGGAGAGAGAATATCACAGATGCGGTGAACCTGAGGCTACTTAAGTTGAATTTTTTGTGAGTTCACTAAGGGGATAGAAAAACAAGTAAGACATGGTCCTCTGCCAAGTTCAACAAACTTCCAGTCCAGTGAAAGAAACTGGCGTTCAGGCCCAATGTGGCAGAGTCAATGGATGTGGGACACCAGGGGAGAGGACACAGCCCAGTTGTCTTACAAAGCCTGTAGCAGCCTCTTTGTGCCTCCATCCACGTGCCCATCTCCCATGTGCCACTTGGAGCTTTGCAAGGAAAATACAATTTCATTTTTACCCAACCATCCTTCAGGTACCTGAAGAACTGCTGATACTAAAATAGTGTCAGTCCCTGCCCCCACTCACTGCTAAGTTTTCTTTTTAGAATGAAGTAGAGGATGCTTGCCTTTTCTGGCATTCATTCTGACCCCTCTGTACGTTAAGACAGGCTGATCAAGAAAGATCATGGACCCCTCTCTTGCATTCCAGACACCCACCCTCTGTCCCTTGATCTCCTCTCCCTTTGGGCCTGATGTTACGTCTTCTCTTGGCTTTGACTCTCATAGTCCTAAAAGATTCCTCCCAGGGCCTCCTTCATTCATTCTCCAGAGACTCAATCCTAAATTTCAACTGGCCCAGCTCTAGAATGCTGAATAGTGGATCAGAAATGTGCTGCTTCATTATTATTGCCAGTACAAGGCCAGGGTCCTTTTAAATTTTTATTTTTATTGAGATGTCTTCATGCATCATACTTTCCATCCAATGTATAAATCAGTAGCTCACAATATCATCACATGGTTGTGTATTCATTACCATGATCATTTTTAGAACATTTGCATCACTCCAGAAAAAGAAACGAAAAGAAAAAACTCATACATCCCATACTCCCTACCCCTCTTTCTCATTAACCACTAGTATTGCAATCTACCCAATTATTTTTAACCCCTTAACCCCCTATTATTTATTTATTTGTGTACTTATCTTTTCTCATCTGTCCATACCATGGATATAGGGAGTATCAGACACCAGGTTTTCACAATCACACAGTCACATTGTAAAAGCTATACAGTTATCCAATTGTCTTCAAGGATCAAGGCTACTGGAACACAGCTCTACAGTTTCAGGTACTTCCCTCCAGCCACTCCAATACAACATAAACTAAAAAGGGATAGCTATATAATGCATAAGAATAACCTCCAGGAAAACTTCTTAATTCTGTTTGAAAATTCTCAGCCACTGAAACTTTATTTTGTCTCATTTCTCTCTTTTGGTCAAGAAGGCTTTCTCATCCCATGATGCTGGGTCCTGGCTCATCCTGGGAGTCATGTCCTACATAGCGGGGGGAAGGCCAGGGTCTTAAAGAGGGATCATCCATCTTTTCGTTTTAATTTAAAAATCAATAATAGGGGCAAATATTAAAGAAAAAAGTCTTCATTCACATATGAAGTTCATCATATTTGAAAATAATATTATTTTATTTTAAAAAAGTATGTGTGTGTGTGTGTGAGTGACAGGAGAAAGTCTAGAACGCGTTTTTCTGCAATTTCTCTCTGTCTAATTGAAATTATTCAATTTCTAAAACGTGATAAACATTATCATCTTAAGAAATAATAGATTTGGCTCTCTGGGGAATTTCACAGCTGTGTGGGGATCCAGGCAGGCTGACCTGGTGTGAAGGCAGAAATCACAAGATGCAGTTTCTGCCCCATAGCCTTAGTGTTCAGCTCCCCTAAACTCTAGGAGGCCTCATCGTCTCTACGGGGCATGCATTATGTTGTGTGGTTACTTCTCCTTTCTTTGTTGTCTGGCCTACATCTCCAACTAGCACTGAGGCAAGAATTGAATGAATATCTTTGTAAAGTCCTGAATTCCAGAACAACATCCTACATATAACAGATACTCAATAAATTGTTGTTGATGATGATAATGTTACATAGACTGATGCTGGTCTGAAAGATTTTGTTACATAAACTACTTCCTCAATAAAATAAGTTTAATTAACTGGAGGAGCACGTTTCTGAACCATAGCAGGTGCCCTTGAGTTTTAAATTAGCATTTTTCTTCCTATATAGTTTTTAACTTGCTTTTAAGACACTATAGGGAAAGCAGACCTAGAAAAAATGTGAACCAGGTGATGTTGTTATATGCCTCAGTGACCAGGGCAGATCATGAAATGAGCTTTACTGGATAAAAAATGTTAATGAAAAAAATTGCATGCATGTTTCTATAAATTTAGTATCTATTTGTAAATTCAGGAGTGTATCTGAAAAAGAAATCAATGACCACAAAGAGCATAATCACCATTAAGAGATAACATTCTCCTGCATACATCTATAATGTAATTTAATCTCATTATATTTGGTCATGGGAAACAACAGCGCAATCAATTGGAAGGGTCACAGGAAACTCAGAGCTAAAAACTCTTAGTAGATGGCATTGGATGGGAACTCAGAATTTAGCCAGTCCTACTTCCCATTTAACTAGGTCTTTTTCTTTTCTCTGATTTAGGGCATTTTTATGTTTTTCACATTTCAAGGCAAAAAACATATTCCCCAGAAAAGTTCTCTATGCAATCAAGGCAATCTTTAACCTAAGTGGGCTTCATAACTGAAAACCTAGCTCTGAGTTGGAGATAGGGTATTGGCACTGATATGAGAACTAGCTTGGTTTAGTTTCAGTTTTAATTAATCTTTATTCTTTTCTTAATTCAACATTTTTAAAAATTAGAGCAATTTTAGGTTTACAGAAAAATTATGCTGACAGTTCAGAGTTCCACAGATCACCCCAAACACACATGGATTTCCCAGTTATTAACATTTTGCTTTAGTGTAGAACCTTTGTTATAATTGATGAAACAACGATATAATTATATTAGCAATAGCCCATCATTTACGATAGGGTTCATTCTTGGCATTGCATAGTTCTATGGTATTTTTTGTTTTGTTTTTATCCTAGTAACATATATACAGCCTAAAATTTCCCATTTTATTCACTTTCAAATATGCAATTCAGTGACGCTACTTACATTCACCAGGTTGTGCTCCGAACACCACCAGCTGCCTTCATTTTCTAGTTGCTAAAACAAATACTCTACAATAGGTCAGCTTAACAATGGGAATGTATAGGGTCATGAATTCCCAGACTAGAAGGTTTGCTCCCTCCTTGTGCCAGGATCTTCTTGCTGGTTGGCACACAGCAGCGTCTTATCTTCTGGATTCTGTTGACTTCCAGCTTCTGGCTGCTCTTTGTGACTTTTTCTTCTTCCGTGTCCAACTTCCTTTGTTTATAAGGACTTCATCCATATTGGACTAAGGCCTACCCTCATTCAGTTTGGGCACAACTTAACTAATAACAACTCCAAAGTTACGATTTACAAATGGGTTCACCTCCACAGGACCAGGAATTGGGACCTGAACATGCCTTGTGTGAGAAACATGACTCAATCTCCAATACCATCTTTAATGAAAATTGTTCCATCACCCCGAACAGAAATTCTGCTCTAATTAAGCATTAAATCCCCATTCCCTACCCCCACCCCACCCACTGCATTCTAGTTTCTGACTATGACTTTGCCTATTCTAATTATATCATATCAGTGAGATGACACAATATTTGTTTGTGTCTGGTTTATTCCACTCAACATGATATCTTCAAGGCTCATCCACGTTGTCACATGTATCAGGACTTTATTCCTTTTAATGGTTGATTAATATTCCAGTATGTATATACCACATTTTGCAATCCATTCATAGGCTGATGGACACTTAGGTTGCTTCCTCCTATTGGTAATTTCGAATAATGCCACTATGAACATCAGTGGGCAAATATCTGTTTGAGTCCCTGATTTCAGTTTTATCTAGAAGTGGGATTGCCAGGCCATATGGTAATTCTACACATAATTTCTGAGTAACTGCCTGTGGCGTTTTGAAACTGTATGCATCCAGAAAAGCATGTTCTTAAGTTTAATTCATTCATTTGGATGCAAATCCATTGGTAAGTAGGACCTTTTGATGAGACTAATTCAGTTAAGGTATGGTCCAGCCCAATCAGAATAGGTCTTAATCCTATAACTAGAGTCCTTCACTAGAGAACAAAGTTCAGACAAAGAGAGAGAGAAAGCTATAGGAAGCCAGACGCTGAAACAGAATCCAGAAGAGGAGGAAGAGACCAGGAGACGCCACCATATGTCTTGCCACGTGACAGAAGAACCAAGGATCACTGGCAGCCAACCCAGAACACTACAGTATTCAAGAAGAAAACATTGCTTTGATGATGCCTTTATCTGGACATTTTCCCAGCCTCAAAATCATGAGCAAATAAATTCCCGTTATTTAACTCAATCCATTTCATGGTATTTTCTTAAGCAACCTTGCAAACTAAAACAACACCATGCTGTTTTCCACAGCACTTGTGTCATTCTACATTCCTATCAATAGTGTATGAGTTTCCCTATTTCTCCACATCTCTCCAACACTCGTGGTTTTCTTTTTTTTTTTTTTTAAATAGGAGGCATTCTAGTAAGTGTGCAGTGGTATCTCACTGTGAATTTTTTTTTACATGAGCAGGCATCGGGAATCGAACCCGCGTCCTCGGGCATGGCAGGAAAGCACCCTTACCTGCTGAGCCACCGTGGCCTACCCCTCACTGTGAATTTGATTCTCATTTCCCTAATTGCTAATGGTGTTGAGCATCTTTCCATATGCTTATTGGCCATTTATTTGGAGAAATGTCTATGCAAGTCTTTTTTTTTTTGCAGGAGGTGGGTGTGCATGGACTATATGCAAGTCTTTTGTCCATTTTTAAAAAGGCTGGGTTGTCTGTCTTTTTTGTTATTGAGCTGTAGTGTTCCTAATATAATCCAGATATTAAGCCCCTATCAGATATATGGTTTCCAAATATTTTCTCCCATTCTGATAAAGTTCCTTGACGCAAAAAAGTTTTAATTTTGATAAGACCCCATTAATCTATTTTTTCTTTTGTCACTTGTACTTTGAGTGTAAAGTCTGAAAAACCATTACCTAATAAAAGGTCCTGAAGATGCTTCCTTATATTTTATTCCAGGAGTTTTATGATTCTGGCTATTATATTTAGAGCCATTTCAAGTTATTTTTTTGGATATAGTGTAAGCTAGGGGCCCATCATTTTTCTTTTATATGGACATCCAGTTTACCCAGAACCATTTGTTGAAAAGACTGTTCTTTCCTAATTGAGTGGACTTGGCACCCTTGTAAAAGATCAATTGGCAATGTACCACACTATTAGATTCCATTAGTCTATATGTTTATCCTGCGCCAGTACCATGCTACTTTGATTACTATATCTTTGTAATAAGTTTTAAAATGGGAAGTATGAATCCTCTAACTTTGTTCATCTTTTTCAAGATGATTTTGGTTATTTGTGGCTGCTTACTCTTCCAAATTAATTTGATAATTGACTTTCCATTCAGGAAAGAAGGCTGACAGAATTTTGATATGGATTGTGTTGAGTATGTAGATGACTTTAGGTAGACTAAACAATATCTTAACTAAATATCTTAATATTTAGTATTCTAACCCATGAATGTCCTTCCATTTACTTAGATCTTCTTGGATTCCTTTTAACAATGCTTTGTATTTTTCCATGAACAAGTCCTTTACATCCTTAGTTATACTTATTCCTAAATATTTCCACCTTTTAATTTCTATTGTAAAAGAAATTTTATTCTTGACTTCTTCTTTGGATAGTTCATTACTAGTTTATAGAAATATCCTGCTATCGTGCATTGTTTTTTTACCCTGCTACTTTGCTGAATCCATTTATTGGCTCTAGTAGCTTTGCTGTGGATTCTTCAGTATTATCTATATACAGGTTCATGTCATCTGCAAATAGAGAAAGTTTTATTTCTGCCTTTTCAATTTGGATGCCTTTTATTTCTTTTCCTTGCCTAATTTATCTAGGTACATTTTTCAGAACAATGTTGAATAACAGTGGTAGCAGTGGGCATCCATGTTTTGTTCCTGATCTTAGAGGGAAAGCTTTCAGTCTTTCACCATTGAGTGTGATGTTAGTTGTGGGTTTTTCATATACGCTTTTTAACATGTTAATGACAGTTCCTTCTATTTCTAGTTTTCTAAATGTTTTTATCTGGAAGGATTGCTGGGCTTTGTCAATTGTATTTTCTGCAACAACTGAGATGATAATGTGCTTTTTATCCTTTATTCTATTAAAGAGGTATATTACATTAATTGATTTTATATTTAAAGACCCTTGCATTCCTAGCATGAATTCTACTTGATCACTGTATATAATAATTTTCATGTGCTGTTTGCACATGAATAATTGTTTGCAAATATTTTATTGAGGTTTTTGCATCTATATTCATGAGGGATATAGGTCTGTAAGTTTCTATTCTTGTGATGTCTTTATCTGGCTTTGGTATTTGGGTGATGCTGGTCTCACAGAACGAGTTAGGAATTGTTTCTTCCTCTTCAATTTTTTTGAAGAGTTTGAGAAGGATTTGGTGTTAATTCTTCTTGGAATATTCAGTAAAATTCACCAGTAAAATCATCTAGTACTGGGCTTTACTTTTTTGGGATATTTTTGACTATGGATTCAATCTCTTTAGTTGTTATTGGTCTGTTTAGCTCTTCTATTTCTCCTCAAGTCAGTGTAGAAAGTTTGTGTGTTTCCAGTAACTTGCCCATTATATCTAGGTTACCTAGGTTGGCATATAATTGCTTGTAATATCCTTTTATAGCTCTTTTATTTTTAAGGGGTCAGTAATTTCTCCCTTTTTATTTCTGATTTTAGTTATTTGCATCCTCTCTTTTGTTATTTGTCAGACTAGTTAAAGGTTTGTCAATTTTATTGATCATTTCAAAGAACCAACTTTGCTTTCATTGATTCTATTGATTTGTAATCTCTTTCATTTATCTCTGTTCTAATCTTTACTGCCTTTTACTCATTCTGGGCTTAGTTTACATTTCTTTTTCTGGAGCCTACAGTTGTGGGTTAGTTCTCTGAATTGAGAGCTTTCTTCCTTTTTAATGTAAGGATGTCGAGCTATAAATTCCCCCTCTTAACACTGCCTTTGCTGCATCCTATAAGTTTTGGTATGTTGTGTTTTCATTTTTATTCACCTCACAATACTTCCTAATATTCCTTATAATTTCTTCTTTGACCCATAGGTTGTTTCAGAGTCCTTTTATAAATTTCCAGATACTTGTGAATTTTCCATTTCCCTCTGCTATTAATTTCTAGCTTCATTCCATTGTGAGAATATACATTGTATGATTCCAATATCTTTTAATTTATTGAAAATATTCTGGAGAATGATCCATGTGCACTGGAGAAGAATGTGCATTCTACTGCTATTGGGTGAAGTGTTCTATATGTCTGTTAGCTCTAGTCAGCTTTAAGTATCATTTAAGTATTCTATTTCCTTATTGTTTTTCTGTCCAGCTGTCCTCTCCATTATTGAAAGTAGTGAATTGAATTCTCCTGTTATTAATGTGGAGCCATTGATTTCTCCCTTCAAATCTATCAAAATTTGGATCATGCATTTTGGGGCTCTGCTGTTAGGTGCATATATATTTATAATTGTATGACTTCTTGTTGAAATGACCCTTTTATCATCATATAGTGATCTTTTTTTGTCCCTCATTTCATCTTGTGTTCAAGTCTGTTTTATCTGAAATTAGTTTAGCTATCCCAGCTCTCTTTTGGTTACTACATACATGGTATATGTTTTTCTAATTTCCACATGTTTATGTCTTGAGCTTAAGAGGAGTCTCTTGTCGACTCCACATAGTTGGGTCATGCTTTTTAAAATCCATTCTGCCAATCTCTGTCTTTCGACTGGAGCATTTAATCACTAAAAATAAATACTGATAATGCAGGAATTTTTCTGCAATTTTGCCTTTGTAAGTTTTATACCTTTTTTGACCCTCAATTCTTCCATTAATGCCTACTTCCACATTTTTTGTTTTTTTTTCTTTTCTTTTTTTTTTTTTTGCATTGTAACATTTGGAGTCCTTTCTCATTTCTTTCTGAACATATTTTTCATGCTATTTATTTGTGGTTACCATGGGGTTAAAATTCAGCATCGTAAATCTATAATAATCATATTCAATCTGATAGCAATTTATCATAAATCTATAATAATCATATTCAATCTGATACCAATTTATCGTAAATCTATAATAATCATATTCAATCTGATACCAATTTATTGTAAATCTGTAATAATCACATTCAATCTGATACCAATTTATCTTCAAAAGCACACACCTACACTGTTCCTATAGAAGTTTGTTAAGCTTCTGGAATACAATATACCAGAGATGGAACAGTTTTTAAAAAGGGGATTTCATAGTTATAAGTTTACAGTTCTAGTGCTGAAAAAATGTCCGAACTAAGACACCAACAAGAGGTTACCTTCACTTGAGAAAGACTGATGCTCTCACATGGTGATGTCTGCTAGCTTTCTCTTCCAGCTTTTCATTTCATAAGGCTTACCTGGGGGCACTTTCCTTCTGCATCCCCAAAGGTCTCTGGCTGTGTGGTTTCTCTCGAAAATGCTTCCTGTTTTAAAGGACTCCACCTTGTAGCAAATATTATTTCTCACGAGATTCCTTATGTTGGTGTTTCATCCAATCTAATAACATTTAAAAATATTTTATAGACAAAGAACTTCTGGAAATGCTCATCTTGTCTAATTGCCTCATGATGCACATGAAAATACTGGGGCTTGGAGGGTCTAAATGACATATCCAAAAACTGTTAGTGGTAGAACTTGACTTTTAAACCTGGAATGGGTGGAATCACATCTCCATCTAATAAAAAGCTTACATCCACAACTGGGAGCATCATATCTCCGTGAGATAAATTAATCAAAAGTTTCCACTCTGTGACATTGAGTCAGGATTAAAAGAAACAGCTACTCCCACAAGATTGGATCAAGATTAAACCATGGCTTTTCTGGGGTACATAACAGGTTCAAAACAGCGCACCCTCCAATGTTCCACTTTTTTGTACTTGTTACAAAGTACATCCTTATAAATTGTGTATCCCAAACCATTGATGTATCATTGCTTTTTATGCATTTGCATTTTAGCACCTGGAAGAAGTAAGAAGAGGGGTTATATACCAAAAACAAAATAATACAATATTACGGGCATTTATAATTACACATATAGTTACCTTTACCAAAGGTCTTTATTTCTTTATGGTGCTTTGAGTCACTGTCTGCTGCCCTCTCCTTTCAATCTGAAGAACTTTCTCTAGAATTTTTTGTAAGGCAGATCTAGTAGTGACAAATCCCCTTGGTTTTTGTTTATCTAGGAACATCTTAATCACTCCTACTTTTCGACAGAAAGTCTTGCCAAAATAATATTTTCCGTTATCAATGGTTTTCTTTCAGGGCTTTAAATATTTCATACCACTGCCTTCTTGCTTCCATGGTTTATGATAAGAAATTGGTACTTAATCTTCTCAGGATTCCTTTTACACAACTCATTGCTATTCCCTTGAAGCTTTTGGAACACTCTCCTTGTTCTTGGCATTGGATAATTTGATTACTATGTAATTATGAAACTATGTATTCTGTTTGGGTTTCCTTGGGCTCCTTGAATGGGCATATTCATGTCTTTCATTAAATTTTGGAAGTTTTCTAGCATTATTTTCCTGAATATTCCTTCTTACCCTTTCTATCTTTCTTTTCCTACTGAGATTCTCATAATATGTGTATTGATAAGCTTAATGGCTTCCCATTGGTCTCCCAGGTTCTGCTCAATTTTCTTAATTGTCTTTTCTTTCTGCTCTTCAGCCTGAATCATTTCAATTATCTTATTCTTTTTATTTCACTGATTCTCCCTTCTGTCAGTTCTAAGCTACTCTTGAAACCCTCCAGAAAATTTTTCATTTCAATACTGTGGCTTTTACCTCCATTATTTGTTTGGTTTATTTTTGTAATTCTATCTCTTTACTGACAACTCATTTGTTCATTTATCATCTTCCTGATATTCCTTTTCTTTGTGTGTGTTTTCCTTTAGCTCTTCGAGCATATTGAAGATTATTTCTTTTAAAGTATTTTTCAGGCATGTTGAAAGTGTAGTATTCCTGGTTGATGGTTTCTGAAGTTTTATCTCATTCCTTTGATTAGTCAACATTTCTCATCTCTGTGTTTATCTTGCAATCTTTGAACAAACAATTAAAAATTTTAATGTGTTTAACTCCATAATTTAGTCTTGAGCTGTCTGTTCCTTAAGTTTATAACTGGCTAGTGAATTGACAAAAGTTTCCTTGAGTATCAGGAGCTAATAAAAACAGGCACCCAATGCAAAAATGCCTTTCAGTCTTTGCAAATTGGCTCTGCATTGGCTGGTGCTCTCCTTTAGAGTTTATCTTTTCTACTAAGAAAATCATTCTGTGGCAAAAGCATGAGTCCTCTCTATATATTTTTTCATTTTTTGTGAGCATGTGTCCTGTCCTGGACATGCCCTTGTGGCCTAAGGAATTTCCCTGTTTACAGAGATCTGAATATCTACTCACTTTGAAGAAGACTTCTCACCATCCTGAGTGCTCCATAGTCTTTATTAGTGCCAGTAATCCTTTTCCAAGGCTATTGTGATTTGATTATTTCTTTACTACTTTAGCTGTCTGAAGCTGCCTTTACCTGCAGGGCATGTTCTGGGGAGGCAAGCCAGACACAAGTGTCTTGGTTTAGTCCAAGAACTGAAGGATTCGATGAGGTAAAGCTTTTTAAATGCTTTATTTAAAGCTTTTTAAATGGCACAGTCTGGCCAATAGAATAAGTGCTCAATAATAGTGGCTAATGAATATAACCATAGCTCTGCTTTCATTTCCTCACTGACTTTTTAAATAGTCTATAGGTTGTATTCAGCTACAAATAGGTCACCCATTTAACTGTGTGTCTAGCACAGGTGATAATCCTTCTGTCATTGCCTTCTGTCAATCAAAGGGCCCCAGACATGTTTTGGGGAGGGCAAAATTACCTTTAATGTGAAAAATCACTTCCTATTTTATCTACAGAATTTAGGATGTTTTGTGACATACATATTTAACCACTGAACTTGTATAAAACAATCTGACTTACTCTACTCAGAGGTAACCTCTGTAAGAACCCTTTCCACCCATTTCCCACCTTCCCTGCCCCACCTCCACCATCAATGTGTAATCTGACTCATACCACACTGTTCTATAATGATCTGTTTATATGCCCATCTCTGTCCTGGCCTTTGACCTGAATGAGGCTGGGGTATGTGCTTTATTCATCTTTGATTCTCCAGAGCCTGGCTTAGGTTATAACACGGGGCAGGTCCCCACAAAATGTGTTGAAGACTAAATGGGTCTAAGTGGGCATAAATATGTCAGCGTGGAATGTGTCATGAATTCTGTTTCTATTTAATATTATGTGGGTAGACAATTGTGAAAGTTCAGTTCACTATCTGGGACCTTTGCCAAACTGGCTGATATCCTTGCTTTTCCTTCCCTTTCAAAAACTGCAGAGGGAAGATAGAGAAAAGAAATGCTTAATAATAATACCACAAACCTATTTAAAAAGAATTTCAGCAGGAAGAGTTAGAAATTCGTGAAATTTGTGTAAATTATCTTCTTAAAGCTATATGGGGAAAGTTGATTATCTTTGGCCATGACAGCCAGCCATCAGGAAGCAGACACTTCAGAAATACAGACCAGAGAGTTTCCAGAAAGAAATGGGGCAACTTCTCAAGAGCCATATCTGGGAAGTTTTGATAAGGACACTTAGGCAACGGGAAGGTTAAGTTTATCCTTCATTTCTCATCTTTATGTTGTATCTCTATCTCTATCTATATCTATACTTATATCTACTTACATTTTGGGGCCTTTTTTTTAGTTGTGATGAAGCGGAACTATACTTAATATGTCAGAAAGGTACATTCTGTATGAATAAGTAAACAAAGCAGATTTTAAAACCGAATCTACAATATTATTCAAATTCCATTAAAAATATATGAACGAAAAACAACAACATGTTGAGTTGCTACCTCTTTGGTGATAGTACTATTGTGATTTTCCCCCCTTCCTTGTGCTTTTTTGAATTTCCTTTTTTTTTTGAGAAAGTATTATATTGACAATAAGGAGAAAAATTTATATGCTCTTTTTTTTATATATATAGTTTTATGTTATCAATGTAACCTATTACGTAGAAAGTTTCCTAGTCTTCTCTGAGTAGAGGGACCAGCTATGCAGGTGGAAAATTTCCTGAGGAATTAAACTGGTTCTGACTCAATCCCCATGAAGGCCACAACCATAACCTGGCCTAGAAGGTTCCCAACTCTCCCTACCTCTCCAGCCTTTTCTCCTGCTCTCCAGTCCCTGTGGTTGTCTCTTGGTTCCCAGGTTGCTCCAAGCCTCTGCTGGCCTAGAAGACTCTCCCTAACCATGATACTCCTAATCAAATTTCTGACCTCAGCTCCAAGGTCACACCCTCAGGGGAGGCTTCCTCAGGTCAAGTCTCCATAACATTCTTTCATTGAACCACATTTTTTTCTAAGTGCACTTATTTTTGTGGCTTTTATTTAACATCCGATGCCCTTCTAAACCATGAGCTGCATAAGGGAAGGGACTAAGTCCCTTTTTGTTCACTATTGAATCCCTGTGTAGAACCCTGCTTGGAGATTCGATGGGACTTAAATGTTTCTTCTGTATGTGGATGTACCATGGTAATAGAATAGAGTTCAGAGAGGAAGGTGGGAGGGAGCACTTTCATTGTGTCTATCCAGAGTCATCAATGAAATCAATAAGCCAACAAGCATTTGTTGAACAACTATTTTTCCTCTGCAAGATACTGAGGGAGATGTAAGATTAATATAGAAAAGTGTCCTTGCCCTCAGGAAACATATAGTATAATATGGGGATAAGAGAAAACACATACAAAACAGATAGCTACCACTAATAATTAAAATAAATTGCAATCATATCTTATTTTTAATGGCGACGTAATCAGAAACAACCTAAATTTTCAATATAGATTAAATGTATATGAGAAAATTTGTATTTAGCCTGGACAGCTTTTAAACAAAGTCATCTCCTCCCATTCATATTCCTAGGAATCTTTTCTGCTTCCCTCCTACTCCTTAAAATTTAACATCATTAAACTTAAAGCATGTTATCAATATGAACCTATCAGTCTACATACCACCTTCCCTGATCTCCATCTGAGAATTTTTTTTCAAAAATGGGCAATGAAAAAAACAAGGGCCGGGTAGTGAAAATAAAAGCTGAAGGGAATCGAAGCAAATTTTATGGAAATAATAGCTAACACTTGCACTTACAGTTTGCCAGGCACTATTCTAAGCACTTTACATGTAAATTTGATGAATTGTCCTAACACTTCTATGAGGTTGGTGATTTATTATTCTTATTGTTGTTATAGCTGAGGAAACTTTCACAAGAGTTAAATAACTTGCCCAGGTCAAAAAAAGTTAACTTGTCCAAGGGGTCTGGCTCCGGGTTCTGGGTTCTGAATCACCATACTATGCTGCCTCAAAGTTCTCCATTTTTCCTCTACTTCAACTTCCCTCATCCCTCCACCAGTCACTTCTTCATCAACATCTCCTTCCCCAGTCTTTCTACTACTACCATGTAATTCTTTCCTCTTGGTTCCAAATTCTTAAATGCAAATTGAGGCTCAGATAAATCACTTTTATCTTTGGACTGTCTTCCAGCTCTTTCCATTTTATTGCATTTTCTTTGTCTTTCCTATGAGGTGCCTATGTACAAGGCATAACAACTGTAGAGGGAATAAAGAATAACATCCCCCTACTACATAACTAGATTCCAAGGGGATGCACTGGAGTGATGTTTTTCTGACTTGATACCAATTACTTGATACTTGGGTCTGCTACCAAATGTTTGTTGAATGCCAACTGTATGCTGGTTATTGTTTCAAGCATTCTACAGGTATGAGCTCATTTAACCCTAAAACAACCCTGTGAGATAGGTTCTATTCGCTACTATTCCATTCCACAATTGAGGAAACAGAGGCACAGAGAGTTGATTTAATTTGCCCCTTGGCTAGCCGAGGTGGAGCCAGGATGTGTCTCAGGCAGTTCAGTAGCAGAGCCCAAGTCTTAGCCACTGCACCACACAGCCTTTTAGGACCACACAATCTGTGTGACTAGAAATATTAACCTTTCCATTTTCACATCTTTTATTCAGACCTAAGAAGTTCCTTTTGAATGATCAATGTCTGTTTTATACTATTTTAAAATACTTTCCAATAGTTACCCTCAACTGCCAGAAAACCCTCAGTGGCTTTTTCCCGTCCTATATAAAGATTTTTGGCGAGTGACTATTTTTGCTCCTTTTCCTCAGAAGTTTGCTGGAATAGAAAAACGAACATTCATTGAGATTTCATGATAACTGGAAAATTTACACTTTGACATTTTGATTAATATAAAACATGTTTTCCAAACATTTAACCTTAAATTGTGATTCATTACATAACCAAAGGAAACGTAGGTCCTGGGGGCGGTGGGCACTACTCCATCACTGCTCACCCGGATTGCCGGGGGTGATTCACACTCTCCCCCTTTCCCAGACCACCTCCCACTGAGGAAAGCCGCCCCTTGCTTCCTCAGTCACTACTATTTCTAAGCTGCCAACATTGCTTCTGCATTATTAGTTCTAACTTCTTGGGAAGGGCTGTGGCGAGTTTCTGGAAAGTGAATAGGAAGTTGCTTTTCTAAACAGCCTGACACCAAAGCGAGGCAGCGAGACTTCAAGAAGTCTGGGTCAGGCAGAAGGCAGAAAGCCAGCAGAGACTGCAGAAGAGATGGTAAGTTCATTTCATGTTCGTATGGGAACAGATGAGTTGAAGTGGGCATAAGGAGAACTGGGGCTGAAACTAGGCAGCTAAAGAGTCAGGAACAACAAAAGTTAGGGAGCTTTATGTTAAACAGGATTTAAGAGATTACATGCACTTCAAAAGTTGCTGTCCCCTTTAACACTCCCCACAACCTTATGAGGTTGGGTTATTCATATTTTACATATGAAGACATCGTGGCTTACAGAGGCGAGGTGTTCTACATAAGGTTGCGCTGGTTCTTTCTACAGGAGCTTGCAGGGACCCTCTTGGACTAGGGTCACTTCTCCAAGATTGCTGTTCTCTCTGGGTTGAAAGGAAGGCATGGTGTGCCCTGGGACAAACCTGTGCTTGAATGGTTTCTCATTCCCAGATGTCCTATTTCTTTCAGTCTGCTGGAACTGATCTGGAGTATACACATGGTTACTAGTTTTTCCCTAAGTCTCAATCCTGTTTGTGCCTCAGTTTCCTCATCTGTAAAATGAATGTAGTAGTACTCCATAGTGTCATTGTGAAGATTAAATAAGATTACACTGGAAAGCCTTTAGATGTGAGCCTGGGATATAGTAAATGATCAGTAAATGTTAGCTATTACTGTTTTGAGAAAGAGAAAATCCTTGGGATGCAGTGGGGTTGGGGATCCAGCGAATATTAAAAAAAGACAAGGCATTCTTGAACTCCATATGGTTTTTCTAGATCAGACAGATATGCCTAGGTCACCTCTAATTTTATCCCCAATATACCAGAAATATCCCATACAAGTTCCAGAGTCTAAAATCCTGCACTTGAGGCTAGGGAGGACCCATTTAACAGTCTCTGCTCTTGGACACCTTTCCTTGGGATTCCAGAAGAAAGTCGTGTTTACATCAGATCACCCCACCTCTTTGCTTTACTATTTGTATCCTTTTCAAGTGCCTATAATGAGGGTTTTCTGTGTTGGGGAGAACAGGGTTAAGAGGAAGAACTCCGATGACATAAGACTATGAATTCCTCTTGTCTTATCTTTTGTATGTCATACTTCTCCTGAATTGGTCAAATTAAACGAATAAGGAGTGATTCCTCTCCTCCTTTGATCTTCTCTGATGTCTTCCTCTAATTCAGAGATGTGTAAGCATATTAGATCTTGGAGTCTTTGGAGATTCTAATGAAAGCTACAACTCGTCTGCCCAGATAAAAATGCCAATATCCACATAAACAGAAGGATCCCAGGTCAGGAACTCCACCCTATGGCCTCTTATGCTTTTGCTCAGAAGCTCCTCTTGGCATCCTGAAACCAGGCTGGAACTCTGCAATGCAGTGCTAAGGACTCTAGTCCTGGAATTGTGTTTAGTATTCCTAAGATAGGACCTCATCCTTCACCTCTAAGCACACTTGGCTTTGGAGAGTCAGGAACCTCAAACTGCTTGTGTTAATTCTGCTTCAAATTCAGAGAGTGGCTTCGATCAATCTCTAGGACCTGAGGAAACAACTTTAGGGTGATATTTTCAATCAGAAAGACCTGAGGTAACTTACAGTTAAATTATGCCAATGTTAGAAAGGGTTTTAGTGGGCTAAGGAGCAGCTTTGGATTCTCCTCCATTTATACCGTTAACTATCTCAGGTGTTTGACTTCCAGTTCTTGCTTCCTTTCATTGCCTGTTTTTTCAAAATGCAACGAAATGGTCCAGGGTCTCCTGGGCTGGCCATTGGCTCTTAGAATGTACAACCTTGGAGATCTCTAAGTAGAAGCTTATTAATCAAATCCACAAAATATAAAATATGATACTAGCAGGTAATATTGAGAAAAGATCCTCACACTGGTAAGTACATGGTAGTTTCATAAATCCATCCATTACATTGTCTTCCTGGTGTCAAGACTCCCTGATTGAAGAGCAGATCAGAAATGTTATAAAGCCAATTGCACTCTTTATTTTTGTAGGGATATAGCTTAGCCATTGTTCAACAAGACTTTTACATTTCTTTTAGGCATACCACTCTAGCGTTTAATGTTGCTGTTTCATCCTAAATAATGGTGAGCGATAGCTGAATTTTTTTGAGGGGATGGTGGGATGGGCAGGCACCAGGAATTGAACCTGGGTCTCCAGCAAGGCAGGAGAGAACTCTGCCACTGAGCCACCATTCCCTGCCCAATAGTCTAATTTGAATATATGCCTTGATTCTAAGTGTTCATGCCCCGGGCTTCTTGTCTTTATTTCTAATTTACTGTTTGGCTAAGAGCCTACCTCTTTTCTCTCTGTATTTCAATCTCCATTTTTAAGCTGGGGCTACTAATATCTGTGCTATACCACCCAGGTTCTCCTTTTGGTGGTACCATTCTCGTCAGTTTTGTAAACCACCTAGAGTGCTGGCAGCCATGGGTCTCCTACGGGTGTCCTGTGAAAGTGAGGTCTAGAGAAAAACACTTGCTCCTTTCACTTTCTGTCTGCCCCTCTTCTCACCCCAAAGTCATTTCAGTTCTTTGGAAATTAAGGTCAAAGAGAACTACAGTGCAAAGCAGCCTTAATGAAGGTTTACACAGGTCACAGGATATCATTCAAATGACCCAGGGCAGCTTGGAGTGGACTGCCTGAGAACATTAGAGATTAACACAGCCTCTAGCCACTTCTCCTAGAAAGGTATTGCCTCTTGTTACAACACTTAACCTGCTTAGTGACACAAGGACAGAATCCTTAATTCTCCAGTAACTCAGATCTTGCATGGTCCAGAAGACTATGCTGCAGAGCAGATGTGAGAAGGTCTGTGCACCCAATAAGAAATTTCATTGGAAAATTATTGACCAAGGGGAGATTCATAAGCATTACCTACCTCCATGCCCAAACCTGTACACAAAACCCTTGTTGGTTAGCCTGAACATTAGCTCAGAAATTTGAACTCAGGGTCCATTAACATGGTTAGACAGACGAACCTTCTGAAATTATTAAAAAAAATTGCAAGTGTGCATTTTTTAAAATGATCTGGACCACTGATTAAAAAAAAAAACATGGTTTTTTAAACAACCTTTCAAAGGAGTTCATGAGTTCTACTAGAATAAAAATTACTGATGTAACCCTATATGCATCCAGGTGTGTAAAATTGGGCAGATCATTTAAACTCACTGCACCTCAGTGATGGGCAGTGGCACTTGCCCCATCTTGAGCATCATGGTCCAAAAGACCTGCTGCAGAATGCCCGAGAAAAGCTAAATTGTGGCAGTAATTTTTATGGTGTTCTCCAACTCTGAGATCTGCAATGATCAGAGAAGTGACTCTCGGTATTAGTAATGGGGAAAAAAAGAGGAATATATGGTCACATTAAAGCAGGGGATGGCCAGTGACTTGCAGTTTCATTTCATTACTTTGATCAGAAAGCATCTAACCAGTCCTCTGAAACTTTAAAACATCATTTCCAGCTTGCCTGCCCCATTCACTATCTCTCTGTCTTGTTTGGTGTGGTAGAGGGTTTCCTGAGGAAATCTTGTTTAGACCAAATCTTATTGAAAAGTTTACATATTTTTTAAAAAGTTGAAAAGTGAAAGAGCTCCATCTGGGAAGAACTGGGTGGGGCATGGAAGTAGGGGATTAGGAGCCCCACCTCTCTAGCTCCCTACACGCTACCCAGAGTTGGTCACAGTGACCTCAGAGAAACCTCTAGCTATGCTCTATACAAGCAGAAAAAGCACTTCTGAGGGGTCCCCAGGTTAAGTGCACTGCATTCCTCCTGCATCTACCTGACAGAAGCCCAGCAAGCCCTGGGGTCCCCGTCACGAGGGCTTTGTGATACTGCTCTACAGCAGCAATGTTTTTGCTCTCCTACCTCCAAAAACAATTCTAGAAAACTGTGTCATTCCTGCATTTTTCTAAGCTGAGAGCTAAAATTTGTTGTCACAAATTCTAGATGTAATAAAGGAGGAATTCTGGTCGATTGTAAATATTGCCACTTTAAAATAAAATTGTTGCATCATTTCTTCAAGAGCACCCAATGGAATTAAATAGCATAGTGATCTGATAACCCTCATTGCTTAAAAAAAATTCTAAACAAGCTCTTCTTCAATAATAGGAAATTTCATATTATTCATTTTCTACCCTTTAATGCTTGTTTTTATTTTGCTTCCCCCATAGAATCTTAACCTAATATATTTTTAAGTTTGAAGGTCTTTTCTTAATTACGCTATCATACCTCTTTGCAAAAGTAAAAAAGGAATAAATGAAAATTTAAAAGATTTTAATGTTCTGAAACCACTTAGTTCTGTGTCAAAAATTTTATTCCTATTTGAATTAGCATTACAATTACTTTGATATCCAACTAAACAAAATAGCATAAATGGAATTCACTTTTATATTGTTTACGTATACATATGTTATCAATAGTATTTATTGATAACAGGTTTAGCATCAATTCTATTCCGAGATTTTCTTGAGAAACTTGGTTCACATGAATGAATAAGTAGGAATAAAGTTTCATTATGGCAGTGTCCCCAATTCTTTGAACTCCTTTCAAGTTATAAGTGTAATCACCAAATAATATGGTGATTTCTATCAAAATTTAGTCAATGGTTTAGAAGCTGACAACTTAATCAGGTCTCCCTGAATTTTCCGAAAAAGAAAGTAATGGAAAATACCTGACTTGAAAAAAAGATTCGCCAAACTATCATTCAAGGCATTTGGCTTCTCCATACCTATACCAATATCTTGAATGGTCTCTCCAGTATACCAATGGCTTCTACGTCCAAGGCAAGGCCCCATAAACGATTTATATTAGTAGGATGCATTAATTCCTTTATTAAGTGAGTGAAGGGAGTTAGTTACCTAGGGCTACTGCAACAAAGTACCACAAATTGGGTGAGTTAATAGCACAGAAATACATTCTCTCATGGTTTGGGAGGCTCTAAGTCTGAAATCAAATTGTTAGCAGGCCATGCTCCTCTGAAGTTTGGAGGGGAAAATCTTTCCTTGCCATTTGCCATTTCCAGTAGTGCTGCATATATTTGTAACTGTTGCCTCTTATCTGCCTTAATATGCCCTAACATATCCAAACATCTCTCGTTCTTGCAAGCCTTGCTATTCTAACCCCCTGCCTAACAACTCCTGAGCATATATCGCACCACATTTTCACCTCTTCTTCATTAGACCATGTACACTCCTCACCTCACCACCCATTATAATATTCAACACACCTCCTAACCAATCCACATCCTATACGACACCATACCAGCTGCCCATCAAAGTTTCTTCACCCCTAATTAACTCCCCCTCACCAACCCTATATATTCTTTGTGTTTCCTCCTGTCGGGGTCTTAGCCTGTAAGCCTTGCCAGCCAGCTAAGTCCCGCGAGCCCTATGCAATAAATTACTACTATTATTCTTTAGTCTCAGTTTATTGTGCTCGTGCGCCCTCCAAACCTTCGAGCCCCGTGGTCTCGGCTGACGCCGCTCTCCAGCCGAACCACATCCGAGGGCGAGACCCCAGTGCGGTCGGGCTAGGCAAGCCCCAAGCCGCACAGTAGCCCATGGAGTTCCTCAATATGTGGCAGAGGAACTCCAATCTCTGCCTCCACCTTCACATGGCCGTCTTCCCTCTGTGTCTAAATTTCCTCTTCCTTATAAGGTCACCAGTCATATTGGATTTCATGCCCACCCTAATTGAGAAAGACCTCATCTTAATTTTAACTAGCTATATCTGCAAAGACCCTATTTCCAAATAAGGTCACAGTGTGATATTCCAGGTGGACATGAATTTTGGAGGTTATGAAGACTTAGGTGGAATTGGGTGGAATTGTATCCCTCAAAAGGACACGTTGAAGTTTACATATAGACGTGTATGTGTATATGTATACATGCAAAACATATAACATGTGTGTATTATATACTACAAATATATATGTGACCTTATTTGGAAACAGGGTCTTTGAAGATGTTATTAGTCAGGATGAGACCAAACTCAATTAGAGTGGGCCCTAATCAAATATGAATCATGTCCTTATAAGAAGGTCTTTATATAACTGGACCCAGACAGAGGGACAGCACCATGTGACAACTGAGGCGGAGAAACGGTGGACTGTGAGCATGACACCATCAAAGACCAGAAGAAAAGCAGGGAAAGATTCTTCCCTTCAGATTTCTGAGGAAGCCTGGCCCCGCTGATTCCTCGATTTTGAACTTCTGGCCTGCAGAACTGCGAGTCAATGGAATTCTCTTGTTTTAAGTCACCCAGTTTCTGGTTACATTCTGTTACAGAGCCCTAGCAAACCAAAACAGGGAGACGCTATTCAACCCAATACCATATATTCTTATGCAGATTGGTTTTAGGAAAGAATACATATTGAGAATTTGAAAATAGATTTACTTTCAACTCTCAGAGCCTGTGTATCCCCCTGGGAAGCCACACATATCCCGATTTGATTTCTGCGGTAGCACTCGGCAGGGTACTTTTTAGGTAATGAATAGAAATGTGTTAGTGAAAACAGCTGGCAATGCAACACAATCTGGAGAGAACTCCTTGGAGTTAAGTCCCTAGCAGGGGGTTATCATTATACTTCCTGTGAAAACACACTCATCATAAATCATAACATTATGCTATCTCAGTGGCCTCCTATAGTGCCCCAGCTTATAAGAACACAAGATATACCTACTTATAAAAGCCGGTATTTAGAAACCCCTTGAAGAAAAAAGCATCAGGCTTCTGATCCAAAGATAACCCCACTGCTTGTGAGATTTGCATTGCATTGAATTGCGTCAACTGCACAATCTATATGCAATGGTTGGCCCTTTAGTTAGTGGTACATGTACATACACACCCCGTTCCCCAACTCCTAATCCCTACATCCCACCTCTGTGTATCTGTCACTGGAGCATGGTCCTGGCAACTCAAAATTTCAATATAGGAGGGGTAGCGATCTGGATGAAGGAGGAGTGATGCTGTGACCGCATCGCAAATGCACTGTTTTAACGTTCGTAGTTAGGTGGGAGGGCTTTGGAGGGGTAATAATGCCCAGCTAGGCTTGGTCATGCCATACATTCTGTTACTCACAATAGCAATCCAGCAGGGATTTGGAAACAAAAAAGTAAAATGGAAAGCACTCTAGTTTAAAAGTCAAGTTCTACCACTAACAGATTTTGGATATGTCATTTAGACCCTCCAAGCCCCAGTATTTTCATGTGCATCATGAGGCAATTAGACAAGATGAGCATTTCCAGAAGTTCTTTGTCTATAAAATATTTTTAAATGTTATTAGATCGGATGAAACACCAGCATAAGGAATCTCATGAGAAATAATATTTGCTACAAATCCAAGGGGGAAAAGTTTATGGAGCATGCATGCACACACATGTATTGTTATTTATTATGTACATATACACATATACATATAGATGTTAAACATTGAGTAATATAGGTTTATGCTGAAATGGCAAAGTGAGAAGACAAGACAAAGATCAATAATACAGACTAGAAGGCATAGTGCAGCACAATTAGTTGATTCTCTGCTCATCAATGCATAGGCCAATAATGTCTTGGGTTCAGCATGCAAGTTCTTAAAGGGAGATTATTGCATAATAATAACACCTCATACATGTAGTTAGTATTTTTTTATATGTATACTGAAAAAATGCATCTTAAAAGAAAAACATTGGTGATACCAATCAGTTGGTGAACAAACGAATATTTGTGGGGCAAATGAAGGAATGAATTTTATTCTCAGCCTTGGTACAGTGCCAATATCTAGGGAAGGACTCAGAAGCAGAGAAGTGAAAACCTGAAGGGAGCAGAGGGCTTGAACTCTCCCAAGTGGAAATATGCAGAATTCTGACTCAACATAATGATTACAAACTAGAATGGTTCTGGCCATGTTGGTTGCACGTGGATACTAAATGCAAGTTTCTGTTCTTGTTTCAGGCCATTTGCCTAAAAGTCAGCTGGAACAGGAGATTTCAGAGAGCAGTCTTCAGAGCTACCCAACTCCTTTGCTTCAGTGCTATAATCTCTGGTATACTTTCTATTATCCTCTACCGGGCCCTGAGTGATTAAGGTGGAGCCCAAAGCCAACTGAGAGAAGTTAAGGATGGTAGCAAGACAGGAGAAAACTGTCCGAGTCAAGGCTCCTGGGGGGAAAATGTATCCATCATCATCATATTCATGGAAAAGACTTCAGGAAAAGCTCAAACTGATTGACATATCAAGGGCTGATTTGTCTCTAAGCCCCGTGGGCACAGTGTGTTGTGCCCACAATACTTTCAGGGGCCCACAACAATGTTTGAATTTCTTCAAAAATCATTTTCGTTTAGATCAAAGAAACTTTTAATATAGTATATTCACCTTAATGCCAATGCTTTTATAAAATATAATTTTTGAAAGCAAAAGTGCCTAGAGCCCATGAACATCATAATGTCACCCTGACTGTCAGAATCTGTGGCATAAAGTCTTAAGGCAAAGCTATGCTGTAGAGGCATCAGCGAGGGAGGAACAGGCATTACCAACCCTCCTGGGGGCAGCAAAGAGAGGGTTGAATAGGAACAAGATTTTATAAACAGGAAAAGGAACCATTTCCAGGCTTGATTGCTTGCATTGTACACCCCTTCACTCGGGAACTGGCCTCTTCTGTCCCGAGTGAGCTCGCACTGGCTACAATAACAATACTTTGCATCAGCGTGTCCTTTATACTATTTAAGGGCAC
The DNA here is from genome assembly GCF_023851605.1 of Tamandua tetradactyla. Taxonomy (NCBI): domain Eukaryota; kingdom Metazoa; phylum Chordata; class Mammalia; order Pilosa; family Myrmecophagidae; genus Tamandua; species Tamandua tetradactyla. The sequence continues at coordinate 23,436,497 of NC_135330.1, read as the reverse complement.
TTTCATTTAATTTGATATCACAAACACTTGTAAAGAAAGACTGTTTTTGAGCTCTCATCAAGCAAGTAAGCAGATATGGAGAAAGAGTAATTTATCAAAGAGAGACAGCCAACAGGTGCCAGAATGAGCATAAGACTGCAAATTAGGAGATCAGATTTCAAACCCTGGCTTTGTATAAACAAGCTGTGCTTCACTTATTCAACAAGTATTCACTCAACTCCTATTAACTGTCAGGTGCTATGCTTGGTGCTGAGGATCCAGAGATAAAAAGAGGTGGCCTGCTGGGAGTCACAGTCTAGCAGGTGTGGGCAAGATTGTATAAACAGACAGTATTACACAGCGATAGGGAGGTGGAGGCTGGTACAAGGTGAAATGGGAGCATAGAGGCAGGAACCTGGGCCAGTCATGGAACATAGGAGGAGTAAATTTTACCAGGCATGAAGCAGGGAGGGCAGCCCAGAGAGCAGGAAGAAACATGTGCAAAGGAAGGAAAACAGGAGTTCTGTTTTGCTGAGAAAATAAATATGACAGGTGATGAGGCTCAGGCAGTAAGTAGGCATTGGTCATAAAGCATCTCATTTTCCTTGCTAAGAGGCATACTTGTAGATTCCAGGCAGCCACTGAAACATTTTATGGATCACTTAACTTGAGATTGGGCAGGTGACTTAATGTGCCTCCTTCATTTGTAAAAGAAGGGGAGTAATTAGATGATCGCTAAGATATGATTCCAAATCTTTAATATTAAGCATCCTCAGAAAAGGACATTTTCCTATTCTGACTTCATGTGCACCTGAGTGAACAGTAGAATGGTAGAATCCACTCTTTTTCCTTAAAACAAGTTTGGATATAAAGTAGTCATATTTTGGATATTTGTCTTCAGGTCAGAAATTCATCTTACAACATAGATGTGTACTTCCAATCCCAGCCTTCTTTTAGCTATGGATGCTAACCTGGCACCCCTTCCCCTTTATTCTAGAACTAATGAATCACAAAGTAGCAGCGTGGACCTATCATTACAGCCCCCTCGCATACTCATGGAATACTTCCCGGAGGTACTGCCAGACAAAGCACACGGATTTAGTAGCCATCCAGAATAAAAAAGAAATTTCTCATCTCAATGATGTAATACCTTACTACAGTTCTTATTACTGGATTGGGATCCGAAAGATCAATAATGTTTGGACCTGGGTGGGAACCAAAAAGAATCTCACCAAAGAGGCTGAGAACTGGGCAGAAAACGAGCCCAACAACAAACAGAACAACCAGGACTGCGTGGAAATCTACATCAAGAGCTCCTCGGCTCCTGGCCAGTGGAATGATGAACCCTGTGGGAAGAGAAAGCGTGCACTGTGCTATACCAGTAAGGTTTGCTGTATTTCTCTGAGTTTTGTCAGTTAAAAAAACAGAAAACAGCTTCCTGGGTTTGTTAACGTAACCGAGTCAGTAACATAGAGTCACAAAGTCAGGGCAATGCAAATGAGGGGTAAACTGTTCATCCATCAGCCTTTATTGAGTACCATGAAGAATATGAGTTCAGGATTGGAGTAAAAATGTCTTTAAAGACATTTTCTTATCATCCGATTTTGTATCATCTTTAAGACATTTTCGTATCATTTTATAACTAACGGAATGGAAGCTTCTCCCAAGACAGTAGCATAGTTAGGACTGGAAACCAACCTCCTAAATTTTAAGTCCAGAGCTTTGCCCCATGACTTTTCTTAGTATAAGAGAGGACCCTGTCCATAGGAGACATAGCTGAAACTAGTACCTATTGAACACTAGTATGTTATCACTTCATGTGCATTTAGTCCTCAGACAACCTTATGATACAGGTCTTTCTATAATTCTCATTTTCCTGATGAAGGAAAAGCTCAGAATTTTAAAATAACTTGCTCCAGGTTCTAAGCAAGTTGGTGGGGGAGCCAGATTCAAACTCAGGTTGACTGCAAAGTTGGTGTTTTTAGCTACATATGCTACCATGCTTTGTTCTACATTTGCATGAGACAATTTGAGAACATGACTAAGCATTGCGAAATCTTTACATATTTCCTTTAACAACATGTCTTCAGGTGGATTGGATTTGGGGGCGAGGGTAGGAAGAAAGAGAGGAGGTAACTCAAGGTGAGATTCTGTAAGTGTATTTGATTCTCAACTTCTCCTGACCCCACCCCAGTTCTGGGGTAAGCAGACATGCCTGAAAGCTTGATCTTCCTGTGATCATGGACATAGTGTCAGAGCTGATTCCACCTTTCCAACATGGTTTTTCATGTAGAGAGATGCCTGTTGCCATGAGCAGTGCACTGACACCGTGACTGGGGAGAGTAGAGCTGCCCTGTGCAAGAGTCCTGAGCACTGTGAAGCCTCCTCTTAAAGATGCCTATATATGTTCTAAATCCTTTAGATTATAAAACGCTACCCTCGGAAGCCCTCAAGAACACATAGTACTCCCTTCTGCATTCTCTGGCTCCTCATCCAAGCCTCCTCATATCTATGAATGCATTGCCAAGTAGTCAGTTCTCATTTTAATGACCTTTTATTCAGAGATCAGGATGGCTATTACCCTGGATATTCACTCATCCAAATGTTCTCCCAGTTGGCTCTCTACCTTTCCTAGAACTATCCCTATCAGGTTATCTTGGCTGCCACTCATTATTACACTGTTCCACAGCTTCTCTTCCCTACCTAACCTTCAACATCCATTTCTGCAAGACAGTCGTCTTTAATAAAGCTTGCAATAGGGGATTGAAAATTACTAGCATGAATGATTGCCACTCCCCAACACTGCAACAATCACATGCATCACTAATTGGCACAGTTTCTTCTGAACACATGTGGGTTCCATCTCCACCAACACAACACTGCAGGCAGGCACTGGCAATGATTGATATTTTGCTATCCAAGATGTAAAGAATGTAGAGAACCACCCTTTCTCTGGGAGAGAGAAGAGAATTAGATATATGTACTGAAACAAGAAACTTCTAAGATTGTTAGAACAATTTTCTAAATATCAGAACTTGTCAGACATCAGAACAGGCTATCAAAACAAAAGATTTATTCATTGAATCATCATTATGCTGGAGAGCCTGGCATCATTACCCTGGAGAGACAAAGGAATAGACAAGTAGACAAGTTGCCATCCTGCCTAGAAGGAGGAGGGTAGGATAGAATAGAGAATATTAATATTTTTTGCTGTTGTTGTTATTGTTGTTCCTTGTATTCTGTGATCCTGTGGCAGCTACAATAAGAACAAACTTTATGTGCTCCAAAAGCATAGGGTAGGCAGGTATTGCTAATATAAGGCACTGGTGGGGTCAAGGTCAGGGGGTGAAGGAAAATGAATGGAAGATGTGGACAAAATCTCACTCTACTAGTGGCTGCTCTCTCCTGCATTTTGGATCCCTTTCCAGGACCTCCGTGTAGCTTCACCAGGCTCACTGGCTGCCATGGGATTGTTCCTCCTGTAGACTCTTGCATGGCTTATAGAATGCTCTGGTGATTATCCAGCAAACCCTCTATGTGACATATGGATTTTTTCTTCTGATATACCCCAAAATGGACTGACATATGACCAGGGCTAAGGACAGAGTGAGTGGACTATCAGAAAACAGTTTAGCTTATAGACCTCACCCCCCAGATATGTCCTCATCAATAAGAACACCATCTTCAGTTCTTTCACATAGTCAATTTCAACACTAATCCTCTATAAGGAACCTATCTGTTCATAAATCACCAACGCCTCTCTTGCGGGAAAGAAACCCTGTCTCTTTTCTATCTTGTCACCCAAATGGAACAGACTTATGGAGGAGGGCCAGTCAGGTTGGTCATGGTCTTCCTATCTAAGCCTGCTATATTTAGATCACTGAAGCATCCCTTCATAAAATAATTTATCCTTTAATACGAGCTGGACTTAAACAGCTCATTTGACTTCTCTGCTTCTCTGCCATGTTTCTTTGTATAGATTTCAAACAAGCAAAAGGCAGAAGGATTTTGCCTTAAAATTGTGCAAATTGGGCTCAAAGCAATAACGTACCTAAGGTTACACAACTAGTAGGCTGCAGAGCCAGGATTCATATCAGATCTGTGCAGCTCCCAAGTCTGGTTTGTACCTTCCATGCTCTAATATCTGTCATGGATGTCATAATAATCTGACTGTATGACTATTCTTGGTTAAAAAGTCTATTTTGAGCCACATAGAGGAGTGTCTCTGTGTACACATCTATTGCTGGCTCCATTTGTCCCTCCATCCACACATAACGACTCCTCCTTAGAAAACCCTAAATGCAGCAGAAAAATGGGAGCATGTGATGCTCCAATAGACTTCTACAACGGTTTTCACTGGAAAAGATTGATTCTCCAGGGGACATTGGTTCTCTATTTTCTGACTAGCTCAGTCCACCTGAGAGGGTCTGAGTCCGTGGCTTAGAACAAGAATCCAGCTTTTCTTCATATTTCTTGTGCATGTCCATGATTCTGACCCTACTGTATCAATTCAGGTTCCTGCCAGGAAATGTCCTGCAGCAAGCAAGGAGAGTGCATTGAGACCATAGGGAACTATACCTGCTCCTGCTCCCCTGGCTTCTATGGACCAGAATGTGAATATGGTGAGGGCACTATTTTATTAATTTTATTTAAGTCATTGGTCTTATGCAAGAGAGGATTCCAGGAAGTAAATGATGTTTAAAGACTGTCTGGCGGGTGAAGGCCAGTCCTAGACTCCTTCTATTGTCTCTCTGTCCTCCCCACTTAGATTGTCCCTAGAAACACACTTTTGGGAAAAACATTTTTATACTTGGAGAGACAATTTTCTCATAAAATCCCCAAAAGGTAAAAGGGAAATGTAAAGGAAACAAAACAAAGAGAACCATTCCAAGCTAATTTCACTTGTTTAGAATAAAAAGCAATGAAAGAATTAGTTTCCCAAAATGTAGCCAATGCAAAGCGCCCAAATAAAGATGGGAGGATTGGTTTAGAATCTAGAAAGTGGAGGTAAGGAGATGGCACAGATAGACCCAGCTTTCAGCAAATTTGACATTATTTTTGAGTCTACAATGAAAAAAATCAATGTTTATGTCTCCATATAGTCAAAGAATGTGGAGAATTCAACCTTCTCCCTCAGCACATGCTCATGAACTGTAGCCACCCACTGGGAAACTTCTCTTTCAGCTCACAGTGCAACTTCCACTGTGCTGAAGGGTACGAATTGAATGGATCCAGCAAGCTGGAATGCTTGGCTTCTGGAATATGGACGAATAAGCTTCCACAATGTTTAGGTGTGTAGACCCTATTCTTTCCACTGTCACTGACAACCAGAGTTTCAGGGTAAAATGGACTTTCTTCATTAAAAAACAAAAACATAAGAAATAACAATGATGTACATTAAATGGAAAATTCTGGTTATCACCATTATCTGTCCATCAGATTACACCAATTTTTATTTTCTAGGTGTTTTGTATCTATTTAACTTCTGATACTTAGGCAAAGACATTACAGAAGGACCCTTTTCCTTTTGTTAACTGAAGAATAAACACAGCTCAATAATGAGGAATCAGGATTTTTAGTATTGTCAGTTTGATAATTATATCTTGCTTCTTTAAAAAGTAATGAAATACGAAGGTGTTCGGATCTTTTTGTATCCACAGTGTTATTGAAAGTACCTTTAAACCATCAAGTCTGTTATCTTGCCTGTTTCTTTGGGAAGGTCTAGCTACTTCGACATCCTAGATTTCCAAGATGTTGGACATAACCGAAGGACTCACACGATTGATCTATGGTTATTTTTAGCCATCCAGTGTCCACCCCTGAAGATTCCTGAGCAAGGAACCATGGCCTGTCTTCCTTCTGCAAAAGAATTCCAGTACCAGTCCAGCTGTAACTTCAGTTGTGAAGAGGGATTTGCATTGCTTGGGACAGAAGAGGTGCAGTGTACAGCCTCAGGGGAGTGGACAGCCCCAGCCCCCGTGTGTAAAGGTGAGTTCTAGGCAATTGGGGAATATGGTATCCACTGCATCCAGTCCTTTCTGTATTATAGATGACACTGGTCAGATTATGGAGAAACTGGCCCAGATTACCACTATTCGTCTCTCCTTCCACCTGCCACTCAGTTCACTTGAGTACATTTAGAACAGCAAAAGAGCACTGGGATCTAAACAAATAAGAGGCTGATTTTATTTCAAGCAAAATTTTAAAATCCTCCCTTATTTAAAGCTCACAGCCCACAAGCAGTTCAGAATGACCTAAATCATAAATTTCACAAAAGAGGGGAAAGGGTTGCAATCTATGTCTGTAAGTGAACACTAGAAAACCTACTGGCATAGGTTTATAGAGGTATAGGGGATAGAATAAAGCTTGGAGGAGTCTGTATTTAAGAGATTTTGGTCGCTTAAGGACAAACTGGTACTCTGAACCCAAGTCTGAACAAATGTCATTAGGATCTCCTGACTCTTACAGCTTCCTAGCTCCACCTTGATTTCCAGAGACAGTTTCACTATTACTCTCCAGCTCCGGATGCAGTTTTTCTCCTTCCTCAGTACCTTTCTCTTTGTTCCTGGTTGTTCTCTCCAGTTATGCAGTGTCAGGTCCTGGAAGCCCCGAGCAAAGGAACCATGGACTGTGTTCATCCACTTGCAGCTTTTGCATATGGTTCCAGCTGTAAATTTGAATGCCAACCTGGCTATCAAGTGAGGGGCTTGGACACACTCCGTTGCATTAGCTCTGGCCAATGGACCGCACCCTTGCCAGCCTGTGAAGGTAGGAGTCATTGCACAGTTGAAAGACCAAGGGCTCTTAAGGTTAGCTTGACCTCCTCTACAGACCGATCCTGGGGCAAGTTGTTCAACCTCTGGGAGTTATAGTTTTCAAATCTATGAAATGGAGCTAAAATTGCAATGTGCTTTTGTGAGGATTATATATATATAATTAATAGCATATATAAAATACTTCTGGTATAGCTTAATTCTCAATAAACTTTAGTATCTGCCTTTTTTTTTTCCTTACTGTCTCACTGGCATATGCAAGCTGTGTTAGTAAAATACCTGAGAGTAAGCCAAAGGAGTGGCTATTTAAAAGAGTTTCCCCATTTAGCCTTTAATAAAGGATCAAAAACTGGATTAAAAGAGACCATGCAATGTAATACTAGGCAATTACGAGATACCACAAAGCTGAATTCTGTATAGTTGCTTTATACCCACAGCTTATGAGGCAGAGAAGGGGGGTGTGGAAGCAGGAAATTAAAGGTTGGATCAGTGAATACCCAGGAGACCTACTTACAAGCTCAGGTTTGTGCCTAATTATGAGACTTTGGGAAAGTTGCTCAGCATTTCCAATCCTTGTTTTTCTCATCTATAAAGTAAGAGAGAAGTACTAGAGGATCTATGCTTCTAAAATGCCCTGATTCTGCAAAAACCAGAGGTCAAAGCCCAGAGTGTCCATGGGGTATAGAATAAAGGCTGGTTATTACACTCTGCAAAACCCCAGGAAGAGCCTGTGGATAAAAAGATTTATTCAAGGCAGAGCATGAGAAAGCCAGACTTTATCAGAACTAAGGTCACTCAGGACTTAATTATGCTCAGGAACTCATCTTGGGCTGCACTCACTTGGTAATTGTGGTTAGAATGACACCTGCTATTCCAGAGACAAAGCCTATTGGCAATAATTTATAGAGCCAGGTAATGTGGTGTCAACAATAAGCTATGCTATTCCTTAAGTCCAGCCTTTCCCAGTCTCTATTCTTTCCAGATCCAGCTCCACAGATAATGTCCATGAATATTTCATGAGCACCCTAGGTATCAAACACTGGGCTAGCTTTTGGAGTACTGTTATTAATGGTCTACCCAACCCTCAAGGAGGCCAGGGTCTAATGAGGAAGAATTACAATATATGGTAAGAAATGGGGGCTTTGGGAGCACATTGGAATAGTTCCTACCCTCAAGGTTGGGCAGGCAAGGAAGGCTTCTCGGGGAGGGGCTGGTACCTGTAGGACATGTGAGAGTGGGCCAGGCAAAGAGGGCTTGGGAACATGTTCCATGCAGAGTTTCTCTTTCTAAAAAGGAAACTTAAGGGTTCTGAGTGTATTGATGCTATGAGTAGGAAAAAATGACATCTCCCAGAGAGGCTCTTCTGAGTAAGAACTAGGTCCTTCTATTACCCAGTTTCAGATGATAACTTTTTCCATTTAGTCATTGTGTGTGACCCACTGGAGAGTCCTGTCCATGGAAGCATGGATTGCTCCCCATCCTCAAGAAGATTTCAGTACAACACCAACTGCAGCTTCCACTGTGCAGAGGGTTTCATGCTGAGAGGAGCTGAGACAGTTCAGTGTTCTGACGTGGGACAATGGACAATGCCAGCCCCCATCTGTCAAGGTACAGTGACATGGACACATTCTTTCTGTGCCTCTCTGGTAAGGAAAAGGCATCCACATCTTCATTAGAACTGCCATTCATTTATTCATCAGCACCTACTGTGTGCCAGGCTCTTTGAGCTTTGCACTAGGGATGAAATGGTGAGCAAAACCAGTGTCAGGCCCAACATGTTTATTGCAGCATACTCAAGGTGAGGGTTGCATTGATTGACATGTGAGGTGGGTTGATGTGAAGGAGATTGGGAAAAGATGATACATGAGAAACACCACAGGATGTTGGAAGAGTAATGGACCAAGCATTTAGTCTTGGTTCTGCCATTTCCTGTCAACAAAAGGTTTTGACCTCTCTGAGACTTAGTGTCTTCTTATATAAAATGGGGGTACTTTAACCTGTCATCTATCTTATCTATAGTAGTGAATTAATATGGTATAAGCAACTTTAAAACTACTATGTGCTTCATAAATTTACTTAAAACATTAATGTTATTAATATTCCCTTATAAATCATATGTCCATGGGTCTGATTTTACAAAATGATCATTTTTGAATAATTTATTATTTCTAGTTCAGTATTTTGCTCTAACGCACAGTCAGGGTGCTAGAATTTTTTCTTTTAATAAAGAATATCCCACACAGAAATCATTTTCCAGAAGTGTGATATTGGCATTCTTTGTTGTCATTTATAGGAATCTCTGGACAATTTATGTGAATCCTCTGCATCTAAGTTCACTCTGATTTAAAATGAAGCAGTGGAGTAATAGATGGCCATGCCCCCTGAAGCTGAGACTTAGCGAGGATAGAGGGATGTATCATCTGAGCAACAAAGACAAAAAGTGCCCTTTGACACACTTATAAATCTCATAAGGGATCGCCCTAGCCATTCTTGTCTCCAGGCAGGTAAAGGTCTAAATCATCCAGGGTAGTTGGATGTTTCCTTAAACACCAGTGACATGATTGCAGTAACTCCCATGCCTTCATTCTTAGAGCCAGAGTCTGCAGCTGATGCATAGTTTTAATAACAATGCTACTATTTATACTGCTGCTACCACTAATAATAGCAGTTAATACTTATTGAGCTCTTTATGATCTCATTTAATCTAACTCCATGAGGCAGTTACAATTATTATTCCCATTTTAAAGATAAGAAAAGACTTAAAATATATAGAACACAAAAAAATATATGTAGAATACATGCATTCTCTCCAGATATGACCAATATATTTACGTAATTGGGATCATGATGTGTGTGTGTGTGTGTATTTACTTCTGCTTTTTGATTTAAGACTGTTCATTGAAAAATTTTCCATATCATTCCAAGATGAAATATGTAATTTTTAGTAACTTTTAACCCTCATTTCATGGATCCACTGTAATTTATTTTCAGCCCCCGATGAGTGGCATTTATGTTTGTTTTCAATAGTTTGCTCTTGCAACTAATGTGTGGATAAAATCTCTGATCTAACTTTTTGTATGACTCTCCAATGCATACTTGGCATAGATTCTTAGTAAAAGGCTCTTGGGTCCAAAAGTATGATTTTTAGAAAAGTTATTCATACATACCATGAAAATGCTCAACAATGGGTCAGCATTTTCCTAATAAAATCCTTCATATGCCATTGTGATTAAATGATATTTTACTTCTTCTCCAGGCTAAGTAATCCCAATTTGGGAATTCCTGTTCTTGGCACTAGAAAGGGCCAATGGGTCAAAAATCAGTGAGTTCTTGTGTTTAACTGTATTTTTACTTCTTACCCCTTAGCTTTGCAATGCCAAGATCTTCTGTTTCCCCACAAGGCCCAGGTGAACTGCTCCTACCCCTTTGGTGCCTTTAGGTACCAGTCAACCTGTACCTTCACCTGTGAGGAAGGCTTGCTCCTAGTGGGAGAAAGTGTCTTGCAATGCTTGGCTACTGGAAATTGGAATGCTCTGCCTCCAGAATGCAAAGGTAAGGCAGCATTCTTTCCACCAGCTTGGAAATAAAGTATAGGCTGTACATTGGAAGTGGCAACTGTGGAGGACCAGCACATTAAAAAGACCTGAAAAGTTAATAAATATCCTCATTCATTCTTTCACCCTGTCCCCTGGGGATCCCAAACACAAATACCTTCAGGAACTAGGCAGATAAAACAACTGTCCGGCGTTTGGCAATAGGCGATAGGGAACGGCCCTTGCTAATGCCCGATCAGAGTCCCCACCAGGACCTGAAGGCTTCTATCATGAACCAGGTGAACTGTCCTCACTTGTGAAAAGAGCTGCAGAAAGGCTGGCCCAAGGCTGACCTGGCACTTCACTCCTAGGAACCATGGAATATAATGATGGAATGGGGGACAGAACTTAGAGATGCCTGGTTGTAAACATCCTCCAAGATCTGGATAATATTGCGGAAATAGGATAAAGTGAAGAGATATGAAAAGAGAAAGACACTACTCTGTAAACTGAGGGTTACAAGATTATCAGAAGAAAGAAACTTGCAGATTCAGTATAAGCATTTATATGTGCACTATACTTGATATCAGGAAGTCAGCGTATTCTGTCAATATTTTAATACCCCATCTGAACTAGAATTGGTTCTAATCACCCACGTTTGGAAATTGTATTATAGATGGTTGTTTTTTTTGTTTGTTTGTTTGTCTGTTTTTAAAAAAGGGAATGTAATAAGTTGATAGTTTCCAGTTCTAAGACTGAGAAAACATCCTAATTAAAGCAAGTCTATAAAAATGTCCAAATTAAGACATCCAAGGAAAGATACCTTGGTTCAAGAAGGCTGATGAGATGGCTGTTTTTTATACTCTCCATTCCTATTTCCATTCAATTCATCCAATTTTTTAGTTAAATTATGGCAAATACTGCTTCTTATTTTTATTTTTATTTTTTTGGGGGGGTACATGGTCTGGAAATTGAACCCCGGTCTCTTGCATGGAAGGCAAGCATCTACCACTAAACCACCCATGCACCCTCGCAAATACTGCTTTTTAAAGCAAGGTATTCTTTCATAAAAAGAAAAATGAGAAAATACAGAAATGAAAAAGTATCCTCTTAAATACCCCACTCTAAAACATACACGGTTAGCATTCTTCCAATATTTTCCCATCCACTTTTTTCCTTATGCAATGAGTATTGTTATGATGCATATAAAATTTTAATAATAAACTTAAATAGATAAACTACTAGGTATTTTGATGTCATTTGCCTTTACCAAAAAATAGACTATGGTTTTCTATGAAGAAAAACTTGCTGTTCAGGCCACACACAAACACATACGTAAACACACATACACAAAACTCACACATACCACTGCTAAGTTGGGTCAACAGCGAATGTATGAGTGAATGAATGACCAAACTCAACATAACTTACTGCTTCTCATCCCTATGCACCAAAGATGATGGCAAGCCCCTGAGGTTGGGGTTGGGTGCATCTTCACAGCTGGTTCTGAATGGGGCAAGGCTAGTGATTTGACTCTTCACCTACATTGTAAGCCTAGATGTATTACAAAGTCCTTGCAGCTTTGAGGAAGAACCTGGAGTCCTTGAGGAGAGTTTTCACAGTCATCAGGGTTCTTCGGGTCAGCTCTGGGCTGTGCAGGACACAGATTACAAATCATTGCTTCATACTGTCCTGCCTGTGGGCGTTTTACAGCAAGGAGGTTGCCACTCACCACGGTTTCCTGTGACCTTCAAGTTCCCTTCTGCTTTTAGTTCTTTGTTTACTCCGACTGAACTTTCTCCTATCCACTTGTTGCTAGATGCCTATCAAGTGAAAAACCTAAACATGGTCTTAGCAGGAAGGTACAATGAGGCTTACAATCCACTAGCTGTTGTAATATTTCTGAAAGAGTGTTTTCAGTCAGTTTCTCTTTTTAACACCTACCCCCCCACAGGAGGCAAAGTCATGAAGAGCTGGGAATGAACTCGATGGCCCCAAGATCCACACGCAGCCTTCCCTCATTGCCTCTTACAGGCCATAAGCGTCTTGAATTGTCTTCCCTCCAACACACACAGAAACTTTTCAAGTGGTAGAGAAGAACCTGGTCTTTGGAAAAATTGATCGGGTTGGGGGCAGGGGACGGCTGTAATAGGGGAGGGGAAGAAATGAAGGGGAGAGAAAAGTATTAAAAAAAATGTTCTCAAAACTTCAAGCAGTTGAAGTTCGTGGCTAAAGAATGACTCTAGGTACTGCCATACCACCAACTGTCTCTATTCCAATGCCAAATACTGCTCAACCCGGCCAACTAACGAAGAAGAAATATACCCTGTGTATTCACTCATTTTTCACTTTTTGATGCTAAGGTTTAATCTAGGATTTCTCATTTCACTAACTGGCAGAGGGACATCTTGATGACTATTAACATTTGCATGCCATTTACATAGTTTTTCACTTTGGAAAAATCCCAGGAGCAATGTTATGCTATGCTCCCATTACAGGTGAAGAAATTGAGGCTCAGAGAGGGTAAATAACCTAGGCATTTTAAAGATGTAAACTTCATTCATGCAGCTACACTAAAGGAAAGCAAGTCCCCTAATCCCTCAAACTCTGTGTGTAAAGTGGCAAAGAATTGCGAGACCTACTGTTTTTTATAAGTAAACAAGTAGAGTCATCTGTGCTGGTCACTGTAGGATGAGTGGAGGGAAGAGGTGGAAACTAACATTTGCAGACAGCTTATTATATTAGGTGCCTACTTTGTGACCATGATTTTTTAAAAAAATTTTATTACAGAAGGTTTGGGCTTACAGAACAATCATGTATAAAATACAGGATTCTCATATACTTCCGCAACACCACTTGCTTTAGTGAGAAAAATTTGTTACAACCGATGATAGCACTTTTTTTTTTTGTAATTCTACTATTTTTTAATAGTAATTACATTTGTTATAATTGATGAAAGATTATTAAAGTAACATCATTGTCCACAGTTTATGTAGGGCTTCCCCCATTTTCCCAGCCACTTATTATAGTCATTTATAATGCATGTCTTTATTTTATTACTTTTCTACCCACACACCGGATAAAGATGGTGTCATTCACAAGGTTTTTATGATCATACGGCCACAAGATGAAGTTAAACAATCGTTACCAAAAATCAAGGCTACTGGATTGCTATCCAACAATTTCAGGTGTTTTCTTCTGGCTATTCTAGTACACTAAAAACTAAAAAGAAATATGTATATAATGAGCCAGTAGTCATAATCATTTGTTAAATCCTAACTTCTTGGTTACAAGTCCTCCCTCACTTTTCATCATTTTTTCAAGCTTTAGGAATATCAGGGCACTGACCATTCTAACTTCTTCGTGCTGAAAAGGGGTGTTGACATTATGAGGTAGAGGAATGAAACTGGTTGTTGCTCTTGAAGAGACTGGTGTCTCTGGATTTTAGGGCTGAGCCCATGACCTTTAAATTCCATTTTATGTTTAAGTTAATGAATGTATCATTATATAGCCAAGGATCCCCGCAATGCAAAGATTAATATTTTCCCCGTTATATAGATGAAGAAACTAAGGCTCACATAGATATATCTCAATAAAATTGCATTAAAAAAAAAAAAAGAAACTGAGGCTCATAGGGTTATTGCCCAGAGACATAATGCTAATAAGCAACAAAGGCAAGATTGGGCCTCGGATTCTTTGTATCATCTGACTGAAGCAAGGAGTTTTTAGGGAGGGAGAAAGTGTTTTAGAACATTTTCCCTATCCAACCACTTGTCATTGTTTCTGGTAAGGTCTGTTTCTGAAAAGGGTATCAAGGAAGCAACCACTTCCGCTCTTGTCCAAGGGCAACAGAAATGAGCCACGCTGTTATCTTTCCAAACAGATCACTCTCCCCCTTTTAAAATGACCCTAAAGTTCTTTGTGGGTGAGTGTTTCCGGATGTCAATTTACTGTAAGCTGCTGATTTACACATTCGTGACCCCTAACTGGTTTTAAGACAGGGTGAAAAACAAACGATCATTTCTAACCAAATGCTGATTTCAGGTTGCTGAGTTCTAAAACAATCTCTTCCCTTGCCCTCCACCATGTCCCACCATAGCCATTGCCTGTGCACCTCTGCTAAGCCCTCAGAATGGAACAATGACCTGTGTCCAACCTCTTGGACATTCCAGCTATAAAACCACATGCCAATTCATCTGTGATGAGGGATTTTCTTTGCTTGGACCAGAAATTTTGGATTGTGCTCCATCTGGACACTGGACAGGGTCCCCACCAACATGTGAAGGTAAGACCACATGTCCGTTCTTTCTCATGGTGGCATTATTGGAATAGAGAATCATCAAGGATACATCTGAAAGTGGTACTGAGTCAAAAGAAAGAACACATTTTCCACAAAGCATGGTAATCTAAATCAGAAGTGTCTCTCTTTCTCCCTCTGAATAAGCCTATAATAATAACTTTAAACATTCCACAGTCTTGTGAAGTGTCTTCCTGCCATTATAGCATTTATCACAATGCTGAAGTCATGAGGGAAGGCACTATCACTCCATTTTAGAGATGAAGAAACTGAGGCTCAGAGAGAATAGGGAACTTGTCCAAGGTCACACTGTTAGTAAGTGATGAAGTTCAGAGACATTTCATTTCTTATAGATTTCTACTCCATTCTTCATTCCTACAGTCACGTTCATTGAGCACAGCTCAGTCCCAGACACTGAGTTTATTTGGGAATGGATGTGATTTAATTGCAGCCCATCAAGAATCTCAGTCTAAATACTCGTGTACTTATTTCTTCCCTCCACTTTTATGTGGATTATAAGCTCCTTGATGACAGGGACTATGCCCTTCTCTTCTTTGTACGAACTGCAGCAACTAGACAGAATAAAATTGGGAGTATGACAAATTTATTTTGAGTTGAAGCTTATTACTATTTACTGGCTAAATTTACTCTAGCACGAACCCTTACTATGTTAGTAGAATTCTCAAAGACAGAGGCTACATCTTTTTGGCATTTGATTCCCCCAAAGCATCTCGCACAGTGTCTAGTGTATTGTATGCTCTAAAATAGAAGTTTAGTGATTAATTAATAGCTCATCTTTAGTTTCAAAAGGCATCACTGTTCCAATTTGTTCAGCACAGTCAGAGTTAGCAAGAAGGAGAGCAGTGGTCATAGCTAATATTTATTGCTTACTGAATAAATATCAACCGTTTCATATGAATCATCACATTTAATCCCTACAACAGTCCAAAAGATGGTTATTATTATCCCCCATTTGAACAATGAAGAAACCTAGGCATTGAGAGGATAAGCAGCTGGCAATGATCTCATAACTAGAAAGTAGTGGAGCCAGGATTCCAGGTCCAATCTGACTACAGGGCTGGCTTTTACCACTATGCTGCAGTGCCCCCCGGTGGCAGGGTTTCTAAATCCCTGATCAATCACTTGTAAGTTTACTCTTTTCCACTACCCCATAGCTTGCAGCTGAAACCCTGTGCTATAGAAATTATAGTGTCTCATGATCAGATGAGAGAATATGTTGATAGAAATCTATTAATGTTATATAAAAAGTCAATTAAAATAGTATTTATTCCTACTTGTGGAATGGGCATTAGATTAGTATTAGCAAAACCAGCATTACTCTTCCCCCCCGCCCCACCACCAGTTATGCACCCTCAAGAAAGTCACTTCCTACCCAAGGGCTTCAGTTTTCTCAATTACAGAAGCAGAGGAGTGGACAAGATTGTCTCTGAAGTCCCTTACCCTGCCAAGAATTCCCTAGATTAAAGGACATAAATGCTATATCTTCTGTCAGAAAGACATACCGCGAGTCACCCGCTCATCGAGGACATTTGCGGGTGATAGGAGTAGGACTTGTAATCATCTTCTCATCCATTTATATCTCACCCACTCTTTTATTTGTTCCATCAACATTTATCATGATCTCTATTTTC
Source organism: Tamandua tetradactyla (assembly GCF_023851605.1). NCBI lineage: Eukaryota > Metazoa > Chordata > Mammalia > Pilosa > Myrmecophagidae > Tamandua > Tamandua tetradactyla. The sequence goes on along the minus strand of NC_135330.1, from coordinate 23,420,263 downwards.
CCACATTCTGTTTTAAGGCAAAAGACTCAAGAATTCTTTAAAAATAGCCCACTAAAGTTTTAAATCATATAAGCAGCCAACATGGCTGTTAAATCCATAACCTCCCAAGCCTCCTTTCCAATCCTCTTTCCTTTACAGGTAGGGGCATTTTCCTCCCACCTTGCGGCCCTCTCCTCCCAGGATCGAGGACCAAGCCTGGCCATTGACAGTTACATTAGCCAGCCATGGGTTTTCATAGATAGAGAAGGCTTAAATATTTACATCACTCTGGGAGATTATGAAATAATTACTTTAGTGAAAATGTTCACAGATTATTTGATGTCTGAGACTTACCCCAATAGACATGTTTAACGTGTTTGGTAATGAAATCAGTCTGCCAGGGATGGATTTACTAATTATTCAAAAGTTTGAGACTACTGAACTGAAATTCAGAATGCCACCTCAGCTACTTGAATGGATGCATATTATAAGGAACCACAATCTTTCAGTGAATAGCCTATCGCTGAAAAATACATGGGCCAGGATTGAAAAGCTAAATACATCACTTTGCATGAGGCAGCACATAGGACTTTAATAAGTTTTTTTTTGTTTTTGTATTAATAGCTAAGCAAAATGACCCTTAACTGACTATGGTATTGCTTACACTATAGCCTTGGATTTATAGGAAAAAATAGTCATTCAGTTTGTCAATTACCCAATATTTATTAATAAACAATAGTCTCATGCCATAGAATCCAAGAGGGAGGAAGTGCAGACACAATATTAAGAGAAATATGTAACTTCCATAATTTACAAAAACCACTTTTGGGAAAAATTATGGTTAGTAAATGAAAACCCATTCAGTCACCTATTTGTCAAACTATTATTTATATTTAGTGCCACCTGATGAGATATTGCAGTGTGAATTGAGGGAGACACAATATTTATGGTTCCTGAGTTTTAGAAGCTTTCCATCCAGTAGAAAAGGGAACATATATTACATGATCTGATAGTGTGCACGTTTAAACAAAAATTTAATGGATTCAGAGGAGATTTCAGCAGGTCAGCAGAGGCTTCAGGGAGGCTATATTAAGTTAGATCCTGGAAGATGGGGGGTATTTTATTCAGTGGAAATGGAAAGAAAGTCAGGACAGTGTGAGCCGAGGCAAAAACACATGAGGCCAGTTCAGGGACTTTATAGGGACTAATATATGCTAAAAACTGTGGAGTAAGAAAACGGACTAGAGATTCAAGTAATAGTTGGGAGAGAAGATAATCATTGCTATTGCAGACATGTTGAATTTGAAGGGATATGGTGCACGGGTGGTTCAGTGGTAAAATGCTCGCCTGCCATGTGGGAGACCCAGGCTCGATTCCCAGACCATGCACCTTTCCCCACCCCCCAAAAAATCACATGAAGGGATAATGGTATATCCAAGAAGAAGTGGTCTCAGGAAGGAGGAAGAACAGAAGTGAAATCCTGGATTGCACCCACTGAAATAAAATAGTGGGAGTAGTGGGAGGCTATAAGTTCTCTGAAGCAGAGAGTATAGAGAGAGGAACATGGAAATATGAATTCTTGTGGGTGACTGCTTAAATCCTTGACTTTCTAATCTTCATGACTTTTACCTGTACTCCTCTCTGCAAGCCCACCATCCCTACTCCTGCCCATGCAGTAAATGACCTGTCTTAATTGTTGTGGAATGCCTGCTGCTTTCACAAACACCTGGCATACAGTAGTTCAAAAAATATTTGTTGAATGCATGAATGAATGAATTCTGGGCAAAATACAATTTTTTCCATAAACCTAAAGGTTATGACACTCTCTATTTGATACTTCAGCCATCAGGTGTCCGGCGTTGTTCGCCCCAGAGCACGGCATCCTGGATTGTTCTGATACTCATGGAGAATTTGGTGTTGGCTCCACCTGCCACTTCTCCTGTAACAAGGGTTTTAAGCTGAATGGGTCCAAGTATGTTGAGTGTACAGCTTCTGGAAGATGGACAGTGCCTCCTCCAACCTGCAAAGGTAAAATAATATATACTCTCCAGGACAATTCTTCATTTGGAAATTTATTCCACAATAATAAACCCATATTCACTTTTATTATGTGACAGGTATTTATTATATTATTATTATTGTGAAAATATCCCTTCTGCTTTTGAAGTGTGTCATCTGTCGGCGTCTAGGGAACACAGAAATGGATAAAAAATTTTACAAGGAGTGACAGGACTTTTTATGTATGTGAATATGCTATGTTTATTTTTAAGAAGAAATTTTGTTCCATATTTTGGTCTCTTTTTCTCAAAGAGCTTTGGTGAGTCAATTGAATAAGTTTTCATAACTTCATTATCAGGAGAAGTTACAAGGAGTGGGGTTACTGGTCCAGTTTTTCAAACTGAAGAACTGAGGCACAGGGAGGTCAACCTTTAGTTTCCTATCTTCCTGTCACATAGCAGGCTGGTAACAGAGCCAGTGGCTTTGTCCTCATCTCAACTTTCATGCTGACCTTTGGCCACAAGACAAGATTACTTCCAAATAAAGCAGGGGAAGGCATACAATCTGCCATGCACTTTGGCTTTTACTGAACTTTTTTTTACACTAGCTGTTCTGTTCTTTTTAAAATATATGATTAGCATTTATTCTCAGTTTCTGCTTATGCCCAGGAGACTCATCTCTCCTAGGATACTCAGATATGTTTTTCTTATCTGATTTTCCATACCTGAAACTAATATTTTCCTTACCTTCCTAGAGGATTACTAGAGACTCACTTGTTATGAAAGGAGTGGAAGGCAGATTGCATGGTATCTTTAATTTAGTTATGCTTCTGTTAATTGGAATCTCTCTATATTGAGACATTTTCTCACAACAGGTATAAAGTCAAGTCCTACTCCAGAGATGCACTGCCCAGCCCTCATCATCCCTGAACATGGAACAATGTCCTGTAGGCATCATTTGGGCACCTTTGGTTTGAATACCACTTGTTACTTTGGGTGCAAAACTGGATTCACACTCACAGGAGACAGTTCTCTCAGATGCAGATCTTCAGGACGATGGACAGCAGTAACTCCAGCCTGCAGAGGTACTGTGAAAAGCAGGTGGTTCTGACGCTGTCTTCTTGCAGGCACTCAAGTCTGCCATTGCAGCTGTGTGTTGAAATCCCACCCAGCTCCAATGACTACTTCCAGTAGCAGTCCGTCCACAAAAGCCCCACCAATTCCTTATCTCTACCAACTCCAATCAGAAGTAATGTGCAACAGGCACATTGCTTCTTACTTTTCCCAGGTCACAAGCTAATGCTCTAATGCCCAAGTATTCAAAGGAAGAAACATTTGTAAATGTCCAAAATATGCTAGAGCAATAAGCATGTGACCATTTGAAGCCAGCTATATAAATTGTAAAATATAAGTTAAATTTCTATTAATTATGTGACAGTATAAACATAAATATATTTATGCTGAAACCTAACTAAATTTTTTCATAATTGAAACCTAAATAAAAAGATAAACCAGGTGTCACACAACCTGAAGAGGTATAACACTGTACACAAAGCATTGAGACCTATGTCTCGTTCATCTTTGTGTCCGTCCAGAGCACAGCATTGTGCTTCGCAAATGTCACTATTGTTCAACAATATTTATTTGAATTAAATTTCATCTCCTGAACTTTAGTTTCCTATCCATAAATTCGGGACAGTAATCTGCTGTTCTCTGAAAAATAAAGAGAATGGTGGTTTCAACTTCTTTCAAATGTTGACAAAGTTTAGTCATGCTGAACACTTAAGTATTTTAATTAATACATACTGACATGCCAGAGAGCTTCCTATTGCCAATGGTAGTAATAATGGCAATAATATTTTTGAGAAGCAAATTTTTGTGAAGAGTATTTTTGGAGGTAAGATTGATCATCCCTCAGCAGATATTTATTGAATGCCTTCTATATGCCTGTCCTTGTTCTGTGAGTACCATTCTTTGAGTGAATATTTTAGTCTTTTTTTTAACATACAATCATTCCATTCTACATATATAATCAGTAATTCACAATATCATCACATAGTTGCATATTCATCATCATGATCATTTCTTAGAACATTTGCATCAATTCAGAAAAAGAAATAGAAAGACAACAGAAAAAGAAATAAAATGAAAACAGGAAAAAAATTATACATACCATACCCCTTACCCCTCCCTTTCATTGATCACTAGCTTTTCAAACTAAATTTATTTTAACATTTGTTCCCCCTATTATTTATTTTTATTCTATATGTTCTACTCATCTGTTGACAAGGTAGATAAAAGGAGCATCAGACACAAGGTTTTCACAATCTCACAGTCACATTGTGAAAGCTATATCATTATACAATCATCATCAAGAAACATGGCTACTGGAACACAGCTGAACGTTTTCAGGCAGTTCCCTCCAGCCTCTCTATTACATCTTGAATAACAAGGTGATACCTACTTAATGTGTAAGAATAACCTCCAGGATAACCTCTCAACTCTGTTTGGAATCTCTCAGCCATTGATACTTTGTCTTCTTTCTGAGTGAATATTTTAGTATATGTGATGTTGGAAGAGTTGGTATGAATAGAGAAAGTGACATTTCTTTCTGACCATTTAAATTCTACCTCATTGTTTTGGTTATCTGCTTCCAGAACACAATATGCCAGAAATGGAATGGCTTTTAAAAAGGGAATTTAAGTTACAATTTACTGTTCTAAGGCCATAAAAATGTCCAAACTAAGGCATCCAGGGACAGATACCTTGACTCAAGAAGGGCTGATGGGTCCAGAACATGTCTGTCAGGAGGGAAGGCACTGTGGCTGGCATCTGCTGATCCTTTGGCTTCTGGTTTCAAACAGCTTCCTGAGGCCATTTTCTTCCTGCATCTCTAAAGGTCTTGATCTGTTTCAGCTCTGAGCTCTCTCCAAAATGTTTCCCCTTTCAAAGGACTCCAGTAAACTAATCAAGACCCACCGTGAATGGGCAGAGTCACATCTCCATCTAATCAAAAGGCCACACCCATAATTGAGTGGGTCAGTCTCCATGGAAACAAACTAATTAAAATTTCCACCCTAAACAATAATTGAATCAGGATTAAAAGACATGGCTTTTTGGGGTACCCAACATCTTCAAACCGGCACACACACCTACTGGAAATTATAGCTAGGTTACAAATGAAACCAAAACACCTTTTATATTCAATTTATGTGTTTGTTTCTCCTACATTCTTCTTTCTGCAGCTATCAAATGCTCCGAGCTGCATGTTATCATGCCAATAGTGATGAACTGCTCCAACCCCTGGGGAAACTTCAGCTATGGGTCAACCTGCATGTTCCATTGTCCAGAGGGTCAAGTTCTTAATGGCTCAGCAAGATCAGAATGTCAAGAGAATGGACACTGGTCTACTATAATGCCAACCTGCCAAGGTACATTTTTTATATGGGTTCGAAAATGTGGAAAATAACAAAATTAGTGTTTCTTCTCTGTCTGTTCCTGACAGTGGTCTCACTTTCCATCATGGGGTTTCCACTGAACTTAATAAACGCTCCACAAAAAATCAAGCAGAATTTCCTTGCCTTATACAAAGAGGTGGGAATTAAATTCAGTGACTGGTGAGACAGTCACCACCCCATTTTCAGCACTCACATTGTGAAGTGAATCCTCTCATTTCTTTACAATCAGTGTTTGACACATCTAGAAGTTTCATCATGCCTGGGGGTTATTATATGTATGTATAAACTGAGGGTTATTATATGTATATTCCTTATATATCACCCTATAATACTTTTATTTACTTCATATCTCTAAAAATACCACAAAACTTCTTTAATTAAGCTCCATCTGTTTGCAAGGTTTATTTCATTATTTTTTTTAGAAAAAAATTATTTTTCCTAGTACCTTGTTATGACTTCTTTTTGTTGCAGAACTGCGTCTACCATATAATTCCTTTTGGGGGGGGGCTTACCCTGATTCCTTTGGAAATTTGCGTTTTACATTTGAACCTTAGGAATAAAATAGGGCCCTACTTCCCATTCTAATACAGTAGTTTTATGACTTTCATATTTCTTGTGCAAAAAAAAGGTCAACACTGCCATGGCCTTTGATGACCCTACTTGATTGCACATCTTAGAATTTTGGGGCCCCTCTTGGAAGAATGAATGGTCTTTGCACAATATATCTTGTCTGTGTTTGTGTGCTTGATTTACAGAAGGGCCATTGACTACCCAGGAAGCCTTAGCTTATTTTGGTGGCGCAGTGGCTTCTACAACTGGTCTGGTGATGAGTGGGATACTCCTGGCTTTGCTAAGAAAACGTTTCAGACAAAAAGGTAAACAGGAAAAGATGGTTACTTAACTGTAATTGCATCATGGATGTGTATGAATTTTTACAAGTTCATTTGTTTAATTAGAAGAGGCAGTTTGTTGGCTACGATGTACTTTGCAACAACTCAGAGTATATATGTATATGTAAGCGTGTATTCATTTTTCATTCTGTGGGCGCTTCTATGAACCAAATTAAAGGTCCTTTTTAAAAATTACTTTTGACCCCCTAAGATCAGGAACAAGACAAGGATGTCCACTATCACCACTATTATTCAACATTGTGTTGGAAGTTCTAGCCAGAGCAATTAGGCAAGAAAAAGAAATACAAGGCATCAAAATAGGAAAGGAAGAAGTAAAACTATCATTGTTTGCAGACGATATGATACTATATGTAGAAAACCCAGAAAAATCCACAACAAAATTACTAGAGCTAATAAATGAGTACAGCAAAGTAGCAGGCTACAAGATCAACATTCGAAAATCTGTAGCTTTTCTATACACTAGTAATGAACAAGCTGAGGCGGAAATCAAGAAACGAATCCCATTTACAATTGCAACTAAAAGAATAAAATACCTAGGAATAAATTTAACCAAAGAGACAAAAAACCTATATAAAGAAAACTACAAAAAACTGTTAAAAGAAATCACAGAAGACCTAAATAGATGGAAGGGCATACCGTGTTCATGGATTGGAAGACTAAATATAGTCAAGATGTCAATCCTACCTAAATTGATTTACAGATTCAATGCAATACCAATCAAAATCCCAACAACTTATTTTTCAGAAATAGAAAAACAAATAAGCAAATTTATCTGGAAGGGCAGGGTGCCCCGAATTGCTAAAAACATCTTGAGGAAAAAAATCGAAGCTGGAGGTCTCGCGCTGCCTGACTTTAAGGCATATTATGAAGCCACAGTGGTCAAAACAGCATGGTATTGGCATAAAGATAGATATATCGACCAATGGAATCGAATAGAGTGCTCAGATATAGACCCTCTCATCTATGGACATTTGATCTTTGATAAGGCAGTCAAGCCAACTCACCTGGGACAGAACAGTCTCTTCAATAAATGGTGCCTAGAGAACTGGATATCCATATGCAAAAGAATGAAAGAAGACCCATCTCTCACACCCTATACAAAAGTTAACTCAAAATGGATCAAAGATCTAAACATTAGGTCTAAGACCATAAAACAGTTAGAGGAAAATGTTGGGAGATATCTTATGGATCTTACAACTGGAGGTGGTTTTATGGACCTAAAACCTAAAGCAAGAACACTGAAGAAGGAAATAAATAAATGGGAGCTCCTCAAAATTAAACACTTTTGTGCATCAAAGAACTTCATCAAGAAAGTAGAAAGACAGCCTACACAATGGGAGACAATATTTGGAAACGACATATCAGATAAAGGTCTAGTATCCAGAATTTATAATGAGATTGTTCAACTCAACAACAAAAAGACACCAACCCAATTACAAAATGGGAAAAAGACTTAAACAGACACCTACCAGAAGAAGAAATACGGATGGCCAAGAGGCACATGAAGAGATGCTCAATGTCCCTGGCCATTAGAGAAATGCAAATCAAAACCACAATGAGATATCATCTCACACCCACCAGAATGGCCATTATCAACAAAACAGAAAATGACAAGTGCTGGAGAGGATGCGGAGAAAGAGGCACACTTATCCACTGTTGGTGGGAATGTCAAAGGGTGCAACCACTGTGGAAGGCAGTTTGGCGGTTCCTCAAAAAGCTGAATATAGAATTGCCATACGACCCAGCAATACCATTGCTAGGTATCTACTCAAAGGACTTAAGGGCAAAGACACAAACGGACATTCGCACACCAATGTTTATAGCAGCGTTATTTACAATTGCAAAGAGATGGAAACAGCCAAAATCTCCATCAACAGAAGAGTGGCTAAACAAACTATGGTATATACATACGATGGAATATTATGCAGCTTTAAGACAAGATAAACTTATGAACCATGTAATAACATGGATGGACCTAGAGAATATTATGCTGAGTGAATCCAGCCAAAAACTAAAGGACAAATACTGTATGGTCCCACTGATGTGAACGGACATTCGAGAATAAACTTGAAATATGTCATTGGTAACAGAGTTCAGCAGGAGTTAGAAACAGGGTAAGACAATGGGTAATTGAAGCTGAAGGGATACAGACTGTGCAACAGGACTAGATACAAAAACTCAAAAATGGACAGCACAATAATACCTAATTGTAAAGTAATCATGTTAAAATACTGAATGAAGCTGCATCTGAGCTATAGGGTTTTTTTTGTTTTTGTTTGCTTGTTGGTTTGTTTGTTGTTGTTGTTTTTTACTATTATTACTACTTTTATTTCTTTTCTTTATATTAACATTTTATATCTTTTTCTGTTGTGTTGCTAGTTCCTCTAAACCGATGCAAATGTACTAAGAAACAATGATCATGCATCTATGTGATGATGTTAAGAATTACTGAGTGCATATGTAGAATGGTATCATTTCTAAATGTTGTGTTAATTTCTTTTTTTTTTCTTTCCGTTAATAAAAAAATTAAAAAAAAATTTAAAAAAATTAAAAAATTACTTTTGAAATTTGCCACCATGGTAGCTTATAAGATTACAACTGTCTCAGCTAAATTTTTGAGATCTAACTCATATGTATTTGAGTGTAAGCATTTTTTTTTTTTGTATTCTTTTGAGATTAAATTTTGACCAGCATCAACATGGTAGAGTAGAGGAGGGAGTATGTTCAAAGATCAACATATATAACTTTTTAACACTATTTTAAAGCCAGCATAACTGACTACTTTGATTGTGAGTTGATCTTTTTTTAGATATTTTTAATTAGGAACCCACCTATGTATTTTCCTCTCTCTGCAGCTTTCTGCATTTTTAGCCCCTTTTCTCTTGTTAGCTGTCAACTTGTGCTCCATAAAGGCTTGGCAGTAGCAGAGGACAGAAAGGTCACCTGGGATTTTCCTGCTGTGAATGACAAAATTCTTTTGGATGAAAAAGACACTTGAATGATGCTTTATGTTAGTGCTTTTTTTTTGCAAATGTCCCTTTGAAGTCTCACAAACCCCCTGGGAGAGGACTGCTGTTATTCTTCTTTTAAGACAGACTTGTTGTGCCAGGTCACCCGGGGAGTAGTGGCAGAGCCAAGAGTCAAGCCCAAAGCTCTTCTACAGACTGAGGATTAGTACCTTCTAAGACCTCTCACTGGGCTGATTTGACCTCTAGCTAAATGGCTGTGGCAAATGCTACCTGCTGCCTTTCCTGAGGCCACAGGAGGGCTTTGCGCAGCTGAGATTTGGGTGGTTGCCCAGAAGCGTGCCACTCAAAGCTTAGTCCACAGTTGAGCAGCATCAGCATCACTGGAGTCTCTTAGAAATGCAGGTTCTCAGGTTCTGCCCAGACCAGTTCAGTGGAGTATTGTTGTCTGTGCTTTAACATGCCTTTCAAATGTTTCTGATGCACACTACATTTTGAGAAGCACTGCTTTAGAAAATTTACTTTAGATTGTTGTTTTTCAAACCGTGTTCCCCCCAAAAAATGGGTACCTGGGCTCCAGTAATTGTTCTGGGTGCTCCCTGGAGAGGTCAAGTGAGTTTGGGAAAAATTGCATTTACCTACCCTCTTGAAGGTGTAGAAGGCATGTTAGTAAAACATGGGATCTGTTTAATTGTATTTAACCCACCAAATCCCAAATTAGACTGTGAAGGTTTTTTGTTTGTTTGTTTTTTTAAGGAAACTAGTGTTCCAGGGACCACAGGAAACACTCTTCTTGGCCAAGGGTGACCTTAGGACAGCTCAAGTATGACTTTTACTCCCTGTGAGGAATCAGGATGAAAAACTATGTGTGATATTGTCAGTTCTTAATTTTTGTAGCTCAGGCCTGCCAGGAAACTTTGATAAAGCTTCAAGGTGACACTGTCAAATACAAACAAGTCTGTCAGCCTTCCTGAAATGCATGTCATTTGGAATAAGTGCTTTTAATTCTAGAGTTAGAATGGGAATAACTCTTCCTTCTTAAGTGAGATTGATTTCAGAAGAGCATTACATCTTACATAGCACTTGATAAGTGTTAAGGGAACATAAGAATGTTGACTATGTAGTCATGGATTTTCAGTCTCCTTGTGAGATTTTAGCCTTTTTTTTTTTTTCCAGTTTGGGACTTTTTCCCCTTCTGTACTGGACAATGATTGTTGAATAGATTTTTGAGGAAATTTTAAAAACTTTATCCAAAATATTTTTGGCACATTTTAGACCCCGGAAGTATATGTAAGCACATAAAACACTAAAAATCTCTAAGGTTTTAATGACATTGTTACGTCAATCAACATCTGCTTGTCTAGTGATAAATCTTTTTATAAGTGTGTACATAGGTACAAAATGTTACTTTTTAAGATACATAAAATGTCGTAAGCTAATTGAGATGTCTGTTAAATAGGATAGGCAGACTGAGAAATTAGGATTTTGTATATTCGCATTTGTATTCGGCTTCCAACTCAGGATTCTGTACTTGAGAGTTTTTTCTTTACAAATGTTTTTTTGCCACTTTAAAGTCTGTTGACTGCACCTCATAAACGTACTTAGAATATTTTGCCCATTATGGAAAAAAATTTAACCTTGTAAATCTGTGCTCTGCTACTGTAGCAATTTTTCTTTGTGTTATCTATTTTTGTAATCACCTGTGGCCCATCATTTATTTTAATTCACATTTCTCACTAATTATGGTAACAGGGAGAGAGACATCTAGATCATAAGTTGAATTTATAGTATTTCAACCAATCTGTGAAGGTAAAAACAACACTGTTGCCTTGAAATAATCCAACCTATGATAATGGGGAACAAATATGCATCTGGAAATCCATCCTAGGAGGTGAAGTCATGGCAAGCTCCTTCTGGCTTTTCATGTAACTCTTAACCAGAACCAGCCCAGTGGCACCCGCCAAAGGAGTATGTGTGGTGAATTACCAGTGTACAAAAGAGCTTTAGTTTTTCCACTAGTTCTAACCTACTAGCTTTTTATTTACATGTGTACTATATTTGTTTACAGCTTGATGGAGGATATATAATTTTAAAACTTGGTTTAATAAACATTTAACCCACATCACCCCACACCCCCCAAAGAAGAAAATTAGGTCAAACTAAGTGATTTTGTGATGCAGAATCACTTCACTCATCATCAAACATAATCACTTGGGAAGCTATATAAATTTAGATTTTCATATGGGGGGCTTGGGGCGGGACCTGGAAATCTGAATTTTTCAAAAGCCTTATACCAAAATTCTGAAAATGCCGGTTTTCAGATTGGCATTTGGAAGTCTCTGGTCTAGGTGAACTTAGATTATCACCACAACCAAAAAGATAAGTGTCTTGCTTCCCTCCTTCACTCACTCCTTCATTTATTGATCTGCTAGGTTCCAGGACCCAAAATGATGGTTCCTGACATCAAGGAGTATATTATCCAGTAGGGGAGAGAAACAAATTAAATCAATGCTAATACTGTAGTGTGACTATTATGCTAGGACAAAAATATAAAGTATAAATATATAACAAAAATATATATATTATTGGAACACAGAATATGTGTATCTAAATCAGACTGATAGGCCAGAGGAGAAGGCTTTTTTGAGGTTACAAGTGAAGAACAAGAGGGACTTGGCCAGGAAAAAAAATGTAGAGTTCTAGCAGAGAGAACGGCATGTGAAAAGACATGAAAAAGTGAAGCAGCTGGAAAAATGCAACAGTGCATGGAAAGAGTTCAACAGTTCAATGCATCTGAATTAAAAGGGGCTTGTAGAGGAAGTAGAGGGTGAACATAGAGGTGTAAGGAACTGACTACTTATTAATGACCTTGTGTAATAAGCTAAGGGATCTGCACAATCTCCTGAAAACTTGTGGAGCTGATGAAGGATTTAAGCAGGAAAAGTGACGAAATGGATGATGATCCTCTACAAGGGAAATTGTGTTTATCAGACTGTTCATCAGTTCAAGAGCTTTGGCCTGGAATAGAAGAAGGGGACAGCCCATCCTTCAAAGTTTAAAACATCTTTTCTCTATCTGTCCCAGGCACTGAGCCTGCCCATAAGTTCATAAGCTTCTATTATAAACCAACGGAACTCTTCCTCATTGCTCCTCGTGGAAAGTGACCAAGGGCATCAAAGAGGTCAGATGTGTACGCTTCAGTTAGACACAGCTACCTATCATAACTTGCCAACCCAACCAAAACCATTCTAGCCAATCCTACAGAACACCTAGGATAATGTATAAGATCCTACAAAAGTTCCATTCACTAGGGTAACTTTCCAGAAACCTACAATCTGCAGATGGGTTCCTGGGCCTGTTAAGTCCTGAAACCTAGAGGACCCAACCACTTCAGAACATCAGCTAGTTCCATCTCCCTACCCCATATTATTGACAGCCCCATTCAAATGAAAAATTTAGAACGGCCATAGACTAAACACATCTGAAGAGAGAGATAGACCAAGGGTGATGGTGGAGTTATACAGAGAAGGTAGGGTTTAACATATGAATATGATTGCTAAATCATTAAATTGATATTTCTTTTAGTCTCCAGTATCTTAGAGCAGCTAGAAGTAAAAACCTAAAATTGTGGAATTGTAACTCACACCAAACTCTGCTATCTGTTTTACAACTAATTGTTGTGCAGTGCTTTGAAATTTATTGTTTTGTATATATGTTATTTTTTCACAAAAAAAAAGTCGAGTGTGATGATAAAAAAAATTTATTCCTTCTAACCTCCTATATTCTGGAGCAGCTAGAAGGAAACATCTGAGAGGATGGTATGGTAGCTCATGACAAACTCTGGGATCTGTCCTGTAGCTACTTGTTGAAGAATGCTTTGAAACTATTGGTTTTTCCTTTCTTTGCTTTGTATATATGTGACATTATACAATTTAAAAAAAAGTTAAAAACAAAACCAAACCAAAGAGGTCAGGAACATGCAAATTCAGGGAACTGAAAGTGGCTATATTAAAATACCTGATGGAGCTCCTATTGACTTGAATTTCAATATCTGTTCTTAACTGCTCAGGGGTAGAAGCACTTGTTCTCTCTTACTCTTTCTCCAATCACAAGATATCATACATTAAGGCTGTTTTTCCAAATATCCTTTATATAGAACTCTGTGAATGGGTGACTTGGGCATTAGACAAAAGGGATTAGCTAAAAAAGGCTCAACAACCAAAAAGATATACCAAGAGCTACAGCCAATCCCTCCATGCAAAATTTGTGCTAACTTAACCAAATCCACAAGGTGGAAGCAAGAGCCCCTAGACATGGCTTCCAATCTCCATAATCATGCAGGAATCACACTGTCCCTGGCTTTTCCAACACGTTCTTCCTTTTGTTTTGAGACATTTTCTTGTGAATCCTCCAAACTGTGGAGAGAGACCAACAGCCCCCCCCCATCCTCCAATATCTCTAATAATAAACACATTTATTGGAGGTGGGGAATTTTCCTTGTGTCTGTCTCTATTTGGTATCTGACTTCCTAGGATTCTATGGTCAAATAATAGGAAAATGCTGCATACTATGACCCCTGTAGTAAATTCAAAATGCACACTGAAACTTAATAATGCCTGTAATAAGTATCTTTCTCATCGTCTTTTTTTAAAAATATGGGATGCTTCACAAATTTGCATTTCATCCCTGTACAGAGGCCATGCTAATCTTCTCTGTGTCATTTCAATTTTAGTATATGTGCTGCCAAAATGAGCATTCTCATCATCTTTTAACCTAATATTTTCTAAGCATATGTAGCTATGAGACATTCTTTCCCTTTTATCTCCTATCGGGTGATTGACAGGCCTGTTAACATGTCTGAAGTTTCTACTATTCCAGTCACTGGCTTGTGCTAAGACAGGGGCCCCTGCTCACACTTGTTCCCTGGGAAAGAAAACATAGTTATGTAAGTATGGATTTGTTTATGCAATTAGCTCACTCAGCTAATGGCCAAGGCAATGGGATACAGGCTACAGCAACAGGAGGACTTCAAATGTCAAATAAATTGGTTGCAAGAATCAACGATCTGAACAATAATAAAGAATATATAGCTAAGAGGCTGAAGGCAAAGATCAGAAGCATGAGAAGTTAACACTAAAAAGGAGGAGAAAGAAGGCAAGAGGACTCTGAAGTTAAAAATCGTCAAATGTTTAATGTTAGCACAAAAGAGATATTCCCAACATACCCCTATGATCAGCCCATTTGCAAATGAGTCTACTGACTTGTCCCAGTGATTACTATCACTGATGGACCTTTTCCTTTATACTTATTTCTTTTCAACCAACCACTCATGTCTTCTCATCTATTTCAGATGATGGGAAAAGCCCCTTGAATCCTCAAAGGTAAGATGGCAATGTTTCATGATTTGGGGAAGTTTTTCAAGTTTGGTTTTTAAATTCAGGATAATATAGCAGAATGATCATACTTAATGCCCCCCCTTTACAATATCTTTTGCAATGCCCTCTTTACTATTCTGAAGTAAAATATACAGATAATATATCCTAATCACACAGAATTTTTAAAAGAATCAATATATGCCCTTATTATAATATAAAGAAGAAAATGGGGAGAGTGACTTATAATACACATAAGATGCTAACGCTTGTGTACGACACTAGCAGATGTTAGAAGGTCACCAGAAGCTATCACCATTGGGTAGAATCACGGTGACGACAACTGCCACAAAGGCAGACTGATGGGGGGATTTTGTATTGGCAGCTCCAACAGTGTGGGAGGCATCGCTGACACCAACTCGATTTTTACTTCCGGTAGAGATGTAAAACCTTTTATAATCTTCCCTCCATTTATGGCAAATTCATTTTAAAAGATGCAAAAAATATATAAAATCTACATATAAATTTCATAAAGTGGTGCAAGATGTTAAGCAGTGTTGTATGTCCTGTGCTTTTAGGACCTCCAGCACCCCTGGCAACTGCCCACTAAATGCCAGTAGAACCCTTTGACAATTATGAAAACCAAAAATGCCCCTATGGTGAAGTCCTATCATTCTTTGAAAAACTACTGCCTGATGATCAATTATCAAGGCTGGGAACTTTGTAACTATGCCCTCTCACCAAGAAGAGGTTGCATCCTTAATTAGCTAAGTTACCCACTTAACATGAGTGCAAAATATAATGCAGACTATCCAGCACTGTAAAGTGCAAATCTCAAAAATCATTTTGACTGTTATTTTTCTTTTCTTTTAAAAAAGAGATTTCCAGGGGTGGGGTAGCAATATATGGCTTCTGGAGATATTCTGTGTTGGGCATGAAATTTCTGGGTTGTTGAGAACTAAGCAGTATATGGCAGATTATCCTGTTTCTCTTCTTTAGCCACCTAGGAACATATGGAGTTTTTACAAATGCTGCATTTGACCCAAATTAAGGTAAGTAACCTATGAAGATATTTTTGAAGGAAAGAGAAGGGTAAGGGAAAGACAAGAAATACAGAGCATGACTTTTATTTATAATATGTATGTATTAAATTTTAAGTGTGTATTAAATTTCCAGGCTATGAAGGAAGTGTGTTGGCAATAGGGGAACGATATGGTGGTATAGTGACAATAGAAAGTGAGTTTATATGAGGATTTCCATTTCCTCCAGGATGGAAAATATTCTAGCAAGACATAACATTTCAGGATGTGTGATATTCTCACTAACAGTTGCTCGGTGGCATTGACATTGTGGCCTTTCCAGAAAAGCAGAAGTCTTATGACCACTGGAGTGAGCGTACAAACATTTATGGAACCACCCCTCTGTGCTCCTGCTGGGAAAACAAAAATAACCTGCACCATCCCTCTCCCAAAAAACTCAGTGAATAGTTGAGTTTTCTAGGAAAAATATCCTGAAGGACGGAATGCGTGAATCCTGAAAATTATATTGAGCCTCATGAAATAGAAATGATGAGAGTTTTCTTTATCTTTTTTAAAGAAAGATAATTATTTGAATTTTTGTTTGTTTCAGAAAAACTTCCTTCTCTTGGCCATTTCATTCAACCTCCTCAGGATCCCGTATTAGAACACCAGGCTTCCTTCTAGCCTTGACTTCAACCACAGAGCATTCACTGCAATTTTCTATAAATGCCTGTGAATAAAGGTCATGGAATTTCCTTTAGTTTGGCCTTAATCCAGAGTGGAAGGATGGACCGCAATCCTAAAATCTCTACCACCCTTCCTGCACCACCTCTTCTGTGCCTCCAACACAAGCAGCAGAAACCAGGAGCTTCTATGTGGTCTATGGTCTTTGCATTACCGGTTAGTCAAAGAGGCTGGAGCATTTGACTCCTTAGGAGATCAAGACTGTGGAGAAATAAAAACACTTGTTTATTTTTGTACTGGAGGAAGTCATCCTCTACTTTGGAAGGCAGGCAGCGCTTCCGACTTGCGGGAATTCTTGTAGGATCTTCTGGGACCTCCTGTGGATGCCGGTTACAAGGGCTCTTACACCTCTGCTCCTGATGCTTCCAGAGAGGTCTCTGGGTGGCACCAGAGGTTACTGAGGACCAAGAATCAAGACAGGATGCCACGTGTCACTGTTGACTTTACCTTCTCCCCCAAAGGGTCCAAAGACCAATATACAAATATATAATTAAAAGAACTTCCTTCCAAAGCTATGTTCTTCTATTTGATGTTTTGTTCAATAGGGTCTGTGCACATCACTTAACCATTAATGTGATGCCTGGGTATGGCTATCCCAATATATAGCTCAGCAAATATCTACTATCCACTCCCTTCCTCAAAGAGAAAATCCGAGAAGTAGAAAGTCTTCATTACCTTACTGTTCTACAGAGAAGAACAGGTGTATTTTACATTCTTTACATCACACAGTTACTAAATAGGTCATTGAAAGTTACACTGTAGTTATCTGGCATTGATGCTAAAAAAAAAAAGAGAGAGAGCCAAATAATGTCATTGGCTTATTTCTGTGAAATGTAATGCAATGATTATGTCATGTGGACTGAATAACATATAATTAAAACTGCAAATAAAAATAGTAAAACAGTCTAATCACTCAAAAAAGATTACAATCATTTTGCAAGAATTGTGGAAATAAACCTTGGAATCTGGGGACACTGCTTTTTTAAAGTTTCTTTGAAGTGTTGTCAATAGCATCTCTATTTACTATGTGCCAATCACCAGGTGAGGTATTGTAAAACAGCTGTTCGCAATCCCATCTCCTAAGTATTGCCTGCTAGACCGACTGATCTCTGCCGTTTCTCCCTTGTAGTAGAACAGTCACTAATCTGGTTGCTCTTCCTAAGACCTCTTGTCACTGAGGGCAGTGACCTCACCAACCCCCAGCCTGGAAAGGCTCCAGGAAGTAGGGCGGGGAGGGAGGGTCGGGGAGGGCAGTCAGAGGCTGCAGAGGCGGCTGGAGTTGCTAAAGCCGGGAAGGACGCTGCCACTCGCAGCCCCTGTGAGCTCACTGCAGCGGCGACAGCTCAGCTGAGCCGGCACAGTTGGCAGGCTGAGGCGAGCTCTGCCCCAGGTCCTGGAGCTGCTGCGAGGAAGGGCAGGAAAGGAACTATGTTCCCAGGCTGCCCGCAGCTCTGGGTCCTGGTGGTCCTGGGCGCCAGCTGGGCAGGATGGGGGACCCAAGAGGCTGACGCAGCGCAGATCAGACAGTTCTACGTGGCTGCCCAGGTCATCAATTGGACTTACCACCCTCAGTCCCAAGACCCAAGGTAATTAGGGTGTAGGGTCCGGTGGCCTCCTCTATTTCCTTTGGAGGGTGTTCCCCTTTCAATTCTTTGGCCTTTTTTTTTTTTTTTTTTTAACTTCAGCTTAGTAAATACAGGTAATAGGAGAGTATAAAGAATGAAACAAACTTGGTGGAAGCTAATTTTGTCTTCAATAATATAGTTTATCATTCTTGGGAGATAGAAAACATTCACTTTTGACTGTTAGATGTGTTTGCAAGAGTGTGTTCTCAATATAGTTTTATTAGTAAGTTTGGTTATTGACTTCATATATTGAATCAAAAGCACCAGAAACCAGGAGCTAGTTCCCTCATTAACCTTTCCTGCCAGCTCCTGCTCCAAAGTAAGTCTAGTCTTTTTCTTTTTTTTCCTTTTGGGTGCATGGTCCGGGAATCGAACCCGGTCTCCTGCACAGAAGGCAAACATTTGACCACTGAACCACCCATGAACCCTAGTCTATTCTTTTTATAGAACTTCTATTACATATTATTTATTCCATTGTCCACAGAGTTTCATCTTCTGAAACTAAAGTTGTATACTTCATACTTTATTATAAGCAGATTATTTAATAACTGCTGCCATAATTTTGTTACTTTCTTATAAACGACTTTTAAGACATCATCATTTTTGTTCTTTTACCTCTTTTCAGCCTCAAATTTGCCTTATTCATGCTACTGGATTGGATTCTTATCCACTCCCTGGGCTACGGAGTACCCTGGCTATCTTATGAGGGTAACTCTCAAAAGACAGGTATAGCTAAGAGGAGGTTTAAATCACATGAAATGTTATTTTGAGTTGCAATTGAGTTTCTAATTGGAACGTTAAAAATAAGTGTTCCCAGAAAATAATCAAATCCTAGGGTATACTCAATACTTCCAATTAGTTATATTTATATTTGTTTAAGTGGTAAATCTCTGAGGATGACTCAATTATTTATTTTTTTATTCTACTTAACATCACAGTTTTAGATGATTGAGAAAGATGTGTTCCTCTTTCATGATTACAAAACCAAAGCTATCTGCCAAGAAATAATGTAATATTTTGAGAGTCCTTTAGTATGCCGCATTAACCTTTAAAAATTTCATTGTAACCGGGCTCTTTTGGAGGGCATTAAATACTGTCTTCATCTTGGTATAATAAGAAACCCCTCTTTTTTTAAAAATAATAATTTTCAGTATTGCATTTCTAGATTATAATCTAGGCCACACCCACACATTTAGGGTACTATGGTTAACTAAAACCCTAAAGAAAAGAACAGTGTTTCCCACACTGATCTTTCCTGCTCATGGGTAGAAAACTCACTTGGTTGCTGGCTTCTCTGTAGCTTGCTGTGCTATGCTCAGGAGTTTGTTGTCCCTTCTCTAGTTAACACTTGAAAATAATAAGCAGAATTCTCGAGGTAGAACCACATAGGTTTGATTCACGTGGTGAGTTCATAGAAAACCATGACTTGTCATCCTGTCCTCTCAGTGGCTGAGTTTCTAGAATTCTGTGAAGAGTCACTTCTCTGCTATCAACTACCGAGTAAAGAACACAGAAAGTTAACCCAGACCAACTGCAATGTCTTTAACCTCAAATAATGTCAGTTCTTTCTGGTATTTTCATGTGAAAAATCTCATCTGAATAGTAGGGTATTTAAGCTAAGGACTTTTTCTAAATTGTTCTGTCTCTGGAGCTGAATGATAAGTCACTGGAGGGAAACCAACACAGACAAATCCTCATCCTTTGTCACAGTGCATTTTAGTAGAAGGTAGAGATCTGTGCACTTATTTCATCTAATATCAGCAGGACAATGCCTTTTGGAGGTGAAGTTTATCTATTATTCTTGGTTTAGATTGGAGGAGAATGTTTTCAAAAATCTTTTAAGGAAACATTCAATCACTCGCACGCATGTAGTAAAATATATAAGGGAAAAAGATACATGTATATTTTTTCTATGTTTATATATGCTATCAAGTTTTATATCTTTTTGTTATTATTAACAAATCATTTTACATAGTCTTCATAGATGGAAAAGTCATCATGCACATTGTTTATATTCATATAATCTTTCACTTTATATTCATAAAGATTATTTTCCAATGGGAATCCAATTGTCTAAATCAAAACATATATACCTGAGCATGAATATATAATATCCACAATGAAACATGTTAGGAAACTTACTCCTATGGAATGTACTCCATAAGACTGATTTTTCTTAGTAAAGATTTTAGACCATATTCTATATTCCTGTATTTAAAGAGGAAAGATTACTTTTCAGTTGTACTAAAATAAATAATTAATTTAAATGGAGTTTCATCTCAGGGTCCTGAACTAACATAGACTTCTAGGATCACCGGGTTCTAAGAAATCTGAGACATTATTTAATTGATTTTCCACTTCATGTCTTTCACTTTTCCCCACTTCCTCAGCACCAATACCAAATGGTTGTCTAATCTCTATTGAATGCTTCCAGTAACTGAGAACTCACTACCTCAAGCAGCTAGCAATTCCAAAAATAAATGCTCACGCTTCTTTTAATTCTATCCCAAAATGTTACCACAGTTCTGTATCTCACATATGAACAATTATGTGAGCTTTACCACAATGACAGGTTTTTCTGTTCACTGGGAAAATCTGTGGACTAACAACCAACTTTTATCACACTTTAAAAGTAATATTAAAGGCTAACATTCAATGACCACATATAATGTGCCAGCTCTAAGCCCTTGGCATGTGTCAACATATTTGACATTTCTCAGTTTTGTGAGGGAGGTCTTACTATTATTTCCTTTCACAAGTTGTAGAAACTGAGGCACAAATGGACAAGTAAACTCTGCAAGTTCATACAGTTAATAAGGGATGGAGACAGGATTCAAATGTAGACGCTCTGACCCACAGCCTGTGCTTTTAGGCAGTGTGTTATATAGAAGTCATGGCAAATGTGGTTGGTATCCCAGCCCCTTATGCCCTCCTTAGAGCAGGACCACTCACTCTGGATTATAACATAGTCAATTTGGTCAACTAGTTTAGATATTTATATGATCTTTTCCTCTAATTCTCTTCGCTTGTGCTCTCATCTTTGAGTTTAAAACAAAGAATAGGAATGATGTGCCCATTTTTAGAGATGCAGAAGAAAAGAGACAGGACAATCTCCCTGCCTCTCTTTCTCTGAATTTCTTTACCTGACTGCACTCATTTCACCTTCTGAATCTTGGCTCTGTCTTTTATCACCCGCCTGTCACTGGACAAGTTACTTAACCTTTCTGAGACTTAGTTTTTCATTTGTTTGCTTTTATCCTGTATGAAACCCAGGACTTTTACTCCACTAGCCATCTCCCACCTCTCAACTAGAAATAAGGCTCATTCAATAGTTACTGACAATGTTCCCCAGGAGCTTAAAACTATATTTGATAAGTTGAAAAATGACTCAGACATTTATTCACAAAGGACTAGTTTACATTTTTAATCACTTAAAATCTAAATCTAAAATTTGGATTCACACTGAGATTTTGAGTTTATTATTAGAAAATCAATTCTGCATAACAGGATTAGGGCAGCTTGAATTCGTGAAAGACTGCTTATCACTATATATTTTTAAATAATTATTTCATTAACGTCACTCATTGTTCATATTTATAAAACTTTGGTTTTCTGAAATACAATAAATATAATAAAGGTATCGTTATTCCTCCCAAAACCCTGAGGGCATGAGATCTACTTTTTTGTAATGTGAGAAGTAGGTGTCATATATAATGCCTTGCTTTTGTGTTTTATTTCCAGCTTGAATCCTTTCACAACTACCTTTAAGAAAATTGTCTACAGAGAGTATGAACCATGTTTTGAGAAAGAAAAACCACGATCTAGCATTTCGGGTAGGTCAAACACATTTTTTAAATTTTAAAGGTAAATTTCTAGCAAGAATTTAATATTTATATATATCTAAAATATCCATTTAGTAACATTTTTAGAAATGTGTGTTATTGCAAGACTGGCTATATTAATTTGTGAGGCCCAATGCAAAATGAAAATGTGGGACTCCTTGTTTGTATTACTGAGAATTTCTAAATGGTGACATCAGAGCATTAATCTAGCAGGGTGCCTTCTGAGGTGGGATCCTATGTAATTGCACAGGTCAAACACCCACAAAGCTGGCCCTGTTTTTAACCTTGATTGAAGTAGCTTGACAAAACTTTTAAGTGCTTTAATATTTATTCACTCCTCCAACTGTTTCTGAGCACCCACTTTGGCTGGGCACTAAACTAGCCACTGTGGGTGCATCTGTGAACAAGTTAGACACAGTCCTGGCTTTTAAACATTTTTTTTGGAGGGGGAAGGGTGCATGGCCTGGGAATCAAACCACGGTCCCCTGCATGGAAGGGAAGCATTTTACCACTGAACCACCCGTGCACCCAGAGGCCTGGTTTTTATGGAGCTTATGTCTAATATAATGAGAGGGGACGTAATGTGCCTTAACAGAATGATCTTTTGCTTCCATCTGGCACCCTAGACTCATTTTGAAGAACTATGTATGTTTTGACTCTACCTTTCCCCTCTATTCTGCATTCTCCTCTATCCTCCTGTTTTGTTTAGTGTGATGCAGGCAATAGCTACGACTTTTAGAAGAAACTTCCTTTTTCCCTCATCTCTTCTTAAATCAAGGAGAGTAGATTGAATGGGTTTCTAGGATCTTGAATATGTTACCATATTTCACAGGACAGATAGAGGCCATCATTGGAAAACTCCCTGACTGGCTCCCTTTGTCAATAATTTGCCCATTCTTTCCCAATTGGCAGGGAAATACCTGATATCTTTCCCAGACTCATCCTTTTATTTTCTGATTCATTCCAGTCTTTCCTCACTCCTTTGATGTCCTTTTATCTTCTGTATTTCCTCTAGGGGGGCCTTCCCTTCAGTCAAGAATCAACAACAATGTGATGATACTGTGAGTCAGCGATTGTATAGCTTGGATGAATTGTATGGCGTGTGAATATATTAAAAAATTGCATTAAAGAAAAAAATCAACAACAACACACCAAACAAAAATTAAAAAAACAAAATGTATTCAGGTTGACCCCCACCTAGAAAAAGAAACAAAAAAATCTCTACTTGACCCTGCCTGCCTTTCTCTTCTCTCCCCTTTCCTTTATTACTAATTTCCTGAGAGAGCAATGTACTTATCACTCTTCATTTCTTATTACTACTCTCCTTTCCTTCCCAAATCCACCCATATATAAATCCACCAAAAAAAAAAAAAAAAAAAAAAAAGCCCAGGGACAATAGTTTCTTTTCAGTTCTTTTCCCACTTGACATAACTAGGCATTTAACATTCCTCTTCCTTGCAACTCCACTTACCATGTGTCCCTGATGCTTCCTTCCCTGGTCTTCTTCCAGCTTCTCTTACCTTCCTTCTCGTCTCCTCACTGGATCTTCTTCCCCAGAATTCCAACCCATGGCTTTAACTACTACTTCCCCAGGGCTCGCTTCATCTCTAAAGAGACACTGACTTGTATTTCCTACCAGTAGAATCCATTCCTCCCTCTTCTGTACACTCCCAGGCCCTCAATTAATCCCTGCTTCATAGGGATGTGAAGATCAAATTAGCTAATAAATATAAAGTACTTAGAAGAATGGGTGGTATTTAATAAGCGCTTGGTAAACATTAGCTACATTATTGTCATGGTTATTGGTTGTGCCTACAGGGGGTCATGCATATCATGGCATTATGGATATTTATACATCTATGTTTCTTCTTCACTCATATATATTCTTCATATATACTTATTTACATACTATTCTATTTTCAAATATGTATGTATTTATTCTTTTTAAAAATAATTTTGTATTGGGAACTTAACACATTGTAGGCTCTATGGATATAGTGGTAAACTAGGCAAGTGCTCTGTCCTCTAGGAGCTAAATACCATTTGGGGAAATCTAAGTAAATTAGAAATTACAATACAGTGATAAGGATGAGCTATGATGAGGGGTTTTAGAGTTTTACATAGGAAATGTCCACCTCAAGCCTAAGAGTAAGGAAAGTCTTCTTATCACCAAAATGATAGCTGAAGAAAGAGCAGGAGCTGGCAAAGCAAAGTGGAGAAATATGGAGGGATGTTTTTAGACCAAGCAAGCAGTATGTGTAAAGATTTAGAGTGGAGAGCATATGGCTTATTTGGGGAGCAGCAACTGGATTAAAACAGCTAGAGCAGAAACTTTAAGGAAAGAATCAAGAACAGATGCAACTAGAGGGAGCAAAGTCCAGATCATGTTAAAGTTTTAATCGTGAGGGCAACAGGAAATCATTGGAGACTTTAAGCAGGTGAAATCACATTCAGATTTCTGCTTTCGATTGATTTCTCTGTGCAAATGTGCATAATGGATTGGAGAAAGGCAAGTCTGGAGCCAGAGAAACTAGGTATGGACTGTTTTGTCAATCTAGGTAGGAAACCAACTAAGACAGTTAGGAGGAGAAAAGTGGATAGGTTCTAAAAATAATTTAGAAGCTAAAATCAACTAAACTTGGTGACTAATTGGATATAAATATTGAGGAAGTGAAGAATTATGATTGACTTTGAGGTTTCTGGTTTAAGCAGTGGCAGGGAGATAGTGCCATTCAGTGATAAAGAAAATCTAGGAAAAGAAGAAAGTTTGTGAGTGAAGGTAGTGAATTTAGGCTTGGAGTTTGAGGTATATGTTGAATAGATATGTCAAATTGTGTAGATGGACACAGAGGGATAAGGTCTGAGCTAGATATAAATGTTTTGGAGACATCCAAACAAAGATGGTAAATGAAACTTTGGGAGGTCATGTCACCCAGGGAGAGTATGAATAGAAGAGAAGGCTGTGGACAGAATCCAAAGGGGCTCCAAGCACTGAGAGATGGTCCAAGAAAGGAAAGTTCACTAAGGAGCTCAAGAAAGTCTGTCCAGAGAGGGCAGAAGAAAGCTAGAAAATGTGGTATCCTTGAAGCTAAGGGTCAAATGCCACCCAAAACTACTAATATAAAGACCAAATAAATATAATGGAATAGTGGGGCAAGACCAAATTGCTGGAGGTGAATGGAAGGTGAGGAAATGGAAACAGAAAGAAGGTATAGCTAATGCTTTCCTGAAATTTGGCTTTAAATGGGAGGAGAGACAGAGTAGTTTAGGAGGGGAATGAGGGATTTTAGGAAATTTTGGAGTATTTTTTTTTAAAGAAATACAGTGACTTAAAAATGTTTAGTGCTTGTGGTTCAGTGGTAGAATACTCACCTTCCATGCGGGAGACCTGGATTCAGTTCCTGGACCATGCACTTCCCCCCCAAAAAAGTTTAGTGCTCAAGGGAAGAATCAAAAAGAAAAGAAGAGGAAGACATCTGAGAGAGAATAATTAATGGAGCTGGATTCAGAAGAAGCAAGAAGTGATGGGATTCAGAGTTTAGCTGGATCAGCCTTAGATAAAAGCAACACTACCTTTATTGGAGGTGGGACTAGGGGAGATGCAGTGGGGACAGCCAATAAAAGTTACATTCGTAGTTTTGGTCAGAAGTTGAAGGATCTCCTGTCCTTTATTATGATGTCAGTTACTTTTCATAGTTCCAGTCCCAAGCTTAGTATATGTAATAGATGCTCAAGAACTGTGTAATTAAATTAGATTGTAGGTAGGTGGAAGGAAAATGAGCTGGGAAACATATTCATCAGGCCTGGGAAAAGAGGAATTGGACAGGGCATTTGCCAACTTCATCAAATTTGAATGCCTTTTCTGTGTAAGACATTGTGCTGAGTGACCCAAGTGATAAAAAGGATCAGTAGCCAGCTGGAGACTTTTATCCTTTAAGCAATAAAGAGGCATTGGTAGTTTTTGAAGAGGAAAGTACTGGGATCAGAATTGTTTCAGATGATTAAATTTTGTTGCAATTTCCTGACTCAACCTCATTAACAGAAGTAGACCTTGGTAATTGGTGAGAACAGCCCCTGATTTGTTTTAAGCCCTTTCCATTTAAACACTACTTCCGTCAACCCCTGTATATCTCACAATCTATTTGTTTTATGTGAACTCTAAGGCATTTTAACACCCATTTTTTTACAGCCTTTTCTTGAACTCTCAAAGTTGCTTAACTATGAACCCCCAGCAGGCAGGGGAGGCATCTTATTCATCTCTGTAACTGGATTTTAACGCTACCGCTAACTAGGGAACTTCCTGTTCCCCAGCCTAGTTTTGTGCTATTTGTACCTTTCCCCAAGTCCCCGCTCCACCCATTGGGTGGGTGTGATAATAGCTGAGCCCTGAACAAATCATGTGACCTATCCTCCTCCCCCACCTCTGCAGCAGGAGTCCTAGGTATCTGAAGATGCCTGTCAGATGAGGCTTGTGGGAACATGGACAGGGACAGGAGTGGTTCCACTTTCAGGAATCCTGTCTTGGGCTTTTAAATGGCTGGTTTTGAGTCGCTGCATCTTTTAAGGATGATTCTGAATATTTGTCGGGGAAAGCATTTTAAAATAACAGCAACAATGGGCTGCCTTGTATTGTGCAATCCCCATTTACCTAAGAGCAGAGAATTGGATTAGCTAACCTCCTGTGGTTTTTTCCAATTACAAGTCTGGTGTAAAATTGGGTACATGCAGTGCTGCCTTCCCCAGACCCCAAGGCAGGCCACTCCTTCCCCCACTCTAGCTTTGAGCACTGAGGAGAGGATGGGAAAGGTTGAAGGCCACCTGGCTGATGAATGAGCTAAAGAGCAGCTCAAATTGTGTTCAGCCATGTGTTTGCTACGTGTATGAAATTATTTGGTTTGCATTTATGAAAACATCCTTTTGTTTTGCTTTAATTCTGAAGAAGCAGGAAGAGGGAGATGGATAAACACCCCAAACCTCCTATTTAAGTAAGAGGTCCTATTAGGTTAAATAACTTATGAGACTTATTCTAGACATCTGGTATTTGCAGCCATGTGATGCCAACAAACAAATCGACCAAGCAAGGGAACCACGGCAATGAAATGCAGGGCACAATGTGGCAGCACAGTCAGTGCCCCCACTGGGCTTGTGGGCAGCTGGGGCAGGTGGGACTAGCCAATGGGGGCCTCCACTAGGAACTAGCACTGCAAGTAACAGCCAGCAGAGAGGGGGTCAGTCTACAGGACCAGAAATGGTCAGGAGTCAGAAAAGGTGACTGATTCCTGGACTAGTTTAGGAAGGAGGGGGTCCAAACCTGACTCGCAGAAGGCAGGAGAGAAAGCTTTGGCTCACAGTCTAGAGACCTGCGTTCAAGTCCTAGCAACACCAAGGTCAAACTCTCCCAAGTCGTCAGGTTTTTTAACCCATCTCTAAATTGAGGATTGGACTAACTGACCTCAACAGGTTTACGCAGAACAAACATAAAAACAAAAAAGATGCTTCAGGCACAGGATCAGGGACAGTTCAGTGGAAGGAATAGGACGGTGGCAGATAGAAAGATAGGAACAAGGAAAACAAAGTATGATCTCTGTTCCAGTTCCAACAAACAAAAGTGCCACACAGTGTTCTCAATCTCAGAACGGCAGCTGCATCCACCCAGCTCCTCAAGCCAGAACCCCAACAGCCATCCATGGAAACCTGAGCTCCCTATCCTCCCACCCCATATCTAATCTGTCACCAAATCCACACAATTTTTACCTCTTAAATAGCTTTCTAATATGTCCTCTCTTTACCCTTTTCACTGCTTTCACCTTATTCTAAGTTACCACATCTTTCCTGGAGACTTCTACCTGTTTTCTTAGTATCCACTCTGTTTCTCTCCACAAACACAGCCAGAGATTTAACACCCCAAAACTAGTCCATGTCACACTCCTGCTGAAAACTCTTTAACAGCTCCCAGATACTCTTAAATTAAAGGAAAAATTCTAGGAGGCCTTCAAGACCCTACATATTTGGGTTTCTCATGATGTCTTTGACTCTGTCTTTTGCCTGTTCCACTTACCTACTAAGCTCTAGCTTCTCAGTGGCACCTCAGGGCTGTTGCACATCATAATTCCACTCCATGGAATGTCCCTGCCCATTCCTTTGCTTGGTTAACTTCCTCTCTGCCTTTGGACCCAGCTTAAGTGTCACTTCCTCAGGGAGGCCTTTCCCAACACTGAACCCCTTCTTGCCTCTCATATTATTCTAGGTCCCTCTCTCAAATGCTCTTTAGAGTACCCGGTACCTTTCTTTCATAATAGCTACTGCAGTTCATATTAAAGATTTGTGTGCTAATTTGTTTGTCTGTCTTTCCTTATATACATTATAAACTCTATGAAGGTGGAGAATATGTGTATTTTATCATCATTACAACTTTGACATCTAGGATAATGTGTGCATTCAATATTTGTGAATGAATGAATAAAGGATGGGGACATATAAATAAGTGGTTAAAGGCTAATATTTGGAGTCAGACAGATTTAAATATAAATTGTGACTTTGCTGTGTGATACTGGACAAGATATTTAGATTCTCTAAGACTCAGCTTCCTGATCTGTAAAATGAGATCCTAATTTCTACCTTAAAGATTTGTTGTATGGATTAATGTAAGGTCATATAGTATAGCCTAATATAAGGACATATAATTAAGGAGGGCAATAAATGGAAGACTTGTTATAATTATCATCACTACAAACAAATACTGGTTAAAATCAGTGACTATTGTAACTTCCTACTCCTGCACCTAAGATTCCTATTGGGAAAAACCCTGAGAGCTCATGATGTCTTAGAAGTGAGAGTTGTAAAGTCTCCCTTGTCTGAACGAGGACTAAAGGTGATAGATTCTCAAGTCTTACTGGACACCAGAATCACCTGGAAGCACATGTTAAAAATGCATATTCCAAGCTCTACTTCCAGAGACAAATTCATTGGGGCTGAGGTAGGACTTAGAAATTTGAGTTTTAGTGAGACCCCAGGTGATTCTGATGCAGACACATAGAGAATTACACTTTGGGAAGTTCTGGTATATGATTCTTCAAAACCCTGGCTCACATATCAACTTTTTCCCCAACTTCCCTGATAGAACTGGTTCCTTCATCCTCTCTGCTCTGGTAACATTTTGTGCTTTTCTCAGCAGTAGCTTTTATAATGTCTATCTCTGCTCTAGTTTGTGAGATCCTTGAGGACAGGGACATCATATTTACCCTCGGATCCCCAGGATCAAACACAGTGCTTACCATGTAATAAGTGAGAAACCTTGCCCTTGATTTCTGCACCCTCAACCTGCTTTCCCTGTGTTGCCCTTCACAGTAACTCATGCCGTTATATAGTTGCTCAGATCAAACCTCCCAACCCATCAGCAAGTCCTGTGGGTCCACCTTCAAAATAGATCCAGAATCCAACCACTTTTCACCACTGGACTGCTACGTGTGCTGTTCCAGTTCGTCGTTGCCTCTTGTCTACAATAACTGGTCTCTCTGCCACTGCTCATCGCCCTACATAGACTATTCTCAGAGGCCAGGGCGAACCTTAAGTCATATCAGAACATGCCTCTCTGCGGCACAAAGCTTCCAGTGATTTCCCTCCTTAGACGAGAATCCGAAGTCCTTACTACAGCCCACAGGGCTTTGCATGATCTGCCCACCTCACATACCCTGCCCCTCATCTTTCCCCCCTCTTCACATGCTGTTTTGCTTACTGTTTTTTGGATTCATTAAGATCACTCCAGCTCAGTGTCTTTCAACTTGCCTGGGGCCAGAGAGATGTGCAATTTTGCTCCCTCACTTCAGTTGGGTCTCTAAGGTGGGAAATTTAAAATAGCCCGTGATTCTCCCTGACATCACCCTGTATATTAGAAAAATGAACATTTCTTTCCTTGACCCAAAACAGTAATATCTAAGACAAGACAGAAGGCCAGAGTGAGCTGGACATGGTCAAAACCATTTCTCCTACTATGTTGACTTTCTTTGGGTCCAAGCCAAGTGTTTCTATTCTCCTGTTCTTCTCTGATTGCAAGTAATGTAGAGTTAATGAGCTGGAAAAGCCTTCCAGATTGAAGATAATCAGATCAACCTTAGGATACTGGAGGACCTACAGCAATCACTCTTGGGGTTTGTCTGCCTGTTTCTCTTGCTTACTAGCTCTGTCTGTGGTGATTCTGGACACAAAAGATTCTAAATTCTTGTTTTCATAGGACTTCTTGGGCCTACTTTGTATGCTGAAGTTGGAGACACCATGGAGGTTCACTTTAAGAATAAAGCAGACAAACCTCTAAGCATCCATCCTCAGGGAATTAAGTACAGCAAATTCTCAGAAGGTAAGAGGACTTCACTATCCTTCCAACAAGGGTGAATGTACAACTCTTTAACAGCAGTGTCAAATATTTAAAACTATACTGTTCATAAAATCTTGCTAGAGAAACTTCCTTTTCCACAACTGGTATTATAAAAATACCTGCTTTTATAAGTTCCAGGGAGGAAAACAAAAAGGTTCTAGAGTCATCTAAGCATTGGTTTTTAGCTAGGTTCTTGTTCCTTAATAGCTGGGTGTCTATAGGTAAGTTACCTAACCTCTCTGGACTCTAATACATTCAATTGTAAAATGGAAATTCATACATTGCAAGATAGTTTAAGGCTGGGATCAGCAAACTCTTTCTGTAAAGGGCCAAATATTAAGTATTTTACATTTTGATGCATTTTGAAGGCCATATGTGGCCTCCATTACAACTACTCAGCCATGCTGTGTAGCACAAAAGAAGGCACAGACAATATATAATGAATGATCATAGCTGTGAACTGTATCTACAAAATTGGCAGCCGACCAGATTTGACCCATAAGCCATAGTTTGACATAGTGACATAGGGCTGGCCTGACACTTTGTTGACACTCAATAAGTGGTATTTGGTGGTTATAGTGGCAGTGGTAGTATTAGAATTTTGGACATAGTGAAGTTGTTAAGAACATAAGCCTTAAAGGCAAACTTAGATTCCAATTCCAGCTGTATCATCCCCGGCTCTATGAACTTAATCTCTCTGAGTGGCAGTTTTTCTCATCCATAAAATGGGAACAGTCATATCCATCCCATAAGATGGTGTTGAGGATTCAGGTGGTATACAAGCATGGTTCCTGGAAGCTGGTAATCCCTCAATAAATGAAGATGGTGATGATGATGATGACTGTGATAATAATGGTTTTATTAATAATAATAATAAATATTAATTTATTTTTAATAATGGTAATATATTTTTATTATAATGGTAATAACAGTGATCACATCACCAGAGTAAATAGCTGTTGTTGAGATTGTTCCAGTTACTCCCATTGTGTTCACATCACAATGAGCAGAATACTAGTTCTGTTCAGAACTGGTTTTTTAGAAAATTGCATCCATAATGTAAAAGTTGTTGGTACAGTAACATTTTAAAAAATTGCTACAAGCCTCTCATGGTCCATGGAACCGCCCCTTACTTCTCCTACCTGGTTCATCACACCTTTGAGGAGAGGAGTTGAGTAGGAAAGTAGTTTACTGCACAGGATCTGAAACTACACTGCTTGGAGACAAATTCTGGCTCAGATACTGACTTACTAGCAGTGTGACTTTTATTAAGTTACTTAACCTGAAAAATGGGGATAATAATCATAACTGCCTTGTACAGGTTTGTTGTAATGACATCTTAGAACAGTGCTTAGTTGTTTAAGCACTCAATAAATATCAGCTATGATGATATTGATGATTTTTCATATAAACATACGTATTCAAATAATTGTTATTTTTGTACAAGTTATTGTTATAAAATACTGTTTATATGTACTATCTCCTATATAAATTTTTGTCAAACTCATTCCCACTAAGGTAATGTCACTACAAGCCAAAAAACTACCCATACCAGGAGGAACTGCATTAGCAGTTAATCCTTGGCTTGAGGGAAAACTGAAAATGTAGGCATCTTAGAGAACCAATTTGGGAAGACTCGGGTGAGGTGGAGTGCTCTCTCCTATGTTCTTAAGATCATACAGTGACATAATGAGCTATCACTTAACTACTTACAAGGCTTGTAGATCAGAGGAGCCTTTAAAATGTCACATGCAGGTTCCATTTCAATTATGGAAGAGGTAAGTGTTGGGAACTTTGTACCTCAGCTGGGCTGTTTGCACAGTGAATGAACCTTGCAACTGTACACTTCTTCCTTTACTGTTTACCTGCCCCTACACTTCCCCACAACCAGTAATCATTTATAAACAATTGCTCAAAATGCTACCACCACTTCCACTGGTGATCTGATTATTGGTGCATACATTGCATAACATCGTCTCATGAATCTAAGAAAAGTAAATACAGCTGGTTAGAAAACGTCAAATTTTATCTCGGAAACTCCATGCAAATCTAACAAATAGATAAATGCTATCCTTTATGATAAGACAAGCTTCTGTTCATTTTATCATGCCCTCTGGGTTAAAAGAAAATATCACCTGATGAATGAATGCACAACTCTGTGATTATAGAGTCATTGATTGTGCACTTTCGATGGATGGTATGGTATGTGAATAAAACTGCTTTAAAAATATGTAGATGCTATGAGCTATGTTCAAAAGAAAACAGCACTACTACAGCAACAGCAGAGGTAAATAATGGGGGAGATACAAAAGCTAAGGGGAGGTTTAGATTTCCTATTTGGCAAGGGTGTGATTATTGGTTTTCTTGGGAACAGTGAAATTATCTAAATTTGAGAATGTTGATGGACTGTGGACTTTGGGCACTATACATGATGCCCGACAAATGCAAGTGGCTGAAAGATAGACTGTCTGAGAAGTAGATTGGCAAATGACGGTGTATACTTATGAGTGAAGGTTGTGCTGCTATAAAAAGGAACAAAGTGGTGAGGCATGCAATGATGTAAATGAACACGTGAGACAAAATAAGCCAGAAACAAAAGAACAACCACAGTTTGGTCACCTTTAGAAAATACTTATAAGAAAACAGGGGTCTAGATTGTAAGCTTTTAGAGCAGAGGGGACACATTAAGTCTGGAGTGGTGATTATTATTTCTAGATTTCAAGAGGCTGTTTATATATATATATATATATAATCAATCACCTGATATTTAGAGATAAGAATGAAGCCTATCACGTTGGGGTTAAAGTAATTCAGAACACAGGGATAATGAAGACAG
The DNA here is from genome assembly GCF_023851605.1 of Tamandua tetradactyla. Classification (NCBI taxonomy): domain Eukaryota; kingdom Metazoa; phylum Chordata; class Mammalia; order Pilosa; family Myrmecophagidae; genus Tamandua; species Tamandua tetradactyla. The sequence goes on along the minus strand of NC_135330.1, from coordinate 23,387,143 downwards.
TGTCTATATTTTAGAATCGCACATATTCTTTGTACTCTCTCTGCCACTGGTACTTTATTAATTAGGCTTCTCTCTCTCAGTGGCAGAGAGAGTTCAAATAGAGTCGAGAGGCTACTCTGGAGGTTGCTCTTATGTAAGCTTCAGTTAGACCTTGCCACCTATCATAACCTGCCAACCCCCAACCAGGACCATTACAGCCAATCCTAAAGAACGGCTAGGGCATCATAGAAGATTCCACAAGAGTTCCATGCATTAGAGTAACTTTCCAGAAACCTACAACCTCCAGATGGGTCCCTGGTCCAGATAAACCCTGAAACCTAGAGGGCCCAGACTCTCTGGAACATCGGCTAGTTCCATTTCCCTATCCTATATTAGTGACAAACCCTTCCAATATGGAAAATTTAGAATGGCCATAACCCAAACACCCCTAAAGAAAGGGATAGAAAGATCAAAGGTGATGGTGGAGTTATATATATATATGGAAAATAGGATGTAACAAATGAATATGAATGCTGAATCATTAAATTGATATCTCTTTTAGTTTCCAGTATCTTAAAGCAGCTAGAAGTAAAAATCATGGAATTGTAACCTATGTCAAACTCTGAAATATGTCCTACAACTAATTGTGGTGCCATGCTTTTAAATTCATTGCTTTTTTGTATAGATGTTATTTTTCACAAAAAAGAAGGAAAAGAAGTCCATCGTGATGATAAAAAAGTATTTAAGCCTTCTAGTCTCCTATATTCTGGAGCAGCTAGAAGGAAAAATCTGAGAGGATCGTATAGTAGCCCATGACAAACTCTGGTATCCGTCCTGTAACTACTTGTTGAAGAGTGCTTTGAAAATTACTGCATTTTTTTAAATCTCTTTGCTTTGTATATGCTATATTATACAATAAAAAGTTAAAAAAGAATATAAATATAACTAAATTAGCAATGTAAATAGTTATATCTTTTCATGTGTCAAGAAGGTCTAGTTCAATCTTATATACAATTAATTGTTTGTCAATGTAAGATCTGCTAGTTTTGTTTTTATTCTGCCTTAATTTAGTTTGCTTTGTGGAACACAATTATGTGGCTTTAGAAAAAATACCTCTGTCATGATCTTTCAGCATTTTTGCTACTAATGTCAGCTTCTGTTCTACATGGTTCTTTACTGTTCCAGTGTGTTCTTGCCTATTAAGCAACATTTTTTAAGAAAAATTAGAAGTAATGACTAAGAAAAAAAGTGTAGTAGTAACTATATCAATCTTTACCTATAGAAATCAACCAATAAATATTCTTTCATTTAAAACTGTAAAAAAAAAAGCAGAAATGTCAAAAAAGAAAAGAAAAGAAAATATCCCTTTGTCCATGTCTGAGACTCACAGTGGTCATAACCTCCCTCTAAGGTTTGAGGCATGCATGCTGAGCCAGTCACATGAGAATCCAGATTTATGCCAGGGCCAGACCTATGAGAGAAAGATGGCCGGAAGGGGCTGTTTGAGACCATATAAGAGGCCTAAGAGAGGAGTGCCCTAACCATAACCCAGTTTAGATGGCAGTCCCCCTTATTTGGGAGTGAATCCCTGAACTCCACCAAAGATTTGGGCACTACCTCATCAGCTAGAAGATGGCCATGAAAAGAGCACTGGCTTTGTAGCCAGAAGGACCTGGGTCCCTATGTAACTTTGGCTGTTCCAAGTAAAATAAGGATTTCCTCCTTTTCAAGGAGGAAATGACTTTGGCACAAAGTTGATATCCAATAACAATAGCTTTTTTTGCTGGGGTTATTGCATGGTTATTTATGGTGCAGTTATTAAACTGCATTCCCAGAAGCTTAGAGTGAATGGAGGCCTTTGTCTTGGATGATGCCAGCACCTTCTTTCTACTCTTGAACGAAATAAACTTTCTCAGAGAACTTTATTTTGCCAAAAATGAATTAAAATTGCACAGAAAACTTCCACTATCCAGAGTTCATATGGAATGCATCATTTTGAAGAATTACATTTTTCCAGACAGCTTGAGGTTTACATCTTTAAGTGTCCATGATGTTTTCTTTTAATTATTCTGGATATAAAATCTTTTAAATGTTATACTTCTCCAGTCCCCTCTAAAACAGAGGTAGAGGAGTAAAATTCTGATCCCTTTCTAAGCCATTATTTCCCATCTACTATGAGATTTTACAAATACTCACAAATGTTAGTCTATGATAAAGAGACCCTAAATGAGGGCTCAAGTTATTGTGCACAGTCTTATCTAAGGGTAAAGACCCCGAGCTTTCATGGTTTTTGTAACATCTATTTGGGTTGCCCAGAAGCCTTGTTGCTTTTCAATTCTTGGCTATACTTTGATTAGGAGAAGGTTCTGGCCAGGAAAGATGTTACCATACTTGGTATGGGAATCTCCCACTGGCTATTCATCCAGAAATTGCCAGCATCTGACATAAATGCCATTTTGAAGTTTGGCATTTCTAAGGTTATCGCAGTTGCAAGTCCTTCCTGTAGGTGCCTCAGAGAAACCACTATACTCCACAGGGCGAGGACAAGTAACCCTATTTGGAAGAATGGACAAATCATTATTCATAAAAATACTTACATGAACATTTTCCTTAGAAATGTATAAGGAAATAGGTTTTATTTATTTATGTATTATTTAAAAAAATTTAACAACAAATGAACAAAAATATTCTTAACATGTGATCATTCTGTTCTATACATATAATCAGTAATTCACAATACCATCACATAGTTGCATATTCATCATCATGATCAAGGAAATAGGTTTTTAAATGAGGAAACAAAATATCTGCAACTGCACCTAACTTTAAAACTCTTTATCACTGAAAGGGTTTCAACTTGAGGCTAAAATTTCAGAAACGCTCTAACTAGCATACACTCCTGACTACAATGCTGTAACTTTGAGCAAATTTTGTCATTTAGTAAGATTTTCAAAGTTGTTATGGTCTATAACCTTTAAAAAGTTTGCTTTATATTGAATCTTAATATTATCTTTTATTTGATTTATATTTTCATATTTTAAGTGTTTAAGTTACATTATGAGAAATACCACAAAATTAGCTCTATAATTTTCAGCTTTCTGCTGGAAAATCAGTCTCAAAATAGACAATTAAAAGAAAGAACTTTCCACCAGAGACTCTTCCTTGCATCTGAGTGTTGCCAGAGTCTCTATTTGGAAATTTAGTCTTTAAGATTTTCCAAAGCATTCCAATGCTTGACATAATGTAGGTGATTATATTTTTCACTTTTCTCTGAATATTTTGGCTTTGTATAGACATGCTTTGAGTATATGATAAATCCTGAAGCAAACTATAATGGGTAAGATAGCAATGCTCATGAGTCCTAAAAATGTGAACTCTCCTTCAAAAGAAATTCATATGCCCTGTGCAAAGGAACCAGGCTCCTTATAAAATGCCAGCTCTTTATAAAATGTCAGCATTCTAAATTTCCCACTGCCTAAATTATTAGCTTCTAAAAGAATATTCTAAGTCTTTGAATGCACATTGAAGCATTCACTAGGTTTACTGAGTGGACAGGAAGAGTTGTTAAAAATAAACAAACAAATAAATAACAAGGGAAGATTTCATGAACAAACATCCTAATGAGTAACCAAAAGCCTCTTTCTTGTAATTTCCCAAACTTTCCAAAAGCTTGTATGCACCACTTTACATTAAAAAAAAAAAAGTTCTGAGAGCCTTTTGGCAAATAAGTAGCACAACATGACATGAGTAAACAAATTACACAGCTGACTGTGGACTGAGCAATAAGTGAACACAACTGAGTCAATATAAAATGAAGGGCTACCTTTTTATCGAAGTTTATTCTAGCGAAAAACCGAACAAGAACTTTTTGTTCTCTTGATACAATAATCTTTCCTGTCCATTTCTTCTTCTTTTCAGGCTAGTTTTAACTTTTTATTTTCATTACAAAGTCAAAATTAGGTTCACCAAAGATACATTTCACCAATGCTTACTCTAAATAGCTCTGTTCATATTTCATATCTGATATTATTTAGGATATAAAATCTAAGATACAGCATGCCTGCTGTATTCTAGATTAAAGGTAAAATAAAATAGTTTTTAAATTTTATTTTAGTGAAATAAAATAAAATTTAAGTGAAGTGAAAAGATTAAGGGCATTGATAAAATCATCCCCAAAATGGATATCCATTATAGCCAGTTCAGTATATCCTTCAGTTATAATTACAGAATCTATCCTCATGTGCAAATCTTTATTGCTCACTATTTATTTTATATGCCCAGATTTCACCTTCTCTGAAACTTGTCTTAAAATGAACTGACAAATGGATGTGAAATTCTGAGTAATTTGCTTTGGTTAATTAGGTGGGTATTTAAATACATTATGTACTAAACCTGGGTGTGCTGTACTGACTAATAAGTTTGTTACTGTTAGAAAATCAGTCACACTGCTACATCTAACACAAGCTACAGCCTCTTAGGTGATTCATATATATATATTTAGGTTCGTTCCCATTCCAGATGAACACTGTGTTCTAAGTGTGGCTTCTCCAGAGAATCGGCTTTAGAAGAAATCTAGGGAAGAAACCCATGACAACTAGGACATCAACATGTCAAGTGTTGACTGGGCTGTGAGTCCCTCAGGGGTTGGGCTCTGACTTCTTTATATCTGTACCTCAGGTTCTAGAACAGAGCCTGGCACATAGCACTCCACTGCCACCTCTGTCGTCGTCGTCGTCATCATCATCATCATCATCATCATCATCATCATCATCATCATCATCATCATCATCATCATTCCTTATGAACTAAACTGAGGGACTGAGGACTGAATTAGAACATAGGAACTATCTAGTAATTCCCCCCATCTCTGAAAGTTACTAATTTTGGCTGGTAATTGTGGGCAGTTACCTAGTCTTTTTACCAGCTTTTATCACCTTATAGAGTAAATACAGGACCACTTTTGATATTTCTCATCTGTGCTAAAAGAACTCGTAAACATTTATATCATCTCAGAAGTAAAATGTAAAGGAAAGAGGCTATACTCACTTTAACATCTCTGGGAAGGGAAATAACCAAAATACTAAAGTGCATTACTACACACTGCCGTAGCATTTGTAAAGTGCCAGACATTTTACATTTATTTTCCCATTCTCATAACCCATCAAAGAAGGATAATAGGATCTCTAGAAAAAGATTGTCTTATCTCAAATGAGAAAACTGAGGCTAAAAGAAAGATTAAGAACTTGCCCAAAGTCATTCAGTTGGTAAGTGGTACACAACCAAAACGCTGCAGCTCTGACTCAAAGCTCATGTAGTTCAATCATAAAGCTCTCTCTCACCCTTCAGAGAATACCACAGTGTGTCCTTTTGAGGGCTTGTGAAGGCAATGCAAAGAATCTCATTTTCTACAATAAAATCCCCTGCGATGTTTGAATAGTTGGAATGTGGAGCTTCTTGTGCAGCAATGTCATTTTTTAACTTCATAAGTCACAAAGCATAAAACCTTGAATAGGGGCTGGCACACTGGAAATGTTGGGGCAGGCATGCTTGATTCAAGATAGCTGTAGTCAACAATTTGCCTTGCAAACCAGTTAGTAGATGAGAGGGCAACTATCCTTATCTCAGGCCTGTTTGTGCTTTGCTACCAAAGCTATTTTGCAACTTTCCAGAGATAATACTTCCTGTTTATTAGCAGAGAGTCTTCCTCATAAACTCTTTTTTTTAAAGTTTCCCTTTATTGTAGAAATTGCAGGTTTACAGAAAAATCGTGCACAAAATTCAGAATTCCCATACCCCCTTTCATGCACACAGTTTTTCCTATTATTAGCACTTTATATTAGTATGATACCTTCCTTACAACTGATGAGGCAATTTATTATTATTATTATACTATTATAATATTAATGATAATGCATAGTTTACATGAGTGGTCACTGTTTGTATTATAGAGTACTATGTTATTTTTAAAATATCATTCTAGTAACATATATACAACCTAAAATTTTCCCTTTTAATCATCTTCAAACATATAACTCAGTGCTGTTAATTACATTCACAATAATGTGCTTCCATCACCACCATCTATTACCAAAACATTTCCATCTCCCACAGAGAAGGTCTGTTTAATTAGACTGGAATAATGTTATAACTGATAGGAATTTATTCAAGCTTTTAACATTTCTCTGCTACTGATCATTTTTTTTTAACATTTTTAGTTGTATAATATAACATATATACAAAGCAAAGAAAAAAAAAACAATAATTTTCAAAGTACTTTTCAACAAAGTTATAGGACAGATCCTACAGTTTATCATGGGGGACCATAGCATCTTCTCAGAATTTTCCTTCTAGCTGCTCCAGAACATTGGATGCTAGAATGAGTAAGTATTTTTTATCCTAACAATCAACATTTTTTCTTTTTTTGTGAAAAAAAAAAAACATGTATGAAAAAGCAATAAATTTCAAAGCACAGCAGAACAATTCATTGTAGATAAGATTTCAGAGTTTAGTATATGTTTATAATTCCACAATTTTAGGTTTTTACTTCTAGCTGCTCTAACATATTGAAAACTAAAAGAAATATCAATATAATGATTCAGCAATCATACTCATTTGTTAAACCTACCTTCTCTGTACAACTTCACCATCACCTTTGATCTTTTTCCCACTTTTTAGGGGTATTTGAGCTCTGCCCATTCCAACTTTTTCATGTTGGAAAGGGCTGTCAATAATATGGGGCAGGGAGATGATTTGGCTGCTGTTTTAGAGAGGCTGAGCCCTCTAGGTTTCAGGACTTTTCTGGTCCAGGGACCCACCTGGAGGCTAAAGGTTTCTGGAAAGTTACCCTTGTGCATGGAACCTTTGTAGAATCTTGTATATTGCCCTAGATGTTCTTTAGGATTGGCTAGAATGGTTTTGGTTGGGGTTTGGCAGGTTATGATAGGTAGCAATGTGTAAGTGAAGCATGTATAAGAGTGACCTCCAGAGTAGCCTTTCAACTCTATTTGAACTCTCTCAGCCACTGATACTTTATTTGTTATACTTCATTTCCCCCTTTTGGTTAGGATGGTCTTAACCAATGTTGGTCCCACATTGCCAGGGCCAGGCTCATCCCTGGGAGTCATCTCCAATTCTACCGGGGAGACTTTCACCCCTGGATGTCATATCCCATGTAGGAAGGAGGGCAGTGATTTCACTTGCAAAGCTGTGCTTAGAGAGAGTGAGGCCACATCTGTCTGCTCCTGATAATTTTAACACTCAAATCCCTTTTATCATTGGAGTGAGAGTTCAGCCTATGATAAATATTGGTTATCAGTTAGTGCCAAACCATCTTTTGGGGGAAGCAAAAGATATGACAGAGGCCCATGTTAAGCTTTACACTAGCACAAAGGTTACAAACTCAAATGTCTATACTAGCTGGGCAGGGAATTTAATGGAAAAAAAAAATGGGTCCAGTAGGGACTGTGGTGATTAGAGAACCCATATCCCACCTGAACTCGTTGTATGCAGGAGTTTGGTTTCATGTTTCCAGATCTCCAGATTTTCTTTTTTTAAGAGAGACCAGCATTCTACATATTAATATAATATATCCAGATTTTTAATGTTGGCATTTAATTTGTTTTAATATATGCAGTGCAAGCAAAACACACCCATGAGCTAAGACTTGTTGACCTTGACTCTAGCCCACAAGACCTTAGATTTTAACAATTCAATAAACATTCATTGAGTACCTTCTCCATGCCAGGCCCTGTGGAAGGCACCACAGAAACCAAAAGAAATAAAGCTCAGCACCTGATCCTTGAGGAGCTCACAGTGTGGTTGCTAAAATGTGTAGGATGAAAATAATTATAGCCCAGTGGGAGAAAGTATCATTAATTATATAATCTCACAGGCATTTAATTACAAACTGTGATGAGTGCTATAAAAGAAAAAATATGTAGTGCAATCAGAGATCAGGGAAGAAGTAAATTGACATTTACACTGACAGATGAAGGATGAGCATGCATTTATTCAGAGCAGGAAAGGGAGAAGAGCATGCTAGGAGAGGGAATAGCATCTGTGGAGACCTGAGGTCAAACTTCCAGATGAGGACAAAACCTGGCAAATACCTTGCAGCCTAAAAGACTTTGCAGCAGAGAACCCAGCCCAGTTGGACTCTTGACTACAGAAACTGTGAGATGATTCTAGCCAAACTGATTAGGATAAAAGAAAGGGAAGACAAAGATTACCAGTGTCGAGACTTCTGGAGAAGATGGCGGCTTAGTAAGACGCGCGGATCTTAGTTTCTCCTCCAGGACAGCTACTAGGGGAGTAGAAACGATACAGAACAGCTCCCAAAGCCACGACAGAGATAAAAAAGACAGCGTATCCCATCCTGGAATGGCTGGCTGGCTGAGAGAAACCGCTCTGGTGAGATTGCCGAGGGGCGCGGGCTTCACCGGGCGGGACGGCAAGCGGCCGGAGTCACTCCCTTCCCCCTCCCCGGGCCGCCTGGGAGAATTGGACAGGTGGTCCCCTCAAACCGCGGCGGCTCGCGCCCACACCACGCACAGCCCCACGGACCAACTGAGAGAATTGGATCGGAAATCCCCAGGCCGCGGAGAATGGCGACGGTGGGGGGGCCCCTTCCAAACCCGTGACTCCCTGGGAACGTGCACTCTCCCGGGCGGGCCGCTGCGGCTGGTGCCCTCCCGCCAAGCTTGGCGCCCCGGGCCAACTAGGAAATTCGGATGGGCGCTTTCCTGGGCTGCGGCGGCCAGTGACCCTCCCCGCGTTCGGACCCCGGGCCGGCTGGCACTCTTCCAAGCCGCTTCGGCTAGCGAACCTCCCAGACAGCGAGAGTTTTCCAAAGTTAAAGGACCCACAGCACCTTTTACTGGTGGGACCCGCAGACAAACGTGTGCCACGAGCGCCACCTACTGGGCAGGATAAGAGAAACAGAACCCAGAGATTTCACAGAAAAATCTTACAACCTTGTTGGGTCCGACACCCAGGGAAATCTGACTAAATGCCCACACGCCAGCAGCAGAAGATAACTGTCCACGCTCAGAAGATGGAGAATATGGCCCAGTCAAAGGAACAAACCAATAGTTCAAATGAGATACAGGAGCTGAAACAACTAATGCTGAATATACGAACAGAAATGGAAAACCTCTTCAAAAATGAAATCGATAAATTGAGGGAGGACATGAAGAAGACATGGGCTGAAAATAAAGAAGAAATAGAAAAACTGAAAAAACAAATCACAGAACTTATGGAAGTGAAGGATAAAGTAGAAAAGATGGAAAAAACAATGGATACCTACAATGATAGATTTAAAGAGACAGAAGATAGAATTAGTGATTTGGAGGATGGAACATCTGAATTCCAAAAGGAAACAGAAACTATCGGGAAAAGAATGAAAAAATTTGAACAGGGTATCAGGGAACTCAAGGACAATATGAACCGCACAAATATACGTGTTGTGGGTGTCCCAGAAGGAGAAGAGAAGGGAAAAGGAGGAGAAAAACTAATGGAAGAAATTATCACTGAAAATTTCCCAACTCTTATGAAAGACCTAAAATTACAGATTCAAGAAGTGCAGCGCACCCCAAAGAGATTAGACCCAAATAGGCGTTCTCCAAGACACTTACTAGTTAGAATGTCAGAGGTCAAAGAGAAAGAGAGGATCTTGAAAGCAGCAAGAGAAAAACAATCCATCACATACAAGGGAAACCCAATAAGACTATGTGTAGATTTCTCAGCAGAAACCATGGAAGCTAGAAGACAGTGGGATGATATATTTAAATTACTAAAAGAGAAAAACTTCCAACCAAGACTCCTATATCCAGCAAAATTATCCTTCAAAAATGAGGGAGAAATTAAAATATTCTCAGACAAAAAGTCACTGAGAGAATTTGTGACCAAGAGACCAGTTCTGCAAGAAATACTAAAGGCAGCACTAGAGTCAGATACAAAAAGACAGAAGAGAGAGGTATGGAGAAGAGTGTAGAAAGGAGGAAAGTCAGATATGAGATATATAATACAAAAGGCAAAATGTTAGAGGAAAATATTATCCAAACAGTAATAACACTAAATGTCAATGGACTGAATTCCCCAATCAAAAGACAAAGATTGGCAGAATGGATTAAAAAACAGGATCCTTCTATATGCTGTCTACAGGAAACACATCTTAGACCCAAAGATAAACATAGGTTGAAAGTGAAAGGTTGGGAAAAGATATTTCATGCAAATAACAACCAGAAAAGAGCAGGAGTGGCTACACTAATATCCAACAAATTAGACTTCAAATGTAAAGCAGTTAAAAGAGACAAAGAAGGACACTATACACTAATAAAAGGAAAATTAAACAAGAAGACATAACAATCATAAATATTTACGCACCGAACCAGAATGCCCCAAAATACGTGAGGAATACACTGCAAACACTGAAAAGGGAAATAGACTCATATACCATAATAGTTGGAGACTTCAATTCACCACTGTCATCAATGGACAGAACATCTAGACAGAGGATCAATAAAGAAATAGAGAATCTGAATATTACTATAAATGAGCTAGACTTAACAGGCATTTATAGGACATTACATCCCACAACAGCAGGATACACCTTTTTCTCAAGTGCTCATGGATCATTCTCAAAGATGGACCATATGCTGGGTCACAAAGCAAGTCTTAACAAATTTAAAAATATTGAAATCATACACAACACTTTCTCGGATCATAAAGGAATGAAGCTGGAAATCAATAATAGGCGGAGTACCAGAAAATTCACAAATACGTGGAGGCTCAACAACACACATCTAAACAACGACTAGGTCAAAGAAGAAATTGCTAGAGAAATTAGCAAATACCTCGAGGTGAATGAAAATGAAAACACAACATATCAAAACTTATGGGACGCAGCAAAGGCAGTGCTAAGAGGGAAATTTATTGCCCTTAATGCCTATATCAGAAAAGAAGAAAAGGCAAAAATTCAGGAATTAACTATGCATTTGGAAGAACCAGAGAAAGAACAGCAAACTAATCCCAAAGCAAGCAAAAGGAAAGAAATAACAAAGATTAGAGCAGAAATAAATGAAATTGAAAACATGAAAACAATAGAGAAAATCAATAAGGCCAGAAGTTGGTTCTATGAGAAAATCAATAAGATTGATGGGCCCTTAGCAAGATTGACAAAAAGAAGAAGAGAGAGGATGCAAATAAATAAGATCAGAAATGGAAGAGGAGACATAACTACTGACCTCACAGAAATAAAGGAGGTAATAACAGGATACTATGAACAACTTTACGCTAATAAATACAACAATTTAGAGGAAATGGACGGGTTCCTGGAAAGACATGAACAACCAACTTTGACTCAAGAAGACATAGATGACCTCAACAAACCAATCACAAGTAAAGAAATTGAATCAGTCATTCAAAAGCTTCCTAAAAAGAAAAGTCCAGGACCAGACGGCTTCACATGTGAATTCTATCAAACATTCCAGAAAGAATTAGTACCAACTCTCCTCAAACTCTTCAAAAAAATCAAACTGGAGGGAAAACTACCTAATTCATTCTATGAAGCCAACATCACCCTCATACCAAAACCAGGCAAAGATAATACAAAAAAAGAAAACTACAGGCCTATCTCTCTAATGAATATAGATGCAAAAATCCTCAATAAAATTCTAGCAAATCGTATCCAACAACACATTAAAAGAATTACACATCATGACCAAGTAGGATTCATCCCAGGTATGCAAGGATGGTTCAACATAAGAAAATCAATTAATGTAATACACCACATCAACAAATCAAAGCAGAAAAATCACATGATCATCTCAATTGATGCAGAGAAGGCATTTGACAAGATTCAACATCCTTTCCTGTTGAAAACACTTCAAAGGATAGGAATACAAGGGAACTTCCTTAAAATGATAGAGGGAATATATGAAAAACCCACAGCTAATATCATCCTCAATGGGGAAAAATTGAAAACTTTCCCCCTAAGATCAAGAACAAGACAAGGATGTCCACTATCACCACTATTATTCAACATTGTGTTGAAGGTTCTAGCCAGAGCAATTAGACAAGAAAAAGAAATACAAGGCATCAAAATAGGAAAGGAAGAAGTAAAACTATCACTGCTTGCAGACGATATGATACTATACGTCGAAAACCCGGAAAAATCCACAACAAAATTACTAGAGCTAATAAATGAGTACAGCAAAGTAGTAGGTTACAAGATCAACATTCAAAAATCTGTAGCATTTCTCTACACTAGCAATGAACAAGCGGAGGGGGAAATCAAGAAACGAATCCCATTTACAATTGCAACTAAAAGAATAAAATACCTAGGAATAAATTTAACTAAAGAGACAAAAAACCTATATAAAGAAAACTACAAAAAACAGCTAAAAGAAATCACAGAAGACCTAAATAGATGGAAGGGCATACTGTGTTCATGGATTGGAAGATTTTTAGTCTTCCAAATATAGTTAAGATGTCAATCCTACCTAAATTGATTTACAGATTCAATGCAATACCAATCAAAATCCCAACAACTTATTTTTCAGAAATAGAAAAACCAATAAGCAAATTTATCTGGAAGGGCAGGGTGCCCCGAATTGCTAAAAACATCTTGAGGAAAAAAAACGAAGCTGGAGGTCTCGCACTGCCTGACTTTAAGGCATATTATGAAGCCACAGTGGTCAAAACAGCATGGTATTGGCATAAAGATAGATATATCGACCAATGGAATCGAATAGAGTGCTCAGATATAGACCCTCTCATCTATGGACATTTGATCTTTGATAAGGCAGTCAAGTCAACTCACCTGGGACAGAACAGTCTCTTCAACAAATGGTGCCTAGAGAACTGGATATTCATATGCAAAAGAATGAAAGAAGACCCATATCTCACACCCTATACAAAAGTTAACTCAAAATGGATCAAAGATCTAAACATTAGGTCTAAGACCATAAAACAGTTAGAGGAAAATGTAGGGAGATATCTTATGAATCTTACAATTGGAGGCAGTTTTATGGACCTTAAACCTAAAGCAAGAACACTGAAGAAGGAAATAAATAAATGGGAACTCCTCAAAATTAAACACTTTTGTGCATCAAAGAACTTCATCAAGAAAGTAGAAAGACAGCCTACACAATGGGAATCAATATTTGGAAACGACATATCAGATAAAGGTCTAGTATCCAGAATTTATAATGAGATTGTTCAACTCAACAACAAAAAGACAGCCAACCCAATTACAAAATGGGAAAAAGACTTGAATAGACACCTCTCAGAGGAGGAAATACAAATGGCCAAAAGGCACATGAAGAGATGCTCAATGTCCCTGGCCATTAGAGAAATGCAAATCCAAACCACAATGAGATATCATCTCACACCCACCAGAATGGCCATTATCAACAAAACAGAAAATGACAAGTGCTGGAGAGGATGCGGTGAAAGAGGCACACTTATCCACTGTTGGTGGGAATGTCAAATGGTGCAACCACTGTGGAAGGCAGTTTGGCGGTTCCTCAAAAAGCTGAATATAGAATTGCCATACGACCCAGCAATACCATTGCTGGGAATCTACTCAAAGGAATTAAGGGCAAAAACTCAAATGGACATTTGCACACCAATGTTTATAGCAGTGTTATTTACAATTGCAAAGAGATGGAAACAGCCAAAATGTCCATCAACAGACAAGTGGCTAAACAAACTGTGGTATATACATATGATGGAATATTATGCAGCTTTAAGGCAGGATAAACTTATGAAGCATGTAATAACATGGATGGACCTAGAGAACATTATGCTGAGTGAGTCTAGCCAAAAACTAAAAGACAAATACTGTATGGTCCCAATGATGTGAATCGACACTCGAGAATAAACTTGGAATATGTCATTGGTAACAGAGTCCAGCAGGAGTTAGAAACAGGGTAAGATAATGGGTAATTGGAGCTGATGGGATACAGACTGTGCAATAGGACTAGATACAAAAACTCAAAAATGGACAGCACAATAATATCTAATTGTAAAGTAATCATGTTAAAACACTGAATGAAGCTGCATCCGAGCTATAGGTTTTTGTTTTGTTCTTACTATTATTACTTTTATTTTTTTTCTCTATATTAACATTCTATATCTTTTTCAGTTATATTGCTAGTTCTTCTAAACCGATGCAAATGTACTAAGAAACGATGATCATGCATCTGTGTGATGATGTTAAGAATTACTGATTGCCTGATTGCATATGTAGAATGGTATGATTTCTAAAAAAAAAAAAATGGACAGCACAATACTACCTAATTGTAATGTAATTATGTTAAAACACTGAATGAAGCTGCATCTGAGCTATAGTTGTTTTTTTTCTTATATATTTTTGTATTTTTTATTTTTATTTTTATTTTTTCTCTATATTATCATTTTATTTCTTTTTCTGTTGTCTTGCTATTTCTTTTTGTAAATCGATGCATATGTACTAAGAAATGATGATCATACATCTATGTGATGATATTAAGAATTACTGATTGCATATGTAGAATGGAATGATTTCTAAATGTTGTGTTAGTTAATTTTTTTTAATTAATAAAAAAAAAAAGATTACCAGTGTCAGTAATGAGATAAGGGAGGAGAAATCACTACAGAACCTATAGACATTAAAAGGTCAATAAGGAATATTTCAGACAACTTTATGCCAGTAAATTTAACAGCTGCATCAGTCAAGGACTTACTCAGGACACAGAAACTATACTGCAGAGAATACATCCTAATTTATTTTATGAGGCCAGCATAACAAAACCAAATATCAGCAAGGAGGTGTGACAACTAGAATTCTCTTACATTGTTGCATGTAATGCAAAATGATGTGGCCACACTGGAAAGTGTTTGGTACTTTATTTTAATGGTGTGTGTATATATATATATATATTTACCACATGAACCCCAATATTATTATACCTAGGTATTTACCCAAGAGAACATTTAAATATATTTCTAAAGACATTCACATGAAAATTCACAACAGTTTTATTCAAAATAGCTCCAAACAGGAGGGCCATGCCACAGTGGCTCAGTGGCAGAATTCTCGGCTGCCATGTCAGAGATGTGGGTTCAATTCCCAGAGCCTGCCCACGCCAAAAAAAAAAATGCTCCAAACTGGAAAGACCCAAATGTCCATCTACTGCTGAATATACATTGTAGTATATTTCTTCAATGGCATACCACTCAGCAAAGGAACAAACTAATCTTGCACACAACAACGTGAATGATTCCCTAAACCATTAGCCAAGTAAAAGCAGCCAGACACAAAGAAGCTATAGCGTAGGGGTCCATTATAAGATATTATAGAAAAGGCAAAATTATACTAACAGAAGCTGCTTTCTGGGCTTAACTAGGGTGAGGGGACGGGGAGGGTAGTGGTTGGAAAGGGCATATGGAAGTATTGTGTATCGTGGTTGTGGTGGTGGCAACTGCAAACATCTGTCAGAACTCATCAACTTTTTTACTCAAAATGGATGAATTTTACTGAATTTAAGCATTTCTGTCTTCAAAAAGCACAGCCACTTCAATAAGAATAGTTTCCACAGGTCCTTTAGCCCCATCAGGCAAAACATTTTAGCCCTTTTCTCCCCTGCTTCTTATCATCTGCCCACACCCACACTTTGAGGATTTCACCTTTACCTCAAGGAATGTATTAAGATACATGCCAAAGATAACTCCATCCCAAAGAGAAATCCTAACACAAGGTGAAGATAATGAAATTTAATCTAATTAAATGAACTCATTTAATGCCTCAGGCAAGGGAAACTGCTCATCCCACTTAGCTACTGATGACACAGATCTCTCCCCCTCCTGACTTAATTGCTTCTTCTCTAGCCACATCTTTTTTGTTGATTAAAGCCCCCCCAGCCCTCTGCAGTTTATCTTGAACATCTCAATTCCCCCTTTTTTAAGTAAGGAAATCTTATCCTTACTTTCCCTCTCCCACTAGTAGGGAAAGTCAAGTCTAATTTTAATACTATACTCTGGGTGTTCAGAGTTTAGTACAAACTTCAGAGTTTAGATACAATCCATGCTCACAAGGACAACTACATTTCATGTAGGAGACAGACTCTGAGACTCTGGGCAAAGAGATGGTAGAGACATGGGAAAGAGATAAAACAGGACCAAGGGTGGCCCAGGTTGGGATAGGTAGAAAATATATATGAAATATCGAATAAAATAAAAAGTATATAAACAGCTCTGAGTGCACTTATTTCCCATGCCATCAGGAAGTTAGGTATAAAATATCTTGTCAAGCCTCCTAGAGAATATAAACCCATTCTTATATTCTGAGACAATTTACTAACTCAATTCCTCAGTTGTATTTAAATAATAATTATTTAGATAACCCTGAAAAATTTACTTGCTAAATTTTAAATAGTTTACTAGTCATATTTCTTCCTCCAGATAACCTTGGTAGCAAAGCCTTTATAATGATATGGGCACAGAAATGGGTATATGTAAATCCTTCCAAATAGGAAAGTTCACCATCAAAAAACACACGAATCTATATAGAACTCATCTTAGATTCCCTCATATTTGAGAATGATGAAAAATAAGTAGTCCTCCGAAACTGCCCAGATATCGTCATGGCTTTTACTTCTCCAGGAGCTTCTTACCTTGACCACACGTTCCCTGAGGAGAAGATGGATGATGCTGTGCTTCCAGGGCAAGAATATACTTATGAGTGGTTCATCACAGAGGACAGTGGACCCACACAGGATGACCCCCCATGCCTCACACATATCTACTACTCCTATGAAAACCTAGTACAAGACTTCAACTCTGGACTGATTGGACCTCTGCTTATCTGTAAGAAAGGTAAAAAAAAAAAAAAAAAGATTGAGCAACAACAACAAAGATGTTGTAGTGGTAAGGAGTACTACCTGGGATGAGGCTTTGAAGCTTCTGGGTACCTTTTTGTATCTCAGGCAGAGGGAGAAGAGTAGAAGCTGGATCACTGACAAAAGAAGAATCATCTGATATTTGAGGTTTCGGATTCTTCCTCAGTTTGGTTGAATCCCTCCTTCATCTCAGTATTTCATCCCTCTCAGAATTAAATCCCCATCTGAGGGCATGTTCTGATGCCATCTCTGTGTGATCTTGTAACATTTGCCTCAAGGGTAAGTGTTTTTTAAAATGCATGGCAGCCTTTACTTGGCTCAGAGTGTGCTTGAAAAAGCTTTGATTAACTAATTTGGTCTACAAACAAAACTTCATCTTTTTTATTTTTATAAACAAGCCAAACTCTTTAGGTGATAGGTTTCAAACACACACCATTGACTTTATAGGAAATTTCATTGGTTAGCCTTCTTAGGAATAAGCTTAGCTTTTCATTCTACCCCAAGAGAATTTAGTTGTTTTTCATTAAAAAACAACAAATTGTGCTCTGGGGAATAATGCGATGCACATGTCATCTGTTTATACTACATACACACATGCTGTACCTAATACACACCTAATTCATTTATTCATCTCACGAATATATTTTTTCAGTGCCTGAAAAATAAGATACCACGATGGCACTGAAATAAGTGAAAACTTATAGAAGACTCTTATTTTACCATCAGTAGTATTTTTTCCTCAAATGAGAATGGATTAATCCTGGTCCTCTCAACCAATTCTCTAGTGCCCCCTTGCATATATAAGCAAGATGGCTGGATTAAACTTGGTGTGTGATGCTTTTACCTTGTCAGATAAGGCACCTATGTGTTGACCTATTGAAGCTGGAGAAATGGGTATTTTTACTACACCCTTGACGATCACTAATGCTTCCTCTCCATGTCAGGTGAGATTTACCCTTAAAGCTCTGTTCCCAAAGCTAATTTGCCAGAGAAATCAATATGACATCAGGATTTTAATAGGCCCCAATCACTATTTCTTGAAAAAGTATTTAAATAAGAACTCCAAATTGCTTTAAACTCTTTGCTATCTAGGAATAGCTAATGAGACTCTTCTATCTGAGAAGCTGTTGAAAAGCATATCTTTTCATACATAGGTACCCTAACTGCAGATGGGACTCAGAGGATGTTTGATCAGCAACAGGTGCTGATGTTTGCTGTGTTTGATGAAAGCAAGAGCTGGAGCCAGTCACCATCCCTAATGTACACTGTCAATGGCTATGTGAATGGGACACTGCCAGGTAACAAATGGGATGCAGTCACTCATCAATAGTAGAATCAATCCCTTGGTCCTGTTGTTTTCCTCAAGCACCAGGAAAATTGACCATACTTGCTGTTTTTCAGCTCATAATCAGAAAGGGAATGTAACATAATGCAGTGGCTTTTGTTAACCAGTAAGTACCAAAGGCAAATTGGAAGGCAAAGAATGTGCAGTATAGTATTCTGAGCAGGCTTTGCTTTGGCCTGCAACTCCAGGAACACCTTTAGAATACGAGCTGAGCATCACTCTGTGAACTCTGTGGTCCATGATATATGGTGACCATAACTTCTTCTACCTATGAAGCTATACAGGTAGATGTTCAAGGTCAATCTCAAGCAGGAAGAATCAAGGAAGGATAAATGGAAGAATTATCTATTATCTAATGATTATGGGTATGAAATCTAAAACTCAAACCAAGAGTAGAAGCCAGGGTTGAACTCTCCCATAAAGCAAATGGGCATTTTTCCATTCACTATGGAGCAAAGAAGGAACAGAACTAGCTTTTATACTCAGTTCTCATTACCCCATCCATGAAAAGGTCGCAGTGGCCCAGCATAAAGAGGGCCTAACCATTGCATTTTGAGGAGAGGGTGTAAACCCATTGCCTTGCAATTGAAGTAATTAACAAGTGTGTGAAGAATAGAAAATGCTCAAAGCATCCTCACATGTTCTTCCCCTTTGCCAAAGCTTTGATCCCTATCCAGCTAAAAGGATTGTGTCCTTAACTCAACCCTATTGGAGGTTCTCGTGACTCCCTTTGGTTGAGCCCAGCTTGATTCCAGTTATCAGACCCCAGGAAAAATAGGATGATTGCTCACTCTACCTAGTTCCCTCCTTGGCCTAATCTTTTAGCAATCCCTATGTTTCTGAACTAATATCTTCCATCTCTGGGCTCCCATTCAATCCCATTCTTGCCTTTATAATGCCATTTATTGCAGTGAATTGTTATCGCTTGTTTGTCCATCACTCAGATGTCTACTTCCCCAGGATAGGAACCATCTTCAGAGTGTCTGTGCCTCCAGAACCTTGCACAATGCTTAATGCATAGCGGATGCTCATACGTTTTGGGTGAGTGAAGTTTTGATCATAGAGTGCTGACTAACTGCCTGTCTTGGCCCCATCTCTCCCTCTTTCTCAGATATAACAGTTTGTGCTTATGACCATGTCAGCTGGCATCTGATTGGAATGAGCTCTGGGCCAGAATTGTTCTCCATTCATTTCAATGGACAGGTCCTGGAGCAGAACAATCATAAGATCTCAGCCATCACCCTTGTCAGCGCTACATCCACTACTGCAAATATGACTGTGAGCCCAGACGGAAGGTGGCCCATATCTTCTCTGAACTCAAAACATTTTCAAGGCAAGGAAACTCCTCTGATAGCTTGCTTTTTGAATGCAGGACCCTTTCTTCCCATGCACTAACTACTCCTTTGCCTTTTCAAGCCAATCCTACTGCAGACATACATGCCTTGGACCCTGAAAACAGAATTTAGATGCTCTCCTCTTAGACTTATAACGCGTTGGTTGGAGATGGAGGAAGGAGAGGAATCAACAGAAAGAAAAAGTGAAGCAAAAACCAAAGAGGTCTCTACTTTCTTAGAAAGAGAAAGGAGAAAGGAAATAAATGCACAACTAAAAGTATTGTTTCTTTACCCAGATGCTTATTTGAAAATTTATAGATGCACCAAGTTATAGAAAGTGGAAGAGTTTTAACATGAAAAGATGATCTTTTTTTTCCCCCTTTTGTGCATGTTTATTTCACTGAGCATGTTTCAAGATCCTTCCATATTACAGCTTGTCTCATAATTTCATTCTTTCTTGAGATCAAATAGTATTCCAATCTGTATATGGACTACATTTTGTTTCATCCATTCATTTGTGGATAGACACTTGGGATGTTTCTAGGTTTGGGCTATTGTGAACAATGGTGCTATAAAAACCATTATAATGTGATTATTATTGTGAATAATGATGCTGTACAATATCTACTGCAACCCCTAGTTGCAAATAGATATTGTACAGCATCATTATTCACAATAATATTTGTGAATATCTATTTTTTAGATAACTAAATATCTAAAAAATAGATAACTCTCTTTGGTTGTATATCTTGATGTGGGATTGCCCATTCATATGGTAATTCTATATTTATGCTTTTGCAGAACTGCCATATTGCTTTCTACAGTTTTTGCACCATTTTACATTCCCACTAGCAATGCACTAGAGTTAAAATTTCTCTACATCCTAACACTTGTTATTTTCCAATTTGTTATAATAACCTTCCTCATATGTGTGATGTGGTATCTCATTATAGTTTGGCTTTGTATTTCCATAATGGTCAATGATTTGAACAACTTTTCATGTGTTTATTGGCATCTTACCTATCTTCTTTGGAGAAATGTCCAAGTTCCCTGCACATTTTATAACTGGGTTATCTTTTCCTTGTTTCATTAACAAGTTCTTTATATATTCTGGACATTAAGCCCTTATCTAATATATGGTTTTAAACTATTTTCTCCCATCCTATAGGTTGTCTTTTCACTTTCTTGATAATTTTGATCAACGCACATAAGTTTCAAATTTTTATGAAATCAAATGTATCTATTGTTTCTTTTGTGGCTTATGCTTTTGTTGTCATATTTAAGAACCCATTGTCAAATTCAGGTCATGAAGAACTGCTTCTATGTTATCTTCTAGGAGTTGTTTAACTTTAGCTCTTATATTTTGGTCCTTGATTCATTTTGAGTAGATTTTTGCATATGCTGTGAGGTAGGGATTGAATTTCATTCTTCTGCCTGTGACTATCCAGTTTTCCCAATACTGTTGGTTGAAGGGACCGTTTTATCCCATTTCATGTGCTTAGCACATTTGTCAAAAGTCAATTTGCCCTAGATGTATGAGTTTATTTATGGATTTTAAATTCTGTTCCACTGGTCTATCTGTTTTTGTGCCTTTACCACACTGTTTTGATTACTGCCACTTTGTAGTTCAATTTGAAGTTAGGAAGTATTAGTCCTCCAACCTTTTCTTCTTTTTCAAAATTATTTTGGCTGTTCAGGGCCCCTTGAAGTTCCATAAAAATTTGAAGCTCAGGTCTTCCATTCCAACTCCGTGGGTCTCCCTTGTTGCCTGTGTGCGAAACCGTGATCCTTATCTTCTCTTCCGATTTCTGCTTTTTTTTCTTTCTCAGGTTGCTCTTGCTCCCACCTGGCTGTGAGCTCTGTGTGGTCGGCCATGATCTTTTTTTGAGAGAGGACAGTACCTGGTATAGAGGGGAAGGGCTCAATGAAAGTGTGTTGAATGGTTCATATATAATATCTAAATAGCTGAATGGTGGGTTTTAAAAATCGTTAATGAATTCAGGTGGGGAAAAAAATCAGCCTAGGTGTTATTTTGTGTCACGTAACCGAAATAAGTAATTGTTCCACTATGCACTTTTGCTTTAAAACGGGTGGGAAGAGTGTTCTTGTAAACAGAATCTAAACTCTAAATAAATGTTATCACTGTAGGAAGTCATTTTGTTACCAAAATTATATACATACATAATTTACATATAAGAAAGAAATACTTCATGGGATCACTTCATTTTCTTTTGGCATTGAACAGTCAAAATTATACTTGAAGTAATGAAATTATCATAATATCCCTAGAAGATAGAGTCTCTAATAATAATAAAACAACATTTGGAGGAATTATATGCCAGGCACTGTTATAAGTGCTTTACATATTAGCATTTAGTTGTTAACAATTCCATAGGTATTAGTATTATTTTCATTTTACAGATGAATAAACAGGTGACAGGGAAAACGAAAAGTCAACAAGACCTAAATCTCAGGGCTTTAAGGGCCTGGATATCCTAAGAAAAACTTCCTGCTTCTGGAAGAAACAAAGGGAATCTTTCCAAGTTCTTTTCCTAACCCTCCGTTTTTTATTTCCTTTCTTTTCTTTTTTTTTTTTTTTTTAATTTTTGGGCCCTTCTCTACTCCACAAAAAGAGCTCCAAACTACAATGTTCAAAAGTTGGCTGAGCACTCCTCTTATTGTTATCTAATCTTTTTACATAATTAATTTAAAAGAATGAATTGTGCTTAATCTTAATTTCTTCTTTCCAATTCTTTTACTATCTTCTTTATTTCCTAAATCAGCTGGGATGCAGGCTTACATTGATATTAAAAATTGCCCAAAGAAAACAAGGAAACCTAAGAAACTAACTCGTGACCAGAGGCGATTCGTTAAGAGATGGGAATACTTCATTGCTGCAGAGGAAGTCATTTGGGACTATGCACCCATGATACCAGCAAATATGAAGAAGTGAGTCTTTGGGGCTCTCACCACTGTGGGAAAGTTTAAGCTGTATTTCATAGGGTCCTGAATACATGAAATGTCATGAGCTGACAGTTCTTAAGGGAATTGTGTATTGCTTTTCATTCAGATCTTCTTAAGAAAATCAATCTGGAATCACCTCAAACTCATCAACGTAACTCATCATCAGCAGCAGCACAGCAGCTACTATTTGTTGTTGCTTGCTATTTCAAGCACTAAATTAAATTTTTTCCAAGGGCTTCTCTTCAATTCAATGAGTAGATATCATACTATTTCCTTTACATAGATGAGAAAAATGGGTCAAAGAGGTAAAGAAATTTGGATATTTAAATAGATATTAAACACCTGCAAAGATGCTCAAGGTCACTTATAATAAGAGAAATGAAAATTAAGACTTCACTGAAATACCACGTTTTACCTATATGATTAACAAAAGTTCAGATGACATAAAATATTGGTGAAGCTATAAGAAACAGGCACTCATATATTTCTGGTGGAAGGATAGATTGATATAAACTTTCTGGAGGATAATTTGGCAATATGTATAAAAATTATAAATACATATACCTTTTCACCCAGCAGTCTCAGTCTGGGAATTTACTATATAATATGCTTGCTCACAAGTGAAGGGAGGTATGTAGGGCATTTGTTGCAGCATGGTTACTAGTAGGAAAAGATGGGAAACAACTCAAAATGTGCATCAATAAGAACCTGGGTTAATAAATTATGGTACAGTCATTCAATGGTATACTATGGATCTATACAAAAAGGATGAGAACACTATGTACTAATATGAAAAGTTCTCCAAGATGCATTGTTAAGGTAAAAAGTTGAGGTGTAGCAAGGTGTGTACAAATAACTGACTTTTGTTAAAGAAGTGGGGGATAGGAATATTGATATTTGTTTGTCTGCAAGTAATATTTGAATATATCTGATAAATATACTCTGGAATTATACAGATAAAATTAATACACGTGAATACCTAGAAATGTGAGGTGGGTTAAGGAGGTAGGTTAGGAGCATACAGGATGTGAGTGACACTTTTACGGAATCAAAATCATGTGAATATAGTTCCTATTTAAACAATTAAATAAGAAAAAGAGCAAAGAATAAACTTGCCCAAGATCATATAATTAGTGATAGATACGAGACATAACTCTCTGACAAGAGACAGTGCTTTTTACTGTGCAAAATAAATGCATAAACTAGATAAACTCCATAAAGCAATTTTTGCTTTTGCAAAGTAGGACAATAAACAGGACTGAGAGGAAAAGTAGTTGATGTTACTACCCCAAAGTCAATTACCTCTGGAGCTACAGAAATGAATGAAGGTAGTTGCTTTTCATTTGGCACTCAGTATTGGAACAGATAGTCTAACAGCACATAACTGTCTATTCAATATATTGAAAGCTTCCTGGACTGGGAAAGTGTTCTTAGAGATTGAGAAATACCTGAAAAGCCAAGAAGAGTTTCATAGATTAAATGATGGTACAGCTCTGTCCCAATCAAGATGGGAAAGTAAGAAGCTTTGGGCTCTGTCTCCCCACAGAAGCTTTGAAAAATCAGCAAGAACTAGCAGTAACATCTTTCTCTAGGCTCCAGAAAATAGTTAAAGGCTTGCAGTAACAGGGCAAGTGCCAAGTCAAGAAAAAGGCAATTAAAAGAGGGAGCATCTCATAGTGCCCAGGTTGTTTTCTCTTACAACCCCTCAGCAGCTCAGTGCAGTACCTCCCATCCCCCTGCTGTGGGTCCCCAGTCCCAGCTCTGGAGGGAACAAAGTAACCCTCATGCATGTACTGGGAGCAAATATGTCTGACCCTATCTGTCTGGTAGTAGCTGAGGGACTGAAACTAAGACATTTGTCATAGGTGTGCCACCCCAGAACGTGCCCTACATGTAGAAGGCAGCTCACAGACCTCTCCTACACAACACAGTGAGAAAATGGTCAAGTTGTGGTTCCCTGGGGCAAGGAATTTCTGGTGCTGGCCATATAGGACAGTGCCCAGGCCCACAAGGAAACTGTTTTCCTAGGGAAGAGGGGACATTAATAACTGTATAATTGGGAGAATTCCTAGGGACACATGTACCTGTACAAGACAAGAAGCATGTGGAGAAAGGTTCAGGGAAGCCCTGTGCTTTGGCCTCAAACTATTCTCTAAACTTACCATAAGGATAAACTCTGAAGTGGGTGCTCACTGAGGTCAACCTGCAAAGACTAGGGAAGATGTTTCTTGTTGTTATTAGTTCCTGGCCTTTAAGGAAAGCTCTGCATAACACTAGCTGGATACAAGCTTAAGGAACAGATGCCTCAGAGTCTAAATTCCAGTTATAACACGTTAAAATATTAAGGTTTCAACAAAAGATTATAAAACATTTAAAGAAACAGGAAGTGATGGCCCAGGCAAAAAAAGAATAAAATACTTTAGAAGCCTTCAATGAGGAGGATCAGACCTGAACCGTACCTGACAAAGACTGTTTTAAAATGGTCTGAATGTGCTCAGAAAGCAAAAGGAAAGCCTGGACAAAGAACTACAGGAAATGAGGAAAACAATAGATGAACATAAAGACAATATCACAAGAGAGATGATAATTATGAAAAGGAAAAATCAAACAGAGTTGAAGATCACAGTGACAGAAATTTTTAAATCCTTAGAGGAGTTCAACAGCAGATTGGAGTTGGCAGAAGAAAGAATCAGAGAACTTGAAGATAAGATAGTTGAAATCATCCAGCCTGAGGAGCAGGAAGAAGAAAGAATGAAGAAAAGTTAACAGAACTCATGGGACACTATCAAGTGGACCAACATGTACATGCAGGAGACCCAGAAGGAAAGGAAAGAGAGAAAGGGTCAGAGACAATATTCAAGGAAATAATGATTGAAAACTTCCCAAATATAAAGAAAGACATAAATATAAGCATTTAAGAATCTTAACGAACTCCAAACAGTATAAATCCAAATAGCCCCACACTATGACATGTAATGAAATTGTTGAAAGTCAGATATAAAGAGAGCATTCTGAAAGCCACAAGACAGGAGCCACGTGTCATGTACAAGGAAGCCTCAGTAAGATTCAATGCCTCTTTACTACTAAAAATTATGGAGGCAGGAAAGCAGTGAGATGATATATAGGCATACCTTGGACATACTGCGGTTCAGTTCCAGACCACTGCAATTAGTTGAATATCACAACAAAATGAGTCATACTGAATCATATGAATTTTTTAGTTTCCCAGTGCATCTCAAAGTTGTTTTCACACTATACTATAGTCTATTAAGGATGAAATATGTCTAAAAAAACAATGCACATATTGTAATTAAAATGAAACACAGCAGATGGGCCATGTGGCTCAGTGGCAAAGTTCTTACCTGCCATGCTGGAGAACAAGATTCATTTCCCAGTGCCTGTTTGTGCAAAAAAAAAGAAACACAGAGACATGAGGTGAGCACATGCTGTTGGAAAAAAGGCACTGACAGACTTGCTCAATGCCGAGTTCCCCCACACAAAAAAGATGCAATATCTGCAAAGTGCAATAAAGTGAAGCACAATAAAATGGGGTTTGTCTGTATTTAAAGTGCTGAAAGTAAAAAACTGCCAACTAACAATTCTATATCCAGCAAAACTGCCTTTCAAAAATGAAGGACAGATTAAGATCTCCCCAGATTGGAAAAAAAAAAAAGCCAAGAGCTTGTCACCACTAAAGTGGCCCTTATGAGAAAGAGAAGCTAACAACATAGGTAAATATAAGTGCTAGTACTATTATATTTTTGGTTGGTAACTCCACTTCTTAATTCCTACAGGATTTAGAAAGCATAAAATATAATGATAAATCAGTGGTTTTGGAGTTATAATGCATAAACATGCAATTTGTGACATGAACTATATAAAGATGGGGGGATAGATGGGATATAGGAACAGATGGGATATAGGAACATAGTGTTTGTATACTATTGAAGCAAATGAGATTATTATAGATTAGGATGATAAATTTAAGCTCCATGGTATGTTTAAAGAAAATATCAGAGACTATGCAAACTCATAGTAACAGAAAGTAGAGTACAGGTTGCAGAGGAAGAGTGCAGGGGGAATGGGGACTTAATGCATAATAGGTGTAGGGTTTCTGTTTGGGGAGATGGGAAAGTTATAGTTATGGGAGGCTATGAGGGGACCACAACAATATGAATGTGATTAATTCCACTGAATGATATGCTTGGGAGTGACTGTGATGGGAAAGTTTACTTTGTCTATAAGTTCCCACGAGAGAAAGAGAGGGTGAAACTAAAGAGACAATGACAGTTAAAGGCCACACATAATCCTGGATAGATCTAATAAGGGAGGAGAAAAGACTCCAAAGGACATCATTGGGACATATGAAAAAATTGCAATATAGACTGAACTTTATATCAATGTTAAATCTCTTGAACTTGAGAATTGCACTTAAGGTAGTTACATAAGTGAACATCCTTGTTCTTAGGAAATGTACAAGGTAGTACTGTTTTCAAGGAATATGATGTATACAACCTAATTCACATATTCAGAAAATGGATTGATAGACAGACAGATGGAAGGATGGATGGATGGATGGATGGATGGATGGATGATAGATAGATAGATAGTAATTGTGGCAAAAGGTCAATATTGGTGGATCTGGGTGTTGGGGTGATAGGTATATTGGTGTTTTCTGTTTGGGGTTTGTATACTTCTGTAAGAGTCTTCTAAGTTTGAAAGTATTTCAAAATAAAAAGTTTTTTTAAAAAGAAAAGATTAAATGATGAAAAACTTTAGAAAAATTCCCAGTGTAGCCTATCCTTTTAGACAGAGTCTACCTTTCCCCAGAGATATTCAAGGTCTACTATAGCAGCGAGAGTGATAGGGAAATTAAATGATTGTTTCTAGGCAGTTATCTATGCCTTTATCAGGGTGTAAGAGACATCTCAGAGGTTTTCAGTTTGCCAGCTACAAAGACAACATCAGGACTTTATAAATTTACATTAATATTTTTATATATGGAACTAGCATTTTAACTAATCCAAGAGCAGAACTTCTAAGGAAAAGATCTCCCCATCCTACTGGGATCTCTACTTGAGAAATTGGACTAATTTTTAAAAATTTCATTTCACTTAAGAAAATACAGATCTCGCCACTTGGATAACTTCTCAAATCAAATTGGAAAGCTTTATAAGAAGGTTATCTATGTACAGTATGATGATGACTCCTTCACCAAACATCCAGAGACTATCAAAAACATAGAAGATGGGATTTTGGGTCCTGTAATCAGAGCTCAAGTCAGAGACACACTCAAAGTAAGTAACAGAACCAAGGGCAAAATTAAATAGTGACCAGTTACAAAGTATTTATTTATTTGCTTGTTTTAAAAAGAAAAATTTATCCATATGTTTTAAAATTCAAATATAGCTTTTTAGTTTTTATTTAGTATTTGCATTTATTTATACCCTAACCCATAAAAAGAAAGAATCTACGACAGTTTAACAAATTATAAAGGAATAAAATAGGGTTGGTGTAATTAGGAGGAAGGATAATAAAGGACAAGGCAAACAAAGCCAAGGATAAGATAAACATAATGAAACATATACAATATGATCCTAGAAAATTATCTGCAAATTTTGTTCTCAGCTTTCTAGCAGTCAAATTAAAAAGGCAGGATTCACAGTCTCCGTAAAAGAAACACAATTGTCCCTGATACTGAGACCTAAGAGAAATTTCTCTCATGGACACTTTAAAAAGAGGATGCTGTGTATTATACAGTGGATGGTATCTTTGACAAAATCTCTACAACTGATACAATTAATAAAAGCTGTATAGCTTTTTAAAAAAATGATGTTTCTCATTATAGCTAAGAGCATAATGTAGACACAATTGAGTAAAAACAGTTCTTCAAGGGGACAAAATGATATGGTCTAGCTATGCAGCTCCGATGGCTGGTCTCGATCTAAAGGTAAATTTAGATATGCATTAAGAGCATTGTGTGTTCTTTGCACGATTATCCATAAATATTATATCACAACATTAAACCTTTGTTAAGAACTGAGCAGCAATCAAGGTTGAAATCATTGGGAAAATCTTATAACACAGATAAACTATGGATTAAAGGTGATCCAGATGCCTTGACAATCAACCAAGTAGAAGATAGGATTAAGGTTCTCTTTCCAAAATTAAGGCTCATCACATACACATAGGACTTCCATATGTACAAGACAAACCTTCCCCACCTTCACCTCTGCAGGGGGATGAATTAAGAGGATACCTGCAAAGACAAAGCCTTTTCTGGTCATTTATAAAACAGTCTATCTCTGTTCCTCTCTCCCTCCCTGCTCTGATCCCTTTTAGCTGCTCTTAGCAAGTATAAGCATACTTCATGGGAAATTCAGGATCTTGTTATTTGTCTGTGCCCTTCAACAAGATGGCTTCAAAGACAATGGTTCTGGGACACGGGCCAGGCAGAAAGGGATTATGGTCTAGCGGTGAGAAGAAGATTCAAAAGGAAGATGTGGTTCAAGCTGAAAGGAAAAGGGTTCAGGGGGAACAGATGGGGACTAGAGTGGAAAGGGTGATAGATTGTGAGGAATATGTTACCTATCCTAACCTGTCTTCTAAGATTAGCATCTCTCTTCATTTCTACCTTAAATGTGTGAGTGAAATGCTCTCAGATGCCCCTGCCAGGTGATGGAGAGAGGTTGTTGCTCAGATAAACAGATCTCGTTTTCTCACTATGAATACACACACACACACATACACACACACACACACCATCCAGCAGGTAAATATGCAAAGCTAGCATCCTATATTGATTTTCATGACTAACCTAAAACCTGAAATAATGGATTCTATTTAACTTTGTAGATCGTGTTCAAAAATAAGGCCAGCCGCCCTTATAGCATTTACCCTCATGGAGTGACCTTCTCTCCTTATGAAGATGAATTCAACTCTTCCTCCACCTCAGGTTGGAATCTTTGACTTCTACTGGATAAAACTATTCACTCTAAGCAGCAACCATACTTTTCGCCTGTCCTTGCACAGTGCTATCGCTGATGCAGTCATGTACTGTACATGGAGGGTTATCCTGAAGGTCATAGCCAAATCCTGCTCAGTTCAGGGATTTTATCTACCACAGTGGTTACAAAAGTGATATTCTCTAACCGTGTCATCGCCCCCTCTAGTGGCGCAATCTCTAATAGCTACATTCTATCCAGGGTTCTATAAAGTGTTTAATATAAAAAGAATATTCCTTTCACAATATTACTTTGTTCCAGTAAGAGCTCTAATATTAATCTATATCAAGAAATGATTTTCCAAATAAAAACAATTGTGAATACATTTTTTCTAGGCAGTAACACCATGATCAGAGCAGTCCAACCGGGAGAAACCTATACTTATAGGTGGAACATCCTAGAGTCTGATGAGCCAACAGAAAACGACGCCCAGTGCCTAACAAGACCATACTACAGTAATGTGAACGTCACAAGAGATATTGCCTCTGGGCTCATAGGGCTACTTCTAATTTGTAAGAGCAGATCACTGGACAAGCGAGGAATACAGGTATTTTGTTCTTGAAGTAATCTTACAGAAATTCTGGAAATTTCCTTTGGCTGGATCAGATGAAGTGCCCCTTGCTGAATAAGGGAGTTTTTTCTTCTAGGGAGCAGTAAATATTAAGTAGTCCTCTATAGCATGAATGTGATTTGGTTCTTTCTGTCTTGTCTCTCTTCATCTGGACTGTCACTGCAAAAACCAAGTCTACAGTATGAAACCATACTTTGTTTTGGTTTTAAATTCTGATTTTTTGTACTAGCTGTGTCATCTTGAGTAAGTTACTTAGCCTGTATTAATTCTTCCTTTTATCAAATGTTGGTAATACCTCCTCCTAAAATTTTTATAGAGTTGTTTTGGGGCTCAGGTGAAATACCAGCTGGTAAAATTGTAAAGCTCTTTATCAATACTTGTTATTTTTAGAGGCCTGCAATCAGAAGAGATAGGAGAGATTCCTTGAAAGCAAGTCCACTTGGAGAAATAGTTTCTTGTGAAGATGGACCCAGAAAATGGTCCATCTTTGGTGACACTTAATCAGTTAGAAGAACATGAACAAAATATAGATCTTTTGAGTTTATCTTCATTGAAGAATAATAGTCTCGTATCAATACCCTAAAATTCCCACACCAGTTGGGCTAAGCTATAATCAAGGTTTCATCATAAAAGGCATAGAAAAATCAGGAATGGACACTTGAAAGACCCTGATTTATTGAGCTAGGAAAGGAAACAAGTAAAGAGAGTCTTTCCTATTGCAGCCTTCTGTTTTACCCTTTGCAACTATTTGGAGCACAGCCAATCGATCATTCAGGTTGGAATGTGCTCATTTCAGAGATAAACAGACTTTCACATGCTGTGGTAAATTGGGATTTTTCTATTAGTGCATTTTGTTCAATAATCTACCCTGTTTGCTTCTGCATATTACCTTTGGTTTGAACGTGTTCTTTGGACATGTTGGACTCTTATAAATGCTTGCATGTGTGGCTTTAGTGGCCCCAAGAGCTGTGCCTCTGGTTTCTCAGAACTCAGTGTTTAAATAATCAACTGGGACATTAAACACTGAACACATTAAACACTTTCACCCTCCAGAGGGCAGCAGACACGGAGCAACAGGCTGTGTTTGCCGTGTTCGATGAGAACAAGAGCTGGTACATAGAGGACAACATCAACAAGTTTTGTGAAAATCCTGATAAGGTCAAACGTGATGACCCCAAGTTTTATGAATCAAACATCATGAGCAGTAAGTCAGAGCACTGGTTTTTCTCTATCAGATTTTCACTCTTGTAGCCGAGGTATGACTGTACCTAGAGGCTAAAACATGGGTGAAACGCCTCTAATTCTTACTTCCAATTCAGGGATCTGTGGTGAAATCCCTGGGTGACATTATAGCAACCTTAGAGCAACCTTTTTACAACAAGGGGTCAAAGGCTTATTATCCCTGTAAGTCACTGCTTGAGCTCCTACTCCAAATGTACATGTAAGTGTGTGCACACACGTGTATTCACTCTGGGCAGTAAGAAACAGGGTGGGGGTGAAGGATGGGGGAAGGGGAAAGAAGAAGGGCTTTGATCAGTGGTATCAGGTTTTTTAGATTTGGTGCAGGGTGAATATACTTTATGGCCAGGGCAGAAACAAGGTAAGTAATCCAAAGCTAGACTGTCAAATCAAAATAAGTCAACATGAGTATGGGGAACCAAGAGACTCAGAAAGTGAGCGCATGAGGGAGTTTGAAGTGAACAAAAGAAGCTCAGGAAAGAAGGAATTCTCTGAGCCAGAGTTTAGTCATTTGTTGCAGTTTTTAAAATGTAGTGCTCAAAGTCACTGCCATGGGAAGTCGGAGAGCAATTTCACAGCTCCGTAATAGCCAGGGTCCCCTCCACTGCTCTTCCAAGTGGAGAGTTACTATGATTGTCTTCTCTGATATGTAATCATATGGACAAGCTTCAGATGACTGACAGCTGGGGATTATCAGAACTGTCAGGTGCCATGACAGATAATCCAAACAGGGATTATTCTCAGGCTTTTTTTTTTTTTTTTTGTATAATCTCATTTTAACAGCTACTCAGTCTACCATAGCTCTGTACCAAGGTTGGCCAATAGAAAGTTAATGTAAGTCACATATGTAATTTAAATTTTCAAGAAACCTCATTAAAACGTAAATAGAAATAGGTGAAATTAATTTTAATAATATATTTTATTTAAACCCATATATCCTAAATATGATCGTTTCAAAAGGTAATCAATATAAAAATTGTGATGTACGTCTTTTATTTCTTACTGAGTTTTTGAAATTGGGTATGTATTTTATACTTACAGCCCATTTCAGCTCAGACTACCCACGTGGCTGCCACATTCACAGCGTAGCTGCAGACCATCTAGAAGAACATCCAGAATGCGAGCAAACCAATAACACATTATTTCAGTCATTCAACAAACATCTGTTAAATTCCCACTATGCGCTAGGTATTGTACTAGGACTAAGGCTACAGGATGAGCCAGGCGGACACAAGCCCTGCCCCATGGAAATCATACGTTTGATTTTGGTACCATGCTCAGTAAATAAGTAACTAAAGATCCTGCCTGAAGCAGCATCCTTTTTAAACTTATTAAAATGTATGGACTCAATTCTTTAATGAAAACTATAGATTATATACATGATAAGGGGTGGAAATAAAAATGACCAAATATACCAAGTAGACTTCACTTTTAGAGATATTACTGCCTTCTTCATGATTAATGTGTCAAGAAGATAAATTTCTTCTTTGTGCTTTTTCTCCAGGGAGAATTATCCTGGGTAACATTCTAACTTGATATTCAGAATACTTTTTTTCTTTAAAGGCAGAACATAAGTCACAAAATATTTAATATATGTTTGATGAATGAATGAATGAATGAACACATTATTGTGAATGAAAGGCTTTCTCTTATCCTGACATTTCTCCTTTGGCTAACTTAAGAGAGTAAGTTCTCATTTGGGGAGTCTGAACTTGATCTTCTAGTCACATGTTAGAACTGGTAAAGCTTGTCTTGGAAAATCACTTCTTTGAACCAGTAGTGTTCATGTGGTTGCTCAAAGGATATTTATTTTAGGTATAATTAGATACATAACCTGCTGTTGGTATAGGCCTGGTGTTTTAACGGATTTTACCCTTTCAGCTATCAATGGCTATGTCCCTGAGAGTATACCAACACTCGGATTCTGCTTTGACGACACTGTCCAGTGGCATTTCTGCAGTGTGGGGACCCAGGATGACATCTTAACCATTCACTTTACTGGGCACTCATTCATATATGGAAAGAGGCATGAAGATACCTTGACCCTGTTCCCTATGCGTGGAGAATCTGTGACCGTCACTATGGATAATGTTGGTGAGTAAGAGCCTAGACATTTAGAAAGAAAGTTGACTTTTGAAGGATGTGGGCTTTGAAGTCCATCAGACCTGGGTTCAAGTCCTGCTCTGACATTGAATATCTGTGAATATTGGATAAGTTACCTAATCTCACTGAGGCTCAGTTTCCTTATCTAAAAAAATAGAGAATAACACTTTACACAGTTGCTTTGACCATTAATTGCAATCTGTGAAAACTGCCTAGCACTCAGTAGATATTCAACAAGGATAACTATTAGATAATTCCCAGGAGATCTTCAGTGTGCCAGCAAATCATACCATTTCAAAGAGATTCAAAATTACCCTGGGCCCAAAACCACTCAACTGGGACAGAACAGTCTATTCAATAAATGGTGCTGGGAGAACTGGATATCCATATCCAAAAGAATGAAAGAGACCCCTATCTCACATTTTATTCAAAAATTAACTCAAAATGTATAAAAGGCCTAAATATAAGAGCCAGGACCATAAAAATTCTAGAAGATAATGTAGGGAAGCATCTTCAAGATCTTACGGTTGGTGGTGCTTTTTGAGGCTTTACACCCAAAGCACAAGCAATGAAAGAAAAAATAGATAAATACTTTTGTGCTTTAAAGGACTTTGTCAAGAAAGTGAAAAGGCAGTCTACTCAATGGGAGAAAATATTTGGGAACCACATATCTGAAAAGAGTTTAATATCTATGTGCTGGTCTGAATGTATGGTGTAACCCAGAAAAGCCATGCCCTTTAATCCTCATTCAATATTGCCTGGTGGGAGCATTTTGATTGTTTCTATGAAGATGTGACCCACCCAATTGTGGGTGGTAACTTTTGATTAGATGATTTCCATGGAGGTGTGTCTCTACCTACTGAAGGTAGAGTTGCTAGCTGGGATCCTTTAAAAGAGGGAACATTTTGGAAAGAGTCCCTTTTTGGTAGAGCCACGTGAAAGCCAGCAGATGCTGCCATGTTCACCATGTGCCCTTCCAGCTGAGAGAGAAACATTGAATGTCATCGACGGTATCTTTCTCCGGATGCCTTAAATTGGACATCTCTATAGACTTGTTTTAATTGGGACATTTTCTCGGCCTTAGAACTGTAAACTAGCAACTCATTAAATTCCTCTTTTAAAGGCCATTCTGTTTCTGGTATATTGCATTCCAGCAGTTAGCAAACTGGAACAATCTAGAATATATAAAGATATCCTATAACTCAACAACAACAACAACAACAACAAAAAGACAAAAATAATTTAAATAAGCAAAAGAACTTGAATAGACCTTTTCCAAAGAGGAAATATAAATAGCTAAAAAGCACATGAAAAGATGCTCCAATATCAGTAGCTATCTGGGAAATGAAAATGAAAATCACAATATCACTTTGCACCTACTAAAATGGCCACTATCTTAAAAGACTCAGAAAACTACAAGTGTTGGATAGGACGTGGAGAAATAAGAACCTTATTTACTGTTGGTGGGAATGGAAAATGGTACAACCTCTGTGGAAGACAGTTTGACAGTTCCTCAGGAAGCTAAGTATAGAATTGCCATATGATCTGGCAATCCCTCTACTATGTATATATACTCAGAAGAACTGAAAGCAGGGATGCAAACATTTGCATTATTCACAATTGTGGCATTATTAATTACTGCCAAAAGATGGAAATGGCCTAGTGTCCACTGACCGATGAATGGACACATAAGATGTGGTATACATATATGATGGAATGCTATTCAGCTCTAAGAAGGAGTAAAGTCCTGATACATGCAACAATATGGATGAATCTTGTGAACATTATGTTGAGTGGAATGTCAGATATAAAAGAACAAATATTGTATTGTCTCACTAAGAAGAATAATTATAATTAGAAAACCCATGGAGTTAAAATCTAGTGTACAGGTTACCAGGAGATCGAATGAGGGCAGAGAATAGGGAGCAGATGCTTAATTTGTGCATAATTTTTAATATGACTGATTGTAAAGATATGGAAATGGATAGAAGTGATGGTAGCACATTATTGTGAGTGAAATTAACAGGACTGAATCATGGGTATAATTGTGGTTGAAAGGGGAAGTTGAGAATCATGCATATCATTAGAAGGAAAGCTAGAGGATAAACCATGGGACTGTATAACATGGTGAACCCTGTTGTAGATGACTGTGGTTAATGGTACAAATGTAAGAATGTTCTTCCAAGAAGTAGAACTAATGTACATCACTAGCACAAGGTGTTCATAATAGGATGGTATATGGGAAAAATATACCTAATGCAAACTATGGATTAATATTAATTTCATTAATTAATGAAAGAATAATATTCTTTCATTGATTGTAATGAAGGTACTATACCAATGCTAAATGTCAATAATAGGGAGGGATAAGGGACAAGAGATATGGGATTTTTTTATTTTTGGAGCAATGAAAATTTTCTCAAATTCATTGTGGTGGTGAATGCACAACTCTGTGATTATACTAAGAGCCATTGATTGTACAATTTGGAAGGATTATATGGTATGTGAATGAAACTGTTTTAAAAAAATTACCCTGAGCTCACCTGAATTATTTTTTGCTTAAAGGAATTAATGATGGAAAAGTAAAGCACCATAAAAATACCATACTAATGGGATGTTCAACAATGGCTCGGTGGCAGAATTCTCGTCTGCCATGCTGGAGACCTGGGTTCAATTCCCGGAGCCTCTTCATGCCAAAAAGAAAAAAAAAACATACTTAGAAATATTGAAATGCCTCTTATTTGTGGAGGTACACCTCATCATCCCTTCCAACTTCAATTCTCAAACACCTAGTATGCAGCTAACAAGATGTTTATGATATTAAAAGTTGATTCTATTCTTGATTCATTCCTTTCTCACTTAGTGTTTTCTAAAATAGTGACTCTCAGACTATCTATGCTGGAAGACCTTTTATTTTCCTCCCTTATCTCCACAATGAATACATTTGGTCTGCATTCTGTTAAACATGTTAAGTGAATGGATCACAAGTTTTGATATCATGGCGATGTTAACTTGCTCAAGTTTCCTAAACATTACTCTCAGTTTCTGACCTAATGTCATTGTGAACCAGTAACCAACTGTTCATAGACCAGCAGTGGTCCACAACCATATGGGTATACCTGCTTAAAGCTCATTAGAAATTGCCTGCTACAGTGTTTCCTAGATTTTTAATATCTTTTTCTAGACTTTCAGTACTCACTTCTGTCTCTCTTCTGTAGGAACTTGGATGTTAACTTCCATGCGTTCAGGTCCAAGAAGCCAAAACCTAAGGATGAGATTCAGAGATGTTAAATGTAATCAGAATGATGATGAAGATTCATATCAGATTATATATGAACCAACAGCATCTTCAGCCATGGCTACTCGGAAAATGCGTGAAGACGTAAGTGAAGAGGATGATGAAGACTATGATTACCAGGAATCACTGGCTTTATTATTAGGAATTAGGTCATTCAGAAATTCATCATTGACTCAGGAAGAAGATGAATTCAATCTCACTGCCCTTGCTCTGGAGAACGACTCTGAATTCATTCACCCAGGTGCAGATGGAGCTGTTAGTTCAGATCCTTCTTCCCCAATTAACATCAGTAAACTTATTGATAATGAACCCTCAGAACCTCAGAAAACTCTTCCTCACCCAGGAGACACCACAGCTAGTCACCTCCTGGGAAATCTCCCTGGCTTAGACAAGAAGACAGGTCTCAAACCTTCCACAGAAGAATATTCCATCCCTTATTCTGAAGAACATAAAGAGAATCCTCTACAGACTGATATTACAGGGACAACTTTACTTCGTCTTGGTGTAGAACGATTCAGAAGTCAAGAACATGCTAAGCATAAGGGATCCAAGGCAGGAAGACACCAAGCAGCAAGTTTCAGGTCCCTCATGATAGAATTGCTAGGACATAAAATTGGAGGACATATAAACCAAGACAACACTTCTTCTTCCAGAATGAAGAAGCCCTTGAAGAACTCTCCTAGTGATCTGTTAAGATGGAAGAATCCATTGAATATTTTAAATGGGAAATGGCATGTGGTTTCTGAGAAAGGAAGCTATGAAATTATCCAAGAAACTAATGAAGACATGACTGATAATAAATTATTGAACAACTCCCAGAATGCCTCAAGAACTTGGGAAGAGAGCACCTCCCTTCCAAATAAGCATGGAGAACAGAGTGGCCAACCAATGTATTCTGGACTTAGACATAAATCTCCACGAGTAAGGCAGTTTGGAAGAAATAATTTGCTGAGGAAAACTCCCTTTCTCATTAAGACACGAAAAAAGAAAAAGGAAGAGAAGCATACACACCACGTTCCAATGTCTCCCAGGGGCTTCCATCCTCTAAGAAAAGAGTCCTACATTACATATTCAGACAGAAGATCTGATGATTCCTTGTTACTCAATCAGTACAATGAAACATCTCTTCCCACAGACCTCAATGAGACATCCCCCATTATGAAAACTAGTCTGATAGACTTACTTCTTGAGCATAATCAGAACCCCCGAAATGACACTGGTCAGACAAACATCTCTACAGATCTTTATCAAGCAATGCTCCCTGAGGAACACTATCAAACATTGCCTATTGAAGATCCTGGTCATATGTACTCTTCTACAGACCCCAATCACAGCTCCTCTCCTCCGGACCTCCACCAGATGCTTGACTATGACCTAAGTCACCAGTCCGTCCATATTAGCATTAGTCACACATTCCCTTCCTTGGAACTTGAAGACAGGCAGTCAACCACCTCCCCAGACCTCAACCAGACCACTCTTTCTCCAGAACTCAGCCAAACAACCCTCACCCCAGAATTCAGTCAGACAAACATCTTCCCAGAGAACAGGCAGAAGACTCTCTCTCCAGACCTAAGCCAGCCAACCCTTTCTACTGATCTTGGGCAGTCAGCACCTCTTCCAAACCTTGAAAAGACATCCTACCCTTCTGAATCTAGTCAATCACTGCCTCTTCCAGAACGTGGTTGGACTTCCCCTTCTCCAGATCTTGATCAGATGCCATCTCCTCCACCAAATGACACTTTTGTACCAAGGCGATTTAATCCACTGATTGTAGTGGGCCTCACTGGAGAGGATGGAGATTACATTGAGATTATTCCAAGGGAGGAGGACGAGAGCAATGAAGAAGACTCCATTGAAATGGATTATGTGACCTATGACAACCCCTACCAAACTGACATTAGGGCAGACATCAACTCCTCCAGAAATCCTGACCGCATTGCAGCATGGTACCTTCGCAGCCACAATGGAAACAGAAAAAATTATTACATCGCTGCTGAAGAAATATCTTGGGATTACTCAAAATTTTTAAAAAGGTTTGGCCAGTTTTCTTCTTTTATATTCTCATTTTTCTACCCCTGTCGAATAAAGTAATTTACAACACTCCAGGGAGCTAATTCTGAGCAAATATGGCTAGGTACAGTGTTTGGTTCCGCTGTTACAATTTTGCCTATACTATTTCCCTTGTCAAGTCCAAGATTAGATCCTTTCCTCTAAAGGACACTTGGACATTATAAGAACAATCACTGTTAGATGTTTATGATACCCTGTAGTTAAATGAGGCTCCTCCTGTCTCCTCTGCCCTCATCACACACATTCCTACTCCCTCTTCTTGCTCCAATGGCAGCCCAAGCTGTCCATGGCTATCTGCTCATCAGTAAACTTCAGCTGAATTTGGCTTCAAACCCAAATTTGTGAGGTAGAAATCTCCTTGTTTACCAGCATAATTTTTAACTTGCTTTAGTGATCAGTGTAAAGTATATAGCATCTTGGTGACATTTAGTTCAAATTCCATAAGATCAGTGACAGAGGCCAGGGCCATAATAGTTTAGGATAAAAAAAAAAAAAGGGAGCATTTATACCCTCAACTGAGATAGTCATTAGAAAATTATTTATTTTGATTTAAACTTGAGTTATAATTTGGTTTATAGCATCATTCATTCATTAAATAATGCTTTAATGAGCACTTACTCTCTCCTAGGCATTATGTAAGTGCTGAGACTATAAAGGAGAATCAGAAAGTAGATATGAATCACATACTCTCCTGAATAAGTGTTAAAATAGAACCAGATATGGAATCTTGAATAGGAAGTGAGATCTTGTTGGTTTGTACAGTTTCATGTGCTGCTCCGATATATCCCAGAGTAATCTGGGTAGAAAATAAAAAAGTATTTGCAAAGTCCCCCTGAGGGACTGGAGATAAATGTAGAAATATTAAAATTCCCCAATTGGGGAATTTTTGATATTCTTGCAAGCATTGGGGACTACCAATTTACCAGGCCAAGCCCTCAATCTTGGGGCTTCCCCTTATGAAACTTACTCCTGCAAAGGAGAAGCTAAGCTTACTGATAATTATGTCTAAGAGCGACCTCCAGAGAACCTCACTTGTTGCTCAGATGTGGCCTCAATATCTAAGTCAACTCTGTAGATAAAAATCACTGCCCTTCCCCCCATGTGAGACATGATTCCCCAGAGTGAAAATTTCCCTGACAACATGGGACATGACTCCTAGGGATGAGCCTGAACCTGGCATTGTGGGACTGAGAAAGTCTTCGTGACCAAAAGGGGAAAGAGAAATGAAATAAAGTTCATTGGCCAAGAGATTTCAAACAGAGTCAAGAGGTCATCCTGGAGGTTATTCTTATGCATTAAATAGATACCCCTTTTTTGTTTTTAGTGTATTATAATAGCTAGAAGGAAATGCCTGAAACAGTTGAATTGTAATCCAGCAGCCCTGATCCTTGAAGATGATTGTACAACTATATAGTTTTTAAGATGTGACTGTGTGATTATGAAAACTTTGTAACTGACACTCCCTTTATCCAACATATGGAGAGATGAGTGAGAAAGTAAAGACAAAAAATACATAAATAACAGGGGGAAATAAGGGGAAATATATATAACCGTGATAAATATAAGGAAGGAAAGGTAGCTACATGCTGATGTGAGAATTGGGACACCTGACCCTGAGGAAATGGCATTTGGGCATTTGGCATGTGAAGATGAACAGGAGTGAACTAGGCAGGAGATGGAGTGTGAAGGCATTCCAGACAGATCAGTGGTAGGATGAAGCCCTAAGGCAGAAGACCTATGTGGCTGGAGGCTATGGATGAGGATAGTGGCAAGAAATGATTTAGCTAGTTTGGCAAAGACTAGACTCCACCAGGCTTTGTATGCAATGGGAAGGATTTTGGTGTTTATCCAAAGTGCAATGTGAAACACTTCAAAAGCATTAAGCCATTCCTCACTCACTGGAATATGTCAATTTCTTTCTTGTACCTTGTTATTTTCATCTTTTAAATGGAGGAGTTACACCAAATAACCCCAAGTTCCTCTCTAGCTCTAACACTTTAGGGTTCCAGCCACTAGCTTATCTTCTTAAGCCATAAAACTTGAAAGAACGGATATAATTTTGTAAATGACCCGACTTACAACAGAATTTCTAAGGGATCCATATATATTTTTTAATGATGATTTTCAATTCAATTTTGCTTAAAGGTAAAGAGTCACATTGGGTTTAGCTCTATAATCTGGGATGAAGATATATAGAGAGAACAGAGATGGTGAAAAGGAAGAATGTAACTTGATTAACTATAGATTCTCAGGGACATGGCATGATAACCATGCTTAACTATCTAAACATAGCTCTCAGCTTTTACAAAAGCTAACTGCTATACTAAGAAATTAAAAGCCAAAGTATAATTAGAATAGGCAAACACAATACAGGTGTGACAGGCAAATCATTTCACTAATCTAATGCTTGCTATTTCCATATTAGTACCCTTTCTGTTTAAAATATTTTCTATCATGACGTCCTATATAAATGCAATACCCATTACTATATGAAAAATGGCTACTTTATTTGGGGATTTCTAAGCAGGACCCTGAGGGAGAAGGATTAGAACCTGTCCAGAGTGGAAAAGAATGGAACCAATTCCTTCAAAATCTCATATCCCATTCCAGGTCTGTAACCCACTTTTATGGAAGTCAGAGTTCTTTTGCCCATCCCTGTGTATTCTGTGAAATTGTATGCTATGCCAGAGGCTGGAGGGCTGGAGTTAGAGAGGTTTAAAGACTAGAAGGAAGAAAACTAGGATTCTCTGTTGATGGTTCATGGTTTACGGCAAATGCTATGGGCTGAAGATTGATGGATGGGATTTCAGGCTGTTTCCATTGGCTTGGGAAATCTGAGGGTCAGTGGAGAGTTTGATGTGTTTTGGCCCCGGACTGAGCTGGTGAACTACATGGGGAATAATGTGCTTTAGCAAAAGCAAATGCAGCAGTTTCATTAGTCCAAAAAAAAGCAAATGCAAGGAGAATGGCTACTTTCAGAGTATAAAGCAGTCACCATTCTAGTGACCTACACAGGGTGACCTTTAATTACAACAAACCACCCTCACTATAGCCCAACATCCCAAGTCCTGAGACTGTTCCATTGCCTTTGATATCTGCTATACATATATTAATAAATACATATTAACATATATTTGCTAATTCATTGATACAGTTACAAATTTTAAGTCCCTACCTTGTGACAGATAATGTGTTAGGTACTGGGAAATAAAATCATTACCTCATAGTGTTTACACTCTAGGTGCAGAAGCAGACATAATAGATAATCTCACAAATAAATGATGCAATTCCCTAGAAATACTATATAAATACTATAGGAATACTATAATGTATAATGTAATACCAGAATATTAGTAGTAGTAGTAATATTACAGGAATGCAAGGAATCATACAGGGAGACATGACCTAGTAGTCTAAAGTATTTAAAGAAGTACTTACCTAAGAAATGACATTTGAGCTGGGTGCTCAAAGATACTCACTGGCTTGTGTTTTTATTCAATCGTTTGTTCATCAAGTACTGTTTTCAGAAACAAGGACAATTCTTAAACTCTTTGAAAAGTCTTTTGTTTCCTCTTTTAAACAAATAATACCCTTATTCTTTCAGTGAAATGGATAACGAGGACACAGATGACGCTCCAAGGGGCACCATATACAAGAAAGTAGTTTTCCAAAAGTACCTCGACAGCACTTTTACCAAACGTGATCCTCGGGGAGAGTATGAAGAGCATTTTGGAATTCTTGGCCCTGTTATCAGAGCCGAAGTGGGGGATGTGATCCAAGTAAGTTGTCTTTTGATCATTAAACTCATCAGAGGCATTTCCATAAACACCAGAGGGTTATTAAGGTGAAAGTAGCAAAAGCATTTAGTGGACTTACTTATTTTCCAGAATTAACCGATGTTTACTTTTCCTCTCAAAGACTCCTTTCCAAACAATTTGGAGGCAAAAATAATGTCCTCACAATAAAAAAGCAACTCTGCAATGGGTGTGAGGGTAGTTCAGTGGTAGAATTCTCACTTGCCATGTGGCAGACCAGGGTTCGATTCCCGGCCTATGTACTTCCCAAAACAAAGAAACCAACAAAAAGAAACAGACAAAAATTCAACAAATTTTTTTGTGCTACAATAATGGGATATGCACATGGAAAAAGAATGAAATGTGACCCTGCCACACAGAATACAAGAAAAAAAAAGTAACTACACATGATATAATCTGCCATCAAAAGCTAACCTGTTTAAAGCTAACACAGAAAATTAATCATTTTGGGGTAGTGGTGGCAGTAATTGTATCAGTAGTAATTTAGAAATATCTCCTGCTGTTTTCTTAAAAGAAAATGAAGTGAATGAAAATTAGATAATTAGGGAAAAAAAGGTGTCTCCATGCCTTTGGATGAAAATAATAACTCCCCCAAAGTAAATAACTTTCTTAAGGATGTTCCCAATCTCGGCCATTTCTTCAAAATCCAGTATCCTATTCCAGGCCAGCTGCCAATTTTCGTGGCAAAGTTTATTTACCCCACCCTTTCTAACCTCTCACAAAAAGATAGGAAAAGGTCCCAAATCTATTCTAGATCCAAAAAAACATAATTTATTATACCTATTTAAGCATTCACCAGAATTTTCAGTGAATATTTGCTCTTTTAAAAATGCAGACAAGCGTATATTTATACATTAGTATAATATAAATGATACTAATATAATTTATATATCATGTAAATGTGTTTATTATATACTATATAGAGAATATATAAGTATAATATAAATGAATTTAATTTAATTTAATACTAAATGTACCATAAACATATGGAAAGCAATAGTCTTTGCTCTTCTAATTATAGGATTTTTAATCATTAGAAGCTGTGGAAGAGAAAGGCTAAGAGGAGGTCCCTTCATGGCTCTGATTATGGTTGGGAGCTCTCATATGGCATTCACAGTGCTTCCTATCCAATCCCAACCTCCTTTTCCAAACTCATTTTCACCAGGTCGCACCCCATCCCTGTGCATTCTACAACCCAACTATAACCAGATCTTTGTTGTCACCAAATTTTTCCTTAACTCCCCTCCTCACAGCATGTTTCTGCTCTTCCAGGAGCCTGAAATGCTTGTCTCCTTTTTCTCCTTCTGCTGAGCTTCTTTTCATTCTTTAAGGACTCCCTCAAATTCCATATCCCTTGAGAAACTCTTTAATTTATCCCAACTTCTCTTTCATATTCAAACACACGGCTCCTCCCAGGCATTCCCATCTAACCCCATTCATACTTTGTTTATTGCACCTGTTATATCCGTATTTGGCTCTTGGATACACATGTGCGTGTGTCTTTTCTCCAGTAACTTGAATGCATCTAGAGAGCAAGGACCAAACCTCATTTATTTCTGAATCCCCAGCACTTACCACTATCATTTCATTTGTAGGTAATGTCAATACTTCAGCCTTCAGCCTAAGAAAAGGCAACATTTTGGTACTCTGGCCCTACCTCATAGGATGCTGTGAAAATTAAGCGGAATTATATATATATATATGTATGTATGTATATGCAAATTACTTTTCAATTGTTAGCACCTAATATATCTTAGCTCTGATTTAGCAATGCTCCATTTTGGACCTGTGATGCTGACATTTTTTAATTTATATATTTTTAAGCGTTAAGTATCTTTGTGGATCATTCCTTTATCTAGGTTCGTTTTAAAAATTTGGCATCCAGACCATATTCAATTCATGCCCATGGACTTTCCTATGAAAAATCATCAGAGGGAAAAGATTATGAAGATGAGTCTCCTGAATGG
This sequence comes from Tamandua tetradactyla, assembly GCF_023851605.1. Taxonomy (NCBI): domain Eukaryota; kingdom Metazoa; phylum Chordata; class Mammalia; order Pilosa; family Myrmecophagidae; genus Tamandua; species Tamandua tetradactyla. The sequence goes on along the minus strand of NC_135330.1, from coordinate 23,342,574 downwards.
TTTAAGTCAGATAATGCTATTCCGCCAAACTGCAGTTACACGTATGTATGGCATGCCACCGAGCGATCAGGGCCAGAAAATCCTGGCTCAGCATGTCGGGCTTGGACCTACTACTCAGCTGTGAACCCGGTAGGTCCTTCTATTAAAAGTTTCTGTCATTCCCCTGATCATTTTGTTTTGTTTTGTTTTTAACATGGACTGCTTTTATTTTTATTAGCTCTATTTTTTTTTCTTTTTTAGTACAGTTTTATTGGGATATATTCACACACCATACAATCCATCCAACATATACAATCAGTAGCACAGTATCATCACATAGTTGTGCTTTCATCACCACAATCAATTTGAGAATATTTTCAGTACTCCAAGGAAAAAAGAAAAGAAAAAAGGGAGAAAATTCAAAACATCCCATACCACTTATAACCCTTACTCAACTCCCATCATTGATCCCTAGCAATGGTGTGTTATGTTTGTAACTGTTGATGAAAGCATAATAAGATATTACTGCCAACTACACTCTATAGTTTGCAATAAGTGCATTTCCCCCTTTTCTCACTCTATTATTAACTCCTCGTCACAGTTTTGTACGTTTGTTCTAGCTCACTGAGGATTTTTTTTACATTTTTACTCTTAATCACAGTCATTGTCCACAACAAGATTTACTGAGTTATACACTCCCATGTTTAAACCTCTGGTTTTCCTCTTAGAGACACACATACATGACTCTAAACTTCCCCTATCAACCACACTCACACACAATTCAGCACTGTTGATTATACTCACAATAATGGGCTACCATCACCTCTCTCCATTTCCACTCACTTAAATTCAAACTAATTAAAAGTTCTGCACATCTTTAAGCAACTGCTCCCTGTTCTCTAGTCTCATTCTATCTCCTGGTTCCCCTGAACTTTTTGTTGTTATTGTTGTTTAAAGTTTATTTCTGAGGTACAAAGATTATTTCCCCTTCCCCATGTTTTTAGAATTTCCTGTTTTCCCCATTCAATCTTCACTGCTACAATCCAACAGACAGAAAGCACAAGGCCCTTTTTTTCTTTGCATCTCTAGTGGAAACCTTAGCAGGTGACATTAACCACTCCAGGGTCCCCTGAACTTTTACCCTGAGTCTGCCAAGTAGCAGGGTCTAGGACGTTCCTTGTTAAATGTTTGAGGTCTTGCTTTTCACGGGGAATATGTAAATACTATGGTCAACATGTTGTCTACAGCCTACCATAGCCAAGCACTCACTGTGCAGCTCTTCAACATCAGAAAGAGGAAAACATTTGTTCAGTGGAGGGAAGTGAGGATTACTTAAATGGTGGGCCCCAAGTTAGGGGACTGCTTCTACAGAGGAAGACATCTGCAGAAATCTGCAATTTCCTTGAACAAGTATTAGCTTTCATGTGAGCTTTCTTTATGAAAGGACTGCAAAATTGGGATTCACTTATTTCAGGCATAGTGGAAAGAAGACAGACTTGAATTTAAATTCCTGCTAAATCACCCTAAGAAAATTACCTAACTTTTCTCAGCTTTGGTCTCCTCAGTGAGAAATGAAAACACAGTACATAGCACATAGCAGGAATTTGGTAAATACTTGTTCAATGAATATATTTATCACATAGGATTGTTGTCAGAACTTAATGAGATACTATGGGTAAAGCATTTAATGTAATAGCAGATGCGCAATACAAAGTCACCATTTTATTATCAAATGTCATCATCCTCATTATCACTACTACCAGGTTGGGATAGAGGATGAACCAGGAAAGGAATATGAATGTGACAAAATTGGATGATAAATATCCAGGCTTATTAAGCTATTCATTTATAATCTTCTAATTCAGAGCCTCTAAGGAGAATTCCTTTTCTGCATGGTTAGTGACTGTCAAAAGAACAAAGAAAATCCTAAGAAAGGGAGAATACATGCAATTTTCTCTTTTTGTCTTTCAGGAAAAAGACATCCACTCGGGCTTGATCGGTCCCCTTCTTATCTGCCGAAAAGGAACACTTCATAAGGAGAGCAACATGCCTATGGACATGAGAGAATTTGTCTTACTTTTTATGATGTTTGATGAAAAGAAGAGCTGGTATTATGAAAAAAAGTCCAAAAGATCTTGGACACTTGGATCCTCAGAAGTAAAAAACTCCCATAAGTTTCATGGTATTTTTTCCTCTGACTTTGATCTGTTCTTTGAATTAAAGCAGAATGGGTCACAGTGATTCCTGCCCTTAGGTTTTCACAAGATTAGGCATGAGATGCTTCTGAGAAACCAGGAGCTACAACTAAAACCAGCTCCTCAAACATCTCAGAGGGCTGCTGTAACCTAGCAGGTGAAACTGTAGGTGAAGGAGAGTAAAGAATGATTAGAACAAAACAAAGCAAAATCCAGCGTGCTTAAGTGGTAGCATATCTTAAAAAAGAATTAATGTTATTCTGCCTTTTTAAAAGTTAGTAAAGGAGCTTGATCTCTAAAGGAGCAAGTGCTGCACCCTGCTGTTATAAAGAAGAAATGGCCACATGTGTCTTTTCTATTTTAAGAATGACTCTAACGGTTCTAGCTCCTGGGTGGCAGCCAAAGCATATGAGAACAAAACGAGATAGGAAACTGGTAGCCAGGTCATGGGAAGTTGGTGGCAAGACAGTATTTGGGTACCCACTCTGAGATCCATTCAGGATTTGGGCCTGTAAATTGGCAACTGAATTACAAATGGGTTTAGAGAAATGCAGAATTTTAGGATTTGGAGGATAGCAAAGACAATAACCCAGGATTAGAAAAAACAAGGATTAATAAGCACTGTTTTCAGAGTTTCAGGAATACTGGTGATTGATTGCTCTGAGATTTCTGATCTGGGAAGACCTGGACTTCTCATAAAGGGATGGTCACTCAGTATAATAGGGAAGGAGATGGTTGCTATTGTGCTTTAAATCAAAACAAAAAGTTACATTATTCTATACAACATCCAGTTCAGTACCTCCTCCACCTCCAACCAGCCGTCAGTGCTGAGTAGGTCTATTCACCCTCCCCCACTCCATTCACACATTCAGTCTATCTTTAAAACACACACACACACCAAAATACCTTATTTTCCTCATTAAATATCAGTTAGTGTGTTATAACCTATCTCACTGTGAAAAACACTTTGAGGGTATAATATGATTTGAGGGTCTCATATGATTTAGGCCCTGCCCCAGAACCCCACCCACTAAGGATGGAGATTAAAAAGATTCTACTAAGGAGTCTAGAGTAGAATTCATTGAGAGCAGCCTAACGATAGTCTCTGAGCAGAGCTTTCTTTTCTCCTCTCTGGGTCTCTCAGCCTAGCACACTTGGTCTCAAGAGTGGGAAGCATACCCTTCAGAAAACCTCTCAACTTACTGGAAAAGCACAGGCTGCAGAATCAGACAAGCTTGTCTCTTGGTTGTGCCCTTTATTCACCGAGTGCCTTCAAGGCACTTACCCTGATTTCTTAAAGAAAAGTCCGATGTTTTCAGTATAGTTCTAAATGTATTGTGGTCTAAGTCTATGTAATTTGGTAATTCCCTTGGTGTAGTATTTATCAGAGTATTTGTTAAGAAAACCACCTGAGTACCCAGTTCAGTGTCTGGACTTTGCAGTATGTGTCCAGTAAAAATGTGTTGAATTAATGAGTAAATGAATATAATGAGTAAATGAATCAATTACATCATTAAGCTCAGTTTATCAAATGTTTACTAAGTAACTTCCACATTGAGAGCATCACGTCCATATCTTGATGTGATGTTTTAGCAAGGCTGACCTAAAAATCAGTTGAGATGGCTTTCATTCTTATGAGATCTATGTCTTAAACAGAAACTAAAATGAGATTTTTATAAGTATTTTGAGTAGATAGATAGGTATTCCCCTCCCTGATGTAATTTTAAGAGTATCAATCCCCCTTCCTTTTTCTCAAAAAAATTCTCTTACCTGGTTCCTGAAATTCTATAGCAGTATCTTTAATTAAAAAAATAATAATGTACCCAGGTAAATCTCGGTAGCACTAAGCTTTATAATGAAACATTTTTATTACAGGTGACCAAGTTTACCAGGTGCTTTAAAAAGAAACATTTCACTAAGGGGGCAGTAGAAAAAGCATGTAAATCCTAGACATAAAAACTGGGAAAGGGGCCAACAAGAGAATAAATGCAAATTTCTATGGTTGGTGAGCACAACTTCCTAATTTAGCCTGGAACTATTTCTGAGTTTAGGAGGCCTTAGAGTGACATGTGTATATCCCTTTGTTTATTCTCTTTCCTTTATCCATCAGAATTTGTTTATCTATCCATCTGAGTCTTTATTTTTTTGTAACAAGGGAAAAGTGATATATTTTAAATGGGTAAAACCAGAGAGCAAGTGTGAAATCTAGGGAAAATTGCTTGAAAATGGAGCTCACTCACACATCTATGTAGCTGGTAAGTGATGTGGGCATAAGGAACTTATGGTTCTGTTTCCACGTCGCATTGATCTGATGGCTTCTAGAAGACCCTTATTATGGCTGGGTGGGCCTGAGAATGTAAGATGTGGAAGATGGGTGGCAAGTGGGATACTCCTGTATTTTTTTTTGTAGCAGCCTCCTTCCCAGCATAAACAGATTGTTAATTGACTGCAACTATCTGTCCTTTCAGCCATTAATGGGATGATCTACAGCTTACCGGGACTGGTGATGTATGAGCAAGAGTGGGTGAGGTTACACCTGCTGAACATGGGTGGCTCCCAAGACATTCACGTGGTTCACTTTCATGGCCAGACCTTGCTGGAAAATGGCACTCAACAGCACCAGTTGGGGGTCTGGCCCCTTCTTCCGGGTAAAGACTGGGCCAATGGAAAGAGGTCCCCTCTTAAATGGGACAAGAAAAAGGAGTCTTAGTGTCTGTAACTCCCCCCAATTCCCTTCCTTTGTATCTACTTCCTTGGAGGTATAGAACTTAGGCAAAATCATATCCCAAAGCTGTACACAGAGTCAAAATCAGCTAATGTAAGAAATGTTTCCAGTACCACACAAGCTAAGTGTTGGTTTTGAATAGATGGTGTATCTAATGCAGCTTCTCCCAAGCTGCTGTGTGTCATGTAGATCAGGTCTGGACTACATTACCAAATGAATCTCACAGGGTTCAGTCAGGTAAAACTCTGTCTGAGGGATATGGGACACTTACTAGTGTTTCAAGAGTCTTGAATGATCTTACTGGCTAGGCCACCCTAATATCTTTGGGTTGGTGAGTCTCTCTAGGAATCATAATCTTGAACTGATTCATGAGGCTGTTTGAAGAAAAAAGAAATTAAGGTATTGTAAAGCTAAAGAAACATGCAGGTGTTTAGGAATGTCCATGCGCAAAATATTCATAATGTTCAAACAATCATCAGAAAGGACTTGTGTGCCAAAGAGTTGTTTATCTATGCGTCTGTGTGTGCAGTAAGTATGTGGGTATGGATATGAGTGCCAAGTGGCACTGATTCTCAAACTTTATTGAGCATAATAAAAACTTAGAAAACTGGTTAAAATGCAGATGCTAAAGCAGAGATTTGCCCTAAGAGACTTTGATATAGTACATTTTGTGTGCGAGCCCTGGAGTCTGTATTTTTAACAAGCAGCCAACCTTCTACAAATGGTGTCTGAGTTGTTAGTGAAGGCCAGTTCCGTGACAGGACTTTGGGAAGGAAAGTTGCGTGAATCTGCCAAAAGCATAGGTGCAGAAGTCTAAATGAGCCTGGTCTGGTCATAGGTAGGTGGAAAGGGAGTTCTCATTTGTCTTTAACATCCAAGTAATTCACTAATAAACCTAGAAAGAACTACCTAATAGGATCGGGACAGAGAGGATTAGATCAAAATCACATCTAATATTTCCACCAAGTATAAGTAGATCAGTCAACCTTTGCATGAGCCCTTGAGCCACAAAATGGACTGAGAAACTAAGATTGGCTGTCTTGTCTCAATATTCAGACCTAAATATCTGCATTGAAGAGTGGAAAACTGGATACTGTTTCAGTGCTTTTGAGGAATCCCGTCAGCTATTAATTTTCACTTACAATCTGGAAAATGGTCACAAATTATAGTCAGCAGGATTTAAGAAGAATTAATTGGCAATGGGTAACACTAAATACAAGAATAGATAGGTTTTAGAAACCTCTTTCTTGCAATGATTTTCTGAAATGTTCGTGTATTTTCCCCAAATATGTAAACCTTATAGAAATGTGAAAACATGGGGGAAGGATTTTTTAATTTTTAATTAATAAAGAAAACCAAGTGAAGACAGAGAAAGGAACCACATACTTTATTTTCAAGGGTCAGTGACAGGTTACTGAAGTTCACTTTGATAGTTTACAACTCTGAAGCTTTCATATGTATGTGCTAACTTGTAACATATATTTAGATAAGTGTAGGTTTCTAATGAGGTTTGGTGGAGATTTTTAAAAGTCCTAGGATGAGTTATTTTGAGTAATCTGTGTATGGGACGGGGTATTGTTGCCGTGGTTTTTTCTCAACTATTCTACCTCTAATCTTGCCAAAAGGTAGAAGTTCTACTCTAAGCCTCTCTTGATGCAAAAACTTCAGGACTCTTTGATAGCTGTCAACCAAATTTACTTGCTAATGTTTGGGTGTATAATGTTGTCCTTTACTCTCTATTTTAGGTTCATTTAAAACTCTTGAAATGAAGGCATCAAAACCTGGTTGGTGGCTCCTAGACACAGAAGTTGGAGAACACCAGATAGCAGGAATGCAAACGCCATTCCTTATCATAGACAGAGGTATCACCCAAGAGCTACATGATATTTTTATCAGGATAGTATCTGTTACTGGAATATTACCAACTTCAACATTAGAGATACTCAACTCTAAGAACTCTGACATGGCAGAAACATAATCTGTAGCCATAATTGCTTCTTTCCTGGTTCATGGTATGATTGCATTGCAAACATATCCGTTATCCACCAAACTTAAATCAAATGGTTCCTCTCAGTTGAGGAACCAACGTAAAGCATCCTTTTTCATGATTTGTCATCCATAGGGAAAGTGCATGTAAGAAATTCTCCAAGATCCTAGAGTAGAAGAGGAAAATGATAATAAGAATTCAACAATAGCTGAGATAGGTACTGAACTTGGCACTTCAATATTCAGGAGACATAGTTCCCATCTTTCCACCCACCCATCCATCCATCTTTCTATTTATCCAGCTATCCATCCAGAATCTGTTGAATACCAAGTACTGGGCCAGCATCCAGGTGGCTCAGTGACTGATATTCCCTTCTTTGGTAGGAATGTAAATAAACTTGTAACTTTTCAGGTCAACTTTTGAGAGTATTGCCTCATGAAGAATATCACTTAATACTATTAAAAAAATGGCTTGTTTTAGAGTACAAGCAGATATAAATCAGTTTCAAAATAACTTGCATTTCAGGATCTCAGGTGCTTTCTTCCAAGGTATTACCATTTCTAGTAGAGCACCAATCTTGCTAGTACATATACCATTTTATGATCAGACCTATTCCACACAAGGTAGACCAGTTCTACACAAGGTAGATGAAAATATCTATTTACTGACACATCAGAGGTATCATTTCTAACCATGGAGTTTTACTTTGTTTTATAGATTTTCCAAGAAAAAAATTCATTTTTCTGTTTTTCATAGACTGTAAGATGCCATTGGGACTAAGTACTGGCATGATACCTGATTCACAGATCAGGGCTTCTGAGTATCTAGGTAAGTACTGGCATCATAGATTGTGAATGCCACCCCCTACAGTTGTGTAGTGTACAGCCTGCAAAACTATACATGGCGACCCTACCTGTTGAAGCTGTAGACCAGTTTTCCTGTCTAGGCTTCTTTCTACCACAACATAGTGAAGCAGTTCCACTTGGGATGCTCAACTAGCAGAAAGAGGAGCACTATGGCAGGTGCTAAAAGCCTATTGGCACCCCCTTTCTCTCTGACACCTTGTTTAATGTATATTACTCCCAAAGGGTCTCTTCCAGAGAAGACCAAGAGCTAGCAATTCTTAGTATCTCTACAAAGACACCCTAACCTCTCTGCAGAGATTTGGCAAGAAATGGATGGTTTACTCTAATGACCACGTGCCCATTTCCAAAGCTCTCCCTATTTATCTTTTCTGGATTTGATAGCATATATAATATTCCAGCTTCAGATTCACAGCGTTTTATTCATCAGGTTAGTATAGTTCCCTTTAACAAGATCCTTTGCCTGTGCCAACGATGCAACTATTCAAGAAACTGTCCATGTGCCAGAAACTCCCCATAAGTTCCTCACTCTCCCCAAAGCCTTTCCAAAGATCAAGAGTTCAGTTGTAAAGGATCCTGGGGCTTCCAATCAGGCAAGCACACTCAATAGCAGCCACATCAGAATAACTGAGAAAAGACAAATACGGCCTATGTACAGGGAAGAGGGTAGGTAGTGATTGACAGCTGGTCAAACACAGACCTGAAGCCAAGATTTCATCATCAGAGACTGGCTTAGTAGCCAAGTCCCCTGTGGACTACCTGATCTCTTAATTGTAACACAACGTCCTTCAGGGATCCTATTTTCCATTAGGACTAAACTCATTTGAGACATTACTAACTATCTGGGTTTTTTGTTTTTTTTTTAACAATTCAGATTAAACTATTTTTCTTCCATTGAATTCAGGTTATTGGGAGCCCAGATTAGCAAGATTAAACAATGGTGGATCATATAATGCTTGGAGCACAGAAAAACATTCAAATGAACCTGGCTCTAAACCCTGGATCCAGGTATGTCTCACTAACCTGATAATATCTACTCCTAATGTAATAATAATATTGACAGTGATTTTAATAAGTTCTTCCTGTTGTTGCAAAGTTCTTAGAGAAAACAGCGATTACTAGGTAGCAGGCACTCTTCTAAGCACTTAAAATCCTCAAAATCAACCCTATAAGGTTGGTCCTAGTACTCTTCCATTTTAAGGATGAAAAAAAAAACTGAGGCACAGAAAAATTAACTAACTTCCCATAGTCACATATCAGCTAGTTAGTAGTAGAGCTTAGATTCAAGTCCAGGTATGCTGTGCTCAATAATGGATTACATCTAGACATTTTAGTCTGCCAAGATGTGAGGTGCTGGGCTCTTTAGTTCTAAATAAAGACTATATAATGAATTAAGGCAGTGTGTGACTCACAAGAAGGACAGTTCTGGTTAATGGTTTTGCTGTATTGCAGGTGGACATGCAGAGGGAAGTCATAGTCACAGGGATCCAGACCCAAGGCGCCAAACAATACCTGAAGTCCTATTACACCACTGAGTTCTACGTGGCTTATAGTTCTGACCGGACGAACTGGCAGATTTTCAAAGGAAACAGTACAGGGAATGTGATGGTTTGTGTGCATATTTCCATCTGAATCTTAAAATTCAGTTCAGGATTACTGACTATGTCTTTAAAATTACCTTTATTTGGTGCTAGAAATATGAATGGATTTTTAGGGGTCTTGTGGAGGAGAGTGATGACACAATGGGTCTGTATGGTACAAATTAAAGGGATAAGCCTGACTTTGAAAACTTACAATCTGCCAAAACTTGAAAAATCACGATCATCAAACAAGTACCCAGACTTTCTGAGACTGACAGATGGCACACAACAGAGTAGAATACCTGGTCATAGGACTCCAGGAGCTTGTGCTAAAAACTGGCCACCAAGCGTTTTTATTTTACGAACTGTTACATTTTATTTTGTTCTTTATTGCACTGAAGGAAATAGGAGGGTTAACGCCAATTATGCCCTATGGCAGTGTGATTCTCAGACTTTTTTCTTGTTGCCATGTATGAGAAATGATGTTCCCCTGCAGGTTCTTCCATGGGCTCAGCCAGGGTTATTCCTGATCACCTGGTTAGACCAGCTCTATCTCCTCCCCTTCCTTCCTAACCTCCTCCCAACAGAAAGCTATCCGAATGCCAGGAAGTCTGTCGTCACCAATAGTGAAAAATTAGTAATATTGTCACTATTACCAATAACCTTGAATCTGCTCCAAATTATTTTTTAGGTAATCTACTATTTCACTACTTTTCTATATTTTACTTAACTATTTCTAATATATTATTTGCAATATACTTCATGAAAATCTTAGGTATGGTTCTCACTAATCTACTGGAGAGAGGACACAAGTTGCAGTTAGTCTATAAAGCTGAAAGGTTTTTGTATCCATATTCATAAGGGGTCTTGGAGTATAGTTTTATTTTTTGTACTGTTTCTTTTCTGGTTTTGATATTGAGGTAATACTAGTTTCATAAAATAAATAAGGAAGTATTCCATTTTATTTTCTGGAAGAGACTGGGTAGAATTGGTGTTAATTCTCTAAACATTTGGTAGAAAATTTCTTTGAAACCATCTGGGCCTGGAGATTTCTTTTTGGGTAATTTTCAAATGAAAAATTCAACTTTTTTAAGAGTTATAGGACTATTCAAATGATCAATTTCATATGGGGTGAGTTGCGATAGTTTGTGTTTCTCAGAAATTGGTCCATTTCTTCTAAGCTGTTAAATTTATATGTACAGTATTCCCTTATTATCCTTTTGATGTCATCAGATTCTGTAGTGAGGCATTACCTGTTTCACTCCTGACATTGGTAATTTGAATTTTCTTTTTCATTGTCAATCTTGCTAGGGATTTGTCAATGTTATTGATCTCTTGAGAGAACCAGCTCTTTGTTTTATTGTTTTTCCGTTTTCAATATCACTGGCTGATATTTATTTATTTATTTCCATTATTTTCTTCTTTATTATTTGCTTCCTTCTTCTTGCTTTGGGTATACTTAGTTCTTTTTCTAAGACCTTGAGGTGGGAGTCAAGGTTATTGATTTTAGTTTATTTTTTTTCTCTTTACTAATATATGCATATATTACTATAATTTCCTCTCTTCGTATCATCTTACTTTGTCCCACAAATTTTGACATGTTGTATTTTCATTTGGTCCAATTTTTTTTTCATTTCCTTTGAAAGTTCTTCTTTGACCTCTGATTATTTAAAAGAATGTTGCTTGGTTTCCAGTTATCTTTCCATTGTTGATTTCTAGTTTGATTTCATTATGATCAGAGAATACATTCTGTATGATTTCGATTCTTGTACATTTTTGAAGGTTGTTTTTTTTTTATGGCCTAGGATATGGTCTACCTTTGTATATGTTCTATGCATACTTGAAAAGAATATACAATCTACTGTTGTTGGATGTAGTGTTCTATTAGTGTCGATTAGATCCTGTTGACTGATATGTTTAGTTCTATACCCCTGTTGATCTTCTGTTTAGGTGTTTGAGCAATTGTTGTCTCTAACTGTAAATGTGGACTTCTCTATTTCTCCTTTCAGTTCTATCAGTATTTGCTTCATATATTTTGCAGCTATGTTGTTTCGTGCATATACATTTAGAATTGCTAGGTCTTCTTGGTAATTGATCTTTTTGTCATTATAGAATGTTCCTTTCTGTGTCTAGTAACTTTCTTCACTTTTCTTTTTTTTTTTTGCATGGGCAAGTACCAGGAATAGAACCCGGGTCCCTGGCATGGCAGGCCAGAACTCTGCCACTGCACCACCATTGCCTGCCCTTTAACTCTTAATTCTACTGTATTTGACATTAATATAGTCATTCTTGCATTCTTTTGATTAATGTATGCTTGATATATCTTTGGCCATACTTTTATTTTAAACCTGCCTGTATCATTATATTTGAAATGAGTTTTTTGTAGACAGCATATATTTGGGTCACATTTTTAATTAAAGCATTTAATACATTAAAGATAAATGTATTTATATTTAATGTCATTAGAGATCATTCAGAGCTTAAGTCTTCTATTTTTTTGTTTTCTGTTTGTACCATCTGTTTTTCCTTTCTCAATTTTCTTTTTCCTGCTTTTCTATGGGTAACAGGAACATTTTTTTAGAATTCCAATTTAATTTATCTCCAGTATTTTTTAGAGTATCTCTTTATATAGATTTTAATGATTGTTCTAGGTATTACATTATATAACATATATAAATATCATTAACAATATAATTTTATATAATATAGAATACATTATATAACTTACAACAGTCTACTAATGTTGTCGTTTTATGAGTTCAAGTGAAATACAGAAACCTTACCTCCCTTTGCATCCCTTACCATCCCCCATTTATAATTATCTTAAATATTTCCTTTATGTACATTTAGAATCACATCAGAAAGTGCTATAATATTTGCTTCAACCAAATATAATTTAGAAAACTCAAGAGGAAAAGGAAAGCCTACTCTATTTATCTATATTTTTACTTACTGTTTTCCTTCTTCCTCCCTGATGTTCCAACGTTCTTTTCTTTTATATTATTTACTTTCTGTTTAGAGTCTTCCTTTAGCCATTCTTTTAGAGTAGGTCTGCTTGTGACAAATTCTCCTAGTTTTCTTTATCTGAGAATATCTTGATATCTCCTTTAATTATGAAGGTTATCTCTGGATATCAGAACCTGTGTTGACAGTTCTTTACTTTCCACTTTTTTTTTAACCTTTTTATTGTATAGTATAACATATATTCAAAGCAAAGAAATGAGAAAGCGGTAGTTTTCAAAGCACTCTTCAATAAGCAGTTACAGAACAGATCCCATAGTTTGTCATGGGTACTTTCCGCTTTTGAAAAAGATTGTGCCACTTTGTTCTGGCCTCCATGAGAAATCCAGTATCATTTGAATTGATTTGCTCCTATCCATAAAGGATCATTTTGCTTTCAATATTGTTTTCTTTGAATTCATTTCTCAGAAGTTTAACTATTATGGTATTGGCAAGGATTTGTTTGGGTTTTTCCTGTTTGAGGCTCTCTCAAATTCTTTTTTTTTTTATTGGAGAAGTTACAGGTTTACAGAAAAGTCATGCATAAAATACATAAAATGCAGAGTACCCATATGCCATCTTACTATTAACACCTTGCATTAGGCATTAGTGTAGCATACGTGTTACAATTCATGAAACATCATTTTTAGAATTTTAGTATCAATTATAGTCCATCATTTACAACAGGGTTCCCTGTTTGTGTTTTACACTCTTATGTGTTTGCTTTTTTTTTTTTTTTTTAACATGGACAGGCGCCATGACTCGAACCTGGGTCTCTGGCATGGCAGGTGAGAAATTTGCCACTGAGCTACCATTGTACCACTCTATAGTCCTATGGTTTATACATTTTTTTATTCTAGTAACATCTAAAATTCCCTCCCTTTTAACCATATTCACATTTTTAATTCAGTGCTGTCAATTACATTCACAATGTTGAACCATCATCACTACCATCCATTACCAAAACTTCACCATCATCCCAAATAGAAACCCTGTACAACTCAAGCATAAGCTCCCCATTCCCTATGCTAACCTGGCCACTGGTAACCTATACTCAAGATTCTAACTATATAAATTTGCTTATCCTAATTATTTCATGTCAGTGAAATCATCCACTATTTGTCCTTTTGTGTCTGGCTTATTTCACCCAACACAATGTCTTCAAGGTTCATCCATATACCGAGAAATGGGGCTGTGGGGTCCTATGATAATTCTATACTTAATTTTCTGAGGAACTATCAAAATTTCTTCCACAGTGACTACTTCATTTTGCATTCCCTCTAGCAATGAGTGTTCCTATTTCTCAAGATCCTCTCCAACACTTACAATCTGTTTTTTTAATAGTAGCCATTCTAGTGGGTGTGATATTCTATCTCGTGATTTTCATTTGCATGTCTCTAACAGCTAACGATGTTGAGCATCTTTTCATGTGCTGTTTGGCCATTTCTATATCCTCTTTAGAAAAATGTCTATTCAAGTCTTTTGCCCATTTTTAAAATTGGGATATTTGTCTTTTTATTGTTGACTCATAGGATTCCTTTATATATTCTGAATACTAACCCTTATGAGATATGCAGTTTCCAAAGATTTTCTCCCATGGAATAGGTGGTCTTTTCACTTTCATGATAAAGCACTAGAGTTTTACATTTTGGTGATGCACTAGAGTTTTACATTTTGGTGAGATCTATTTTTTTCTCTTGTTGCTTGTGTTTTGGGTATAAAGTGTAAGAAACTATTGCCTAATACAAGATCCTGAAGATGCTTCCCTACATTTTCTTTTAGGAGTTTTATCATCCTAATTCTTATATGTAGGTCTTTGATCCATTTTGAATTAATATTTGTATAAGATATGAGACAGGGGTTCCCCTTCCTTCTTTCACATATAGATATCCAGTTCTCCTAGCACCATTTGTTGAAGATAGAGTTCTTTCCCAAATGAGTAAACTTGGTTTTCTTGTCAAAAGTCAATTAGCCATAGATGTGATGGTCTATTTCCAAATCTCAGTTTGATTCTCTTAGTCTATATATCTATCCTTTTGCCAGTACCACAGTGTTTTGACCACTGTAGCTTTGTAATAACTTTTAAAGTTAGGAAGCATGAATCCTCCAACATCAATGTTCTTTTTAAAGATGGTTTTGGCTATTAGATGCCCCTTACCTTCCAAATACATTGGACAATTGGCTTTTTCATTTCTGGAAAGAAGGCCATAGGACTGACATCTTAACAGTATTTAGTTTTCAATCCATGAGCATGAAATGCCCTTCCATTTATTTAGATCTTCTTTGATTCTTTTGTTTGTTCCTTTTGTTGTTGTTGTTCTTTTTTCGTCTTCTTTGATTTTTTTAAACAGTTATCTTGTTTTTTGTTTTTTGTTTTTAGTTTTCCATGTATAAATTCCTTACCTTCTTGGTTAAATTTATTCCTACATATTTGATTCCTTTTAGTTCTATTATAAAGGGACTTTTTTTCTTGATTTCCACCTCACATTGGTTATTACCGGTGTATAGAAACACTACTAATTTTTTGTATGTTGATCTTGTATCCCGCTCCTTTGCTGAATTCATTTATTAGCTCTAGCAGCTTTTTTAAAACTTTTTATATGTAGAATCATGTCATTGTGAACAGTGAAAGTTATACTTCTTCCTTTCCAATTTGGATGCCTTTTATTTCTTTTTCTTACCTAATTGCCCTGGCTCTAAACTTCCAATATAATGTTCAATAACAGTGGTGACAGTGGGCATCATTGTCTTGCTTCTCAGTTTTTCACAATTTTGTATGATATTAGCAGTGAGTTTTTCATATATATCCTTTATAATGTTCAGGACATTCCCTTCTATTTCTGTTTTACTAAATGTTTTTATCAAGAAAGGATGTTGGATTTCGTCAAATGCCTTTTCTGAATCAATTGAGATGATCATATGCTTTTAACCTTTCATTTTGTTAATGTGGTGTGTTACATTTATTGATTTTCTTATATTGCACACTTGCATACCTGGGATAAATCCCACTTGATCATGGTGTATAATTCTTTTAATGTGATGTTTTAATTTGCTAGTATTTTGTTGATGGTTTTGCATGTATATTCGTTAGAGAAATTGGTCTGTAATTTTCTTTTCTTGTAGTATCTTTACCTGGCTTTGGTATTAAGGTAATGTTGGCTTCATACAATGACTTAGGTAGTGTTCCATCCCCTTCAATTATTTGGAAGAGTTTGAGCAGGACTGGCATTAATTTTCTTGGAATGTTTGGTAGAATTCACTGTGAAATGATCTAGTCCTGGGCTTTTCTTTACTGGGAGTTTTTTTTTCTCTTTTTTTTTAGAAATGAGAACTTTATAATAAACAATCCCAGAATATAAACTGATTTTCTATCAGGACCCTTTGATAACTTTTAAAACATATGTAATCTAAGCTTACCGCTATAATGTACCTCAGTTTACACTTTCCAATCTAGAAGATATACAAGTTTTAGATCTAAGAACAAAAAAAATCAATCTAAATTGCTTCAAAGTGAAAACCAAACAATCATGAAAATACCCTACCAAGACTAAAACAAAGCCAATCAAGAAATAGATTCTGTAGAGCCTATTAATTGTCCAATTTATAATAAATGACCTCTCAAGGGGAAACAATTCCACTGTCATAGCAATTTGATGAATAAAAGCAGATTCACTCTCATTAAGGGAAATTACATTATACGTAAGAAAAATGCAATAATAATGCTTTTAGAAAATGAGGAAAAGTAATTTCCATGTTGGGGAGCAAGCATACTAAATACTTTCTGTTCACTTGGTCTTTGTTAGAGGTTGAAGTGCCTGTTCACATAAGAAAAGTAATAGAAACACAAACTTCATTCAACTAATTCCCTCAACTACTTTTTTCAATTTAACTTTGGGAGAACCAAATAAACAGCTTCAAAATCCAAGGACAGACTTGTCCCAAAGCATTTCCTCCTCTATTTTTTCTTGGCCTTATTCCTTTTCTTTCCTATGCTTACATTCCTCTTTTTTAGAGTCTACATCTTGGGTTTTTCTTCCTTTTGATTCTTAAGCTTTTCTGTACTGATACTGTTTCCATCTCTGCTTTTTATCTTTGGATGTTCCTTGTTTGAATCTTTGCTTAAATATTCTATATTTGGTTCTGGAGTTAACCTCTTCTCTGTACCCATAGATTTCAAAGTAGTTCTCTCTCATCGTTCTGAAACAAGTCTTTGGTTCTAAGCCTCCAGCAGTCTACACTTTGATATAATCTTCAAGTTAATATTGAAAAGAGTCATATGTTTTCTTTGAATTCTTCAAACAGTTTGACAACAAGGGATTCTCCTTCTCAAGCTGAGAACTTGGTGGAGAAGTCTGATCATATTCATCCATTAAGTGTTTCAGTTTTTTTTTTGCATAAATTTTCCCCACATAGCAAGACTGCCACAATTAGAGAGCCAAAGATAATGATGCAGAGATTATAAAATCCATTTTTGTCCAATATTCTACTCCCATTCATCTCATAATATGAAACCTTTGTGATTTAAACTGCAGCACTATTCCACATATTTCTCAAAGGCATCTATAAAAAAAGTTCAATCTTTGTTCATTCAATGTAATACCTTCTCCGAGGCAGGGCCAGGCATCTACAAACTACGGTCTCTTTCCCTGCCAGGATGACCAGCCAAGCGAGCCAAGGTGGAGGTGGTGGAGAGACAGGAATAACAGCTGCTACCACCACCACTTCCACCTCCAGGTAGGAGGTGGGTGTTGGGAAGTTTTGATGACTGATTCAATCTCTTTTCTTGTCATTGGTCTGTTGAGGTCTTCTATTTCTTCTAGGGTCAGTGTAGGTCGTTGTTGTGTTTCCAGGGATTTGTCCTTTCTTCTCAGTTGTCTAATTTTGTTGGCATACAGTTGTACATAGTATCCTCTTATCCTCCTTTTCATTTATGTGGGGTCAGTAGCAATGTTTACCCTCTCATTTCTGAAGTTTTTTTTAATTTGCATCTCTTTTTTGCTTTGTCAGTACTAACTAAAAGTTTGTCAGTTTCATTGATCTTTTCAAAGAATGAACTTTAGGTTTTGTTAATGCTATATTTTTTTTTTATTCTCTATTCTATTTAATTCTGCTCTAATCTTTGTTATTTTTTTCCTTCTGCTTGCTTTGGGTTTAGTCTGCTGTACTTTTATGAGTTCCTTCAGGACTCATAAAAAAAGTAATTTCAGGGGCGGGCCGCGGTGGCTCAGCGGGCAAAGTGCTTGCCTGCTATGCCGGAGGACCTCGGTTCGATTCCCGGCCCCAGCCCATGTAACAAAAACGGAGAAACAGAATACAATAAAACAAGAAAATGTTTAAAAATGTTTCCCTTCCTTCCTTCTCTCTGTCTTTCCTTTAAAAAAAAAAAAAAAAAAAAAAAAAAGTAATTTCAGTTCTGGGTCAAGATGGTGGCTTAACAATGTGCGCATTTTAGTTCGTCCTCCAGAAAAACTACTAAATAACCAGAAATAGTACAGAACAGCTCCTGGGGCCACGTCAGCGACCGGACACACAGTGTACTCCATTCTGGACCAGCTGGACCGGCTGTGAGCCCCCACAGAACCATGAGTTCCCAAAGCTGTGGCGGTTGACGCCCCTCTGCCACAGGCTGCTTCCCAGAGGGGAAAGGAAAGGGACTTTACCAGCAGCAGGGACTGAGCACAAGTAAATGTCAATTGTGGAATTAATTAACAAATTCTGACTACTAAAAATAGGCCCCCAACTTAGGTGAACCTGGTCAAAGCGGAGGTTGCTCATTTTTGCCCCGGTGCCAAGGGGGCAGGGCTGATGGAAAAAAGGGGGGAAAAAAGGAAGAAACAGAGGTTTTTGTGGCTGTGTTTCTACAAAGGCTTGACGGCCTTTGGATATAGTGGCAGGACTTCTCAGGCTGCAACTGCCCCAGGCATAGGCAGAAGTGATCTCTTTTGGGGGCTTTTCTGGAGCCTGTACCTTCCTCAGGGGAGGGGTGAAGCCCCAACTCAGGTGGAATCCCTCCCTCAAGGAATTCAGACACCAGGGCGTGGTAATTTGAAGCCATTAAAATCATTTTATGCTGGTGGGACCCACAGGCAGACAAGCGCCACATACTGGGCAGGATAAGAAAAACAGAGTCCAGAGACTTCACAGGAAAGTCTTTCAGCCTGCTGGGTCTCACCCTCAGGGAAAACCAACACAGGTGACTCTTTCCTCCTGATAGGAGGCCAGTTTGGTTTGGGAAAATCTGGCTGGGGTCTATAATATCTAAGTAGACCCTCCTAAGGGTGGGTAGGAAAAGGCACCATACAAGCAGGGCACAAAACAAGAAAACAAGAACTGAAAAATTCTCCTCTGTTAAACAAAACTTAAGCTAGAGGTCCAGATAAAGCTGAAAGGAATGTCAAAGAACAGATAGACAACAAATTCATCCAGCAAGAAAACTCTAGGTAAAAGAAGTGAAAGCAATCTCCAGAATAAACTAATTAAGGTAATTAAATACCTAGATGCCAGCAAAAAATAACAAAGCACACTAGGAAAATTGAAGATATGGCCCAGTCAAAGGAACAAACCAACAATTCAAATGAGATACAGGAGCTGAAACAACTAATTCAGAATATATGAACAGACATGGGAAACCTCATCAAAAACCAAATCAATGAATTGAGGGAGGATATAAAGAAGGCAAGGAATGAAAAAAAAGAAGAAATTGAAAGTCTGAAAAAACAAATCACAGAACTTATGGGAATGAAAGACAAGGTAGAAGAGATGAAAAAAACAATGGAAACCTACAATGGTAGATTTTGAGAGACAGAACACAGGATTAGCGAACTGGAGGATGGAACATCTGAAATCCAGCAAGAAAAAGAAAATATAGGGGAAAAATGGAAAAAATGAGCAGGGACTCAGGGAATTGAAAGACAATATGAAGCACATGAATATATGTGTTGTGGGTATCCCAGAAGGAGAAAAGAAGGGAAAAGGAGGAGAAAAACTAATGGAGAAAATTATCACTGAAAATTTCCCAACTCTTATGAAAGACTTAAAATTACAGATCCAGGAAGAGTAGCATACTCCAAAGAGAATAGATCCAAATAGACATACTCCAAGACATTTAATAATCAGAATGTCAGAGGTCAAAGACAAAGAGAGGATCTTGAAAGCAGCAAGAGAAAAGCAATCCATCACATACAAGGGAAACCCAATAAGACTAGGAGCAGATCTCTCAGCAGAAACCATGGAGGCAAGAAGACAGTGGGATGATATATTTAAACTATTAAAAGAGAAAAACTGCCAACCAAGAATTCTATATCCAGCAAAATTGTCCTTCAAAAATGAGGGAGAAATTAAAACATTTTCAGGCAAAAAATCACTGAGAGAATTCATGACCAAGAGACCAGCTCTGCAAGAAATACTAAAGGGAGCACTAGAGACAGATATGAAGACAGGAGAGAGAGGTGTGGAGAAGAGTGTAGAATGGAAGACTATGAGTAAAGGTAAAAAGAAGGAAAATTAGATATAACATATAAAATCCAGAAGGCAAAATAGTAGAAGAAAGTACTACCCATGCAGTAATAACACTAAATGTTAATGGATTTGATTAACATTGTCTTTTGATTAACATTCTCCAATCAAAAGACATAGTCTGGCAGAATGGATTAAAAACCAGGATCCATCTATATGCAGTCTCTACTCAAAGGACATGAGGGCAAGGACACAAATGGACATTTACACACCAACGTTTATAGCAGCATTATTTACAATTACCAAGAGATGGAAGCAGCCAAAATGTCCATCAACAGACAGTTGGCTAAACAAACTGTGGCATTTACATAAGATGGAATATTATGCAGGTGCAAGACAGAATAAAGCTATGAAGTATGTAACAACATGAATGGACCTTAAGGACATTGTGCTGAGTGTGATTAGCCAGAAACAAAAGGACAAATACTGTATGGTCTCACTGATATGAACTGACATTAGTGAATAAACCTGAACTATTTCGTTGGTAACAGAGACCATCAGGAGATAGAAATAGGGTAAGATATTGGGTAATTGGAGCTGAAGGGATACAGATTGTGCAACAGGACTAAATATAAAAACTCAGAAATGGACAGCACAGTACTACCTAACTGTAATACAATTATGCTAAAACACTGAATGAAGCTGCATATGAGAATGATGGAGGAGGGCTGGGGCATAAATGACATCACAAAGAAAGATAGACGATAAAGATTGAGATGGTATAACCTAGGAATGCCTAGAGTGTATAATGATAGTGACTAAATGTACAAATTTAAAAAATGTTTTTGCATGAGGAAGAACAAAAGAATGTCATTACTGCAGTGTGCTGAAAATAGATAGTAATTAATATTTTAAAATTTCAACTTATGTGTGAGACTAAAGCAAAAAATGTTTATTTGTTAAAAAATTTATATTTTGACTAGTGCATCTCCTAATATAACTTATGTAGATAGTTGGTTGAACACCTTAAGTACATGGAACTTTGTATAGGACATGAGACTTTGTTGGTTTGTCCAGGTGATGCCCTGATGAATCCCAGAGTGATTTGAGCAGTGAGCAGAAAAGTATTTGCAAAGTCCCCTTCAGGGAATGGTGAGAACAGGGGAAAACTCAACTTCTCCAAGTTGAATCTTGATATTCTCACAAGCAGTGTGGGCAACCAAAGCTATAGGCTGGGCCTCCAGTCTTGGGGTTTGTTCTTATGAAACTTAACCCCACAGGGGATAGGTCAAGCCTACTTAAAATTAGGCCTAAGAGTCACCCCCAGGAGAACCTCTTTTGTTGCTCAGGTGTGGCCTCTCTCTCCAGCCAACACAGCAAGCAAACTCACCACCCTCCCCCTGTCTACATGGGACATGACTTCCAGAGGTGTGGCTCTTCATGGCAACGTGGGACAGAAATCCTAGAATGAGGTGAGATTCAGCATCAAGGGATTGAGAAAAACTCTAGAATGAGCTGAGACCCAGCATCAAGGGATTGAGAAAACCTTCTCGACCAAAAGGGGGAAGAGTGAAAGGAGACCAAGTGTCAATGGCTGAGAGATTCCAGAGTCGAGAGGTTATCCTGGAGGTTATTTTTACGCATTAAGTAGATATCACCTTGTTAGCCAAGATGTAAAGGAGAGGCTGGAGGGAACTGCCTGAAAATGTAGAGCTGTGTTCCAGTAGCTATGTTCTTGATGATGTTTGTATAATGATATAGATTTCACAATGTGACTGTGTGATTGTGAAAACCTTGTGTCTGATGCTCCTTTTACCTACCTTGTGAACAGATGAGTAGAACATATGGAATAAAAATAAATAATAGGGGGAACAAATGTTAAAATAAATTTAGTTTGAAATGCTAGTGATCAATGAAAGGGAGGGGCAAGGGGTATCGTATGTAAAATTTTTTTTTCTTTTTCTGTTTTTGTTTTATTTTTCTGTTGTCTTTTTATTTCTTTTCCTGAATTGATGCAAATGTTCTGGGAAATGATCATGATGATGAATATGCAACTATGTGATGATATTGTGAATTGCTGAGTGTATGTGTTGGGAATGTTTCTGTTTCTTTCTTGTAATTTCTTTTTTTAATTAATTAAAAAAATAAAAAAAAGTAATTTCAAAAAAAGTTACAAAATCTATTTTTGGCCAATATTCTACTCCCATTAACCTCATGATGTGAAATCCTTTGTGATTAAGCTATAGCTCTAGTCCACATATTTCTCAAAGGCATCTGTAAAAAAGTTCAATCTTTGTCCATTCAATGTAATATCTTCTTTGTTTTTTGAAAAAACTGAAAAAGAACTTTTTTTTTTAATGTGTTTAATTTTTGCTTTTTCTTCTTTATAAATGTAAACATTTCGGGACATAAATTTACCTTTGAGCACTGCCTTTGCTGCATCCCATAATTTTTAATGTTGTGTTATTGTTTTTATTCATCTCAACATATTTACTGATTTCCTTTGTGATTTCTTCTATGACCCATTAATTGTTTAAAAGTATGTTATTTAACTTCCATATATTCATGAATTCCCAACTCTCTGCCTATTATTGATTTCCAACTTCATTCCATTATGGTCAGGAAGGTGACCACACATAATTTCAATCTTTTAAAAACTGAGACTTGTTTTATGACACCATTGTGGTCTATTCTGGAGGATGATCCATGAGCACTTGAGAAGAGTGTATACATTTTGTTTTGGGTTAGATGTTCTGTATATGTCTATTTACCATATTATTCAAGTTCTATGTTTCCTTATTGATCTTCTGCCTAGATGTTCTATGTATTGATGAAAGGGTGTATTGTAGTCTCCAATTTATATCATAGAGGTGGTCTATTTCTCCCTTCAGTTTTGCCAGTGTTTGTCTCATATATTTTGGGGCACCATAGTTAGGTGCATAAATATTTATGATTATTATTTATTTGGGGTGGATTGACTCTTTTATTATGTCCTTCGTAAATCTTTTGACTAAAGTCTATTTGTCCAAAATTAGACTAGCTACCCCAGCTCTTATATCTTTTCCCATCCTTTACTTTCAACCACTTTGTATCTTTGAGTCTAAGGTGAACCTCTTGTTAACAACATATAGTTGGATCATGGCTTTTTTATCCATTCTGCGAATCTGTTCTTTTGATTGGGGAGTTTAATATGTTGACATTCAGTGTTATTACTGTGAAGACAGTATTTCAGCCAGTTTGTCCTTTGGTTTTTGCAAGGCATATCTTTTTTGTCTCTCTTTTCCTCTTTTGCTACCCCTTTCTCTGTAGACTTGATCTTTTGTGATGTATCTCACCGATCCCTTTCTGATTTCCATTTCTGAACATTTTAAAAATACTTTTTTATGGTTACCCTGATGTTTGTATTACCCAACCTAAGCCTATAACCCACTAATTTGAAAACATACTAACTTAACTTTGATATCTTGTATTTTCTCTGCTCCCATACATCTCTATTCCCCATCTTTATGTTGTTTTGTCTCACATTACCTCTTTATATTTTGTGTGCCTATTAGCAGGAAATATAACTATATCTTATTCAATTGTATTCTAATTCATAGAGATTAAAAAGTAGAGCTATATATTGAAGATACAGTACTACTCAGTTCTGAATTTACCAATTTAGTTACCCTTCCTGATGATCTTCACTTTTTTATACTTTTCCAAGCCACACTCTCCACTCTTTTCTTTTCAGCCTGAAGGACTCCCTTTAATAATTCTTACAGAGCAGGTCTTTTGGTGATGAACTCCCTTGGTTTTCTGCTTATCTGTGAATGTTTTAAACACCCCCTTATTTCTGAAGAACAGTTTTGACGAATGAAGAATTTGGGGCTGATATTTTTTTCTCTTTCATTACCTTAAATATACCATACCACTGCCTTCTCGCTTCCATGATTCGTGATGAGAAATTGGGATTAGTCTTATTGAGGATCCCTTTTATGTGACCAATTACTTTTCTCTTGCTGCTTTCAGAATTCTCTCTTTATCTTTCGCATTTGGCATTCTGATCAGCATGCATCTTATACTAATTATTTCAGTTTGCTTTTAGAATGGGGATTTATTAACTTACAATTTAGAGTTCTTAGGACATGAAAATGTCCAAATCAAGGCATCAGCAAGATGAAACCTGGACTCTGAAAACAGGCTGTTGGCATATAGGGCCCATCTGTCACATGGGAAGATACATGGCAACTCCTGGTGGTCCTTCTCTCCTGGGTTTCACTGCTTGCTGCTTCTTGTTTCAATGGCTCCCTCTCTCAGCTTCTCTGGTACTTTCATCTGTGAGCTTCTCTTTTCATCTCTTAGCTTCTGTGTTTGTTTTATTCTCTTATGAGAATTAAGACCCACGTTGAATGGGGTGGGTCAATCTCAATTGAAATAACCTAATCAAAAGGTCCAATCTACAGTAGGTCTACACCCACACAAATGGATGAAAAGAACACTACTTTTTCTGGGGTACATTGAGCCTTCAAACTATCACAGTTCTACTAGGGTTTATTGTGTTTGGAGCATGTTGTGCTTTTTTTGACATACATATTGATGTCTTTCATAAGAGTTGTGAAATTTTCTGCCTGTTTTTCCTCAAATATTCTTTTTTTTTTATTAATTAACGGAAAAAAAGAAATTAACCCAACATTTAGAAATCATACCATTCTACATATGCAATCAGTAATTCTTAACATCATCACATAGATGCATGATCATCGTTTCTTAGTACATTTGCATCGGTTTAGAAGAACTAGCAACACAACCGAAAAAGATATAGAATGTTAATATAGAGAAAAAAATAAAAGTAATAATAGTAAAAACAAAACAAAACAAAACAAAAACCTATAGCTCGGATGCAGCTTCATTCAGTGTTTTAACATGATTACTTTACACTTAGGTATTATTGTGCTGTCCATTTTTGAGTTTTTGTATCTAGTCCTGTTGCACAGTCTGTATCCCATCAGCTCCAATTACCCATTATCTTACCCTGTTTCTAACTCCTACTGGACTCTGTTACCAATGACATATTCCAAGTTTATTCTCGAATGTCGATTCACATCATTGGGACCATACAGTATTTGTCTTTTAGTTTTTGGCTAGACTCACTCAGCATAATGTTCTCTAGGTCCATCCATGTTATTACATGCTTCATAAGTTTATTCTGTCTTAAAGCTGCATAATATTCCATCGTATGTATATACCACAGTTTGTTTAGCCACTCGTCTGTTGATGGACATTTTGGCTGTTTCCATCTCTTTGCAATTGTAAATAACGCTGCTATAAACATTGGTGTGCAAATGTCCGTTTGAGTTTTTGCCCTTAATTCCTTTGAGTAGATTCCCAGCAATGGTATTGCTGGGTCGTATGGCAATTCTATATTCAGCTTTTTGAGGAACCGCCAAACAGCCTTCCACAGTGGTTGCACCATTTGACATTCCCACCAACAGTGGATAAGTGTGCCTCTTTCACCGCATCCTCTCCAGCACTTGTCATTTTCTGTTTTGTTGATAATGGCTATTCTGGTGGGTGTGAGAAGATATCTCATTGTGGTTTGGATTTGCATTTCTCTAATGGCCAGGGACATTGAGCATCTCTTCATGTGCCTTTTGGCCATTTCTATTTCCTCTTCTGAGAGGTGTCTATTCAAATTTTTTTCCCATTTTGTAATTGGGTTGGCTGTCTTTTTGTTGTTGAGTTGAACAATCTCTTTATAAATTCTGGATACTAGACCTTTATCTGATATGTCATTTCCAAATATTGTCTCCCATTGTGTAGGCTGTCTTTCTACTTTCTTGAAGTTCTTTGATGCACAAAAGTGTTTAATTTTGAGGAGTTCCCATTTATTTATTTCCTTCTTCAGTGCTCTTGCTTTAGGTTTAAGGTCCATAAAACCGCCTCCAATTGTAAGATTCATAAGATATCTCCCTACATTTTCCTCTAACTGTTTTATGGTCTTAGACCTAATGTTTAGATCTTTGATCCATTTTGAGTTAACTTTTGTGTAGGGTGTGAGATATGGGTCTTCTTTCATTCTTTTGCATATGGATATCCAGTTCTCTAGGCACCATTTATTGAAGAGACTGTTCTGTCCCAGGTGAGTTGGCTTGACTGCCTTATCAAAGATCAAATGTCCATAGATGAAAGGGTCTATATCTGAGCACTCTATTCGATTCCATTGGTCGATATATCTATCTTTATGCCAATACCATGCTGTTTTGACCACTGTGGCTTCATAATATGCCTTAAAGTCCGGCAGCACGAGAGACCTCCAGCTTCATTTTTTTTCCTCAAGATGTTTTTAGCAATTCGGGGCACCCTGTCCTTCCAGATAAATTTGCTTATTGGTTTTCTATTTCTGAAAAATAAGTTGTTGGGATTTTGATTGGTATTGCATTGAATCTGTAAATCAATTTAGGTAGGATTGACATCTTAACTATATTTAGTCTTCCAATCCATGAACACGGTATGCCCTTCCATCTATTTAGGTCTTCTGTGATTTCTTTTAGCAGTTTTTTTGTAGTTTTCTTTATATAGGTTTTTTGTCTCTTTAGTTAAATTTATTCCTAGGTATTTTATTCTTTTAGTTGCAATTGTAAATGGGATTCGTTTCTTGATTCCCCCTCCGCTTGTTCATTGCTAGTGTATAGAAATGCTACAGATTTTTGTATGTTGATCTTGTAACCTGCTACTTTGCTGTACTCATTTATTAGCTCTAGTAGTTTTGCTGTGGATTTTTCAGGGTTTTCGACGTATAGTATCCTATCGTCTGCAAACAGTGATAGTTTTACTTCTTCCTTTCCTATTTTGATGCTTTGTATTTCTTTTTCTTGTCTAATTGCTCTGGCTAGAACCTCCAACACAATGTTGAATAATAGTGGTGATAGTGGACATCCTTGTCTTGTTCCTGATCTTAGGGGGAAAGTTTTCAATTTTTCCCCATTGAGGATGATATTAACTGTGCTTTTTCATATATTCCCTCTATCATTTTAAGGAAGTTCCCTTGTATTCCTATCTTTTGAATTGTTTTCAACAGGAAAGGATGTTGAATCTTGTCAAATGCCTTCTCTGCATCAATTGAGATGATCATGTGATTTTTCTGCTTTGATTTGTTGATATGGTGTGTTACATTAATTGATTTTCTTATGTTGAACCATCCTTGCATACCTGGGATGAATCCTACTTGGTCATGATGTATAATTCTTTTAATGTGTTGTTGGATACGATTTGCTAGAATTTCATTGAGGATTTTTGCATCTATGTTCATTAGAGAGATTGGTCTGTAGTTTTCTTTTTTTGTAATATCTTTGCCTGGTTTTGGTATGAGGGTGATGTTGGCTTCATAGAATGAATTAGGTAGTTTTCCCTCCAGTTTGATTTTTTTGAAGAGTTTGAGGAGAGTTGGTACTAATTCTTTCTGGAATGTTTGATAGAATTCACATGTGAAGCCGTCTGGTTCTGGGCTTTTCTTTGTAGGAAGCTTTTGAATAACTAATTCAATTTCTTTACTTGTGATTGGTTTGTTGAGGTCATCTATGTCTTCTTGAATCAAAGTTGGTTGTTCATGTCTTTCCAGAAACCCGTCCATTTCATCTAAATTGTTGTATTTATTAGCGTAAAGTTGTTCATAGTATCCTGTTATTACCTC
Organism: Tamandua tetradactyla; assembly: GCF_023851605.1. Lineage (NCBI taxonomy): Eukaryota > Metazoa > Chordata > Mammalia > Pilosa > Myrmecophagidae > Tamandua > Tamandua tetradactyla. Next base: position 23,315,118 of record NC_135330.1, on the reverse strand, counting down.
CTTTATTTCTGTGAGGTCAGTAGTTATGTCTCCTCTTCCATTTCTGATCTTATTTATTTGCATCCTCTCTCTTCTTCTTTTTGTCAATCTTGCTAAGGGCCCATCAATCTTATTGATTTTCTCATAGAACCAACTTCTGGTCTTATTGATTTTCTCTATTGTTTTCATGTTTTCAATTTCATTTATTTCTGCTCTAATCTTTGTTATTTCTTTCCTTTTGCTTGCTTTGGGATTAGTTTGCTGTTCTTTCTCCAGTTCTTCCAAGTGCACAGTTAATTACTGCATTTTTGCCTTTTCTTCTTTTCCGATATAGACATTTAGGGCAATAAATTTCCCTCTTAGCACTGCCTTTGCTGCGTCCCATAAGTTTTGATATGTTGTGTTTTGATTTTCATTCGCCTCGAGGTATTTGCTAATTTCTCTTGCAATTTCTTCTTTGACCCAGTCATCGTTTAAGAGTGTGTTGTTGAGCCTCCACGTATTTGTGAATTTTCTGGCACTCCGCCTATTATTGATTTCCAATTTCATTCCTTTATGATCCGAGAAAGTGTTGTGTATAATTTCGATCTTTTTAAATTTGTTAAGACTTGCTTTGTGACCCAGCATATGGTCTATCTTTGAGAATGATCCATGAGCACTTGAGAAAAAGGTGTATCCTGCTGTTGTGGGATGTAATGACCTATAAATGTCTGTTAAGTCTAGCTCATTTATAGTAATATTCAGATTCTCTATTTCTTTATTGATCCTCTGTCTAGATGTTCTGTCCATTGATGACAGTGGTGAATTGAAGTCTCCAACTATTATGGTGTATGAATCTATTTCCCTTTTCAGTGTTTGCAGTGTATTCCTCACGTATTTTGGGGCATTCTGGTTCAGTGTGTAAATATTTATGATTGTTATGTCTTCTTGTTTAATTGTTCCTTTTATTAGTATATAGTGTCCTTCTTTGTCTCTTTTAACTGTTTTACATTTGAAGTCTAATTTGTTGGATATTAGTATAGCCACTCCTGCTCTTTTCTGGTTGTTATTTGCATGAAATATCTTTTCCCAACCTTTCACTTTCGACCTATGTTTATCTTTGGGTCTAAGATGTGTTTCCTGTAGACAGCATATGGAAGGATCCTGTTTTTTAATCCATTCTGCCAGTCTATGTCTTTTGATTGGGGAATTCAGTCCATTAACATTTAGTGTTATTACTGTTTGGATAGTATTTTCCTCTAACATTTTGCCTTTTGTATTATATATATCATATCTGACTTTCCTTCTTTCTACACTCTTCTCCATACCTCTCTCTTCTGTCTCTTTGTATTTGACTCTAGTGCTCCCTTTAGTATTTCTTGCAGAGCTGGTCTCTTGGTCACAAATTCTCTCAGTGACTTTTTGTCTGAGAATGTTTTAATTTCTCCCTCATTTTTGAAGGACAATTTTGCTGGATATAGGAGTCTTGGGTGGAAGTTTTTCTCTTTTAGTAATTTAAATGTATCATCCCACTGTCTTCTAGCCTCCATGGTTTCTGCTGAGAAATCTACACATAGTCTTATTGGGTTTCCCTTGTATGTGATGGATTGTTTTTCTCTTGCTGCTTTCAAGATCCTCTCTTTCTCTTTGACCTCTGACATTCTAACTAGTAAGTGTCTTGGAGAACGCCTATTTGGGTCTAATCTCTTTGGGGTGCGCTGCACTTCTTGGATCTGTAATTTTAGGTCTTTCATAAGAGTTGGGAAATTTTCAGTGATAATTTCTTCCATTAGTTTTTCTCCTCCTTTTCCCTTCTCTTCTCCTTCTGGGACACCCACAACATGTATATTTGTGCAGTTCATATTGTCCTTGAGTTCCCTGATACCCTGTTCAAATTTTTCCATTCTTTTCCCAATAGTTTCTGTTTCCTTTTGGAATTCAGATGTTCCATCCTCCAAATCACTAATTCTATCTTCTGTCTCTTTAAATCTATCATTGTAGGTATCCATTGTTTTTTCCATCTTTTCTACTTTATCCTTCACTTCCATAAGTTCTGTGATTTGTTTTTTCAGTTTTTCTATTTCTTCTTTTAGTTCAGCCCATGTCTTCTTCATGTCCTCCCTCAATTTATCGATTTCATTTTTTTTTTTTTTTTTTTTTTTTTTTTAAAGGAAAGACAGAGAGAAGGAAGGAAGGATAGAAGGAAGGAAGGAAGGAAGAAAGGGAAACATTTCCAAACATTTTCTTGCCTTATTGTATTTTTGTTTTTCCGTTTTTGTTACATGGGCTGGGGCCGGGAATCGAACCGAGGTCCTCCGGCATAGCAGGCAAGCACTTTGCCCGCTGAGCCACCGCGGCCCACCCCTCTTTTTCATTTTTGAAGAGGTTTTCCATTTCTGTTCGTATATTCAGCATTAGTTGTCTCAGCTCCTGTATCTCATTTGAACTATTGGTTTTTTCCTTTGACTGGGCCATATTTTCAATTTTTTGAGCGTGTTCCATTATCTTCTGCTGGCATGTGGGCATTTAGTCAGATTTCCCTGGGTGTTGGACCCAACAGGTTGAAAGATTTTTCTGTGAAATCTCTGGGTTCTGTTTTTCTTATCCTGCCCAGTAGGTGGTGCTTGTTGCACACGTTTGTCTGCGGGTCCCACCAGTAAAAGGTAGTGTGGGTCCTTTAACTTTGGAAAACTCTCGCCGTGGGGGGGGGGGGTTCGCCAGCCGAAGCGGCTTGGAAGAGTGCCAGCCGGCCCGGGGGTCCGAACGCGGGGAGGGTCGCCGGCCGCCGCAGCCCGTGAGAGCGCCCGTCCGAATTTCCTAGTTGGCCCGGGGCACCAAGCGTGGCGGGAGGGTGCCAGCCACCGCAGCCCTGGGAGAGTGCACCGTTCCCAGCCGGACTGGGGAGTCACGTGTTTGGAAGGGACCCCCCGGTCACCGTTCTCCGCGGCCTGGGGATTTCCAATCCAATTCTCTCAGTTCGTCTGGGGGGCCATGTGTGGTGGGGGCGCTAGCCGCCGCGGCTTTAGGGGACCGCCTGCCCAATTCTGCCAGCTGGCCCGGGAAGGAGGAAGGGATGGACTCTGGCCACTTTTGCCGCCCCACCCGGGGGACCCCGCGCCCCTCAGCGATCTCACCGGAGCGGGTTCTCTCAGCCAGTCAGCCGTTCCAGGATGGGGTACGCTGTCTTTTTTATCTCTGTCGTGGCTCTGGGAGCTGTTCTGTATCGTTTCTACTCCCCTAGTAGCTGTTCTGGAGGAAGAACTAAGATCCACGTGTCTTACTAAGCCGCCATCTTCCCTCCCAAGCCTCCTCAAATATTCTTTTTGCTCCTTTTCCCTTCTCTTCTCTTCTGGGACTCCCATGATATATATGTTGACACACTTCATGCTGTCATTCAGGTCCCTTAGGTACTGTTTAATTTTTTTATTCTTGTCTCTATCTATACTTCTGATTGTGTGATTTCATTTGTCCTGTCTTCTTCTAGTTCACTGATTTTTTTCTTCTGCCTGTTCATGTCAGCTGTTGTATGCCTCTAGCACATTTTTAATCTCCATTATTGTGTCTTTATCCCCATAATTTCTGTTATGTTTCTCTTTGCTCAAACATTGTTTTCTTAATATCCTTTATCTATATATCCACCTTTAGTTTATCTTTCTATATATTTTCCTTCATCTCCTTGAATTGATTTAGGAGATTTATTTAAACTTCCTTGCTTCGTTGTTCCAAAGTCTGTGTCTCCTCTGAAGTTTTAATTTGTTCCCTTGACTGAGACATATCTTCCTGTTTCTTAGTACAACTTGTAATTTTTTGCTTATGTCTGGGCATCTATTATTTTTATGTGTTAACTCTGAAAGTTGGTTGCCTAGAGTTTTATTGTAGATTGGCTATGTATATAGGCCATTCTGTTTCTGGTATATTGCATTCCAGCAGCTAGCAAATCGTGGGTCCAGATCGTAGATATCCTATCATTTTTTGATGTTTTTTTTTCCCCCTTCAATTCAGCATTTAAGGAGTCCTTCTCCAGTCTCTATTGCCCTCCAGAAACTCTCCACATCTTGAATTGTAGGTTTGTTTTTGGCCGATTTTGAGAAGTTTTCAGCTAATATTTCTCTGAATACTTTTTCTGCCACCCTTTCTTCTCTCCTTCCAGCACTCTGATAACATAAATATTGGATTTTTTGTTACAGCCTTATTTTCTCTTTGTTGCTCAGATTGGCAGTTTCTATTGTTCAATCTTCCAGTTCACTGATTCTTTCCTCTATCATGTCTATTTTGCTGTTGAACCAATAACCTGGGTTTTTTATTCCTGTTATTTTATTTTTCAATTTGAAAATTCCCATTTAGTTCTTATTTATATCTTCCATTTCTTTGCTGAGACTCTTTTTTTTTTTTTTTCATTTGTTTCAAGTGTTTTCCTAATTGTTCACTGAAGTTTTTTGGGGGGAGTGGGGGTGTGGTGCATGGTCTGGGAATTGAACCCGGGTTTCCTGCATGAAAGTTAAGTTTTCTACCACTGAACCACCCGTGCAACCCCACTGAAGTGTTTTTATTTTGCTAAAATGCTGCTTTAAAATTTTTGTCAGATAATTCTAATATCTTTGTCATCTCAGTGTTGGCATCTACTAGTTGTCTTTTTTCATTCTGCATGAGATTCTCCTAGTTCTTGGTATGATGAGTGATTTTCTACTGAAACCTTGTCCTTTTCATATTATTTTCTTATTTAAATGATCTGTTTTAGTTTACTTTTTGTGACACTGCTCTAGTAGGAGAAGGGGTGGCACCACCTCATTACTGCCAGGTAGAAGTAGAAGTTCAGGTTCCCCATTCAGTTTTTATTGACACCTTAAAGGGCACATCTCGTTGTTGCTGGGCAGGGTTGGGAGTTTTCACATAGTTTCCACTGACACTACAGGAGACAGGGAAGTTTTGTTAGTGATTGTCAGAAATGAAACTCCAGGTCCCTACTTGACCTTCACTGATATCACCCCAGCAGGGGTGTTGCGGTACCTCATTACAGTATTGCTAGCATTGAAGTCTCACCTCCCCACCCAGCCTTTGCTGGTGTGGATAGGGTTGGGGCCACAGTTTTTTTTCTTACTCTGGTATTTGGCTGAAATGGAGTAATTATTGCCTAAGAGTTTTTGTTTTGTTTTGTTTTTATCTTCATAGGCTGTCCTTTCCCAATCCTTTGGATAGAAAGAGAAGATATTTTCTGGGCATTTTTCTTTGTCTGTACCTGTTCCAGTTTGCAAGCTTTCCGAATGTGATATACCAGAAATGGAATGGCTTTTAAAAATGGAAATTTATTAAGTTGCAAGTTTACAGTTCTAAGGCCGTGAAAGTGTCCCAATTAAAGCAGGTCTATAAAAATGTCCAAATTAAGGCACCAACAAGAGGTTAACTTCACTCAAGAGAGGCCTAGGAAGTTCAGGGTTTCTCTCTCAACTGGAAAGGCACATGGCAAACACATCTATATCTTCTATCTTTCTCTCCAGGCTGCTTGTTTCATGAAGTTCCCCTGGGGGTGTTTTCCTTCTTCATCTCCAAAGGTCTCTGGCTGCATGAGCTCTGTGTCTCGTGGCTCTGAAGCTTTTTCCAAACTGCTTCCTCTTTTAAATGATTCCAGTAAACTAATCAAGACCCACTTGGGATGGGTAGAGTCACATCTCCCTCTAATCAAAAGTTAATACCCACAATTGGGTGAGTCACGTCTTTGTGGAGATAATCTAATCTAGTTTCTACCTACACTGCTGAATAAGGATTAAAAGAAACAGCTGTCTCCATATGGTAGATCAGGATAAAAACATAGCTTTTCTAGGGTACACAGTCCTTTCAAACTGGCAGAGCACCCTTTTGTATTTCCAGGTTGCTTCTTCAGTTACAAGTCTGGGATGTATGAGGCAAAAGGAAAACCCAGGGGAATCACCCACTATCCCTTGGGTCCCAAGATCTATCTTTTTCTCTCCAACTTCAAGTCTTCTTATGTTTGTCTTATGTATAACGTCTAGAGGTTTTAGCTGTACTTAGTGGGAAGAGTAGGGCAAAGTACATATATATTCCCCAATATTTTTTAAAGACCAAATTGATTTGGTTCAGGTTACATAAAAATTTTATATTACAGTATCAAATTAGATTTAAATTTTATTATAAAATCCTATTGGATTAGATTGTGAGAGAACTAAGCTTTCTTTTCTTCTAGTATTTCAGTGGCAATTCAGATGCCTCAACAATAAAAGAGAATCAGTTTGACCCACCTATCATGGCTAGATATATTAGGATCTCTCCAACTAAATCTTATAACAGACCTACCCTTCGACTGGAGCTGCAAGGTTGTGAGGTTAACGGTAAGAAACAAAGATGTATTATTTTCTTGCTGTCTCTCTAAGAATCAAGATTTGAGAAATATAAGGGAATGGGTGGAATTTTTAGTTCTCTTTAGTGACTTAGGCTGCTAGAAAAGCCACTGTAAAACAGAGACAAACTTTCACTGTGATCCAGACCAAATCTGGTTCTAGCAGCCAGAGGGCAGGCACCACCTTGATGTGCCTTGATGACATGGACACACCATGCCCCTTCAAGGAAGGCTCTAGCTTGGAATGATCTCAGCAGCCCATTTTCAATAAGAGCAAGCTAAGATTCAAGCCTAGTTTGAATCTTCCACAGTCTTCCAGATCACCCAGACTTTAATGTAATGAAAGTACCTAGCAACATTACCGGCATATATTAAATGTTCATGGATGTTTAGAAATTTAAATTTGCTTCCCACCATCCTGAAACCATGCTCATATTCTGCATGCTGTTTCACACCCTGTATTTCCAAGCCTCTTCTATGCAGGCTGCTATTTTTTCAAGGGATATAATACGACCCGTGGTATAAATAAATCTAGGTAATCATAAACGGCTATAATAAAATTCTGCTGTCTATAACAAGGATGTTTAAGAGTTTTATCAACCATTCTCCTTCTCTGGCTCTTCCGCAGTACTTCCCAGTATTTCTCACTTCAAAGCACATATAGAAAATAATATCTGTACAGCATTCTGGGTAAAAGTATAAGCAATCAATCCAGGGGTTAGTTGTTCTAGATTCCATCTGGTCACCCTAAGGGCTGAGGAAGTGGGATCAATATATAGGCACCCCCAAAACTTGCACTGGCATGAATATCTGTTGGGGAGCTTGACTACCTTCTCTTAGAGTGGAGAAAAGAAGTTATGGTTTAGAGTAGAGAAAGTAGCTGAACTCTGGAATCAGTTTCTTATCAAAGCAGGTAATGGCACAATATATACTTCACATTCATGAGAGAAATGAATATGGGCATTTTGCCAGTGCCTGGATAGTAAGTGCATAAGCATAACATTTTCTACAACAAATTAAAGTTTGGATAGGCAGGAACCCTCCTTGAACCAGTTCATAAATCATTGTTCTCTTTTTTGTTTCTATGCAGTATATGGTATAAATGGTAGATGTGTTCAGATCATACAGTCAAACTACCTCAAATGTGACATTTGAATCTATTAACATACTAAATACATCCATTTTCTGCCCCAGAAACATTACTTTTTATCTCTCCGTTTTCTTTTTTGATATTTATATAATTAGTTTTAACAATTGGCTTTTTTTTTTAAGGGATCTTCTTTTCCCACAAACAATATGGTGTTATTGTACCAGGAGAAGTTCTGCATGATTTCTTAGGAAGAGCAAAGGGTCAAAGAGATGATGATGGGCAGTCAGCAAGGCTCGCTCACTAGCTATGTTCCTTACACTCAGTCTTGCTGCCTACGAAATTCAAATTCATAGGTTGGTTGGGCATAATTAATCACGTAACTTTTCTCTTGACAGGATGCTCCACGCCGCTGGGTATGGAAACTCAAAAGATAGAAAACAAGCAAATCACAGCTTCCTCATTTAAACAGTCTTGGTGGGGAGACTACTGGGAGCCCTTCTATGCCCGCCTCAATGCCCAGGGCCGTGTGAATGCCTGGCAAGCCAAGGTGAAAGAGCCCTTATGAATGGAGTTCTGCCAGCCCTCCAGAGGGAAATAAAGGCCATCTCTATAGGGAGCATGGGAGTCTGGGAGGCAGGATTATTGTCTCCTGTTTCTGCAGATTAAGATTTTAGGTCCCCAAATCTTGGATGTATGTGACTTGATGGTTTGAGCTCTAACTTTGGCTCAGAGAGCAGTTATTTATCATTTCTGTGGTTCTTGATCTAGCCTGGATTTAGACTAAAGGCAAACAAAATTTTTCTTTAACAGTTCAGATAGTAAATATTTTAGGTTTTGCAGGGCATATATTCTCTGTCATAACTATTCATCTCTGCCATGATAGCAGGAAGGCAGCCATATACAATATGTAAATGAATGTGTATGGCTGTGCTCTAACCAGAACTTTATTTACAAAAACAGGCAGCTGACCAGATTTGGCCTTCAGGCCATTCTGCCAACCTCTGATTTGAATAAATTACATTAAACAAACAATTTAGAATTGCAACACTTCTCTTGTTGCTGTAATGTAGCAGTGTTTTTCTTTTCTTAGAAGAGTGATTTAAATTTTGTTCCCATTGTTTGAGAACTTTGTGACATCCATGGGACAACTGGTAAGATGTGGCAAAACCAGAGTTATAAATCTGTAGTCTAAGCTTAATAAATACCTTCCAGGGCATTATACTGTCCCTGATGTTAGCCCATTAAGTAATTCATGGGACTTATTTTAAATGGTTGATTCATTTTTGTTTCACTCTTCAAAAGACCTGAGAAATCAGAATGGGCTGGGTAACCTTACAAAAGCTTCAGCTAACTTACCTCAATGATCCTATTTTTTATCTTCCTACTTCCCTCCCTTAAGATAACTATAGTCTAATTATGTAGACCCTACATAGAATTCCAGGTCCTGTCCTTAAATCAGGACACTAAAAAAGTATAGAGAATCATGTTGCTAGTGAAGTAAATGGAAGAACTTGGACCCCACACAATGACAGGTTTGCAAACAGATGTCTTGAAACTTATTTCCTGCCTATCACAGAATCACAAAATTTAGAATGGCAAGATACTTTTACAAAGTTATCTAGTCCATACTTTTCCTTTTCTGTCTGAAGACACAGGACATTAAATAACTTTATTTTAGTCCAGTGGCAAAATCAGAACTGGAACCCCATTCTCTTGGTAAAGAGGCCAGTGCTCCTTCAACCATTTGAAGCAGCCCAAACGCCTCATTTATCAATTTTGCAGAACAGGAAACAGAGACCCAGAGAAGTTAAAATCATAAAAAAATAGTAATGTTATACTATATTATATGCATTATATGTATATAATGTATATTATATAAATAAAATAAAAAGGTAAAGAGACAGAGGATATCATCCAGTTCTTTCCAAAATGACTTTTTAGACCTGCTCATGGTATCAGGTCCCCTTCCCTCCATTTTATCACTTTTTTTTATCTCTCCATGTAATCACGTTTGAGTACTTGTTAAGAAAAGCCCAAAAGATGAAATGCTCATTTTAATTTTTAACACTGTGATTTTAAGATTTGGAATTGTTTTACTTAACCTTCCATTAGTAGATAATACCTATAATAAGGTCTCCTTGCAGAGGCTGAAAATCTAAGCTAGACATATGCAGGCACACAGGCAAATGACCATTTCTCTGTAACTACAGTATTTCTACCTCTTTTTATGCCTACAAAAGTCCCATGGTCCATATTTTGTATCACTGGCACGACCTTGACTTGAAGAGACACTAAGACATCCCTCCAATATCACTCTCTAAGGTATCACAAAATTAACAACAAAAAATTCTCTAATAACAGTCATTTGAATTCAATTAATTTGTTTTTCAAATACATATACATGTGAATATATACATACATGTGTATACATATATACGCATACACACATATTGACAAAACACATAACAATATTTATTATTTCATATAGGATTTATAGAATCTATGGGGCATGATAATTCTCCCAAATGTTTTATCTCAGACAACTGTAAAATGTAATTAGTTCTTCTGGTCCTCTTTTTCCAATTGTGTCATCACCAAACATGTGACTAGATCAATTCTAAGGCATCTTGTTAGGCCAGAGATATTACTGTGCTGCGTATCGAGCCCTAGCTATGACTTTATCAGATCTCTCAAGTACTATATTTAATTAAAATATCAGAAAAGAACCAATGGACTAATTTTCCTATTGACCATCAGCAGTAGAGATCTTCTATATGCATCCTTCTATATGCAGTTGGTCTTCAGAAACAGAGCACTCAATATGTCCTAGGGCCTTCCTTATTCATGGAATTGGTGATATAGCACATCTGACATGATCTTATATTCACAAGAGTATTTTTAGTAAATTTTATTGAAGTGGTTTAATTTACTTGTTAACCAGGCCAGATCACTGTTGGTCCAATGAATGTAATATAAGACTATTCAGTGGCTAAAAATGTGCAGTACAGTATTTGTGTACATTTGGACCCTGAATTTGGAGGGGGCTTAAGAAAATTATATAGATTAAATTATACAATATCTATGATTTGGGGTTAAATATACAAACAAAGAAACAAGATTGGATATGTACTAATAATTCTTGAAGCTGCCATGGTCACATAGGATGTCTTAGGTTATTCTCCGTGCTTTTGTATTTGTTTGAAATTTTCTAAAATAAAAAGTTTGAAAGAGAGAGGATACAATCATGCAACCTAATTCTTTCCCCAAAAGCTCTTCAGAAATATCCTGATAATATTTAAACAACTTGATTAAGAGAATGATATTTACCAATAATTTAGCAATTTAATCTATTTTCTCATGTGAAATTCACTCATTCAACAAATATTTACTGAACAACAAATGTGTGTCAGGCAGTGTGGTAGGTATGAGGTCAAAGAGAAAAAAAACCCTGTCCTAAAGAGTAAGGGATGTAAGAAAGTAAACAAATGATTACATGATTACTGTGCAATGTGTGATAAATATTCCAAAAGAAATGAATATACATGTTGTGGCAGCAAACAAGAAGGGGATATAGAAGGCTTCATTGGAACGGTGACTCCTAAGGGATAAGACAATAAGGAAACCTATTTGAATTCTGTGTATTTCTGAGCACGTTGTCCTCAAAAAAGCAAGGGTCTTGGGCGGGCCGCGGTGGCTCAGCGGGCAAAGTGCTTGCCTGCCATGCCGGAGGACCTGGGTTCGATTCCCGGCCCCAGCCCATGAAAAAAAAAACAAACAAACAAACAAAATACAATAAAACAAGAAAATGTTTAAAGATGTTTCCCTTTCTTCCTTCCTTCCATCCTTCCTTCCTTCTCTCTGTCTTTCCTTCCCTTCCTCCCTCTCTCTTTAAAAAAAAAAAAAAAAAAAAAAAAAAAGCAAGGGTCTTAACATCTGTCTTATCTACGCATATTTATCACTTTCATAGGCAAACAACAATAAACAGTGGCTACAGATTGATCTGCTCAAAATCAAGAAGGTAACTGCAATTGTAACACAGGGCTGCAAGTCTCTGACCACTGAAATGTATGTGAAGAGCTTCACCGTCCACTACAGTGACCAGGGAGTGGAATGGAAACCTTATAGGCAGAAATTCTCCATGGCGAACAAGGTACAGGGTGGCATTTCAGCAAAAGGAAAACAATGTCAGAAACACGATATGAGAATAATAGTACCTTGCATTTGCAATAGCTCTTTGCATTTGACAAAAATGCAGAATGCACCCCCTCTTTTAGTCTTCTAAATCCAGCTCTATGGATGCCTGGTCTTGGGACAGGAAATGTGCACATCACCTTTCTGCTTTGTTGGAGCTGCCGTTAAGTAGTTAGAATAAAACACTAAGGAGTAATATGAGGTTTAGTTAACTCCAGTTGAGAATGATGGCAAAAGAGTCCAGAAAACCTTCCACTATGTAAGTATATCATATGAGCTCTACCTTGGATATACTTGTTATTCATGAATGATCAAATACCCAGGGCCATAAATTTTTAAATAAAAACTATCAATATTCTTACTGATGGGGAGGGGCTGGATTTCTTGCAAAATGAGCTATTTCATTACACTCCTGAATTCCTTTACTTACTGGTTGTGTAGTTCAGTAATCCTTTAGCAAAGCTAAAGAGATGTGCCTAATATTCCAAGAATGGGAATTGGGAGGGGAGTGGGCTGAAGCAAGCAAGAGAGGCAACACAGGAGAAGGAAACTGATATTTATTGAGGACTCATCACACATGCCCAGAACTTATCTCAGTAAAGAATTTTAATCTATTTCTCTCTTTTAAACCTCTGAGTTTTGAGGGTATTTTTCCTTCTTTATTTAGTTTGTTTTTCACCACACCTGGACATCCTCATAGCAGAGTATGCATCATTATCATTGTTATGAACAAATAATGAATTAGCTTCTGCTGTGTGTAATCTTAGGGATTACACACAGAATAAGAAAAAAAAAACACATAATTTAGGATATAGGGCATATGCTTAAATTCTCGCCTGCCAGGCTGGTGACCCAGGTTCGATTCCCAGTGCCTGCCCATGCCAAAAAAAAAACAAAAAAACCCCCACATGATCTCATTTTATTTTAAATAATAGCTAACATTTATTGGTATCCACTATCTGGCACTTACTAGGTGCAAGACATTTTTTAATGTCTGACATTTTTTAATCTTTTCACTGACATTTTTAAATTTTTTCAACAACTTCTGTGAGGTTAACTTTTATTATCCCATTTGTCAATGAGGAAATGGAGATAGGGAATATAAATATCTTGCTCAAAGTCACACAATTACAAAGTGATTTAGGGCAGAGATGGTTTTGCAGCTGCTTTACAGCACCATGTCATATTTCTTTATTTTAACTTAATTTGATTTAGATTGCTGGTGAGGTGAAACTCCTAAAATCTGTTGGGCATTTTATTTCATAATTTATTGGGGACCATCTCTATGAGCATGTCATACGTTCTTTGCTGTGCTCGGTTTGAACTAAAAGGATAAAAACATTATCTGTAGGTTTTTTGTACACATTATTATCATTAAAGATTTTTCTCATATTTTGCTTTCAGATTTTTGAAGGAAATAGCAATACCAATGGGCATGTGAAGAACTTCTTCAATCCACCAATTATTTCCAGGTTTATCCGCATCATTCCTAAAACATGGAATCAAAGTATTGCACTTCGTCTGGAGCTCTTTGGCTGTGATATTTACTAGAATTGAATATTTTAAAAGAGAGGAGAGATTCTTTAGGACCTCAAGCTATTTAGGTTTGGCAACATATTTTATAGTTATTTTAAATGTTAACAATTTTCTACTATTTCTCTGTTTTCCTATTAGGGAATAAAATTTTATATGTAAACTTATCTAGTGTAGCACCTTGCTACTATTAAACGAGATGATGCCTACTATTTCTGCATTAATTTGAATATACATGGTAAAATAACAAGAACCAAAAAGAAAATAGTTTCTTTTTCATGGTGCTTAAAAATTATATATAATCATGTGTTTGACATGTTCTATTATAGGTCTCTAAAATCCTGTACACATTAATAAAAGAGATGTCACTTTTTAAAATCATTTATGGACCTGGATAGCTTCCATGCCTTTATTTTTCTTTAAAATAACTGTGATTTAAGAGCAAAGGAAACATATACAAGGTTTTTAAATGGCTTGTTTTCCCTTAACAATTGAAAAAATAATAATCTCACCATACAAAACTATGAGTGCCTAAAATATCCTTATACAACAATGATTTTTCTGATCCTCCATGAGCAAAGGTTCAAGTTAGCAGTTTTCAGTAGTCGTGATGGACCCGCAGGCCTGGCCTGATCATATATAATCATGTTCAAGGTTAGGGATCACTAAGACTTGGAACAGAACCAAAATAACCAGGGGAGAACAGAATGGAGCATTGGAACTGTTGGCTCAAATGCAGCAGTTCCTCCTAGCACTGGCCTCTGTACAAACTGGCAAGCTGTTGAAGTTTGCTTTTAGTGCTAATCTCTGTGGCCCCAACTTCCTACTCTCCCTTCCCCCAACAACTTCCCTTTCAGCACTCCCTTCCCTGGGAACTTGGCACCCAGTGATTCTACAGGTATCATGAGACTTGGAGGCTTTGAGGTATCCGTAAAGGTCACATGAGATAGATGATCATTGCTTAAGCTGTCTATTTTTGTATAATAAACAACCCTAAAACTTAGTGCTTAAAACAACTAGTCTGTGGGCTTCCCTGGGCTGCCCAGTTCTAGTTGGGATGTCCATTCGCATATCGGGCTCTTTGGCATGGATGGCTGGAAGGCTTGGCTCAGGTGGGATGCTGGGACAGGTGGACCTCTCTCTCTTTCTCAAAGCCTCTCCCTCTTTGTGTGCCCTCCCCATGCAGCCTCACCAACAGGGTGGCTAGACTTCTTACATGTCAGCACAGGGTGCCCAAACATGTAAAAGCAGAAGTCACCAGGCTACTTGAAGGCCTGAAACAAACCCAACATGACTTCCACCTATTGGTTAAAGCAGCCCAACTACTTTTAAGGACAGGGGAAAAATGAATTCTACCTTTTCTTAGCGGGTGGGGAGAGAGTGATAGATAATTTGTTATTTTTAATCAATCCACAAATTATTTATATTCCTCCCACATACAAAATATATTCTCTCCCAAGGTCCCCCAAAGCCTTACCCTTTTTTGGCATCAGGTGCAAAGTCTAAGATCGTCTTATCTATAAGGTCAGGCATGGCTGAAGACAAGTGGTATCAAGAGTCAGGTTATTTTCCCACCACCAAAACACCCAACAAGTGATGAAAGAGGGACGGGGGACTACAGAATTACCTGCTCAAAGAGGAAAGATGAGGATGAGAGGCATATAGCAGTGACTGATAAATAGCAATTCTGAAACCCATCTAGGCATATGGCATTTCCTTGATTAGGGCCCAGTCCTGCTCTTGGTTCTGCCCTCTGAGCTCTTCACTTCACCCTCTGAGAGTTCCTTTCTTTCCTATAAGAAACAGCCCGTGTTTGCCACTGAGTAGCTTTTCTAGTCTGCTTCCTGACTGCAAGAAGCTACTCCTACAAAGATCTATAAGAAATGCCCCCATCTACACTGGGCTGAGAGGCGGGCACTGTGAGACAACATCCTAAACATTCTTAGAAACCCCCCTGTAAGAGACGGCCTTCAAGAAGGCCCTTAATGTTTTTGGAAGACTTTGTGTCCAACCAAGAGCCTAAGCTAGAATCTTTCTAAACTTCCAACAAAGGATTCTATATCCTAACCCTTTAAATCTTAACTCCAAGGCTACATTTTTGTAGTAGCCTGAATGTGGTCTTTTGCTAGGAGGGGCTGGGGATAAGGTATAGTTTTATTTTTGAATCCAGCAAGTTCTAGCTTTGAGATATTTCCTCTAGGTTACACTTGAAAACTGAACAATTTCTTTGCAGCTCATTTCTTTCTATCTATACCTTACCACACACAGGTACTTATGACATTTTGTCCAGAAATCTCAGTACCCGAATCTATGAGTTAAGTGTATTTTCTCTTTGACACAATAACATAGGCAACAGTGCTGCCACCTTCTCTGCCACTCTGTAACACTGCTTGCCTTCTTCCCAGCCTCCAATAACAACTTCCTCCCTGCCCCTGTGCCCTTCATTAATTGTCTTCTAAAGGCTCTTTCCACTCCCTCCCACAGCCTGGTTGCCAAACCATTGCTACAGTTTTAAGTTTATTTTTATTTTTATGGCAGTACCCGATTTTCCAGTTTTTATCTCTGTTTTGGCATATATAATTACATAAAAAAAAACTACTCCAAAACTTCATGGCTTAAAACAACTCTTTCATTTCTTCTGTAGTTCTATGAGTTCACTGACTCAGATGGTCAGTTTTACTGTTGGTTTCTTTTGGGGTCTCTCATGTGGTTCTAGGCAGAGAGTGGCTGGCCAGCATCCAGGAGCTCAAATAGATGCTGGGACAACAAGCATCTCTTCCTCTCCATATGGCCTCTCCACATGGTCTGCCTACTTGATGTGTTCAAGGTAGCCAGACTTCTTATGTGGTGGTGCAGCCTCCAAAAGCAAGAGGTACAAGAAGTAGGAAGCAGAAACTGCCAGTCCTTATACAGGGTAGGCTAAGAACTGGCACAGCCTCACTTCTGCTGTATTCTATAGGTTAATGCAAGCCACAGCTAGACTAGAGTCAATGTAGGAGTGGCCTGCCCAAGGTGTACGTACTACACAAGAGGCATAGTACATCGGAAGCATCATTAGAAAGGACCTACCAGGTCATCTATTGTACCCATGGGTGGAGTGAGCCCTGTAAATGCATATGGGAGCTTCAAACATTCACAAAGCTTTCTAATATGTGCATTCCCAAAACTTCTCCCCTTTCATGATCTCTGTCACTGTCCCATCAAAATTTCTCTAAGATTTTTAGGCTCTTAAGAAGAAGAAAGATTATATAAGACAAAAGACTTCTTTGGCCTTCCCTGGGCCAGTGTCATGGGTGTGTGATCTGTTCAGTCATCACAGGGTGCCTTGTTTAGAAGCATCCCATTCTTGGCTTAATACCCTGCTGTCAGGCTCTCAACATTCTTAATTTCTTAACAAAGGGTCCCACATTTTCCTGCTATACCAGGCCCCATATGTTATGTAATTATTCTGGGATCTTTCTACAGCAGAAAAGCGCAGGATGTCTGCTGATACTGAATCTACCCAGAAAACCATGTGGTGTAATAGGTAAGGGAATCGATGAGAATGGAGCATGAGGTCCAGCTTCCTTATGCTCTATATGAGAAAGATAAGGCTGCAATAGGTTCAAAGACCTGCCCAAGACTATTGCTCTTTAGTGGCAGAGCTGAAATCAGAAACCAGATGATTAGACTCCCAGCCTCACTTTCAGTCTGGTTCCCCATCCATAAAACGGAAATTATAATGTTTGTGCTTCATCTCCTAGTCAGGCAGACGTGAAGATTAATGCTGAGTATAAACTGACCTGGAAAATACTTGTTTGGGGCTCAGTGGGATGTTTCAGTTATACCTGGTGTTGTGTAGAAATAGTAAAACCCCTTCTAATTTGAAATAAGTGTTTCCTTGTTTTTATTCCTCCTTTTTAAGTCATTTAAATGAAACCATAACTTTTGCTGCATAGTATAGACTCCACTCATACAACAGAGTCCAGCATTTGTTATATAACATTGTTATGGAAAGGAGTTAAATGACTCATGCTGGAATTATAACTTGGAAGGAGAAACCAACTGATAAATTTCTAACCACTATTAGTCATTCTAATTGACAATTGAAAAGAATGACTATGAATGTGTCACAAATGTGAAAGGGTCAGAAAAAATATGGAATTATTTCTCCAGGAGTTTTTCAAGTTGTTAAAAGAAATTACAAACGTCATGCCAGTTTTTAGAATTGCTTTGGAAATAACCATGATATTTTATGTTTAGGTCCATTTTGACAAACTCAGGAAAGAAGCCAATTTGTGAAAGGAGAGAATTATGAGCATTAACCAAACAGCTTGTATTCTCAAAAGAACCATGAGTGTCTCACCAGTTATTTCTCTTAATAGACAAGAAGAAGCAATGCATCGGACAGTAGGATTTTGTATCTATAACTGACACATGCCCCAATGCAGTGGACCTAACATACTTAAAAATATCTGACACTTTCATGCTACCATTTCTCTTGTATTCTTTTTCTAATATAAAGTTATCTTATATTAAAAAAATTGAGGGCAGGCCACGGTGGCTCAGCGGCAAGAACGCTTGCCTGCCATGCCAAAGGACCCGGGTTCGATTCCTGATGCCTGCCCATGTAAAAATAAATAAATAAATAAATAAAATAAATAAATAAAAACCTCCCTGCCTGTCACTCACCATTGCAGGGCCTTTCTGAGTCTTACAGGCTGCCTTTAAACAAACAAACAAACAAAAAATTTGAATGCTTAATTCTCCCATATCCTTATATTCTTGCAGGATAGAGACAGAAAAGCAGTGGTACATAAGCAGATAAAATGACTGTGTGGAGTGACATTTACAAGGTCAATATCCAGGTAAGAAGAAGGTGTTTTGAATCCAGGTGCCCCTGGAAGACACTCTAAATCTTAAAGAGAGCTTTAAGAATTTGATATCTCTACATTGTATGAACTGTTCCCACCTGTGTTGGTTTGAAAATATTATGTACCCCAGAAAAGCCATGTTTTAATCTAATTCAATCTTGTGGGAGCAGCCATTTCTTTACTGTAGGTTGGAAACTTTTGATTAGATTATCCCACAGAGCTATGACATGCCCAATCTTGGGTGTGATTTTTTATTAGATGGAGATTTGACTCCATCATTCCAGGTGAGTCTTGTTTAGTTTACTAGAGACTTTAAAAGGGGAAACATTTTGGTGAAACTTCCAAAATGAAAGAAGCCTCAGAGCTGACACATATGCCGACACTCAGAGAACAGAGACACAGATGTTTGGAGTTGCTTGGAGCCCAGCAAATGCTGTCATGAGATGTCAAGCAAGCCAGGGCATGGAGGGAGCCAAGGGAAGCTAAGAGATGAAAGCCAGCCCTAGAGAAGTAAAGTGAGGAACCCCCACAGGAACAGAGGCTAAAGGCATCAGAGCCCAGGAGCAAGGGACAAGCAGAT
Source organism: Tamandua tetradactyla (assembly GCF_023851605.1). NCBI lineage: Eukaryota > Metazoa > Chordata > Mammalia > Pilosa > Myrmecophagidae > Tamandua > Tamandua tetradactyla. The sequence continues at coordinate 23,296,561 of NC_135330.1, read as the reverse complement.
GCCAGCCCTATGATTTCCCAGCTAACAGAGCTGTTTTGGATCTGTTGGCCTTCCTTGAATTAAGGTATCTTTTTCTGGATGCCTTAGATTGGACATTTTTATAGGCTTAAAACTGTAAAGTTGTAACTTATTAAATTCCCCTTTTTAAAAGCTATTCCAGTTCTGGTATATCACATTCTGACAGCTTGCAAACTAACATACCACCCAAAGAGATATATATGGAAATAAACCTTAATATTAATTTCCCCAGACATGTTACCATTTTAATTTGTTTAAAAATATTTATCTAGCTCCTGCCTATGCAAGAAAGCACTATGATAGCATTGTAGGGAAAATGTATAAAGGAAATAAATAAAGATATTCTGGCTCTTCAAATACTTATATAGTTGAATAGGCAAATAAACACTAGTAGCAAATAGAGACTATAAGCCTATTAAACATAAAAGATTTCACCCTGAGTAATGAAAAGTAAATTAATGGAGGTACCTGTATGAGAAGGAGTCAATCTGTGAAAGCTTTTGGAGAAGGTAAATTCTCAAAGAGGATATTGAATGAGTGTTAACGCAATCTGTACAAAATCCCAAAGAAGCAAACTGGGATAATGGTTGATAAAAACCAGAGATTTTAAAAAGTCCTTTTACAGCATTATGTTCATATTCAGATAAAATGGATATTTCACATCCATTTTCCCTACTCCACCTGTACATAGTCCTATCCACCTCTTTTCAACCCCTACCCCATGCCCATAAATCCAGTGCATTTGCAAGCCTGGAAGAAATAGAAACAACAGTTTTCTGGGTAGACCCAACAATATAAGGGTAGTAAGAGACACACACAGATACAAGACATTTACCAAACTACAAATGAAAGCTGGTGGTAACCAGATTAAATGTGGGCCATATCTGGAAATGTTAAGGAGGACACAAACTTTGGCCAGGATTCTGACTTGCTTAAGGTACCGGAATGTGGAGAGAATGGGTAAAAGTATGTCATGTCTGAAATGGACTGAAAGAGAGATGACACCATCACAGGGTATATTTGAACACTGATTAGAGCTTAAAATGCTGTGTGTTTGTTTTGTTTTGGAGGTGGTTTACATTTGAACCTCCTGCAATCCATCTGTACTTTTAAGTTTTTTATTTGGGAGCAGCTTCCTCAATGTATCAGGAGTTATAGACAGATAATTTCACACCCACACCTGCTGGATTTTTTATTGGCAGGAAATCTGGTAATGAATTCATCCATTCTGCTTTGTATCTAAAGGGACTAAAGAGGTTTTCTGAGAGTCTGGAATGTGGCAGCCTTTTTACAAATGTGACAGATAAAAATGTAAAACTCTTATTTTCTGAGTAGTCTGGCAGATAGAGTGATGAAAGCTATATTTCTATGCGAAGCACATAGAATAGTATCTGGCACATAGTAAGTACTCTGTATGTGTTATTATTAATGCTTATCATTGTTAAAATAATAGTATTAATACTTTAATGTGCTTGGCTTGTATTATCAATAATTGTTAATAATTTTTAACATTAATTTTCAGTATATCTCTAATGACATTTTCTATACTGCTCATTACTTACCTTTTATTGTTACTCTATTTTCTGTCTGTAGCACCATGCTTTTTCCAGGAGAAGGTGTATCTGGTTCAACTGCACCTGGCCAGGGTTCTGAGAACTTTCAGAGGTCAAGCTTTAATTATCTAGGCTAAACACGGAATTGAGCAGTGTGCATTGACTTTTCCTTAGTGGATTTATCTGGCCTAATTACGTTTTGCTCAGGGTAAGGGATTATTAACATTAGTTTGTACTCTGAGCCCAGAGCCTAGTATGGGACTCAGAGATTATCATAAATTACCCACAAAGTAGATGATTTAAATGAATTTAGTAAAAATTTACTCTACCAGAAACATCGATTGATTGCTAGTGAAGGAGGCTTGAAACAGAGGTTAAGAAGTTGTGCCAGAGTGTATTTTTCTGTAATGCACCAAATAGGTCTTTAAAAATTGTTGGTTGGTGATTATAGGGTACTTTTATATTTGTTAGGTACTATAATGGACCCTCACTGTCCTCCTAGAAGCTAATATTTTAAATCAAAGGGTCTCATGCTTCTTCAGGTAGCAAAATAATCAGAAATCATAGTCCTCTCAGCCAAATATGAAACTCAAGTAGGCAAACATCATGTAAGCATGTATGAATGAATGAATATATTTATCTTCCATCTCGTTCTCCCAAAAGATGTAAAGTAGCTTTAAAAAAATACCACTAGGTAACAAATGTTAGAAGAAAGAGTAAAATCACAGGTAGGAACAAAAACAAAGAGCTGACACAAAGTAAAGCCTGCCACAAAAACGCATATCATAAGGCCTCGACCTTGCTATGGGTAGACTTGGGTTTAGCAGGAACCGTTTTTTGTTTTTGTTTTTGTTTTCTTTAATAGCCGGTGCAAAAAGAAAAATTGAAAAATTTGCCAGTTACACAATACCATGTCTCCCAAAAACGTTCAGAAAAACACAATTCTTCTTGATACTCTAACTAAAATAAATTTCTCCCAAAGGGCCACAGAAACAGGCCACAGTATAACGTGCAGAGCACCTTTAAAAGGAGCAGATTTTATACGGCTGTTCTCTGTGTGCCCCTTAGGAAAGGCTGATGGTTTCCCACCAAAACACAGTTCAACAGAATGAATCTTTAACAGCTACATGGTCCAAGCGAATGCATCTTGCTTAAACCAAAAGTAGACTGTACAGTCCCTAAAAATAGTTTTCCTTCAGACCCTGCTCATAAATATTGTTTCTCTAAGCCATGATTTTTTTTTTCGCATGGGCAGGCACCGGGAATCGAACCTGGTTCTCCGGCATGGCAGGTGAGAACTCTGCCTGCTGAGCCACCATGGTCCGCCCTTATAAATATAAGCCATGATTTTGATAACTATTAGTTGACAATTATCTCAAGATTGTATTCTCTGTAAGTGTAAGAAATAACTAAATATTTGTAATATCTTTTTACCAGATTTTATTATAAACAGATGGTAATAGATGCCAATTGTTTCAGAATAGTTAATGGGAATAAAAAAAATTTCAATTGAGAAAATTATTTCCATCACTCTAATTTTTTTTTCCTTGCAAACTTGGAAAAGAGCATCATTCTATTTTGATCGGATTAAAAGTACCTTGGATTAAAAATACTTTAATTGGAATGACTGGACTAAAATGCCATAATCCAACTCAGAAGAATATATATGGGAAAGATATCAATATTCAAACATTACATGTATAGACATAATCTGAACATTATTTATAATTTATTTCATTTTGTATAGATTAATCATCTTTCCTGCAAACGATATAGTACATTTGTGCCTTTCAATTTAAGCAAATATGTATTGTCCATAATTTCTAGAAAAGGATGTTTTAGGTACTGCAGAGAACACTACCTGCCCACACAGCCCTCAAGGAACTCACAAATTTAGTTACAAATTTTTAGTCATAAAAGCCTGGTTTGCATAATTAATTTATTATTTTCTTTTTAACAGCTCACTTCTTTATTTACTATTTTATTGTCTGTTGTCACATTAGCATTCAGAATACTGGACTCCAAACAAATAATTTCTCCCAGAATTTGAAATCATGTGGACTCTAGCCTAGATTTTGAAATGTAAATAAGTTATGAGCTCTCCGAACAAGGTATTTGCTTTAAGAAAGTGCCATTTATCAAGATAAAAGCTTTGCAAATAAAACCAGGTTTATATTTAACCATCTTTTCCTACCCTCCTGCCCAACACACACCCTACATCTCTAACAGTTTGCTTATTATACTTTTTCCAATACTCACAAGATGCAAGTTTTTTTTCTCTTTTTCATGTTGAGAGAATTTCTTTAGAAGTAATCATTTTCATTACCTATTTTACCAAAACACATCTTGTTATCTGTGCTTAACCCTGTTGAAAAGTACTGGCCTACTTAAGCCTGGAATCATGCTTTAAAAATCACACTTTCTAACGATGTCCTGCAGCTCCTTACATTTAAAATTTGTATTGATATGGAGGGCTTTTAAATTAGATTGCATGCTTTTTTTGGAATATGGACTTGAAGTGTATGGCTTCTGGTTGATTTCTTAAATCCTTACGCTCTCCTTTTATTTTGTATCTCCGTTCTTTGAACTGTCTTTGCCTTTGAATTATAAAGGAGTTATTAGTTAATACTCATAACCTTTTAGTTTTTCTTTTTTCATTTTCTTCCTTTCCTTTGCCCAAAGAAAATGGTCCTTTTTAACATGTCTTTTCCTCATTTTTCTCTGTACCTTAGCCTACATTCACTTAAAATTTCCTCTTATAATTAGCAAATTCTCTCAAAATCCATTCATTTATTGATTGTCTACTAAGTACCAAGCACTGTTCTAGGTACTGAAGAGAATAGATAAAATGCCTACCATAATGGAGTTTACCTGCAATTTGAGAGTGACAGACAATAAACAATATGAAAACTTATGGGACCTGTGATAATAACTCCTAAGGAAAATACATCAGGCATAGATGTAAGGTGTTTGTGGAGGAGAGGCGGTCAGTATTAAATAGGGTGGTCAGGGAAGGCCCTAAGGAGAAGGTGACATTTGAGCAAAGACCCAAGGAGATGAGAAAAGAAACAAGGATATATGAGAGAAAAACCTAGCAGGCAGAAAGAATAGCAAGTACAAACATCCTGCAATAAAAGCATGCAAGGAGACCCTGCGAGGCTGAAGCGGAATGAGAAAGGAGAAGATTAAAAGAAGCTGAGACCAGAGAGTAAAATGGGGTGCTGAGGCTGCAGGAGAGTAGGACTGTTTCAGTCTAGAAAGCCCCTGGGCTTTTTCCTGAATTAGATGGAAAATTACTGTAATGTTTTGAATAGAGAAGTGACATGGCCTGATTTATATTTTAAAAGAATCTTTGTGGTTACTGTGTTGCAAATAGCTATAGGAGATCACAGACATCAGCAGGAATATCAATTTAGATACTATTGCAAATATCCATGTAAGTAGATAGAAGCAATAAAAGTGGTAAACATGGTGAGTTTCTGAACATATTATAAAGGTAAAGACAACAGTATTTGCTGATGGACTGCATGGTATATAATATAACAACTGTCCCCCAAAGACTATAGGTAAAAATTCTTCCTGGTGACGTATTGGCAGTGCTTTTTTAAAGCCCTGCTTTTTCTAAATGATCCTTTCTTTGTGTTGTTTATCAATTGTAACAAACCTACTTTGCATTTCACCCTACTTCATCAGCCAATTCCTGTGAGCATAACCTGAAACATCTCTCCGCACAGTTTTTTTCCTGTGGAATGGTAAACCCAACTGGCAAGAACCTCTTCTTGTACTTCTTGAACACTCATAATCTTCTACCCCACTACTCCTAGATTTCACTGAGGCCTCCTGTCCTCCTAACCCCCCCCTTATCTCTTGCCTCTGGGTCCCCTCATGGCCTCTGGGTCCCCTCATGGCTTCCACTTCCTTCTCTAAGCAGCCTATACCCATCATGGTTCATCAACCAGTGTTTATAAGTCCCCAGAGTACTGTTGTCTCCATCCTTATCACCCCTACCCCCACCCCAAGAAGCCCCCAACATTGTATTTTTCCAGCTCCCGGAATTCTCACTGCCCATCCCCAGGCAAAAGCACACATTTAGGCAGTTTTTGCTGAGCAGTATCTGGACACATCACTTGTCAGACGCTCCCCACACAAGCTATTTTAAACTTTCTCACTCTATGGTAGGGCCTGTCCCATCCCTGTTTACCTGTCTCTCAGCATGTAACCTTGTATCCTACCAGGTGGGAGAAAAAGATAACGTTAGACAACACAGGAGAAATAGATAACATTAGGAATGCTTTCAATGCCATATCCTACTCCACCCCACCCTCAATGAGTATTTATATACATTTACATCATCCTTACCCCATTCCCAGAGGAAAAAAAGGTCCTTCTTAGTCAAGGCCAAACCAGTTCCCAGTAGCTCCCCTCGCCTGAGTCCTGCTTCAAATATCCCTGAATCTCATGGTAGTAGTTATATGACTAAATATATATATATATATATTTGTGAAAACTTACTGAACAATACACTTATAATGGGTGACTTTTATTGCATGTAAATTCTACTTAAATAAAATTGCTAAAATTTTTTTAACCTGAATCTCTTCTCTTTCCCTCTGTTTATGAATATTCTCAAGCTCTGACAAAAGAAACAAATATGAAATTTGAAAATATAATCACCATTGCTGCCCGCTCAAACACTTAAAGAGCTCCTACCATGTAACAGGGCCTCCCCTAAGCACTTGGAAAGTGATCCTCAATGGTACTTAGATAAGAATGAATCTTATATTTGAGATCAATTATGTGCAGTGCACCGTGTAAAGCACTTAACGTAACTTTATTTACTCCTTCCAAAGACCTTTAGAAACAGAGTCCCTCCATTTTAAAAATGAGAAAATTGAGACTCAGGAGGGAATGGTAACTTGCCCACGGTTGCCAAAAAGTGCAAATGGGGGCTGCCTCCCAAACCCAGGTCTGTCTGAGGCACCCCAACACTACCCTGTTCATATGCTTAGTTAGGTAATGAGGCTTTAGGTAGGGTGGAGTGGAAAGGTAAGAGCAAAACTATAAGCAACTCACACGTTTCATGTATTTCTTTAACATATGTAATATTCCTGTCTTCATTGCTGGGGAAACAAAGTGCTGTCAACCAAAGCATCCCTTGCTAGGATAAGGAATGGAGGCACAGAGTTGTTGGTAGGCAAATGAAGGAACACAGTATCCTGGGTCTGCAGGCCCTTTCTTATATTTCAAAGTAAGAAGAGCCTCTGCCCTGCAATGCAAGTAGAAACTAAAGAAGGTGAGGTTAGAAATATATTTATATTTAACTATGGTTGCAGGGGAAAACACCAATGAGGAGCTCTCCTTAAAGAATGTGCATAATCCGGTCCAAAGAAAAGCATTTTTCACCCTGTAGCTCATGACAGACCTGAAGTTGACTTCATTTGAAGAGTTTTACAACAAAATAAGAGCTGGACTAACAATGAGCTTCCACTATAGCTAAGTGTGATAATACCTGTAATAATATCTGTAAATGAACCATAACGTTTTAGTAAGGGATGGAAGTATAAGCCATGAGGTCTTGGATATGTGTCCACCAACAAACATTTCTGGAGAACTGTCATGCTCAAAACACCAGAGTAGACACAGGGAATACAAGAATAAACACCATTTGTACTTCCTACTCCAGACAGAACATGACAAGGGCATGTAGCACCAGAGCATGTGGCTTAAGTAGTCATGTCCCCCAACACCTGGATACCTCACCAAGAACTGAAAATATCCCCTCTCTGTTAGTAGGGATTCCAGCCAAAATATCTCCACCCTCAGAATTGGGAGCAAAGGGAGATGAAAGCTGAATACCTTAAACGGAGTTGGAGGTTATGAGAACCTGGGCAGGAGGTCTTGAATTAACATTCAAGGTTAAGAGTTGAGAATAACATTTTTATACTAGTTTCCTCTGCCTGGGAGGAATTTACATAAAATGTCTTATATTCTTAATTATTCATTGGAAAGTATTTAAAAATAGCTCACTAAACCACATGGAGAATATATAACAATATATAAATAAAGGAGAGAAATAAGCATATTTGTATGTGTTTCTGCATTTCTGAGAGGCAAGCAGGAGGGTCAGAAACATTTTAATAGATAAAGCTTGTCTCTATGGCTATGGGAATATTATAATGATCTTGGGATCTATTACTCAGGTCAGTTACACTGCCACAAATGCATAATTGTCCAAGAAATCTATACACCCTTATTTCAGTTCATTCAGGATTTCCTAATTTGTGACTCATTCACATGTGACTGTGAATTGTTTTTGGAGATTGTCATAACAGATTGCATGCTTTTATAAACCAGGACTTAGCACATCTCCAAAAAAGTCCTGATGCATTCTTTAGAAAAGGAAATGTATATTAGAAAATAAATTACTTGTCCACCTCACTTGGCTAAATATCCCAGCCAGCTAGCTCTGGCTTTGTAAGAAATCTGTTCTGAGTGCAGTTCTGGCTGACATAAGTACATGAGATGGCTGCTTCTGCTGAGTCACACTTGGGGCTTCCCGGCCTGCCACCTCACAGGTGACTGATTCTGATTTGCTGCCAGCAATCTCCAGAGCCCAACTGGGAATGTACAAAAGACACACCCTGAACCAAAGGCACTTTAACTCTACTCCAACAGCAGAGCTAAGCCAACTTGCTACAATGCTGGCAAGTTTGCAGTATTCTGTTTAAGCCCTTATCTGCTACACCAATTTCTCAAACCTGTATTAGACTGTTTCCCCACGCTTTCCCACTTCTCCTCCTCCATTTTGGTGGAAGCCCAGCTGCTGCAAGGTTGAGAAAGGCAGTTTGTGTCAATAGGATAAGAAGTGCAAATAGGATTTGAAGACTGGGTTCATGATTAAAGCATTAGGCTCTGCTAGGTGTCAAACCCCGTCACCATATCCTCACCATTCAAGCCCGCTGATGTTGAGAGATAATACATTCCCTTTCCCAGGATCAATTTGTTCTTTCTACTTGGGTCCAATCTCTCAGCTGAATCCACAGAGTCATAGAACTTTACAATTGGAAAGGCTTTTGGAGATCATTTAGTCCCAATCTCCCAAGTTATATATGCGAAACCTGAGATACAAGGTGCAGCCACTTGTCCAAAGCCATGTAGTCTGCTTGTAGAAAAACCTGAGCTAAAACTTTGACTACAGATCCAGTGCTCGTTCCACTACAATAAGCTTTATCCCTAGATTGACCCCTTAAAGTCTATATGAGGCCCACTTTCATAGGCTAATGTCACCCAACCAGTTGATAAATTAAGGTCTTGTTCTGAAGTACATCAATTTTATTTTCCTGTTGAATTCTACAAGGCATAAGTTTTTGCAATATGGATGTCATTACAGAACACTTATACATTAGCTATGTTTAAAACTTCAGTTTTCATGCAGTTTTTTTTTTTTTTTTTTTTTTTGCATGGGCAGGTACTGGGAATTGCACCCAGGTCTCTGGCACAGCAGGCAAGAAATCTGCCGCTGACCCACCATCGCTCCACCCTTCATGCAGTTTTTGAAGGCCCAGGAGATGCTAAAGATCCCTAGGAAGAAAAGTTTGGTAATGATAGAGAAGATTTTTTTTTTTTATCTTGGTCTTGCTATCACTGCAAGACACTGTTCTACAGCAACAAACAAAAACAAAGTCACTACTTTTACAGAGCCCTCATTCTAGTGCTCAGTCTAGGAAATATATAAAGAAACAAATAAATATGTAAATATACCATGTAGAGATGAGTGCTAACAAGAATAAAACAGGGTAAAGGGCAGAACTTGGCTATAAAGGCGATGCTTGTGCCATTTTAAGAGGGATAAGATGATAATTCAGCAGAAACCTGAAACTAATGAGGGAGAGAATCATGCAATTATCTAAGGGAAAAGTGCTCCAGACAAAGGGAATAGCAAGTGCAAAGTTTTCCAGTTAACAATAGGTTTGTTCTAGGGTACACTAACTTTTCACACAGGACACAATGTGTTGAGATTGATATGTGATGGTGGCATTTCAAATTAGTTATCAAAGGATGGCAGAAGGCAGGCAGAGGCAGGAGAGGGGAATGTTGCCATAAAGGTCACACCCCAGAGTACTTTCCCAGAGGACCTGGTTGGTGTGGCAATGCCCTGCTTGCATGGTACCACATTCCCAGCCCACACAGGATGAGGAGGCTGATAAGTAGGCCGTCCTCTGGATGGGCTGCTCCATGATGGGGCTGAGCTGTGGGGCGATGCCTTGATGACTACATACAAATTCTGGGTCAAGCATTTAAGAAACAGGGAGGAGAGCCACTTGTGAGCTGAGCTGGCCTTTTTTTTTTTTTTTTTTGAGCTGGGCTTTTACTAACTAGCACAGCAAAGTCCTTTAGTCTCTGATTACTGTCAGGACACAGTTTGCTTGTGTGTGTGAAATATGTCATCAGTGTAGGGGCATTTCAGGGCCACTGCTCAAAATGGGATTTGGGTGACTGATTCATTACTGGTTCATCATGTGAAGTCCCTGAGGTTGGAGACTGTGTCTTATCTTTGTTTCCCTATGGCACCAAGCAAAATACCTTAAACAATGCTTTCAAAGGAATAAATGTGACCTTGAAGCACTGCAGTTTCCTGTCCTATAGTGTTCCTGTGTGTAAACTGAGGAAAATGTGTATTTGTACCTATCAAACTCACAGGAATGAAGTAAGAAACTAGCAAATGCATTTGAAAGACATTTCAATACTCTACTTTCCAGAAATGCTTTGTTGTACATTATATTGAAAAACATAGAAATATTAAATATAGGAAAGAACATAAGAGGCTGCTTGGCATGAAGGAATAGTTTCAGATTCAGAGTCTGCACAAAGACAATTTTGAGTCTTCTTCTAATTCGGGTAAAATTATATACATTTCTTGGGTTTGGTTTCAATATTCTTTCCAAATCGACAGTCTCTGATTATAATTATGTTTTACTGAATTCCATCATTATTGCTACTGTAGAATAAGGCTCAAATTGGACCAGCAGGCATGTTTCTAATTTCATCTTATCAAATAGCCCTTAACTTCTCTGTAACTTAGAGTCTTCCTCTGGAAATAATGTATTGGGACAAGCTGATTATAATTTTTTCTTCTGATCTTAAAGTTCATATGCCACATAAGCGGTATAAATCAATGCTCCTTTCACGTCAGCACTATTGTGTAGACTACAAATGTTTAGCTCTCTCATGCTTTGTGTATTTTCTAGCTCATGAAGCTGTCCTTAAAGTTTTGTAAAGGATCGCTTAGGGATAAGACACAATATCTAGAGAGAGCCATTCATTCAATGAAATTCAATAAGCTCCTTCAATTTGCCAGGCACTATGCTAGGAAAACAAAAGAGAATAAGACAAGATCTCTGGTCTCAGACTAGCAAGCTCCTCAATATGATAAAGTTAATATATATCTGATCATTTTACAGCTCTCTTCATTTATATGTATATATATATATATATATATATATATATATATATTTTGGGATTTCCTTTTTTAGTTAAAAGCTTTCTTTGACTCCTACAGTATACATATAGCCTCCTAGGTCTTTTTGAGGATTATTATTACTTATCTTTATGTCTTTTATCTATCTGGAATTAAATCTATACAATTCTAAACAATTCTATACCATGTATAGAATTTAAAATTTAATTTCTCTCATATGGATAGGCAGTTTTGCCAGTAAAATAGATAAAATTTTCTGTCCTTTTTTATTTGACCAAAACAGTTTTCATTTACTAAATTTTCAAATATATTGGGACATATTTCTGGATTCTCTATTCTATTTCCTTTATATATTCATCCATCCCAAGGATAGAGCGATTCGATTCCTTTAAGGTATATTTTGATATCTTGTGAGGCAAGTAACCCCACACTATTCTTATTTTGCAAAATATTATTGACTATTTCTGGCCATTTATTATTTTACATAACTTTAAGATAGCTTTGGATTCCTAATTGGATATTGCTTGAATTGCAGTTGGAATAACATTAAAGTTATAAATTAACTTTAGCAAAAGTCACATTTTTATGATGTTGTTTTCCTATCCAAGGATATACTATGTCTGACCATATGTACAGATCTTGTTTTATGGTCTTCAATAAGATTTTACTGTTAATAAAGATTTTCAAATTGATGCTACAGTGAGATATTACTTTACAGCACACTTTCTCAACCTTTGTACTATCGACATTCTAGACTGCATACTTCTTTGTTATGGGGCTGCCCTGAGTATAGTAGGATGTTTAGCAGAATTCCTGTCTCTGCCCAGCAGCACTGTCCCCCAACTATCCAATAGTGACCATCAAAAATGTCTACACACATTGCCAAATGTTCTGGGGCCAGGATGCAATGAGAAAAAAATGGTCTCATATGTTGCTAGTAAAAATCTAAATGATTAAAGGTTTTATGGAAAATAACTGAACAATACTTACTAAAACTTGAAAATGCATACATTCTTTGATCCCTCTCCCAGGAATATATCCCTTACAAATGAAAGACACAATATATAAGCATACACTGTACAAGGATACTTACCAGCACATTGTTGATAGTGACCAAAAACTAGAAACAGAGTAAATTACTATAATTAAGACATAGTTGAATAAATTATAGTACATCTGCACAATAGGATATTATGTAGACACTAAAAAGAACCAGAGAATGTTCTCCATGAATCTTAACTGAGAAAAGGAAGATCTAGAAGACTGTATGTCATATAATCCTGCTTTCCGCAAACCACACACTTCCACATCCCCACATACCTTTACATATGAATTAAAACATTATACTTCAATATTCTTTCTACGTCTACAGAATGGGAGAGAATGTTTGCAAATCATGTAACTGATGAGGGTCTAGTATACAGAATATATAAAGAATGCTTAACAACTCAACAACGTAAAGACAAACAACCCAATTATGAAATGAGCAAAGGATCAGAATAGACATTTTTCCAAAGAGGTTCTATAAATGGCTGCTGGGCATATGAAAAGATGTTTAACATCATTAGTCATTTAGGGAAATGCAAATCAAAATCACAGTGAGATACCATTTCACACACACTAGTATGGCATTAATTTAAAGTACTTTTAAAATGGAAAATAAGTATTGGGGAGAAATTGGAACCCTTGTACTCTGCTGGTGAGAATGTTAAATGGGGTAACTACCATAGAAAATAGTTTGGCAGCTCCTCGAAAATTTAAACATAAAATTACCATCTGACCCAGCAATTCTTCTCCTACATATATAACCAAAAGAATTGAAAACAGATACGCAAAAAAATACTAGTACATGAATGTTCATACCAGCACTGATAGCCAAAACATGGAAACAACCCAAATGTCCACCAACTGATGAATGGTTAAACAAAACGTGGTATATACACACAATGGAATATTATTCAGTCATAAAAAGGAATGAACTGATGCATTCTACAATTGGATGAAGCTTGAAAACATCATGCTAAACTGAAAGGACAAAAGATCACCTATTGTATGATCCCATTTATATGAAACATCCAGAACATGCAAATCCACAGACCCAGAAAGCAGCCTAGTGCTTGACGGGAGCTGGGGTGAGTAGAGGGGAATCGGGAGTAGCTGCTTTGGGGATGGTGAAAATGTTTTGGGACTAGATAGAGGCTGTACAAATGTCCCTGAATTATATACTTTAAAATGGTTAGTGTTTAATTTTATGTTATATGAATTTTACTTCGATAAAAAATAATGTATTTACCTGTTAGTTTCCTATTGACATAACAAATCACCACACATTTAGTAGTTCGAAAAAAAAAAAATAACAAAACAAACAAACCACAAAACTTAGCTCACGGTTTTGTAGACTGGAAGTCCAGGAAGGCTTTGTGGGTTCTTTGCTTAGAGTCTCACAAGACTAAAGTTAAGGTGTTGACTGGGCTGGGCTTTTACTGGAGGTGCTGGGGAGGAATTCACTTCCAAACTCCATTTAGGTTGCTGGCAGAATTCAGTTCCAGTTTCTTGCTTGCTGTCAGCCAGGGTCAGTCTTTGCTTCCACATTTAGTACAAGGGGACACTGAATCCTTCCTGTCCTTTCAATATCTCTGACTTCCTCTTCTGCTGGTAGGAGGACAAAAATTTCAGCCTCTACAGGGCTCATGAGATTAGATCGGGCCCACCTGGATAATCTCACTTTTGCTGTACCATGGAACCTAATCACAGGAGTACTATTTCATCAAATTCACAGGTTTTTGCCACACTCAAAGAGGTGGAGATTATACAAGGATGAAGGTCATTTTTAGAATTCTGCATACTATAACCTTTTAAAAATAATAATAATAAAAAACATTCCCCTACCCAATTCAAGGGCAATTATTATTTGTTTGTACTCTGCCTCATTGCAAAGAGGATTAAGGTGGCCATGTGATTTATTCAGAGGAAAAGTTTTAGAACCAGTGATTTACAGATTAACACAAGCCTCAGGGCAGGGACGGGAGGCTGTTCTTAACATGAAAACCTCTGGGAAGGCTCTCCTGGCTGTCTTTCTTTACTTCTCTTCTACTAAAAGCTTTACTATAAATTCAGAGCAATTGCCAAGAGGGACACCAGTATTGTCTCTAGTGTCAAATCACGATGAGAGGCGCTGGTTAGATACAGATACTATACTGTGGTTGGTGTTTAGGGAACTAGCCAATTATATTACATAGATTAGTAGTTCTCAAATAATTTGGTCCCGGGACCCATGTTAGTGAGGACCCTGAAGAACCTGTTCTTGTGGGTCATGTATATTGATATTTCCCACATTTAATTAGAAATTAAACGTGAAAAGCTCTTTAAACACAAGTATACAAGCACAAGTTCTCTTAGTCTTCAGAGTGATGACGTCATATAGATCACGTAGCCTCTGGAATAGAAAAGGAAATAAGGATTTAGTATTAGTATGAAAACAGTTTTGACCTCATGGAACCTCTGAAAATGTCCAGAGGACCTCCAGGGCTACATTTTGAGACCCACTGATTGATGTAAATACCACTAATTATGTATTTTTTAAGGATTAATTAACTCTCATATTTTGGTGCATTCACTTGTGTAACTTTAGATTCAGATCTTTCCCTTTATTAATACCTGGTTCCATCTAGTAGACTCACTTTTGTTGCTGATGTGTCCTGCTTGCAAAAAGTGACATTTGCTGCCACAGGAGGAAAACTTAGCCAGATGGAAAACTTAGCCAGATGGGTTATGACATATATTAAAGAAAAAACAGAGAGTTCAAAAATGCTTTAGCCTTAAAAAAAAAAAATGAATGAATGAAGTGCTTAACTGAGTTTCTGGCAGGATCTGTTACTCTACAAATACTGCATAGGGAAAATTGCTTTAAACGGTGCAGCTATGTCTGCAGTGGTAGGATTGGATAGAATTGGATAGAAAAAAAGAGGCACACAAAGGAGATGAAATAAAGCACCGGGGATTCTTTCCATGCTTTGCCCTTGAAGACTGTTAAGACCTTTTTGTTTAATGCAATGATCGGTTGTTTCATATTAACTTGGTCTAAGGACTCAACATCTCCCAATTTCCTTTTAACCATAGGTTAAGCTATATAGTTGTGTGTTCAATTGTTCTCTTTGTATTCTGCTTGCAAAAAGCGACGAAATAAAGGCTCGTCCATTCCCCTCACCATATTATCTACTTCCTTCCACTCAGTATCTTGGTAAATGCCCTGAGCATCTAGATCCTGGACTTTGAGTGTCTTTTAGGCTATAAAATACAATTTACAACATGAAAGCTGCTGGAGGAAAGGTTTAATATCCTCCTGCCCCAAGGTTAAATCTTTACTCGGCTTAGGTCGCAAAGTCTCTAGGGAAGGAGTGGAAATTAGAGGGATTTCTAAGATTAAGAAATGACAGGGGCTGACTGTGTAAAATAACGTGTTCCTTTCGAAGGGGGACTTGGCGACGTGCAACATTCCAGACAGATGAGCGGGAACATGGAGGGCGATTTAGCCGATCGCGTGTGTGGAACCGCAGCGCGCCGCCGGCTTACCTCACGCTGAAGCACGGCGCGTCCTCCTAGCCAGTACCCAAGGACTTCCGCGGTTGGGCACTCCGCCACTGCCAGTTCGCATCTTGTAGGGGCGTAGAGAAACCGACCAATGGGAGAGCGGCTAAAATCCCGGCGTCCTCTGTGATTGGCTGTCATATTGGAGGCGGTGGGGGAAGGTGGGTCTTAGGGCGTAGCTTGCCTTTTGGCCGCGCGGCTGGCCTGCTGCAATGGAGGCGGCAGCGGCGGGAGGACTAGGTCGCTGCAGTCTGAGGCAGCGGCTGCTCCTGGGGCGGCTAGGCCCAGACGGGAGGAGGTGCCACCTTCGGTCACAGGTGTCCGCGCTGGGGCCACCGTTGAACTTCAGGGAGTTGGAGGAGGAGAAGGAAACGGCCGGGCAGGGTCCCGGCCCTTCGCACCCCGGATGGATATGCCGGGCCCCGTGTCCCGGCGGGCGGCGGCGGCGGCGGCCACCATGCTCCTACGCACGGCTCGGGTTCCTCGTGAGTGCTGGTTCTTGCCCACTGCGCTGCTCTGCGCCTACGGCTTCTTCGCCAGTCTCAGGCCATCCGAGCCCTTCCTCACTCCCTACCTGCTAGGGCCGGACAAGAACCTCACCGAGAGGGAGGTACGCTGCTGGGGGCGGTGGACCGTCCGGCGCGGGCTGGCTGAGTGTGTGAAGTGGCGGGTTCAAGTGTGTGGGGAGGGGGTGGCGGCTTGGGAAAGAAGGTAAGAGGAAGGCGCTCGAGCTTCTGAAGCCATTCTGTCAAGATTTCTGAGCGTTCCCCTTTGACATGCGGGACGTGCTCGGTGCTACGTCAGTTCTGATGTTTTCTTGTCCTCGGTTCGCTTTGTCGGGCGCGTCTGGAGCCGCTTTGCAACTGGGCCTCTACCGATGTGCTGATGATGCTGTAGTGAAGCTTAGAGTGTCTCTGCCCAGACGATCTAGCCGTTCCTGCTGTGAGGGGAATGTTTTCATTTAAAAAAACGAATGAAGCGAAAACTGCAAGCTATACTGGACATGATAGAGAGGTTTAGTAAATATTCGTGGACTGATTCAAAGTAGGGAACCAGCTGCTGATTTCTACTTTGGGGATAGTAGCTTCCTCTGCCTGCGGCATCCCTCCCATCCCCTGCTTTGTTTACCTTTGACTGGATAGATGTGTTCAGTCAAATAGGGACAACAGGGTACCATCATTTTAATTCGTCTTGATTTTTAATTGGTTGCAGTTGTGCACAAGGATATCCTCACCACCACCCCCAAGCTCCACCTCCTGGGATAAAAGAATATACATAGATAGTATCGCATAATTGGCAGTTTTCCTTGTAATGGTAGTGATTGCCTCACAAATGTTAGTTTTGTTCCTCAAGTAGGTGATGAGATCTTTGAAAGCCAAAGATCTGGTAAAGTAGTAGTGGATGATCAGGAACTACTTGCTCATTGATTTTCAGTAGATGAGGATTTAAGTAAAGTGCTCCAGAAGTGCATAGTGTACTTTAGAAAGGTCCTTAACTCTAACGTGTAGGTCAGTCCCAGCCCTTGTCATTTGTAGAAGAAAGGGACTATATAAACTGAAAAAGGAATTAAACCCAAAGTTGCTACCACAAAACCAAAATAAAGCAGATTCAACAACTCTTCCTTGAACACAGCAAGGGTTTGAAAGCTAAGGCTTGGTATTCCTTCCCTTGATTTCAGTTGAGTGTGGCACTTGTAAGTTGTTTCTTTTTTCCTGTGCTGTCTTTTTCCCTCACTCTCTCTTCCTGCCCCAGTTTCTGTGAGATATTCCTCCCATTTAAACCTTATTCTTTCCTCTGTCTTAGTAGGCACCTCTTTTGAGTAGTGACTCTTTCGACTCAGTGAACTTGCATAACAGATAAGAGCAAGAGGTGGCAATAACAGAATCATTTGTTGACTGACAGGATGTAATTACTAGTTTGTTGTTGCTTGAACACTAACATTGTGCCTCCATTTTCAAGGGCACTTCATAGTGAATTGAGTCAGTATTGAATCCAGAATTGAGGGCTTCATTTGTTTCCACCATTGTTTCACCTTTAGCAAATATGATTTTACTCAACCTCAGGTTATCTGTTTTCTCAGTCTTTACAAGGGGCTGTGAGAATTATTCATTACCTAGTACATTTTAATGTTGATTAAAACCATAAAGTTTTCATGTTATGTGTAATAAAGTGGAAAGGGCCTAATCTTGTGAACAGAATGATTTTACGAGAAGAAATCACTGTACTAAATATGAAAGAGAATGGTTGTGGAGACCCAAAACAACCACTGAATCTGAGAAGTAGCCATGGGCATAAGTGATACTGCTTGTCTGCTACTGACGATTAAAGTTTCATGTGACCCACCATGTGATCTGCACAGTTTGTACACCTTGCCTAACAGAGAAGCACATGGGGGATAAACATGCTCCCAGTATTGATATTTGAAAGCTGATATGTTCTGTCATGAGCCCAGGACAGCGAGAGGGTTGCTGAGAGATATGCTGTCATATGCCCTGTCTTGTCAGAAAGCTTTCTAGTGGGAGTAAAACATGTCCAGGGGACATAGATATAAAGTAGGGGTTCTAGGCCCAGTAAATATATGCTGATTGTGTAACAACCGCATAAGCATATTTCTGTTATTGTAAATTAGATGAAGAAGAGGATGGGGTTTGAAGAGAAACCTAGTGGTCTACGATTAAGGGTATCACTTGTCTGTAAAAATCTCTGAGCATCCGAGGCATCATGATTGATTCTGTTGGTTGTGCATGAAATGGCTCTGTCATCCTGTAAAGGACCCTAGATTTTTTGAATAGCTAATAACTGAAATAAATACAACAACTTGTTCTCCTTCCTAACTGAGCATTTGCTTTCTGCAGTGGACAGTTAAAAAAAAAAAAAATAGTACGTGATTTTTAGGTAACAACAGTGGCAAGTCACATTCAATGACATTTTTATTGAAGTCTGTATTTCCCCTTGAGGACCTCATAAGGGCCGAGATGGGTCATCTCAAACAGAGCAATTGTTAACCTAGTCTGAAAACAAAAGCAGGAAAAAGGACAGGATTTTATCAAAGGATTTTTCTTAACATTTCAGGACAGATGTCACCTTTAAAACAGGTAGCACTTTATAAGTTTAAACAGATTAGAATTTGTATTCCAATAGTTGAAAACCAAAGAGAATAAAATAGAGCTCTTTATCACCAATTTTTTTTTAACCTTACGTATCTGCCTCTCTTTGATTAAAAAAAAAAAAAAATTCTACCTATTCTGCTTGATACTCCAAGGCTTCTAAAGTTTGGCTCCTACCTCCTTGACAGCCTTCCCACTACATCCGTCTTCCTCTTTGCCTTTTTCCACAGGTCCAGGCTCCATCCACACTAGTCCAACATATCCACAGTCAAACATGCACAGTGTCTCATCTACTGGCCTGTACAACTAGGTGATAATTAAAAGAATGGTATTTGCCTGAACACTTGGCAGTTAGAGGTTCTGGGACAACCGTTACAGAAAGATATATAAAATATTTAAGCATAGACGATATAACTGGAGTAAAGAGGACAATCAGTCTCAAGGGCTGTGGTGGAAAACAAAGGAAGATAGGGTATTGAAAAGAGTAATAGAGGACATTTTTAAAGGAAAGATTTGATGGCTAGTAGCTTTTTGGTGTTGGGTTTGGGAAAAATATGTTGGGGAAGATGTGAAGGTGAAGAAACATGCTGAGTCAAACAGATTTCAAACTTAAGAAAACTCTTGAAGAGGAATACTTGCAAAACTATAGACAAAAAAGGGAAAGGGAAGCTTTTAATTGAAATACAGCTGTCTGTGAAAGTCTGTAGGGAAGCCTTCACTCTTTACAGCTTTCATTTCCAGGTTTACCCTTGCCTGCTTTGGGGTTCTACTGAGGAAGGTCTTATACTGTTATCATGCCAGCCAAGTGCACTTTGTTCCTCATTTGCTAATATTTTCTCACGTTTTAATAAGAACAGTTTCCACTCCACAATTCTCGATTATTCTTTCATGCACACACTTAGGTGCAATAAAATTTCCTAATCCAGTGGAGGCTGCTGACTGATTTACAAATGCAAATTAAACCAAGTTTTATTATGAAGGTGAGGCAATTAAACAAGTCACTTTTGAATTTGGCCTGGTAGATGTCAAATCTGGTGTATATATCAGAAAACAGAGGTTATTTTTTACTTTTATAATTGTGCCCTGCATCGGCAAGAGATTTTACAGTACTGGCTTACTTTATTATTCCTCTAAAACCTTGGAGAAAATAGCCCATTTTATACGTGGGCGAACTGAGGTTTGTGAAAGTTAAAAAAAAGAAAAAAGAAAAAGTTATCATTGGTTTCAGATGTCGAAGTCCTGTGTTAGGCTGCTCTGTCACAGGATATTCAGCCAGTTACTAAGACTACCTTTTAGCAAGCACTTAAAAATTGAAGCCATTTATGCAGACTTAAGTGATCATTTTAAAAAGTAACGTACCTCAATCTTCAGGACTTTGATAAACAGTGGAGTAGGTACACAAGGAGGCAGAAGTCCCCTACGGTGATTTCTTGGAAGAATGGGGATGATAGTTGAATTAAAGAATGGGGATGATCGTTCAATTAAAACTTTGTTTATTCACATAACCCAGGTGCTCTGTGTTTCACCTTACATCCTCTAGTTTTTGAACTTAAGAATAAACAAAGTGGAATAATTTACTTATATATTTTTATCTACTCCTTAAAATAAACAAGTCTATGAATGCTTTGTGGAGATTGAGGCTGAGTGGAATTAAAGAAACTTGCCTATAATCATACAGGTAGCAAATCATGGTACTGAAATTCCAGCTGGAGTCTTTCTGGTTTAAAACTTATTTGAAAGATTATTTCTTCTGTATTACAATTAGAAAATACATTTAAAAAATGAAAACGTCTCTGTCTTTTTTTAATATTACAGACAATCAAAAAGGACATAAAAGTTGACAGTAATACTAGCATCCAGAGATAATTATTCTTTCATGAGTATAGGACAGATTTACCTTCTTTACTCTCTTTACCTCCACCCCAAAAGAAACAAAAATTAAAATCAGAGAAACTTGAACAGTAGGATCAAGGCCCCCTATCCTGCAGCTAGAAGTAAAAGATAATTGACGGCAATTCAGTTCCCAAAACATTGAATCAGGTACAGACATACCTTGGAGATATTGTGGGTTCAGTTCCAGACTACTGCACTAAAGCGAATATCACAATAAAGTGAATCACCTGAATTTTTTGGTGTCCTAGTACATACAAAAGTTATATTTACACAACACTGTAGTCTATTTAGTGTGCAATAATAGCATTGTCTAAAAAACAATGTACATACATTAATTTAAAAATACTTTAGTGCTAAAAAATACTAACCATCATATGAGCCTTCAGTAAGTCATCATCTTTTTGCTGGTGGGGAGTCTTACCTTAATGGTGATGGCTGCTGACTGATCAGGGTAGTGTTTGCTGAAGGTTGGGGTGGCTGAGGCAGTTTCTTAAAATATGAAACAGTGAAGTTGGCCATGTCAATTGATTCTTCCTTTCACAAAAGATGACTCTGTAGCATGTGATGTTGCTTGATAGCATTTTACCAACAAAACCTCTTTCAAAATTGGAGTCAGTCCTCTCAAACCCTGCTGCTGCTTTATCAACTAAATTTATGTAGTACTCTCAATCCTTTCTTGTCATTTCAACAATGTTGACAGCATCTTCACCAGGAGTAGTTCTATCTGAATAAACCACTTTATTTACTCATCTATAATAAGTAATTGCTCATCCATTCAAGTTTTATCATGAGATTGCAGAAATTCAGTTACATCTTCAGGCTCCACTTCTAATTCTGGTTCTCTTGCTCTTTCTGCCACATCCGTAGTTACTTCCTGCAAGAAATCTTGAACTTCAAAGTTATTTATGATGGTTGGAATCAACTTCTTCCAAACTCCTACTAATTTTGACCTCCTCCCATGAATCACTAATATTTTTAATGGAATCTAGAATGGTGAATCATTTCCAAAGGGTTTTCAGTTGATTTTGCCCAGATCCATCAGAGAAATCACTGTGTGTGACAGCTATGGACTTATGAAATGTATTTCTTGAATAATAAGACTTAAAAGTCAAAATTACTACTTGCCTCAACCAGGACCATTCCAGCCAATCCTAAAGAACACCTACCATTCCAGCCAATCCTAAAGAACACCTGGGAGAATGTATAAGTTCTACAAGGGTTCCATACAATAGAGTAACTTTCCAGAAACCTACAACCCACAGATGGGTCTCTGGACCTGATAAGTCCTGAAACCTAGAGGGCCTACCTCCTCCAGGACATGAGATCATTCCATCTCCCTATCCCATATTACTGACAGACCCTTCCAACATGAAAAAGTTAGAATAGCCATAGCCCAAACTCCCCTAAAGAAAGATCAAAGGTGATGATGGAGGTATACAGAGAAGATAGGATTTGACAAGTGACTATGATTGCTGAATCATTAAATTGATCTCTCTTTTAGTCTGCGGTATCTTAGAGCAGCTAGAAGTAAAAACCTAAAATTGTGGAATTGTAACCCCTGCCAAAATCTGAAATATATGGTTCTACTTTTTTGTGGTTCTGTGCTTTAAAATTTGTTGCTTTTTTGTTATGTTATTTTTCACACACACACAAAAGTTGATTGCGATGATAAAAAAATATAGTTATTCCTTCTAGCCTCCTATATTCTGGATTAGCTAGAAGGAAAAGTATGATAGCCCATTACAGACTCAGGGATCAGTCCTGTAATTACTTGTTGAGGAGAGCTTTGAAAACTATTGCTTTTTTCTTTCTTTGCTTTGTATATATGTTGCATTATACAATAAAAAAATAATTACTCCTTGATCCATTGGCTGCAAAATGGATGATGTATTAGCAGGCATGAAAACAACTTTTATCTTGTACATCCCCATTAGAGTTCTTTGATAACTAGGTCCATTGTCAATGAGTAGTCTTTTTTTCTGAGCAATAGGTCTCAACAGTTGAATTAAAATTTTCAGTAAAACATGTTGTAAATGGATGTGCTGTCATCCAGGCTTTGTTGTTCTATTTATAGAGCACAGGCAGAGTAGATTGGGCATAATTCTTAAGGGCCATAGGGTTTTCAGAATGGGCGATGACCATTGGCCTCAACTTAAGTCACCACCTGCATTAGCCCCTAACAAGAGAGTCAGCCTGTCCTTTGAAGCTTTGAGTTAGCATTGACTTTTCTCTAGCTGTGAAAGTCTTAGATGGCATCTTCTTCTAATATGAGGCTGTTTCATCTACATTGGAAATCTGTTGTTTAGTGTAGCCACCTTTATCAATTATCTTAGCTAGATCTTCTGAATATCTTGCTGCAACTTCTACATCAGCACTTGCTGCTTTACTTTGTATTTTATGTTACGGAGATGGCATCTCCTGAACCAGTATCAGCTAGCTTTAGACTTTTCTTCTGCTGCTTCCTCCCCTCTCTCAGTCTTTACAGAATTGAAGATGAGTTAGGGCCTTGCTCTGGATTATGCTTGGCTTAAGGGAATGCTGTGGCTGGTTTGATCTTCTATCCAGACCACTAAAACTCTCTCCAAATCAGCAATAAGGCTGTTTCACTCCCTTATTATTTGTGTATTCACTAGAGTAGCACTTTTAATTCCCTTCAAGAATTTTTCCTTTTCATTTGCAATGTGGCTAATTGGCCCAAGTGGCCTAGTTTTCAGCCTATTTTAGCTTTGGACTTCCTCACTAACAATGACTTCCTCACTAAACTTAATAATTTCTAACTTTTGTCTTAAAGTGAGAGATATGCAACTTTTCCTTTCACCTGAACAGTTAGAGGCCATTGTAGAGTTGCTAGCTGGCGTAATTTCAATATTGTTGTATCTTAGAGAATAGGGAGGCCTGAGGAGAGGAAGAGAGATGGGCTAATGGCCAGTCAGTGGAGCAGTCAGAACACACACAACATTTATCAATTAAGTTTTAGTTTGCAGTCTTATATGGGTGCAGTTTGTGACACCCTAAAACAATTACAATAGTAACATTAGAGATCACTGAATACAGATCACCATAACAGATGTAATAATAATGAAAAAAATTGAAACATTGCAAGAATTACCAAAAGATAATACAGAGATACAAAGTAAGGACATGCTGTTGGAAAAATGGCACCAATAGACTTGCTTGACATAGGGTTGCCACAAACCTTCAATTTGTAAAAAATGCAGTATCTATAAAGTATGATAAAGCAAAGTTCCATAAAATGAGGTATACCTGTATCTTCCAGGCACTATGCTGGCTATTATGTTGTGCAGATGAATTTGGGGCCACACTTAAATAATCTGTAAAGCAGTGGTTCTCAACCTTGGCTCATATTAAAACCTCCTGAAAGCCAGACCAAAAGGGGGAAAAGAAGTGTATAAAATAAGGCATCAATGGCCAAGAGAGATCAGATAGAGCCAAGAGACTAGTCTGGAGGCTACTCTTATGTAAGCTTCAGTTAGATAGTGCTGATTGCCATGCTTGCTAAATTACCCCAACCTACATCACTCCTGTTGATTCTTAAGAACATTTAGGGCTTGAACTGAGACTCTATAAAGGTTCATGCGTGAGTTTCCTGGAACCTGTAATTCCCAGAGGTTTCCTAGGTCAGATAAATCCTGAAACCTAGAGGGCCCCATCTCTCCAAGATTGATAACATCCCTCTTTCCTTTAGTATTGATACCCCTTCTCAACATGAAAAAGCTAGAATGGGCATTGCCTTAAGATCTCTTTAGATTGGGAGAGGGGTTAGAGGAGATCGAGGAGGTATAACAGAGAAAATAGGATTTGGCAAATGAGTATGACTGCTGAATCACTATAATAATATTCCTTCTAGCCTTCAGTGTTTTGGAGCAGCTAGCAAGAAAAATCTGAGATAGAATGGTAGCACATGATAAACTCTGGGATCTGTTCTGTAATAACTTGTTGAAGTGTGCTTTGAAAAGTATTGCTTTTTCTTTCTTTGCATTGTATAAATGTTATATTTTACAATTAAAAAATGTTTAATAAAAACCTCCTGGAAGGTTTTAAAAAAAATTCCTATCCATTTTTTTGCCAGAAATGACTTTAAATCCCAAGGTGGTAACATTAGTTTGCATCCATATATTTTAAAAACTCCTTGGGAGATGTGCAGCCAGGGTTGTGAGCAGTGTTAGGATGTATTTGGGGAGACTGAGACATACAAAGCAATATTAATAGAGCTGTGAATATTCTGATACAAATATTGTCATCTCCCACAAAGTCTTTCTGAATGAGAAAGCCTTTGAACTAGGCCTTGATATATGGGAAGGATGTAATTAGGAAAAAGATGATGCAGGTGGGGAACAATATTCTAAACAATTATCAGAATTGTTGTCCAGGTTTCTTTTGTTGATAAGGATGAATTATTCAAGGTGGTAGTGGTTTGTTTTATAAGAATAAATTTTGAGTATTCCAGGTCCTTTGATTTCACTAATGACTTTTTATTTCTCCCTTTTTATCAGGTCTTCAATGAAATTTATCCAGTATGGACTTACTCGTACCTGGTGCTGCTGTTTCCCGTGTTCCTTGCCACAGACTACCTCCGTTATAAACCTGTTGTTCTGCTGCAAGGACTCAGTCTTATTGTTACATGGTTCATGCTGCTCTATGCCCAGGGACTGCTGGCCGTTCAGTTCTTGGAATTTTTCTATGGCATTGCCACAGCCACTGAAATTGCTTATTACTCATATATCTACAGTGTCGTAGACCTGGGCATGTACCAAAAAGTCACAAGTTACTGTCGGAGTGCCACTTTGGTGGGCTTCACAGTAGGCTCTGTCCTAGGGCAAATCCTTGTTTCACTGGGAGGCTGGTCTCTGTTTAGCCTGAACGTCATCTCTCTCACCTGCGTTTCTGTGGCATTTGCTGTGGCCTGGTTTCTGCCCATGCCACAGAAGAGCCTTTTCTTTCACCATGTTCCTTCCACCTGCCAAGCAGAGAATGGCATCAAGGTAGAAAATGGCAGGATTGTTACTAGCACTCCAGCTTCTAACCACCTTCCTGGGTGGGAGGACATTGAGTCAAAAATCCCTCTAAATATGGAGGAGCCTCCCATGGAGGAAATGGTAAGTTCAGCCTTAAATATTTTGGATAAATAATGTGGTTGCTACTCTGAAGGCTAGCTCCTTGCTAAACCTCATGTCCATTTGGATTCAGGATTTTTCCTGAGTTGGTTCATTCATTCACTGATTCTCAGAAATGGTTGATTTATTTATATGTTCTTTTGGAATGAATGACCTCCAACTCAGAATAGTACAATAGTGTTTCAGAGATTCTTAGATGATAGGGGCTATGTCTTTTTTATCTTTCTGTACCCAGTGCTTGGTATATAAAGAAGGCAGTTAGCAAAATTTGGCTAAATGAATAGATCCAGTGATTCCATGTGATTAATATCTACTGCAAGTTTCTGAATTGAAGTCCAAAGTATTTAAGGATAGCAAGCTATTTTCTTCTTCTGTGATAGAAGTGATATCATCATCTATTTTTTGTTTGTTTGTTTGGGGTACATGATCTGGGAATTGAACCTAGGTCTCCTGCATGGCAGGCAAACATTCTACCACTGAACCACTATTTTGAAATGACTCAACAGAAGGGAGTAGTAATAATGCAGAGGAGGAACATCACAAGAGAAAAAATTAAAATAATGTGGAATAAATATTAAAAGTATAACTGTAAAGTTGTCTCTTGGAAGAGAAGAGTATGGTATCAAAACAATTCATCCATCCATTTTTTCTAGCCAGGAAGGTTAATTGCCTCCCCAGCATCCACCTTTTTTATAAAATCTTTTATCTTCCTATCAAATTATAAGCTGTGAGAGGCAAGGCTCATTCCAACTATACTGAACTCGTTTCAGCTTTCCTGGACATGTTTGGAAATAAGCCTATTAACATTGCAGCTTTACAGGTGGACCGAATCTAATTTAGCATAAAACTGAGCTCCATAAACTTTGTAGTCTGGATGAGAATAAAGAACCACAATGAATAGAGTCTTTGGTTCACCATCTGGAGTTAACCCAGAGTGTTTCAACATAGCATTTAATGTCCTTGTTGAAAGTTGCTGTCTTTTGCTTGCCCACATTCTTTACCTCTGGTTACTAGTTGAGATTTAGGTTATCATCCCAAAGTTGTCAGCCTAGCGCCTAAGTGACCCTTGGCATGAAACTGACCTTGATTATCATGGCACTTGGCAGAATGGCCAGGGACTAAGTGAACATTGAAATGCTGATTCCTTCATACTTTGTAAGATGATATTGAAGAGTTCACAAAGAATTGATGGTAAACGAAAGAAAAATATAATAATTTGATTTATCTCATATAATAGAAAAAAAAAAGAAGGGGCACTTTTTGATCTTTTGATCTGTTTCAGATGTGTTAAATGGCTTTAGCTAAAACACACACTGGTCTGAATCTGTTAGGTATCCCAGAAAAGACCATGTTCTTTTAATTTATTCTTATGGGGCAGACCTATTTGGGTAGGACCTTTTGATTAGGCTATTTCACTTGAGACCCAGCCCATTCGAGATGGGTCTTAATCCTTTACTGGAGTCCTTACAGAGGATAAAAAATAGTGGAAGCCCAGAGAGTTTAGAGAGAAATGCCCTGGGAGAAACAAGAAAGGACCCAGGAGCTAAGGGAGAAAGCCTTTGAAACCGGAACCCAGGAGAGAAGGACTAGCAGATGCTGTCTTCATGTGCCTTCCCATGTGACAGAGGAATCAGAGAAGGTATCTTCCTCTTGATGACTTAACTTGGACATTTTCATGACCTAATAAATCCCTGTTGAAAAAGTCAACTTATATTCAGGCAGCGTTAGTAAACTGAAACTTCCTTTCCAAACATCTCTTTTTTTAATATATATAAGTACATAGATATATGTATGTATTTTGTTGTAAATGAAATCATAATCTACATGTAATTTTGGAACTTTCTGGTTTTTTACTCAACATTATGTAGTGCTCTTTTTTCTCTGTCATTTGACTTCAAAAGAGCCATCAAAAGCCAAAGAAATGAACCATAATGGTGGAAATGACTGGTGGGAGGTTTGTGTTGGAGCAATATTCTGTCTTTCTCACCAGCTGGCTCTGAGCATTAATGCCAGAATTATATAGAAACTTGAGTGAAGGTCATAGTCTGCCCTTTGGCTAACTTCTTTTTTCCTCATTGCTCACCCTCTTTGTGCTCAGAGGGGTTTCCCTCTGCTATTTCCAGTCAGACCCCTACCATTGGGTGTGTCCGAGTTGGCTTGGAGGAAAAACAGTGGGTAGCTGATAAATATTGTACCCTTTCCCTCTTAGTTTGATACCTTCAAATCTCGGATTGACTTCTCTTCCATGTTAAAAAAGTAGCCAAAGTAAGATTTCTGTGCCAACTCTTAACTAGTTGCCAATACCCAGTCTTTCAGGCTTATGAGCTAGGGACTCTCTAAAATACCAGTCCAAGACAAGAAAGGACTATTCTTGGAGCAAAATTAATGCACAATGGGCCAGAGTAGGAAAGAGTGTCCTGGAAGCCTTTTACATTTGTGGAGAATTTTATTGTTATTTATTCTTAAATATACAGTAAGAGCACCTTCTTACGTGCTTTTGCTCTTTATTACTTTTGCTGAAATGTTCTTCTTCATTCTCTGTCAGAATCTTACCATCTTCCAAAGTCTCATCTCAAATACCAATTCTTCCATGAGACATTTTCTGATTTCTTTTCCTTGAAATCAATTTGTTCTCATTGTTTAAGGCTTGTTCTATATGTATTTACCATGTTTCAGGTAATGGAATATCAATAGCTTAATAAATAATGATATTCTGTACATTATAGAAAAAAGTTTTAGGTTTATAGAAGGAGCTACTGTCAGGATTGTGTCTTTCTTCAAACACACTTAATTGAAGAAGCAAACTTGGTCTTTTGAAAATTTCCATCCTAGCCATTGGTTTGACTATAGACAAATCTTTTACTGGGTATAATTGAGCTGAGAAGAGAGTGGCATTTAATTTGGCCATACCTACTAAAGGATTCTTATTTAAAGATAAAAGGGCTGGCAGTAAGAGTGAAGTAATCATTCAGCTAACCCACCACTTTATTACAGTAGTTACATTTTCCATTGTATAATACAAAAAGTATAAAGAATAAAATTAAAATTGCTAATAACCTCACCATCCAAAGAGAACTGCTGCTAACATTTTGCTTTGTTTCTTTCTAAGATTCCTATCTTAACAATTATTGTTCAATGAATATGTCAGTTGTAAAGATGAGAGGTTCTCATTGATTGTATCTGAACAGTGATTTAATAGAGTTATTAGTTGCTACTCATGCTTATGTTGCTTGTCACTGTGTGTAGAGATGGCAAATATCCTCTCCCTTTGACTGAAGTATGCAGTTACAAAATTGCCTTCATTTTTTGTAAACAATACATCTTGCTAGGTTGCTTACATATAGCTGTGCTGTTGTTTATAAAGCACTTAAAACAAGAATTATGCAAGAACTTATTTTTCCTCCAGAGGGGATAAATGTAATTGCTAATATATATATTTTTAATAGCAAAGAAATAAACAGCTGCTTTTTATAAGCAAAAAAAGTCTGTTACGTAGAAAAGTGAGTCTGTACAAATGCCTTTCTGATGTTTAGGCTTTGTTTCTCTTTTGCTGTGTAGGAATCCAAGCCAGACCATTTCCTTGTGCTAAAGGTACTGTGGAGTGATTTCTTGATGTGCTACTCCTCACGCCCTCTGCTCTGCTGGTCCGTGTGGTGGGCCCTTTCCACTTGTGGCTATTTTCAAGTTGTGAACTATGCACAGGGCCTATGGGAGAAAGTGATGCCTTCTCGCCATGCTGCTATCTATAATGGTGGTGTGGAAGCTGTTTCAACCTTACTGGGTAAGTAATGAAGATAAGGAGGGATAAATTTCTCTGGTAGTTAAGGCAACCATAATCAGATTTGCTTTCCTATACCTAATTTGAAGTATCCCCAAAGAATGATTTACTTATTTTGAGCTCTGGCTTTATAATTTAGGAGGAAAATTTGAGTAAGTGTTCAAATGGTGGAGGAATATGACTAACAAACTTGAATTCTTTATAATCTTTGGGGAAACCTAACATAATAATTTTCAAAATTCATTTGCTTATCTAGGTCTAATCAGCTCTGTATCTACTGGGTGATCTTGCCCCTTGATGTGAAACTTTTAAATTAGCAGTGTTTAACAGTATTAGCTAACATCTGTTGAGTGCTTATTATGTTTTAGGTGCTATTCTAAGGACATTAGAAAGCTTAGTCCTCACAAGTCCCTGAGATAGGTGCAATTACTATCCCCATTTTACAGTAGAGTATCTGGGGGCATAGATAGTTTAATAACTTACCCAGTTCATACAGATGGTAAGTAATAAAGACAAGATTTAAACTCAGACAAGGTGGCTTCAGAGCCTGTGTCCTTGACCATTATACTCGGTTATTATTTTCTAATTTATTAGCCTATTTCATGAGATTGAAAGGCTTTACTTGGTTTCTTAAAAACATACAACTGTGTCTGGCACTTAGAAAGCACTCTGTACATTTTAGCTATCACTGTCATCATTATCTTCATTTTTCCAAAGGGTAGAGAAGTTGCTTTGCCATATTTTAGGCTGCTTCTTGGTTTGAGGGCGAGATGACCCATTCTGTTATCAAGCTAGAAACATTGGTACTTTTTGACTCTTGCTTCTCCTTCAGCCCTGTAGTTTTCTTTAGCAGTATCCTGGGTGTGTGGCCTCCTTTTCTCTTTGCCACCTGCCCTAATTCAGTCTCACATCATCTCTCCGTGGTTTCATATTTTCCATTAGGTCCAAAATTCTCTGCCCAAGTTTCAAGCACTCCACAATCGTGAGCTACCCTATTTATAAATTTAAGGATTTTAAAGTTTAAGCTAAGTTGAAATTTTATTTATCGAAATAGTATTTATTTAGCAAAATAGCTAGATTACTTTTCTTTTTTTGTTTTGTAGGTGCTGTTGCTGTTTTTGCAGTTGGTTATATAAAAATATCCTGGTCAACTTGGGGAGAAATGGCACTGTCTCTCTTTTCTCTCCTGATTGCTGCTGCAGTGTATATCATGGACACTGTGGATAACATCTGGGTGTGCTATGCATCCTATGTTGTCTTCAGAATCATCTACATGTTACTCATCACTATAGCAACGTATGTTTTTTGATTCAAAGAAACATTAGGAAAAGTTGTAGCAGGTTGCACTTTTGCTTTCTTTGTAGACCAAGAAATTAAATTTTCTAATTAAGAAAGACAAAAGGGAGAAAGCATTGTATCGTATGTATTTTTTTTTATCAGTTTTTCTCCTGAGGAAGCATTTAGGCAAACCTCATTTATTTCCTTGTCTATATATTCTTACTGTTTTCAGATGTTTGCATGAGATTTACATCATTTAGCAACAAAAATGCTTCACTTAGTTGGAAAGGGAATAGACAGCAGAAAGAAGGGACTGCTTGTTGCATTTAAAGTAAAAATTTTAACTACCCAAGAAGTAATTGTGTTTATTCCTTCTTTCATTTTGTTTCTAAAGGTTCCAGATTGCTGCAAACCTCAGTATGGAACGCTATGCTCTAGTGTTTGGTGTCAATACCTTCATTGCTCTGGCACTGCAGACTCTGCTCACTCTAATTGTGGTAGATGCCAGTGGCCTTGGCTTAGAAATTACCACTCAGGTAAGATCTCTGTTTTAGCATTGAATATTGGGGGACAGAAGTAGAGCATGCTTAGTGAAAACAAATTTAAATATAGGCAGATATAAATTAGAAAGTATTTTCTAATTTACTTTTTTCAGTCATTGCCCTATCCTTAGTTCTTTTCTGCCTGGAGGAGTTTGGAACCATCCTCTTTTTGATGAGATTCCTCAGAGATGTAACTAACCAGCCCAGTGGGGCTTTTGCAGCTGATAGGTAATAATTGGTTCCAGCTCTTCTGCTTCCTCATCCATTATTCCCCTCTGGGCTTAATTTTATGCCTGGAATATTGTATCACATGTTTGAGATGCCTTGCTTCATTTCTCAACTCTCTAAGTCTCTTTTCTTTTTTTATTTAAAGACACCCTTCACCCAAATACCAAAGTAATGAGTTGCTGTTGGTGAATAGCATCAAGAGTGTTAACACATGACCTACTGAGAAAACACCTGCACAGACACCCAAAGACAGTGTGAATACTTTTATTCATCCAGGAATTGTATAGCGCATGAATTGTAAGTGTGTAGGCAGGAATTGCTTCACATTTTAGCAAAATGGGCAACTGCTTCAAGAAGTGCCTATCCCGTCCCCACCCCACCTCTGAATTCTTCTTCCATTATTCCTTCCATACATACTACCTAATATTCCGTACTTACATATTAGTTTTCTGAGAATATAAAGACCTAAAATGTTAGCAATAATCAACTTTGTTTTTATTGAAAAGATGTAAAAGAGAAATAATAATAGGTAATATGTATAAATGCCAGGTACTTTTATCTAAAATTTTAGAGTTGTTATCAGGATTGGAGATCAAGAATATGAGTTTAAGAGGTGTTAAGTGATTTGTGTAAGGTCACACAGTCAGTAGTAGTGTCAGAGCTAGGATTTAAGCCAATGTCAATCTAACTCTAAAGCCTATACTTCTCCCACTGCATTATATGCTGCCTCAAAAAGTGTGTGTTTGGAGGGGAGTTGGGGCTTATTACTTTCTTTATATATTTCCCAATTATTACCACTAATAAAAACCCTGAGAGGACCTCTCAAGGATAGGTGCTTACTTTGGGCCAGAAAGTAGGAGAGAAACTAAGCACCTGTCATATTGCCTGTTTGGTAAGGAAGAGTCCTAGCATTGTTAACAGTTGAGAGAAACATATGGCTGACATTTGAACCTGAAATTTGACAGCATTTCTTTCTAGAAATTGTGAGTTTAAACACGTGGAATAATAGGATTTTTGTGGGTTGTGCTGAATTTTAAGTTTCATGGTTAATAGTCTTCCTATAGAAAAGTATATCTAAGTTTGAAAGAACCTGGCTCAAAGATACAGGGACACATTCTACTTTGAACCAGCATATAAGTATTTAATAAGTTATTTTTGAAAAGAAAATGATGAAGATGTTGCTAAACTATAAAGTCACATACAAAGATTGACTCGGAATTTCTTTTTTTTTAATGATATTTTTATTGTACACAGCAAACAAACATACATTCTTGATATACTAACATTCTATTCATGGTGTACAATCAGTGGCTCACAATATTATCACGTAGTTGTGTATTCATCACCATGATCATTTTTTTTTGAACATCTGCATTTTATTTCTTTTATTCTAAGAAATAAAAAAGAAAAAACTCATATGCTATACCCCTTACTCCTCCCTCTCTCCCTCCCTCTTACTCCTCCCTCTAGACCACTAGTATTTCAATCTACTCAATTTATTTTAACCTTTGTTCCCCGTTACTTATTTTTTATCCATATTTTTACTCATCTGTCTATACCCTAGATAAAAGGAGCATCAGACACAAGGTTTTCACAATCATGCAGTCACATTGCAAAAGCTATATCATTATGCAATCGTCTTTAAGAAACGCTACTGAACATAGCTCTTCAGTTTCAGGTGCTTCCCTCTAGCCACTCTAAAACACCATAAACTAAAAAGGGGATATCTGTATAATGCATAATAACAACCTCCAGGATAAGCTCTCGACTCTGTTTGAAATCTCTCAGCCACTGATACTTTATTTTGTTTCATTTCTCTCTTCTCCCTTTTGATCGAGAAGGTTTTCTCAATCCTTTGATGCCGAGTCTCAGCTCATCCCAGGATTTCTGTCCCATGTTACGAGGGAGGATTACACCCTTGGAAGTCATGTCTCACGTACTGGTGGGAAGGGCAGTGAGTTCACTTGCCCTGTCAGCTTAGAGAGAGAGAGAGAGGCCACATCTGAGCAACAAAAGAGGTTCTCTGGGGTGACTCTTGGGCATAATTTTAAGTAGGCTTAGCCTATAATTTGCAGGGATAAGTTTTACAGGGGCAAACCCCAAGATCGAGGGCTCGGCCTGTTGATTTGGTTGTCTGCTTGCAAGAATATCAGGAATTCTACAAGTGGGGAAGCTGAATTTTTCCCCCTTTCTCCCCATTTCCCCAAGGGGACTTTGCAAAAACTTCTTTCTTCATTGTTCACATCACACTGGGATTTATTGGGGCATCACACTACCCTGGATAAACCAACAAAATCTCATGCCCTCTTCAAAGTTCCACGTATTTACAGTATTCAATTAAATTGACCATACAAGTTGTTAAGAAATGCACTAGTCAGAATATAAATTTTGCACCAAATAAACATTTCTCCCTTTAGTCTAACACAGAAGTTGGAGTTTTAAAATACGAATAGCCATCTATTTTCAACAACCTGCAATACTGGCACTCCTTTATTTTTCCTCATGCAAAAACATTTTTTAATTTGTACATTTAGTCACTATCATTGTACACTCTAGGTATTTCTAAATTGCACCATCTCAGTCTTTATCGTCTATCTTTCATTCTGGTTTCATACATGCCCCAGCCCTTCTCCCTGTGTCTTTCTCACATTCAGCTTCGTTCAGTGTGCTTATATTATTGTGCTACCTTCAGGTAGTATTGTGCTATCCATTTCTGAATTTTTACAGTCAGTCCTGTTGCACAATCTGTATCCCTTCAGCACCAATTATCCAATATCTACCCTATTTCTATCTCCTGATAACCGTGTAATTAACTGAAATTCTCCAGGTTCACTCATTAATGTTAGTTCCTGTCAGAGAGACCATACAGTATTTGTCCTTTGTTTCTAGCTAATCTCACTCAGCATGATGTCTTTAAGATCATCCATGTTGTTACATGCTTCATGACTTTATTCTATTTTAAAGCTGTGTAATATTCCATCGTATGTATATACCACAGCCTATTAGCCACTCGTCTGTTGATGGACGTTTGGGCTGTTTCCATCTCTTGGCAATTATAAATAAAGCTGCTATAAACATTGGTGTGCAAATATCCATTTGTGTCCTTGCCCTCATGTCCTCTGAATAGACACCTAGCAATGGTATTTGTATGGCAGTTCTATACTTAGCTTCCTAAAGAACTGCCGAACTGCTTTCCATAGCAGTTGTACCATTTTACATTTCAGGGAAATTCTTAAAAAAAAAAAACCTAATCCTATGATGAATTATGGTTGACCTTCTACTGCCCTCTTTTGGGGAAGAATAGAAGTTCCTGATCTTTGTAATCGAACTTGTTCATCATACCCACCTATCGAGGGTGGAGACCATGAGTCATTTATAACTATGACAATAGCACCAACAATAAAAGCAACAGCATTCATAACATTAGTATTGTGCTAATAAACATTTACATTCCTGATCTCATGGATCTTTTCCAACAACCCGTAATATAAGAGCTATTAAGAACTCCCATTTTGTAAATGAAAACCTCAGGCTCAGAGATTAACAATCTTAATTAAGGACACAACAGCTAGTAAGGTATGAAGTCAGAATTTACACTCAGGCCATCATACTTAAGTACCATCATGCTATACTGCCTTTTGGTGCCTGGCACATATTGTAAACACGCAATGGTATTTGAAGTTTTATTGATAAACTGAATATGCCTTTAAATGTCGAGTATGTTCACATGTATGTAATAAAACAGTTCATCTTCTCATTGATAATTCTATAAATTACTGCTCCTCTTCTCTTTTTAGTTCCTGATCTACGCTGGTTATTTTGCACTCATTGCTTTGGTTTTCCTGGTTAATGGTGCAGTCAATATTATGAAGAAATATAGAAGGCAGGAAGATCCAGAATCAAGTTCACAAGTAACCACATCATAACACACTGCTGAAGGACTCCTTCTTATAGCAAGAACTCTGCACAGCAACTGTGCTTGGATGTATTTAATTTTTTAAGGTACAGACATATATTTATGAATGTGCATTTCATGGCTTCAAAGCAGCCACTTGACTAATACCTTATGTTCCTGGAGTAACATAATGTTCAAAGGAGCCAGAAGTGAAACTTATTTCATGGATTATTTATGAGAGCTAATTTAAGGATAACTTTTTTTATGATTCAGAAGTGAAGCTGATTTTGAAAACCAAGTAATCAGGAGCAATCAAGCAGCATATGGTGTTGAATACTTGATTACCAAGTGGGTTTGATGCTTTATACTTGTATATCACCTTGGTTGGAAGTTGGCCTGAAGAGACCAGGGCTTCACAGGTACCACAGAATGTTAGAGGTCAGGTTGGGAAATATGTTCTAACAATGGCTGTTGCTGTTCACTTTGTTTCTGTGTTTACCTATGTGCATTTTTTTTTTTTTTTACAAATGAGAATTGTTCCTATCATTGGCAGTATTTGTTGTCTCATAAACATCATGTCATTTCTAATTTTTTTAAAAAAATCATGTTAAGAATGGTCTCAGTACCCATCATAACAGTTATGTATTTGTATAGATTTTCTTTAGAAGTACATGTTTGCATTATGCATATGCTTCTCAGAGAAGCTCATGTAGTTAGAAAAGACAGTAAGTTTTGTACCCTACTAAGAATTTAAATGGAGAGACCTAACCAGAAAACTTAGGGTAGGTCAGTGCTTGCCTTTAATTTTTCAGTATGAAAGACTATTAATTCCGTGATGAAAAGGCAAAGGATACAACTAACCCATTTTGTATTTCCTTTTCCTTTCAAAATCAGGGTGGGCCACGGTGGCTCAGGAGACAGAGTTCTTGCCTGCCATGCTAGAGACCCAGGTTCAATTCCCGATGCCTGTCCATGCAAAAAAAAAATAAAGTAAAATCAGGTGAAAAGATTTTTGTTTTTTACAACCTCATCCCCATTTATCGCTTTTAAATTGTTTTATCTTCCTTATCCAAAGTAAGGATGTCATTAGGAATTGGATTATTCCAAGACCTTTTTGATAAACGGACCCTCTTTTTAATTATTTCAGTGAGACAGGAACTAGTAAAGACTTGATTCCTGGATTTTGTACATTAAATATGCCTTTCTTTTCTAAGGGTGGGTCATCTTGAATATTTTCGTAAAATAAGATTACTAGTGATTCCATTTCCAAGTTACTTGAAGAAAATATTCTGTACACATTTAATTCTGAAGTCAGTCACCAAGTAGCTGCTATTATACATGAGACATGAAAACAATTTTAAATTTTTAGAAAGCCAACTTTGCCTTATTTTGAAAAGTATCTCTAGGTAGGTGTTTAAATGAGTGTTAATTTTTTTAGGTTGACTCAACTAAACAGTGTTAATAATGGTTGCAAAATTCCAAAATTAGCATATTCATTTGGTTTAAGCAGGAATCCTAGAAGAAAATGAATGGAGGTAATAATAGGTCATTTTTCGTTCACCTTCTTCTAATTAAGGGACAGAGAAGGAGCACTAGGTGAGGAAAAAGCACGGGAAGTGATATCATAAATAGCTGCCTTCAACTTTATATTTTGTCCTATTTTTTTCTCCTTTGTTTTGGCTATATAGGGAAATGTTTTCTCAGAAACAAGTAGAAAAGTAGTGTTTGAGTGGTTGAGTAACCTTTTTAAAAAATAAAATTGTCTGTGATACAATTAAATTCCTCACATTACCAAAGCAATACTTCCTGTAATTTAATGCAACATTTGTGACACACAACCCGAATATTTATTTAAGACAAGAATAAATTCACTTATTGTGGCCATATTTGTAGAATGCTGAACCCAGTTTACAAGTTGTTACTGTATGCAGTTTTGCAAACAAGTGAAAATAATTTGTTGTACTTTGTATTCAATTCTGTATAGGTTATAAAAATTATTTTTATTAAATAAAGATTTTACGATATATTTTCCTTTTGATAAAAAATTATTTTAAATTTATATTCTGGTTCAGCAGGCATTTTGACTGCATCTTTAAATCTTTTAATAATTTCTTCTAGGAGAAATTTCAGAGTAAGTCTTTCCTCTTGTCTTCCTAATTTTCTCGTACTAC
This sequence comes from Tamandua tetradactyla, assembly GCF_023851605.1. NCBI lineage: Eukaryota > Metazoa > Chordata > Mammalia > Pilosa > Myrmecophagidae > Tamandua > Tamandua tetradactyla. The sequence continues at coordinate 23,258,898 of NC_135330.1, read as the reverse complement.
ATTGCACTGTTTATTTTTCTTGATCTTCATCTTAGCACTTCATGTTTCTCTTTTTAAAGCATTCTTCCCTCTAGAAACCTTAAAGATCCACCTTCCCTTTGATGTTAATTTAATTTTAAAAATAAAAGAAAATAAATCAAGTAAAATGGCAGAAAATACTATCTTGTTTTAAAACTTCATAGTGTCTTCCTTCTAGCCTCAGATATTATGATACTCAGGGAAGCATCTTCTTGCTATCATTTGAGAATCATTATTCATTATATCCTAGAAATCAAATCAATCTTTTCTCTCACTGTATCCAAATGAGTACATTCCCTTTAATATTCCACTCCAAAACCTACTTCACTAAAGCATTTCATTGATTATAAATTTTCATGCAAAATAATTTTAAACAAAGAGGTTTCACAAAACAAAGAAGTAAAACAAAAAGATACCATCCAATTTCAATCATTCAAGCATAATGAGGCCTTGAATAAAGCATCCTGTGGGCTACAGATCATTGACAGGCATTTTAATCTTAACGTTTTATGTTGATATAACTTTTTTTTTTTTTTTACATGGGCAGGCACCGGGAATCGAACCCGGGTCCTCTGGCATGGCAGGCAAGCATTCTTGCCTGCTGAGCCACCGTGGCCTGCCCATAACTTTTTTTTTAATGATGGTCATTTAGATATTGCACTGGCAGGTGTCTATGTTGAATTGATTCCTTCATGTCCATTTACATAATTCAGTAATCATATGACACCAGCATGTGTTTTGCAACAATAGACAAAAATAAGACATGGTCCCTGCACAGAAGTCTTACAATCTGAAAGGCAAGGACACTGGGGATGTAATTCTTGCAGTACCCTTCAGTAAGTAATGTAACTATTTGAATGTTTCAAATAAAATGAAAATTATCAGAGGCATTTAAAAGCCCTCCTAGTTTTTTTATTCCTATTTTGAAAAGTGTATTTGGGTTACAGAAATGAAAGTCATGATTCCTGCCCTAAAGGAACTTAAAATGTGTGATAGGAAAGGATAAGTAGAAAGAATAACATAGACGTAAAACAGTATGGTGTGTCAGGTACTATAATGGGTTGTGAAGATAGTAAGGACGTTGGGGTAGTCAGGAATGGCTCCTTAAGGAGATGGAATTTGAGTTGACCATGCAGGAGGAATAAGATTTTAACAGGGGTTTGGAAAGGAGAACTAGTGGAGAAAGTAGGATAAGTAAAGGCATGAACAACAGAAAGTGTGTGGGTGCATATAAGATAGGGTACAATTAGCAAGGAATATGTGTAGAAGAGTAGGATCAGATAAAGTTTATTAATTGGAGATGTGAATGGGAAATATTGATTAAACTGACCTTTAAGAAATATATTCTGGCAAGCAGTAGATAGAATGAATTTCATGAGAAAATACCACCTAAAAATGTTGGAAGGCCATTGTAATCAGTTAGATGCAGGTGAAGGAGGCCTTTATGGCTTTTGGTAGTAGAAAGGAAGAGAGAATTGATTTGAGACTGCTCAATTAACACTCTAGAAATGCGTCCCTATTTCAGAAGGTGGCTTAGAAAATTTAAATATTCTTTTTAACATAATACATTTGTGACGTGGAGAAGCCAGGATTCTGATTCTATCCTACCCGCCAAATTAATGGTCATCTCTGCCCCTGTACCTCTGTCAAGTCTGTAAAGATAAAACTGCAGTGGAGAGAGGGAGTGGGGAGGTATCAACAGCTCAGAAAACAGCCATAGGAAGGAAGAATGACAGGGAAAGAACAGACGTTAGAAGAATCTGCTGAGGCCTATAATGAGTAAGTGAGTAGAGGAAGAGTGAGGCACCTCGGGATCCAAGTTGGAAGGGAAGGATAAGACAAAGCTGCAGAAAATCCCAAGCCCGAATTCCCCGCCACCGCCTTCTCTCCAGTAGGCAGCTAAGACTAGATGTCAGTCTGCGGATCTGTGGGAGGCGGGGCGTGAGGGGGACCACGGTGCTGTGCCTTGTGCCCTCACGGCCCTGAGGCCCTCGCCCCGTGCCTGCGCAACACAACAACCCCACCCCACTCCCACTTCCACTCCTGGTCCTGCGCATTACGTACGTGTCCTCGCGGGCATCCTCCCTGCCCGCAGGAGGAAGATATGCGTTTCCGAAAGCTCTTTGGTAAACATATTTAAAAAGCTCGGGTTATATTCTGAAGTTAACCATTTTCTTAACCATCATGCCACGCAAGATGCCAAAAAAACCATGTAGGACCTACCCTCAATGTTCTAAGTGTTGACAAAGTAGACATTAAACTCTAGATCAGTCCACAAGATCTGGCACTGGAATAGAAGCCGCTCCTTAGAAATTCTTGTCTGTGTCTTGTGCTGGATTGACTAAGAGGCCACAGACCACCTGATCATGCACAAAAGCTGACAGACCTGACTTTCCAGAAAGGAGAATCCAGTAGTAGCCAATTTCCAAATGCCTCCTTCAGTCTGCACCTATTCGTGCTGCCCCATGACAACACCCTTGCCCAGGATATTTCTGGTTTGGCTCAGGGTCTCTCATGAAGTTGAAGTCATGCTATCAGCTGGGCTTGTAGTCATCTGAAGGTCTGACTAGCTCTAGAAGATATGCTTGCAAGCTGGCTTACTTATGTGGCTGTCGACAGGTCACAGTTCCTCACCGGCTGTTGTCAGAAGATCTCAGTTCCTCGCCACTTGGCTGCTTGAGGGTCCTCACGAGATGGCAGCTGGCTTCCCCCCCACATGAGTGATTCCAGAGAAACAGCAAGGAGGAAGCTGCAATGTCTTTTATGACCTAAACTTAGATGTGACCTACTAACACGTCTGCTGTAGTTTACTAGTGACACAGACCAACCCTGACACAATGTGGGAGGGGACTACACAAATGCGTGTACACAGAAGGTGGGGATTTTTAGGGGTCATCTGGGAAACTGACTATCCTGCATGCCTAGCAGGATTATTTTCAGGTTAAATTACTGTATTAAAAAGATTTGGTATAGTCTTTGGCACACAGTGCATAATTTATAATAGCTAATTTTATGAAATTGTAATCAAATGGCCAGTTACTACTTTAACAGCCACTTCTGTATCTCTCCCTCTGCAAGAGCATTTTATGATTTTAAAGGAGTACTTGTAGAAGGCAGTGCTTAACCCAAAAATGCCAAACAGGTGAAAAATGTCTAACAGTGAAAATTAAGGATTTATGGTAGCTTCCATGCACTTTTAACTCAGAGTGATCTTTCATTTGTTCATTCGTTCACCAATATGTATTGGGCCAATCTAAACACTCCCGAATTCCTTCCTTATCTCTAAAATAGGGGAAAAATCATCAGAGATTCCTGGCATTTCCAGCAATTTGGTGGGCACTCCAAGACTCATCAATAAAAGCAAAAATTCTGTAACTTCAAAAAAAAATAGTAGCTCTTCAGACTGTTTTGGCAGCAAAGACTGAGGAATAAGAATAAGCAAAAGGTGAGAGAAGCAACAAATTGGAAGTAAGAAAGGAACCAAAATAAATATCTATTCTTAGATTTAAAAAAAAGGCCATAGACCAGAAAATGTGTCTGTAGTGGGAAATCAAGTAATCAACAAGGGGCTTAAAGTTCCCAGTTACAGTTTTTTTTAATACTCCCCCTTTCCATCTATTATTTATTTATTTTTGCCTGGTTTTTTTTTTTTTCTTACTCATCTGTCTATGCATTGGATAAAGGGAGTGTGTCAGTCCCAAGGTTTTCACAATCACACAGTTATACCTTAAAAAGTCTATAGTTACTCAGTCATGTTCAAGAATCAAAGCTATTGGATTACAGTTCAACAGTTCCAGATACTTCCTTCTAGCTAATCCAATACGCCAAAAACTCAGAGGATATAATGCAGATATACTGCATAAGAATAATCTCAGAATGACCTCTCTGCTCTATTTGAAATCTCAGCCACTGAAAGCTATATTTTGTTTGATTTCTCTTCCCCCTTTTGATCAAGGTTTCCTCATTCTCATGATGCCAGGCCAGACTTGTCCCTTAGAGAAATGCCCTATGTTGCTAGAGCAATTTATACCCCTGGGAGTCCCGTCCCTCATAGGGAGCAGAGCAGTGAGCTCACCTGCAGAGTTGGCTTAGAGAGAGGCCACATCTGAGCAACAAAAGAGGTTCTCAGGGGGTGACTCTTAGGCATAATTATAAGTAGGCTTAGTGTAATATAACAGTGTTTTTGCATTTTTCAATATCCCCCAACTCTTCCCATTTTTCAGCAATTATGCCCGTTTCTGCATGTACTCTCTCAGCTCTATGCCCTCATTATCTTTCCTCAAGGTTAACTCCATGAGAAGTTGTGCCCAGAGAGACAAACATTAAGAAACAATTAGCTTTGTTAGCAACATGTGCATGCACTCTCTTGTCTCTGTGTCTTCTTTGTCTATACCCACTATAAAACTCTGCTTTCATCCTGATCAATATGGATTGCTTTTACACTGAGATTGGAATCAACCGCCTTCAGAGCAGCTTGAATTTGACTAACTTCTTACTTCATTCCTGTAAGTAAACCCCCGTAATAAAAGCTCATGCCTCAGTCCACACCTGGTGTTTTCTTTGGTCTCTCAGCTGGAAATGCCCCTTCAGGCCGAGATACTTGGCTTCTCCTTCAGAGGATTAAATTTTATAAGGGCAAGCCCAAGATCGAGGGCCTGGCCCATCAAACTGGCAGTCCCCAGTGCTTGCGAGAATATCAGGTGGAAAAGTTTAATATTTCCACCTTTTTTTCTTAGTCCCTGTATCCAGGTATCCCACCAATCTGTACAAACCAACAAGATCTCACTCCATATTCAAGCTTCCATGTAATTATGGTGGTCGAATAAGCTGACCATACATGTTAGATTAGATGGTGTGCTACTTTAAATATAAATTTGCACCAAATAAAAATCCCTTCCTTTAGTCTCCCACAGAAGTTGAAGTTTTAAAATGCAGTCAATATCATCACTTATCTTTCAGTCTGATTTACCTTAGTCCTACCCAGATCAACTTCATTCATATCACTAATTGAAGTCTATTCACTATTCTTAAGCTTTTTTAACAGTTGCTACATGGGGTAATGCTGACTTTCATAGCTGCAGAACTCTAAGCCTCAGGTGTCACACAGATAACCGAAGTTCCAGGAAACCAGGACATGATGAGGTTATACACAAAGAACTCAGCATCTCAGATTTAGAAATAATAGTTACAACTCAGGAACAGATGTGATTGCTGTAAGAGTTTACAATCTAGGAACCTTTATCATAGGCCTTCGCCTGACAACATAGGCTCCCAAATTCATTTCTCAGATATTGCACATTACAGTTAGTCCATATTAGTGAGACATAATAATATTTGTCTTTTTGTTTCTGGATTATTTCATTCAACATACTGTCCTCAAGTTTCATTCACCTAGTTGCATGCCACCTGACTTCATTTCTCCTTGCAGCTGCTCAGTGGTACACTGTATGTATACACCACAATTCACTCTTCTGTTCATCAGTTGATGTACCCTTAGGCCACCTCCCTCCATTGCGAATTGCAAATACTGTTGCCATAAACACCAGTGTGCAAGTGTCCATTTGTGTCTCTGCTCTCTGTTCCCCCAAGTATACACCTAACTGGTTGCAGGATCGTATAGCAACCCCACCCCTAGCCTGCTGTGGAAAAATCACATTGATTTCCAGAGGGGCTGCACCTCTCTACTTCCCTATGAACAGTGAATAGGTACATTTCTCTCCACATTTTCTCCAGCATTTGTATCACTGTTATTTTTTAAAGTTTAATTCACACATCGTACAATTCAACTTAAGTAAAAAAAAATCAATGGTTCCTGGAATAATCACATAACCATGCTTTCACCACCACAATATATATGAGGACATTTCCACTTCTTCTGCAAAGAATCTCATACCCCTCCCCATTTCCCCCACTAACTGACATTTAGTTTAGGCTATTGCCTTTGTTAAATTCAAAGGAAGAATATTACAATATTACTGTTAATTATAGACCCTAGTATGCATGGATTACATTTTTGCCTGTACACCATCCCATTTTCAACTCCTTGCAATGATGACATTCATTTGGACTCCCTTACGCAAAAACATTCAATTTTACAAAATATGTAAAATATTTGTGCATTAAATCACCATCCTTGTTCACTCTAGGCATCACTACATTATACCAACCCAATCTTTATCCTCTATCTCTCCTTCTGGGGTCATACATGCCCCCAAACATCCTGCCTCACCCATACTCACACTCAGCTTCATTCAGCGTATTTACAGTATTGTGCTACAATCAGATAGTATTGTGCTATCCATTTTTGGATCTTTACAATCAGTCCTTTTGAACATTCTGTACTCCATTAGCATCAAATGCCCAATCTCTACCCTTAGTCTATCTCCTGATAACCTGTGTTCTCAACTTTACCTCTCAAAGTTCAATCATTAGTGAGACCATACAGAATTTGATTCTAGCTAATTTTCTTCAGCATAATGTCCTCAAGGTTCATTCATGTTGTTACATGCTTCATGACCTTATTCTGTCTTACAGCTGCATAATATTCCATCATCTATGTATTTACCACAGTTTGTTTAGCCTCTCATCCATTGATGGAAATTTGGACTGTTTCCATCTCTTAGCAATTGTGAATAATGCCACTTAGACATCAATGTGTTAATGTCTGTTTGTGTCCTTGCCTTCATTTCCTCCAAATATATACCTAGTAATGGGATTGCTGGATCACATGGCAATTTTATACTTAGCTTCCTGAGGAACTATCAAACTGCTTTCCAGAAAGGTTTTACCATTCTACATTCCTACCAAAAGTGAATAAGCATGCCTTTTTCTTTACATACTCTCCAGCACTTATCATTTTCTGTTTTTTTTTTTTTTTAATGTCCATTCTACTGGTTGTGAGATGATAGCTCATTGTGATTTTGATTTGCTTTTCCCTAATAGCCAATAACATTGAGCATCTTCTCATGTTTTGGAGTCATTTGTATTTCCTCTTCAGAAAAGTGTCCATCCATGTCCTTGCCCATTTTTAAATGGGGTTGTTTGTCTTTTTATTGTTGAGTTACAGGATCTCTTTATATATTCTGGACATTAAAAACTTACATGTGGTTTCCAAATATTGTCTCCCATTGCATAGGCTGCCTTTTTACTTTCCTGACAAAGTTCTTTGGTGCACAAAAGTGTTCAGTTTTGAAGAGATCCCATTTATATATTTCTTCCTTCATTGCTGTGCTTTGGGTGTATGGTCTAGGAAACCACCACATAACAAATATTATTAAGATATTTTCTTCTGAACGTGTTATGGTCTTAGCTCTAATGTTTAGGTCTTTGATCCATTTTTAATTAATTTTTCTGTAAGGTGTGAGCTAGGGGTCCTCTTTCATTCATTTGAATATGAATATGGATATACAGTTCTCCAAGCACCATTTGTTGAACAGGCTACTCTCCCAGTTAAGTTGACTTGACTGCCTTATCAAAGATCAATTGGCTGTAAATTCAATTCCACTGGCCAGTTCATCTACTTTTATGGCAGTGCCATGCTGTTTTAAACATAGTAGCTTTGTAATATGCTTTAAAGTCGGGTAGCGCAAGACCTCCCATTTCATTTTTCGTTGTCAAGATATTTTTAGCTATTTGGGAACCCTACTCTTCCACATTAACTTGAATATTGATTTTTCTATTTCTGTAAAGTAAGTTGTGAGATTTTGATTGGTATTGCATTGAATCTATTTGGGCAGAATTGACATCTTAACTATATTTAGTCTTCCAATCCATGAACATGTATGTCCTTCCATATAGTTAAGGCTTCCTTAATTTCTTTAGCAAAGTGTTTTTTTTTTAATCAAACAAATAAGTTTTATGGGCATCTAAAAACAAAATTTACCCAATATTGAAAGGTATTTTAACATTTGTGTTGTTTCCTTTTTCCTTTTTTCTTCACTGCAGTAGGAGGAACAAATCACAAACACTTACTTTGGAGAAGTAGAGATGTAGTACAGATTTTACAAAATCACTTTTTGATCTCTACTGTATTGTGCTCCTCAAATGTCTAGAGCTAGTCTTGCATAAAATATCACAGCCTTGTCTGTTATCTTAAAATTTCACAGCAGCCTAAAGCTATGGATAAGATATACCAACATTTGCTGTTTTGAAATGTATCTTTTATCAAATCCAACCTAATGACAGTATCTAAAAAATTATTCCTTCATGGGAAGTCTACTTTAGCAAAGTTATGTAGTTTTCTGTGTATAGGCCTTTTATGTCTGTGGTTAAATTTTTTTCTAAATATTTGATTCTTTTGGTTGCTATTGTAAATGGAAGTTTTTCCTGATTTCCTTTTCAGATTGCTCATTGCTGGTGTATAGAAACACAACTGATTTGTGTATGTTAATCTTCTATCCTGCTACTATGCCGTCCTAGCTTTTTCAGGATTTTCTACATACAGGATCATGTCATCTGCAAACACTCAAAGTTTTACTTCTTCCTTTTCAATTTTGATGTCTTTCACTTCTTTTTCTTGCTTAGTTGCTCTAACTAGGAATTCCAGCACAATATTGAACAATAATGGTGACAATGGGCATCCTTGTGTTGTTTCTGATCTTAAAGGGAAAGCTTAATGAATATGTTGTTAGCTGTGGGTTTTTTAAAAAATAAACGTTATCCTTTTTTTTAGGAAGTTTCCTTCTATACCTATTCTTTGAAGTGTTTTCATCAAGAAAGGATATCGAATTTTGTCAAATACCTTTTCTGCATCAATCAAGATGATCATGTGGTTTTCCCCTTTAATTTATTGATGCAGTGTATCACATTAATTGATTTTCTTGTGTTAAACCAACCTTGCATACCTGGGATAAAACCCACTTAGTCATGGTGTATAATTATTTTGATGTGCTGCTGTATTCAATTTGCAAGTATTCTGTTGAAGATTTTTGCATCTATATTCATTAAAGAGTTGGTCTGAAATTTACTTTTCTTGTAGTATCTTTTCCTGGCATTGGTATTAAGGTGATGTTGGCTTCATAGAATGAGGTACCTTTCCCTTATCTTCAATTTTGTTGAACAGTTTGATCAGGATTGGTAATAACTTGAATATTTAGTTGAATTTACATGTGAAGCCATCTGGTTCTGGACTTTTCTTTTTTGAGGAGTTTTTTGATGATTAATTCAATCTCTTTACTTGTGATTGGTTTCCTGAGGTCTTCTATTTCTTCTCGAGTCAAAATTGGCTGTTATGCTTCTCTAGAAAGTTGTCAATTCATCTCAGTTGTCTAGTTTGTTAGCATATTATTGTTTATAGTATTTTCTCTTTCTCTCTTTTACTTCTGCAGGGTCAGTAGTTATGCTGCCCTCCCATTTCTAATTTTATTTATTTGCATCCTCTCACTTTGTTTCTTCGTCAGCCTACTTAAGGGTCCATCTATTTTATCGACTTTATCAAAGAACCAACTTCTGGTTTTATTGATTCTCCCTATTGTTTTTATGTTCTCAATTTCATTTATTTCTGCTCTAATCTTTATTATTTCTTTCCTTCTGTTTGCTTTGGGGTTAGTCTGCTGTTCTTTCCTCTAGTTCTTTTAGGTGAGCAGTTAATTCCTCAATTTTTGCTCTTTCTCCTTTTTTAAAATATAGGTATTTAGGGCAATAAATTTCAATCTCAGCGCTGCCTTTGCTGCATCCCATAAGTTTTGATATGTTGTGTACTCATTCTCATTTGCCTAGAGATATTTACTGATTTCACTTGGAATTTCTTCCTTGACCTTGATTGTTAAAGAGTATATTGTTTGGCCACAAATTGGTGAATTTTCCAGGCTTCTGCCTGTTATTTATTTCCAACTTTTTTCCCCTATGTTCTAAGAAAGTGCTTTGTGTATATATATATTTGAGTGGGCAGGCACTGGGAATCGAACCCAGGGCTCCAGCGTGGCAGGCAAGAACTCTGCTTGCTGAGCCACCATGGCCTTTCCTGTATAGTTTTGATGTTCTTAAGTTTGCTGAAATCTACTTTGTGCCCCAACATGGTTTATCCTGGAGAATGATCCATGAGCACTTGAGAAGAATGTGCATACTGCTTTTGTTGGGAGCAATGTTCTATAGATATCTGTTAAATCTAATTCATTTATCATATTATTCAAGATCTGTTTCCTTATGGATTCTCCCTCTAGATGTTCCATCCATTGCTGAGAGTGATGTATTGATGTCTTCAACTATTATTGTAGAAGTGTCTACTTCTCCCTTCAGTGATGTCAGTGTTTGACTCATGTATTTTGGGGCACTCTGGCTCGGTACATAGATATTTATGATCATTATGTCTTCCTGATGAAATGTCCCTTTTATTAATACATAGTATTCTTCTTTGTCTTTTTAAATTGTTTTACATCTGAAGTCTAATAATTTATCTAATATTGGTATAGCTACCCATGCTCTTTTCTGGTTGTTGTTGCATGGAATACCTTTTTCCAATTTTTCACTTTCAAAATGTTTTTGTCCTTGGGTCATAAGTGAGTCTCTTGTAGATAGCATATATATAGAGATAGATACTATTTTTAAATCCATTCTGCCAATCTATGTCTTTTGATTGGGGAGTTTAATTCATTAACATTTAATGTCATTACTACAAAGGGTATATATTTTTCAACCCTTATCCTTTTAGATTGTATCTGTCATATCTTTTTTCTCTTTTGAGTTACCACTCCTGCTAACCTTCATTTTACACTTCCAAAACTCTCTCTCTTGTTTTTCCTATCTGTCTTTAGTGCTCCACTTAGTATTTTTTGTACAGCAAGTTTCTTGTTCACAAACACTCTAAGTGTCTGTTTATCTGAATATTTTAAACTATCCCTTAGTTTTTGAAGGATATTTTTTGTTAGACATACAATTCTTGTTTGGCAGGTCTTCTCTTTCAATATTTTAATTATACCACTTACTTCTTGCTTCCATGGTTTCTTCTGAGAGATCCACACTTAGTCTTATAGAGCTCTCCTTGTATGTGATGGATCGGGTTTCTCCTGCTGCATTCAGAATTCTTTCTGTCTTTGACATTTGACAATCTGATCAGTAAGTGTCATGGCATAGGTCTATTTGGATCTATTCTTTTTGGGGTATGCTGCACTTCTTTGACCTGTAGTTTTATGTCTTTCACAAAAGTTGGGAAATTTTCATTGACTATTTCCTGCAATAATCTTTCTGCCCCTCTTCCCTTTTCTTCTCCTTCTGGGACACCTATAACATGCATATGTGCATGCTTCATGTTTTCATTCACTTCCCTGGGACCTTGGTCAATTTTTCCCATTTCTTTCCCTATCTGTTCTTTCATTCGTAGAATTTCAGATGTCTTGTCTTAGTTCACTGACTTTTCTTCTCCCTTTTCATATCTGCTGTTGTATGTCTCCAGTTTGTTTTTCATCTCTTCTATTGTGCCTTTCATTCCCATAAGTTCTGTTATTTGTCTTTTTAAGCTTTCAAGTTCTTCTGTTTGGACACCCTGTGTCTTCTTTATATCCTTCATGCATTTTTCCATATTTTCCTTCAACTTGTTAATTGATGTAGAAGATCTGTTTTAACATCATTAATTAGTTGTTTCAATTCCTTCCTCTAAGTTGAGATGTTAGTTTGTTGCTTTGGTTGGGCCATATCTTCATTCTTCCTGGTATGGATTATGATTTTCTGCTCATGTTGAGGCATCTGATTTTCTTGCTTAGATTATTCTAGAGGTTGTTTATCTCTTTTGCCTAGGGTTTTCCTGGTGGATGGATTTGTTCTCTGTTAGTCTCTCTCACCAGCCAGTTGTCAGATTTGTTCTCCCCCATTCCCCAGTCTCTCCTCAAAACTAGGCAACTGCAGCAGCCTTCTTCAGGGATGAAAGTAGGCACTGCGTACCACAGCAATGTTTCTGTTTGTGGGTAAAACAAATCTGCTGTCTCCCAGTGATGCTCTGTTTTTCACTGTCCAGCAAGATCTTGGTTAGTTTTAGGGCACTGCTTTAACAGTTGGGTAAACTGTGTTTCTCAGCCAAAACAAGGTGGATCCCTGTGCAGGGTATCTAGACCCACTCCAGTCAGCCTGAAATAATGTTCTGGGTCAGCTCTGAAAAAGCCTTCAATTCTGTACTTTCTGCTCTCCCCTGTCTCCAGGTCTCCAAAAGGTGAGGATCTATCCCATCTCTGAGCGAGAAAACATATTCTGTGTCCCCATTGGGAGGGGTCCCTGCAGCTGTTTCTCTGCCTGAGTGAGACTGAGTGAGACTGAGTGAGGTGGCGGGCAGAGGACTGGCTGGTCAAGGACAAAAATTTTCCTGCCTGATATACTTCTGCTTCTTCAATTTGGGATTTGTAGAGTTCCTCTCCAGTCCATATTCTACAATTCAGAATTGTTCTTTTTTAATGCTGAATCTCTGAGGAGAGATTTTCAGAAGGTGTTTATGTCACCATGTTGATGACACCCCCCCAGTTATAGTTTTTGATCCTCTCTTTAGCACCCCAATTTATTCTTTGCATGTTAGGCTCCTTTCCCTACATATAAACCATTTTATACTTACCCAAATTCATTCTTCCATATCGATTTTTTAAATGCAATTTTATTGAGGTATATTCACACACCATACAAACCATCTGAAATATACAATCACTGGCACAAAGTAGTATCACATAGTTGTGCCTGTGTCCCCATGATCAATTTTAGAACATTTTCATTACCACAAAAAAGCAATAAAAATAAAAAATGCAAATCCTCCAATACTCATTTATTCCTGTTTCCATTATTGACCCAGAGTATTGGTTCCATATCCATTTTTAACAAGATCTATCTATGTCCAATAAAGAAAGGCCTCCCAGTATTAAGAGAGTGATTCTGTATGGGAGCTAAGGTGATCCCAGATGTGCAGAAGTCCCTGACTTCTAGGAGAAGCAATATTTCAAAAAAAAATCATTTCTAAAGAAAAGCACTCTCTTTTAGGCTCTACACTAATAGAGTTATGCACAAAATAGGTTAGAAAAACACAGAGAAAGGAACACCTCAACCTTCAGTAACTAGCCTCCTAGGAAGTATCTTAAAATCCTACTTCACAAGGCACGTAAAATTTTACTATTTGAGTTTATTTGTGTTTTGGCAAACATTCTTGCTGCCTTGGTATTTTAGCATTACACTTTTAAAAACATGTGTTCATGTGGGAAATTTGGGAGACAAAAAGCGTAAGAAATTATTATTACACTTATCCCTTCCTCATTGTGACCTTCCCCATCACAGTTTCAAAATATCATGGGTTGGCATAAGGAATTAAATGGAAATCTTTGGTAAGTTTTGCAGAAGAGCAGACGACACACAAAGGCTGCAGCTACACCAACTGCAAAGCATTTACATAAACCATAAGATCGGTATCTCTCTCATGTAGAAAGTGCAACATTCTTTTGGGTGCAGGATTGTTATTTGAAAAGGCATCTGGTAGATTTTGGCATAATACAAGAAAAGGCAAAGTCCTTATATGATTCCCTAAAGGAAAATGAGGGTGAAGGGTCTACCCCTATGGCTTTTCAGGTCAGCAAAGTCTGGTTTGAAAATTAAAAAAAAAAAAAGATTTAGCCTATGCAATTTAAAAGCAATGGGAGATAAAAAACAAACAAACAAACAAAATAGTAATGGGAGGTCTGCTGGTCAAGAGGCAGCTAGGGAGTTTCCTGAAACTCTGAAGAAACTAATTGAAGAGAAAGTCTACAAACCGGAACATACCCAATGCTGACGAAACTGCCCTATATTGGAAAAAAATGCCTCAGAGGACAGACATCAGCCAAGAAGAGAAGCAAGCCCCAGGTTTTAAAGCACAAGGGATAGGGTAAACCTGTCCTTTTGTGCTAATGTCATAGGGCTCCTAATAAAGACAATCTTGATACATATAAAACTGCTAACACTCAAGCTTTGGAAGGAAAGGATGAGTAATAGCTACCTATATCCTGAATGTTCAATAAGAAAGCATGAACAACCAAAGCACTTTTCCTTGGAATTATCAGATAGAGAGCATAAGATAAATATGTATAAAATGTTAAAGATATAAAATATGAAATTTCAAAAATGAAAAAGTAACTAGACATTTTTTTTGGGGGGGGGGAGTGATGCATGGTCCAGCAATCGAACCCAGGTCTCCTGCATGAAATGAGAGCATTCTACCACTGAACCACCTGTGCACCCAAAAATGAACAAGTGACTAGAGACTAACAAAATGAGCAAGGCCAATTTGAAAAAGGATCCAAAGAGATATTTTAGAAATTCAAAATAGAATGTTGAATTAAAACTGCGAGGGGGAGTGTAAATTGGTACAACTCCTTTGAATAACATTTTGGCATTATCCTTTAAAGATGAAGGTAGGCATAATCTATGACCCAAAAATTTCACTTCAAGATTTATACTACATACCTGCACTTGCCAATATGTGTGACTGCAAAGTACTTGAAATATGACTCCAAGAATGAAATTTGTGGGAGAGGACAGACCTAGTGCAGCCTGCTGCCTTTCCCTGGGACCCACAAATGCATCCTATGCTCAGGGCCAAGGGTGCAGGCCCGGCAGAAAAAAACATACTCCCCTAGTAGTTAAGGGGACTGCCAGTACATTGTGTCTAAGTATAATATTCACTGGAGACAGTGTGATTCTGATGAGCATGTCAGTAAGATCAATACAAAATAGCACTCCATTGCATGGTGGAGGCCTAAGGGATTGTCAGTTGAGTCATCACAGGGTGGTGATGGGAAGTTTCCCAGTTAATAGGGATGAACTGGTGCAGTGGATAAAGGTAAAGATAAGGTAGGTGGGTTTCAGAAAGAGTAGGGAAACTATATCCTGGCTTCTGCTCTCTGTGGGCTCTCTGGCTATTCCCCAACCCCCAAGGAGAGTCTGGGATCCCAATGCAGGGTGCTCTGCCTGTTCCACGCTGTCTATGGGCCCCAGGTTAGACTCAATGCAGATTGTTTTCATTCAGTGCAAAACGACTGATGGCATTTCAGTTTGCTGAAAACCAAACTGTTGAAATGAGGTCTTCCTCCCAGAGTGAAATATGGAAGTTAAAAGATGGTTTTTTGCATAAGCCAGGAGAAGGTCATGTGGCTTGGTTGGTGGATTTGTTTGTTGAGAGGCATTGCAGTCTCAGATGCCTCACTCTGACCGGAGCAGTCTGGGAAAAGTAAGCGATAATTGTTGGGATTCCTATGGAAAAACTCTGACAACTCTAGGATGGAAGAACATTCTTCTCAGTTAGAGTTTAAGGCCCTGTATAACCAGTCATAAAGGGACGAGAGGAAGAGGTTCTCACAGGTCTGGAAAGATTTAGAATCTCTTCACAGCCCTTGAGGTCCTTCCACAGTTGGGGGAGGAGGGAAACAACAGCTGATAAGGCCTCCCTGCCCCCTGACCAGGAAGTGAGGAAGACAATTCTTACTATAAATGAGATGTGCTGGATAGGGAAGGTGATTTCACCTGTACCCCAATCTTACTCCCTTCATCAAGAATGCCTAGGGATGGGGCCAAAGTCTCCCCTCAGGTGGGAGGGGAAAAGGAAGGGATCCAGACCTTCATGGGACTCTTAGATACAGGTGCTCAAGTAATAGTAACCCTGAGTTACACTGGGCCAATGGCAAACTGGTGGCTTTAGGGAACTTTGGGATGGATGGCAGGTAAGAGCACATGCGCTTGCAGGTGGGACACTTTGAACCATTTTGGGCACCAGTGATTATGGTTCCTACCAAATGCATTATAGTATATGAGTATATAGGTATTGACAGTTTGACTGACTGCGGCATAGAACACCACAGTTGCCAGAGGGAGTATGCCCCCGCTTTAGGAGAAATTTGAGTTAAAACTGCGGGTCGTGTCCACTCCCACCAGCCACTGGAGCCATATGGAATTGTTCAACAAAAGCAGTACTGCCTCCCACTTCCTTGGCAGGGAGAATGACTTTACTTTGTTGGTTCAGGACCTGCTACAGATAGGAATGTTGAGAACCACCCTGTTGCAATTCAACAGCCCAGTCTAACTGGTAAAAAAGGCCTCAGGAGCCAGAGGGCTGACAATAGATTACCACAGATTAAATGCTGGGGTGCTGCCCTTGGCCCCTACAGTACTTAATATCATTGTTGTCACCGAGGCAGTGTCAGCCCATACAGGGGACTGGCATGCTGTTCTACTGATATGCCATATGTGACTTTAAGACCACAACTGCCATCTCATGTGGGTATTCACTAATCCTACTAATAATGTAGGACAGGCCCAGCAAATCTCCGTCATTAAATGGAAATGGTATATACAAGACAGAGCCCAGAGTCAAATGACTACATGAACAAATAGTCACTTTGTCAGAGGAAGTTGAACAGCCTATGGTGGCTACTTTTGCTCCTCACTTGGCTAATTGGGGCCTCTGGTTCAAAGATGTTACAGGTTTGTTCACAGATTAATCTACAAATCTCAAGTCTGATGGAGTGCATTGGGCTGCTGCAGTTACCCATCCCAAGGATAGCTACCTGCTGACTGAGTCTGACTGAGGGTGTTCTGCTCAATGGGCTGAACTCTGCGCAGTGGTAATGGCAGTGCCAACCACTTCACCCACAACTCCCTGCTACATATTTACAAACTCATGGGCCATTACAAACAGGCTAGCCATTTGGGCTGTGTCTGACAAATAAAGGAATGGACTATGCATGGGGCAGGGCTGTGGCAATACCTTGTAAGCTCAGAAGGAAATCTATTCATCACTCACATTGATGCCCATGGCAAAGGACCATTTGAAGCAGAACCTGAATGCAATTCCCACGTTGACTAAACATGTGCCCAACAGTTGCCACAATTGTCTACTGGATCCACCACCAAATGGGACATGAAGTCCACCTCAGATGCAAAAGTAGCCCAAATCATAAGAACTCACCCTGCAGGAAGCAGAAGCCAAAGACACAGCACAGTTGTATGATTTCTGCCAGTGAGTTTGGGTCCTGTAACATGGAATGGCAGACCACACCAGCTGCAGCTTAGGCCCCACAGAAGTGTGGAATCTCAACCATAAAGTACCACAGACCTATACTCATGGATTCTCACTGTCATAGACACATGCTCCAGATTTAGGTCAGCAATTTCTGTGTGTTATGTGGTAGCTGGGACTACCTTTGCAGCCTTGGAGAAATACCTGTGTCATGAGTTTGGATACCCAGCCAGACTCTAATCAGATCATTTACAGTGCAGTGACCCAGCAATGGGCACTTTACCATGGTATAATTTGAATCTTTCATGTTTCCTATCACCCTCAAGCAAATTAGGCAATAGAATATTGGAACAGAAGACTCAAACAACAACTAGGCAAAGGCTATAAGAAAGGACAACTTACTAGAGGGTACCCCTATCTAACTAAAGCCATTTGGACATTAACTGAATGCAAGTGGGAGAGAAACACAGCACTGCAACATAGTTGGGAAATACTGAGCTTGGTGGGGATGGAGGACGTGGCAGTCACCTGATTAGGCTATGCCTGAGGAATCCTAACCTCAGTATACCAACTGCTCTTTCTCTCTCCCTCTCTCTCTCTCTCTCTCTTTCTTTTCACTAATGCACAGCACCCTCTCTCTGAGTGGTTTGTGGTCCAGGCTACAGTAGTATTACTCAAGGGTCTCCCAATCCCAACCTGGAGGTAATGCACCCTTGGGTGCCTCCTTCAAGAAGAAGAGTAAAATAAAAACATTTATAAACAAACAAAACTGAAAAAAGTTTACACCAACAATGGTTTATCTTAGTATTAAAGATATGACATACAAGAAGCTAGATGATGTTTGTATAAGTTAGGGTTCTCTGGAGAAACAGAATGAACAGGGAACACTCGCAAATATAAAATTTATAAAAGCGTCTCACGTGACTGTGGGAACACGGAGTCCAAAATCTGAAGGGCAGGCTCTGAAGTCGACGATTCCGATGGAGGGTCTGGACGAACTCCACAGGAGAGGCTCACAAGCCAAGACAGGAAGAGCCTGTCTCTTCTGAATCCTCCTTAAAAGTCTTCCAGTGATCAGATTAAGCATTACTCATTGCAGAAGATACTTCCCTTTGGCTGATTACAAATGCAATCAGCTGTGAATGTAGCTGACATGATCATGATTTAATTCTATGAAATGTCCTCATTGCAACAGATAGGCCAGCACTTGCCCAACCAGACAAACAGGTACCACCACTTGGCCAAGTTGACACATGAACCTAACCATGACAATGTTCTAAAAATGTGATTGTACCAGGAACCATTGATTTTTCACTTAGGTTCAATTATATAATATGTGAATAAAGCTGTTTTAAAATGAAAAAATTGATAAGTATTTTGGTAATTTAAATAAAAATTAACAATAAATTAATAATGATGATCTATTTTGTGGTATATATTTTAAAATAAAACACTACACATAGAATGTATAAGTTGGGCTTATGAGAGATAATTAGGAATGAAGTATTCTAAGATTCTGTTATCCCTGAGGAATGTTATGATATGGATTATTTTAGATTTTGTTAAATTAAGTATGCAGAGTAAAATTTCAAGAGGAACAAAAGATAAAAGTAGAATGTTTAACATACCAAATAATTGAGGAATTAAAATGGAATTAAAACAAACATAATTCTGATGGTTTTAGCAATAGTGACCCCGTGACTCCCCTTGTAAAGGCTCCCACGGTGGTATGGCCCACAGGCACCCAGACACCTTCTTTTACCCCCACAAATCACTGCAAAGATGCCCAACGCCAGTTTAGCTGAAAGAGTAGTAAAGGAAAAATTCAAGAGGTGACCGGCAAATTTGTCAATTAAACCAGTTCCTGTAAAAGTTGAAACTAAGCCAAAAAGGGCAGCAGAAAAGGATAAATCTTGCATCAAAAAAAAGTGCAAAAAGCAAAGGGGAATGTAAACTTATAAAAACTACTACACTACTTCCAACAGCTTCTGACACCAATTGCAAGAAACTCAATTCTATTCTATTCTGACTCTAATTACTTGCAGTTTGGGTGGGCTCCACAGGTTAAAGGCAATCCTTTACAAGATTCCCCTTCTGGCACTAGTCACGAGTTTGGGGGTTCCCAGGGTTACCTGCATTCTACTAACTGGCTATAAATTCAGAGATTCCCATCACCCCCTTGTTTGGGTAATTTACTAGAAAAACTAATAGGATCACTGAAAGTGCTATATTTACAATTAGAGTTTTATTATAGTAAAAGGATACAAGCAACCCAAAAGAAGAGACACATAGGGTGAGGTTTCGGATTAAACACAAGTTTCCAATTCTCTCTTCATGAATCAGGGCACAACACTCTGCCAGCATAGTGTTGTATCTTCTCAAACATGGTAGATTCCTGGAATTTCAAGTGCCCTTAGTTTATATGGGGTCTCATTAGGTAGGAATCATGGTTGGAATCAATGCTTTCAAGATTGACCTCAATCTCCAGACCTCTCCCCACCCAGAGGTAGGGGAGGTGTGCTGATGTGTGGTGACATGGAATATTGTGACATGGCTCAAAGCCTCAATCAACTAATCACATAGTTGGTTCTTCTGGTGTGGCCAGTCCCTCATCCTAAGACTGCAGGTGTGATTAGTCCTATCCTGTAACCATCAGGTGTGGTTCTGGGCCCACCATGAAGAACAAAAGATATTCCTATCACAGAAAATTCCAAAGAGTCAAAGCTTGTTTCCCCAGGAACTAGGGACAAAAACCAGCCATGTTTTTCATTATACCACAGGGAGGAAAAGGCAAATAAGCTGAAATGGCTATCCAGGAAACTAAAGTCAACATACCTGCAGAAAATGGAGTAACTAAAAATGAGGAAAGTTCAATCTCTACTTAAGCAGAAGAGAAAAAGTCAAGTCTGATTAATAACATTTGCAAATATTAGTGGTTCCTGTATTTTCCTTCATATTACAATCCAAAGAAATATTTCTGTCACTACTTTGTAAATGCAAGGTTTTAAAAGTAGCTCTAAAACACATTTTTAGTAAGGCGGGAATACCACTTGACCCCCATAGAAAAACACAAACATTCTTAACATATGAGCATTCCATTCTTGTTATACAATCTTGGTGTATAATCAATGATGCACAATATCATCACATAGTTGTATATTGATCACCATGATCATTTCTTAGAACATCTGCATCACTCCAGAAAAAGAAATAAAAAGAAAAAACTCATACATATCATATCCCTTACCCCTCCCTCTCACTGACCACTAGTATTTCCATCTACCCAATGTATTTTAACCTTAAATAGTTTCCCCTATTTTTTCCTATACCCTTACAACTTCCTTTCATTAATCACTAGTATTTCAATCTACTCAATTTATTTTAACCTTTGTTCCCCATATTATTTATTTTTAATCCATATGTTTTACTCATCTGTCATACCATAGTTAAAAAAAGCATCAGACACAAGTTTTCACAATCACATAGTCACATTGCAAAAGCTATTTCATTATACAATTATCTTCAAGAAACATGGCTACTGGAACACACCTCTACAGTTTCAGGCACTTCCCTCTAGCCTCTTTAATACACCATAAACTAAAAAGAGGATATCTATATAATGTGTAAGAATAACCTCCAGGATAACCTCTCGACTCTGTTTGAAATCTCTCAGCCACTGAATTTCATATTGTCTCACTTCTCTCTTCCCCATTTTGGTCAAGGCGGCTTTCTCAATCTCATGATCCTGGGTCCTGGCTCAATCCAGGAGTCCTCTCTCACATTGCCAGGGAGATTTATACCCTAGGAGTCATGTCCCACATAGGGAGGAGGGTAGTGAGTTCATATGCTGAGGTGGCTTAGAGAGAGAGGCCACATCTAAGCAACAAAAGAGATTCTCTGGGGGTGACTCTTAGTCAAAATTATAAGCAGGCTTAGCTTATCCTTTGCAGGAATAAGTTTCATAGTGGCAAACCCCAAGATCGAGGGCTGACCCTATTGATTTAGTTGTCCCCACTGCTTGTGAGAATAGCAGGTATTCTCCAAATGGGGAAGCTGAATATATCTCCTTTCTCCCCAGTCTCCCAAGGCGTCTTTGCAAATACTTCTTTATTCACTGCCCAAATTACTCTCCACCACAGCTTTTGAATAGTCACTAAAAGGCGTGAGGCATTCACCAGTCATAAGGGAAAATAAAAACGTTTTGTGTTGGAAGCATTTAAAGCCAAGTGTTTAAAGTGCGCAGTTTATTACAGAAGTTATAGGTTTATAGAACAATCATGCATAAAATATAGAGTTCCTATATACCACCCTATTATTAACACCCTGTGTAAAGTATGTGTTTTTCGGGTGTACTTTTAAAAAATGAGTACTCTTGGCGCACGCGCCCCGCAGCAGCCGAGCCGCCCGACCTCCCTACCCCCTCTCTCTCTCCGCCGGACCGCCGCGCGGCGCACGCGCCCCGCAGCAGCCGAGCCGCCCGACCTCCCTACCCCCTCTCTCTCTCCGCCGGACCGCCGCGCGGCGCACACGCCCCGCAGCAGCCGAGCCGCCCGACCTCCCTACCCCCTCTCTCTCTCCGCCGGACCGCCGCGCGGCGCACGCGCCCCGCAGCAGCCGAGCCGCCCGACCTCCCTACCCCCCCTCCTCCCCCTCCTGCTCCGGCTGCTCTCCAACCAACACGGTGCCCTCTTCCCCCGCCTTCACCGTGCTCCTCCGCCACCAGCCTCGACAGCCTTGCCGCCCTCACCTTTCCTCCTCCAGAACAACTACTGGGGGAGTGGAGATAATACAGAGCAGCTCCCGGAGCCATGAGGGAAATCAAAGGGACAGCGTACCCCATCCTGGAACGGCTGACTATCTGGGAGAACCAGCTCCGGTGAGATCACCAAGGGGCACGGGCTTTCCTGGGTGGGACAGCAAGCGACCGGAGTCCCTCCCTTCCACCTTCCCAGGCCAGCTGGTAGAATTGGACAGGCGGTCCCCTTAGGCCGCGGCGGCTGGTGCCCCCACCACACGAGGCCCCCCCGGAACAACTGAGATAGTTGGGTCGGAAATCCCCAGACTGCGGAGAACAGTGACCGGGGGATCCCTTCCAAACACGTGACTCCCCCGTCGGCTGGGAGCAGTGCACTCTCCCGGGCTGCGACAGCTGGCGCCCTCCCGCCACGCTTGGTGCCCCGGGCCGACTAGCTAGTTTGGCCGGACGCTCTCCTGTGCTGCGACAGCCGGCGACCCTCCCCGCGTTTGGAACCCCGGGCCGGCTGGCATTCTTCCGGGACGCTTCGGTTGCCGGGCCCCCCCTACGGCGAGAGTTTTCCAGAGTTGAGGGACCCACAGCAACTTTCGCTGGTGGAACCCACAGACAGGCGTGTGCCACGTGTGCCACCTACTGGGCAGGATAGGAAGAACAGAACCCAGAGACTGCGCAGAAAAATCTTTCAACCTGTGGGATCGAACACCCGGGGAAATCTGACTAAATGCCCAGACGCCAGCAGAAGATAACGGATCACGCTCAGAAAATTGAACATATGGCCCAGTCAAACGAAGAAACCAATAGTTCAAATGAGATACAGGAGCTGAAACAACTAATGCTGAATATACGAACAGAAATGGAAAACCTCTTCAAAAACGAAATCGATAAATTGAGGGAGGACATTAAGAAGACATGGGCTGAACATAAAGAAGAAATAGAAAAACTGAAAAAACAAATCACAGAACTTATGGAAGTGAAAGATAAAGTAGAAAAGATGGAAAAAACAATGGATACCTACAATGACAGATTTAAAGAAACAGAAGATAGAATTAGTGATTTGGAGGATGAAACATCTGAACTCCAAAAAGAAACAGAAACTATCCGGAAAAGAATGGAAAAATTTGAACAAGGTATCAGGGAACTCAAGGACAATGTGAACCGTACAAATATACGTGTAGTGGGTATCCCAGAAGGAGAAGAGAAGGGAAAAGGAGGAGAAAAACTAATGGAAGAAATTATCACTGAAAATTTCCCAACTCTTATGAAAGACCTAAAATTACAGATCCAAGAAGTGCAGCGCACCCCAAAGAGATTAGACACAAATAGGCGTTCCCCAAGACACTTACTAGTTAGAATGTCAGAGGTCAAAGAGAAAGAGAGGATCTTGAAGGCAGCGAGAGAAAAACAATCCATCACATACAAGGGAAACCCAATAAGACTATGTGTAGATTTCTCAGCAGAAACCATGGAAGCTAGAAGACAGTGGGATGATATATTTAAGTTACTAAAAGAGAAAAACTGCCAGCCAAGACTCCTATATCCAGCAAAATTGTCCTTCAAAAATGAGGGAGAATTTAAAACATTCTCAGACAAAAAGTCACTAAGAGAATTTGTGACCAAGAGACCAGCTTTGCAAGAAATACTAAAGGAAGCACTAGAGTCAGATACAAAAAGACAGAAGAGAGAGACATGGAGAAAAGTGTAGAAAGAAGGAAAGACAGATATGATATATATAATACAAAAGGCAAAATGGTAGAGGAAAATATTATCCAAACAGTAATAACTCTAAATGTCAATGGACTGAATTCCCCAATTAAAAGACATAGACTGGCAGAATGGATTAAAAAACAGGATCCTTCTATATGCTGTCTACAGGAAACACATCTTAGACCCAAAGATAAATATAGGTTGAAAGTGAAAGGTTGGGAAAAGATATTTCATGCAAACAAAAACCAGAAAAGAGCAGGAGTGGCTATACTAATATCCAACAAATTAGACTTCAAATGTAAAACAGTTAAAAGAGACAAAGAAGGACACTATATACTAATAAAAGGAACAATTAAACAAGAAGACATAACAATCATAAATATTTACGCACCGAACCAGAATGCCCCAAAATACGTGAGGAATACACTACAAACACTGAAAAGGGAAATAGACACATATACCATAATAGTTGGAGACTTCAATTCACCACTCTCATCAATGGACAGAACATCTACACAGAGGATCAATAAAGAAATAGAGAACCTGAATATTACTATAAATGAACTTGACTTAACAGACATTTATAGGACATTACATCCCACAACAGCAGGATACACCTTTTTTTCAAGTGCTCATGGATCATTCTCAAAGATAGACCATATGCTGGGTCACAAAGCAAGTCTTAACAAATTTAAAAAGATTGAAATCATACACAACACTTTCTCGGATCATAAAGGAATGAAGTTGGAAATCAATAATAGGCGGAGTGCCAGAAAATTCATAAATACATGGAGGCTCAACAACACACTCTTAAACAACAAGTGGGTCAAAGAAGAAATTGCAAGAGAAATTAGTAAATACCTAGAGGCAAATGAAAATGAAGACACAACATATCAAAACTTATGGGATGCAGCAAAGGCAGTGCTAAGAGGGAAATTTATTGCCCTAAATGCCTTTATCAGAAAAGAAGAAAAGGCAAAAATGCAGGAATTAACTGTCCACTTGGAAGAACTGGAGAAAGATCAGCAAACTAATCCCAAAGCAAGCAAAAGGAAAGAAATAACAAAGATTAGAGCAGAAATAAATGAAATTGAAAACATGAAAACAATAGAGAAAATCAATAAGACCAGAAGTTGGTTCTATGAGAAAATCAACAAGATTGATGGGCCCTTAGCAAGATTGACAAAAAGAAGAAGAGAGAGGATGCAAATAAATAAGATTAGAAATGAAAGAGGAGACATAACTACTGACCTCACAGAAATAAAGGAGGTAATAACAGGATACTATGAACAACTTTACGCTAATAAATACAACAATTTAGAAGAAATGGACAGGTTCCTGGAAAGACATGAACAACCAACTTTGACTCAAGAAGAAATAGACGACCTCAACAAACCAATCACAAGTAAAGAGATTGAATTAGTTATTCAAAACCTCCCTAAAAAGAAAAGTCCAGGACCAGACGGCTTCACATGTGAATTCTATCAAACATTCCAGAAAGAATTAGTACCTACTCTCCTCAAACTCTTCAACATAATCGAAGTGGAGGGAAAACTACCTAATTCATTCTATGAAGCCAACATCACCCTCATACCAAAACCAGGCAAAGATATTACAAAAAAAGAAAACTACAGACCAATCTCTCTAATGAATACAGATGCAAAAATCCTCAATAAAATTCTAGCAAATCGTATCCAGCAACACATTAAAAGAATTATACATCATGACCAAGTAGGATTCATCCCAGGTATGCAAGGATGGTTCAACATAAGAAAATCAATTAATGTAATACACCATATCAACAAATCAAAGCAGAAAAATCACATGATCATCTCAATTGATGCAGAGAAGGCATTTGACAAGATTCAACATCCTTTCCTGCTGAAAACACTTCAAAAGATAGGAATACAAGGGAACTTCCTTAAAATGATAGAGGGAATATATGAAAAACCCACAGCTAATATCATCCTCAATGGGGAAAAATTGAAAACTTTCCCCCTAAGATCAGGAACAAGACAAGGATGTCCACTATCACCACTATTATTCAACATTGTGTTGGAAGTTCTAGCCAGAGCAATTAGGCAAGAAAAAGAAATACAAGGCATCAAAATTGGAAAGGAAGAAGTAAAACTATCACTGTTTGCAGACGATATGATACTATATGTAGAAAACCCAGAAAAATCCACAACAAAATTACTAGAGCTAATAAATGAGTACAGCAAAGTAGCAGGCTACAAGATCAACATTCAAAAATCTGTAGCTTTTCTATACACTAGTAATGAACAAGCTGAGGTAGAAATCAAGAAACGAATCCCATTTACAATCGCAACTAAAAGAATAAAATACCTAGGAATAAATTTAACCAAAGAGACAAAAAACCTATATAAAGAAAACTACAAAAAACTGTTAAAAGAAATCACAGAAGACCTAAATAGATGGAAGGGCGTACCGTGTTCATGGATTGGAAGACTAAATATAGTTAAGATGTCAATCCTACCTAAATTGATTTACAGATTCAATGCAATACCAATCAAAATCCCAACAACATATTTTTCAGAAATAGAAAAACCAATAAGCAAATTTATCTGGAAGGGCAGGGTACCCCGAATTGCTAAAAACATCTTGAGGAAAAAAAACGAAGCTGGAGGTCTCGCGATGCCTGACTTTAAGGCATATTATGAAGCCACAGTGGTCAAAACAGCATGGTATTGGCATAAAGATAGATATATCGACCAATGGAATCGAATAGAGTGCTCAGATATAGACCCTCTCATCTATGGACATTTGATCTTTGATAAGGCAGTCAAGCCAACTCACCTGGGACAGAACAGTCTCTTCAATAAATGGTGCCTAGAGAACTGGATATCCATATGCAAAAGAATGAAAGAAGACCCATCTCTCACACCCTATACAAAAGTTAACTCAAAATGGATCAAAGATCTAAACATTAGGTCTAAGACCATAAAACAGTTAGAGGAAAATGTTGGGAGATATCTTATGGATCTTACAACTGGAGGTGGTTTTATGGACCTTAAACCTAAAGCAAGAACACTGAAGAAGGAAATAAATAAATGGGAGCTTCTCAAAATTAAACACTTTTGTGCATCAGAGAACTTCATCAAGAAAGTAGAAAGACAGCCTACACAATGGGAGACAATATTTGGAAATGACATATCAGATAAGGGTCTAGTATCCAGAATTTATAAAGAGATTATTCAACTCAACAACAAAAAGACAGCCAACCCAATTACAAAATGGGAAAAAGACTTAAACAGACACCTACCAGAAGAAGAAATACGGATGGCCAAGAGGCACATGAAGAGATGCTCAATGTCCCTGGCCATTAGAGAAATGCAAATCAAAACCACAATGAGATATCATCTCACACCCACCAGAATGGCCATTATCAACAAAACAGAAAATGACAAGTGCTGGAGAGGATGCGGAGAAAGAGGCACACTTATTCACTGTTGGTGGGAATGTCAAAGGGTGCAACCACTGTGGAAGGCAGTTTGGCGGTTCCTCAAAAAGCTGAATATAGAATTGCCATACGACCCAGCAATACCATTGCTAGGTATCTACTCAAAGGACTTAAGGGCAAAGACACAAACGGACATTTGCACACCAATGTTTATAGCAGCGTTATTTACAATTGCAAAGAGATGGAAACAGCCAAAATCTCCATCAACAGAAGAGTGGCTAAACAAACTGTGGTATATACATACGATGGAATATTATGCAGCTTTAAGACAAGATAAACTTGTGAACCATGTAATAACATGGATGGACCTAGAGAATATTATGCTGAGTGAATCCAGCCAAAAACTAAAGGACAAATACTGTATGGTCCCACTGTTGTGAACGGACATTCGAGAATAAACTTGAAATGTGTCATTGGTAACAGAGTTCAGCAGGAGTTAGAAACAGGGTAAGACAATGGGTAATTGAAGCTGAAGGGATACAGATTGTGCAACAGGACTAGATATAAAAACTCAAAAATGGACAGCACAATAATACCTAATTGTAAAGTAATCATGTTAAAATACTGAATGAAGCTGCATCTGAGCTATAGGGTTTTTTTTTGTTTTTGTTTGCTTGTTGGTTTGTTTGTTGTTGTTGTTTTTTACTATTACTACTACTATTATTTCTTTTCTTTATATTGACATTTTATATCTTTTTCTGTTGTGTTGCTAGTTCCTCTAAACTGATGCAAATGTACTAAGAAACAATGATCATGCATCTATGTGATGATGTTAAGAATTACTGAGTGCATATGTAGAATGGTATGATTTCTAAATGTTGTGTTAATTTCTTTTTTTTCTTTCCGTTAATAAAAAAAAAAAAAAAATGAGTACTCTTAAGATATTCTGATAATTCAGAATCATCCTTATTGAGTTTTACAGCTATACTTTATATACATAAAGTCATTGTAGGAAGTAGGCATCAGGAACCTGTCTTTGCCTTTGCCGTAAGTAATGCTATTGAAAACCCTGCCCATTGTATCATCTACTACCCCTAGTAAAAACTTCACCTGAGAAACTAAAAATTAATGCCAGTACAACTTTTTTTCCTGAGTAACTTGACGGGTTTCTTTTTCCTGATAAGAGCTAGATACTTTTTCCTTGTTTTGCACTACTTAAAATTTAAAACTCAGTCACAGAAACTGAACAGATACTTTAAGTTCACATATTGGCCTTCTTCTTACCTATATTTACCACTCATTGTATCTAAGATTTCATTGTAAGAAATTCATGAATTTCCTCAAATTCATTTGGGAATAGGTTGATTATAAATTTAACCACAGGCAAGTATTATAACTGTCTATTACCTTTGATAAACCAAAATCTACTTTAAGTGTTTCTATGAGATGTTAAAAGTAAAGATTATAAGTGAATATGAATTCCAAGGACTACAGAAATTAATTTAAAAGCATTTTTATAACAACAGAGTGAACTGCAGAGCAGTTTTCTCATGTCTATGAGGCAGTTACTCTTTGCTCTAGCACTGCCTGTAAACAGAAGACAAGGTCATTCTTATTGCTAATCAACAACACTGTTGTATACCTCATGCAGCGTCTTTGTTGTTAGCTTCCTTATTATATTATTTTTTAGCTTTTCATATTAAATATGCATATCTGGATGTCAAGAAAGTGCAACTTCTGCTATAAAACTGCACTGAGAAAAGCTAGACCCACAGCATATAAATAGCACTTATGATCAGCCATACCCATAGAGAGCTTCAAAGAGTAATTATTTTAGTAGGCTAAACAGGGTTTTCCTGTCAATAATAAAAAAGATAAATGATGTATGTTGCTTCTCTCAAAGTCTGAACTCTGATTCATTATTTATTGTATTTTTTCCCTACTAAAAGGTAAGCTCTGTGAAGGCAGAGGATTTTGAAAATATTCCTTATATTATCAAACAGTCTTTTAATTTATGAAAAATCTAGATGTCGATGTATCAGTTTTAGTAATGTATGTTAAACATTACAATTATAGAGCCCCTGTGTCAACTGAAAGACCAATAAAGGTGGAATGGCTAGGTGGAAAATTCAGAAAAACACCGCACTTAAGTAACCCATCTCTTCTCTGTCCTTTCTAATTTCTGGACTGGAAACACAGAGATCTAAGTTTATCAGAATAAAGTAAGCCAAAGGACTATGAGAAACTCTCCTACAAAGTGCTCAAGACTTAGCACATAAAATTTCTTAATAGCTTTTTATTATTGTTTTAGAGGCTTTTATGCTTGTTTTTGTCTGCAGCTGGGTTTTAGGTAATTGAGGTAACTGAACACTGACTTCCGGAGAACATATTAAGTTCAGTGATATAATCCAAGTATCTAGAACAGTGTCTGGCACATATGTGCTCAACAACTTGTTGAATGAATTAAAATATATAAATATATACAGAATCTGAATATTGCCTGTAAAGTAGATTACTTTGAACAGTTTTTTCACAGAAGACATGTACGGTCATGTCTTAGTTCTTGGCTGTTAACGTGTTTAATCTCTTCTTGGTTACTTGAGTTAAATAAATATTGGCATTTCCAAGCCAAAGCATTCCTTCAAGTTGTTCATTTATAGAAAGAGCATTACTTAACTTTATGCAGCTCCCTTCCTTATTGTGGACTTACTCTTTTCTATGCATTGTATAATGAACAATGTCAGAAAATGGGGTGTTTATTGTTCATTTCTGGGATCTTATTTCAGAATACGGATGCAAAATATATCCTTATGACTAGTATTAAATCAAATAGTGAAACGGGAAGATACATGGTGCTATTTACATAAAGACTGATCTCACATTTCTAAAATCCCATCGTCTTTGATGAGTCAGAAATTTCGAACACATTTCCACTGCCGATAGCTGAAATAGAGTCATTTATTGATATTTGGTATTTTCAGACTTTAAAAAAGCACAAACTCATCTAAGTTAAAGATTCTGGATAGCAGGCAACTTCCTTTTCTTCACGCACCTGGTTCTAGCTAAATCATTCAGTTCTTCTATTTTTTAATTCTCTTCCCTTGAGCAGTCATTAACAGCCCAAGCTGGCCGAGAGAGTTAAGAGGATTTAAATGACATGTGCATTGGAAGGGAGAGATAATACAGCAACCTCTGGACTCTACAAAATTACAAATTAGGTCATTTGGCATCCTTCATTATCCCTCCTCACCTATCTTCTAGCTCTGTGCTTTCTTGGTAACCTCTGATTATCCAAAATTACTAGAGTTCTGCACTTTCCAAAATGCCCCATTTTAGAAAGTTATTCCCTTCTTCTTCCTTATCATCAAATACTAATTCCTTCAGTAACCTCTGACGTCCAGATAAAATATTAGGAGGAAATTATGAAATTAATTATATCAGTTATTTTCTCACAAATAGGCATATTGCTGCCTTGGGCAGTGATGGATAGATTCCATCATATGCCACTCCCCACCTTGCCTGTTTTAAGGCAGTAATTTTAAATCACTTAAAGATCCATGTGTAAACTAACTGATGCCTTCATGACTTTGCAAATGCTTTCAGCTCTATGTACAATGCCCTACCCTTCTTTACGGTTTTTTTCATTCTTCAAAAGTCATCTCTGATGTCACCACTTCAGGGAAGCCTTTTTAAAAAATTTTTTAAAATATTTTTATTGACAAAACATAACAACATACAAGCACAAACATTCTTAACATATGAACATTCCATTCTTGGCATATAATCAGTGACTCACAATATCATCACTAGTAGTATATTCATCACCATGATCATTTCTTAGAACATTTGCATCACTCCAGAAAAATAAACAAAAAGAAAAAACAAAAAACTCATATATACCATAATCCTTACTGGTATTTCCTCTCACTGATCTCTAGTATTTCCATCTATCCAACATACTTTATTATTTTTTTAATTTTTAAATTTAAAATTTTTTTTAAAACATAACATATAAACACAAACATTCTTACTATATGATCATTCCATTCTTGGTATGTAAGTGACAACTCACATTATCTTCACATAGTTGTATATTCATCACCACGATCACCTCTCAGAACACTTGCATCAATCCAGAAAAAGAAAAAAGAAAAAATTTCGTACATTGGAATCTCAGTTAGGACATGAGATTTTGTTGGTTTGTACAGAGTGATGCCCCGATGAATCCCAGAGTGACTCAATCAGTGAGTGGAAAAGTATTTGCAAGCCTCCTTCCGGGAATGGTGAGAGCGGGGAGGAATTCAACCTCCCCAAGTCGAATTCTTGATATTCTCACAAGCAGTGTGGACAATCAAAGCTGCAGGCTGAGCCCCCAGTCTGGGGTTTGTTCATGAAACTTAACCCCACAAAGGATAGGTCAAGTCTACTTAAAATTTAGGCCTAAGAGTCACCCCCAAGAGAGTCTCTTTTGTTGCTAAGATGTGGTCTCTCCCTCCAGCCAACACAACGAGCAGTCTCACCACCCTCCCCCTCTCTGCGTGGGACATGACTCCCAGGGGTGTGGACCTTCCTGGCAACGTGGGACAGAGATCCTGGAATGAGCTGAGACTTAGTATCAAGGGATTGAGAAAAACCCTAGAATGAGCTGAGAATTAACATCAAGGGATTGAGAGAACCTTCTCGACCAAAAGGGGGAAGAGTGACATGAGACTAAGAGTCAATGGCTGAGAGATTCCAAACAGAGTTGAGAGGTTATCCTGGAGGTTATTCTTATGCATTAAGTAGATATCACCTTGTTCAAGATGTAGTGGAGAGGCTGGAGGGAACTGCCTGAAAATGTAGAACTGTGTTCCAGTAGCCATGTTTCTTGATGATGACTGAACAATGATAGAGCTTTCACAATGAGACTCTGTGAATGTGAAAACCATGTGTCTGATGCTCCTTTTATCTACCATATCAACAAAAGAGTAGAACATATGGAATAAAAATAAATAATAGGGGGAACAAACGTTAAAATAAATTTAGTTTGAAATGTTAGTGGTAAATGAAAGCGAGGGGTAAGGGGTATGGTATGTATAACTTTTTTTTCTCTATTATCGTTTTATTTCTTTTTCTGTTGTCTTTTTATTTCTTTTTCTAAATCGATGCAAATGTTCTAAGAAATGATGAATATGCAACTATGTGATGATATAAAGAATTACTGATTATATATGTAGAATGGAATGGTATCTTATTGTTTGTTTGTTGTTAATTTTTTTAATTAAAAAAAAAATTTTCGTACATACTATACCCGCTCCCCCTTATCCTCACCGATCACCAGCATTTCAATCTACTAAATTTATTTTCACATTTGTTCCCCCTATTATTTATTTATTTTTAATCCATATGCTTTACTCATCTGTTGATAAGGTAGATAAAAGAAGCATGAGACACAAGGTTTTCACAATCACACAGTCACACTGTGAGAGCTATATCATTATACAATCATACAACATGGGAAGTTTTTTTTTATTGTCACTCTCCTCGAGTTAATTTCTCCATTTTTTTTTTAGCTAGATCTGTGCCTTGTGATTCATACTGTGCTTCCTTTGCTTCATCCTAACTCCTTTTTTTTCTTTCAGTTTGTGAGCTCCTGTATTAGCTAGGGTTCTCTACAGAAACAGAATCAGCAGGAGATATCTGTAAATATAAAAATTATAAAAGTGTCTCACACAACCATGGGGATGTAAGAGTCCATGATCTGTAGAGCAGGCTGCAAGCTGGTAGCTCCAATAAAGGTCCTCAAAGATCTGTCAGGAGAGGCTGGCTGACTGAAGCAGGGAGAGCAATTCTCTTGTTTAAATCCTCTTTAAAAGCCTTCCAGTAATTAGATTAAGCGTCACTCATTGCAGAAGACACCCACCCTTAGCTGACTGCAAATGCAATCAGTTGTGGATGCAGCCAGTGTGGTTATGATTTAAGTCCATGAAATGTCCTCATAGCAACAGACAGACCAGCATTTGTCTGACCAGACAGCTGGGCACCACTACCTGGCCAAGTTGACACATGAATCTGACCATGAAATCTCCTTCATGCAGAGGTTATGAGTTATTGATCTCTATGATGCCAGCCACTCTCACCTAAGGAACTCAACAAGCAAAATCCAATGAAATTACTGAAAACCTAATATGTCTCTGCCTTCATAAACAGATTAAAATGAAATCAACCTTTTCTTAGTAGTCCAGGTTTATCATTATAGATTATGAATTATTGTACAATGCTGCAATTCAATGTTTGTCTCTGCTTGCCCTTAGAAGAAATGATCAAAGATTTCAATTTTGTTTTACATCGATTCTGTTTTTATGCCCCCCCTGCATGTGTCAGCCTTTCAGCTTTCCACTTTTTTTGTGGTATCAGCATACCTGCTTTTCTCAACTCACAACCCACTTGTTTTTGTTCTGTTCCTTTCAAAGTACTACATTTGAGAATTCAGAGATCTGAACTTCTTAGGATAATAAATCAAAAGACTGTGAGAGACTCTCTACAAACTGCTAAAGCTTAGTTCACAAACTTTGTATTTTTATCACTGCTTTTAAGCCCTTTACACTTCTTTTTTTTTTTTTCACAACTAGGTTCTAGGTGGTTAAATTAACTAGAACTCCAACTTCCAGTTAAGTGGGATATTTTTCTGAATTTTCCACCTATCCATCCCCCCTTTAAACTCATTCAGTTATATAATATAAAGGCTCTATAATTGTAATGTTTAACATGAGTTTTTTTTAATTGATCTATTAACATCAAGATCTTTTGTAGATCAAAAAACTGTTTGGTAATGTAGGGACTATTTTCTTATAGAATTCCACATATAATTTAAATTTTTTCTTATTTTCATTTTTGGACATTTGAAAGTATTTTAGCACCACTTTCCTCCTTTTGGAAAACTCTGTAGTGATAATAATTGCTATTTACTGAGTGCTTTGTATGCAGCAGGCACTGTATAAGCACACAGCTTACATCACTTACTGCTCACAACCCTAAAGGCAAATATTATCTCTGTTTTATAGATGGGGAAATTAGACTGCAAAGTTAAAATCTACTTCAAGTTAGCTAAGTCTAGGAGACAGGATCCACATAATAAGGGATTCCTTTAGAAAGCAGTCTCTGAAAACCTGTTTTTTTAAAAACTCTGCAGACATGCTGCTTCTTTGCTCACTATTCCATTAATAATTTTAATAAGTGTATTGAGAAATAGTTCAGATACCATACAATTTACCTGTATAAAATGTACACTTTAGAGGTTTTTTTGTATATTCATAGAATTGTGCTGCCATCACTATGTTTAATTTTAGAACACTTTCATCACTCCCAAAAGAAATACTCTATCCTTCATCAGTCATCCACCTATTGCCCCGAACATCTTCCAAAGCCCTAGGAAACCAGTAATCTACTTTCTGTCTCTATAATTTACCTGGACGTTTCATATAAGTGGAATCACACAATATGTGACATTTGTGTCTGAACTTTTAACTTAGACTAGTGTTTTCAAGGTTCACTCATGTTGCAATATGCAGCAGTACTTCGTTCCTTCTTATATCTATTACATTTTAATTATCCACTCCTAATATGATGGACATTTGGGTTGTTTACACCTTTTGGCTATCATGAATAATGCTGCTATATCGCATTATTATTTTCAAAAATATTTACAAATATTTGGGGTGGATGAGTAAAATAATAAGCTAGGAGTCCTGAAATAAAGGGTCTACTCTGGCTTTGAAAGTGGCATCAGGTTCATTAAAGAGATGTGACTACAGTTATTTTGAACTTTAACATTCAATAATCATACATTTTGTGTCTGTTCCAAGTGTTTGGGCAAAGACTGAGTCCTGCAGCAGTAGAAACATTAAGTAAATATAGCTCTAAATTCTAAATTGCAGCTAGGAAGTACTCAATACTGTAATTGGCCTTAACCCTATATATATATATAATTTTTTTTTCTTTTTTCTTTTTAAACTTAATCTACAGTTTGGAGAATTCCCAAATTAAATTTAACACTATAGCTCTTTGGAGGAAAGGTGCTCTCCATCATACCAAGTGATAGAAATTCTAATAATAAACGCTTTTTAAAAATGATGAACATATGAATTTTGCCCAGAACTATTTCCGCTCTCCCAGTTATTATTTATTTCGGGAGAGGAATGGATACTACCTAAAGTACCGTCATTCGTCACTTCAACCTAGAATTCATCTTGCTTTTCCTTTTTACATAAAGATGACGTTTAAGGAGATTTGGGAAAATTCTAATTGACCATTTTGACGTGCTTGAAAGCTGAACAAAGATGTAATATCCTTTGAAAACTCTCTTGGGTAAAAAAGATTTTGGTTTTGAGTTGGAGAAAAAAAAGCTTCGGTTCAAAAACTGGTAACTAATAAGCGATCTGATCATCTACTAGCAAAAACTGAAACGACTGATTTAACGTTTATGCAAAGATCATACATTAGAAATATGATTTCTAGGGGTTTTCCTAACAATTTTCAAACCTGGCAAGACACAGCTACACGTGGAAAAATTCTCAGCCAAGAGACCGACCCTTCGCCAGTCTCTCTATGGACAGCGAGATTCGTGGATGACGCGTGGGTTCCCTGGCCATCTCCCTGGAAACCGCATCCTCCAAGACCTTTGCAGATAACCAAGACGAGCCGCCAGTGCGGCGAGTCCGCAGCCTATCATCTGCGCCTGCGCGTGTCCACCCCGATTGATAGTACGAGAGGCCCGGATGAAGGACGCTGAGTCGTACTGTTGCCATGGCAGCCCCGTCTGGGCCGCGGAGGGAGCAGGTACCGGGATCACCTTAGCGTCATCGTCAGAGCTTCGAGAGAGGAGAAGAAAACTCTGCCGGCCGTCTCTGCGACCCCAGCCGCTACATCCTCCACAGGCAGGAGGGGACATAGCGGGAGAGAAGGGAAGGATGATGTGGAGATATTGGTGGGAAAGCCACTAAAGGGATAAATGTCTGGTAGAGCAGGGAGGAGAGAAGGGTAGAGGAGCGAGGGAAGAACCTCCTGTTGGTGTCTTATCTTCCCGGGCCGGGGTTGGGAGCCTGGCAATGCCTTGGCTCACTATGTGTGAGGAACTTACTCTAAATCTTCCTCATATTCTTTCCCCTCTCAGAGTTCTCGAACGTGGAAAGTAATTTTGTCCCTGGGGAAAAAATATTATTCCTGAAATGTTACCTTCCTTGAAGAGGTGATGACATTCATTTAATTGGTGGCATATTGGGACCCTTGATACAAATTAAAATAATCATGTAATATTTGTAAAATATTATTTGTCGTCACACTTTGTGATAGATTATGACTAGCGATTTTACTCCTGGGACAGTTTTGGCAAGATGCAGCAGGAAGAAGGGCTCAGAGGGTCTCACAATTTTATGAATTAGCTTTTGCTTAAGTATTTATTTTATATTAAAAGATTTTATGTTTGACAATCTTACAGTTCTCTTAGATTTCTAAACAAGCGTATGTTTAAAAGACTATGAGATAAGACTGGAACCAATGAATCAGATTAAACTACTTTTTAATTCTGTACCCGAAAGAAACTTACTAAAATTACATAAAAATGTTGATTTAGCTAAGACTTACACAAGATCGCACTCACTTTCCCACTGGGGATTTAGTAGACACACAGGAGGAAGGAATTAATTTGTCTCTCCCTATAGTTCTTTATTAAGAGATTGATTCTCGTCTCAGCCACTTAAGTTGATGTTTATAGATGATAAACTTTCAAGTTTAACGTATGAAACTCCAATAAAATAGGGAAAATGAGATGATTTGGTTCATGTAAGGTGCATTTTTGTGCCAGCATGTTAACTGTATGCTGTCTAACCATATGGACAGACCTCCTGGAGATGAAGATTTTAAAAAAACTGAAGAGGGTTAAATATCCTGTTACTCATTTGAAAAAGGCTTAAGGGATTTGCGGTAACAAGGAATTATATATTTGTTTACTTGAGAACCAGTCTTGAGTTTTTGGAAGTTACAGGAAAATAATTGCCCTTTAGATTTGTTGCGACTTCATTTACTATTTAGAGTCACTTCGACTAAGGCTTTTTATTTTATTTTGTGGCTTTTTTTTTTTTCCTTTTAAATCATGGTATAGTAGTATGCTTTAAAAGCAATGTGTTTAATTTGTAGTAATTTTATTTTTATTATTTGTTTTTAATTGTATTACTTAGATGAATTTTTGAATGGGTGGGATTCTTTGTAAATAATAAAAAAATACCTATCAAAGTCTTCAGACCACCATATATTTACAAGTTCATATCTATGTTTATTATGATATTAACGGAAAACAGTGAAAAGTTCCACAGAAATTTCATTCTAGCATTTAGTTTTGTAGCAGAAATATCTCAAAATAATAGATTTAAAGAGTTGTGGTCTGAAAAGAAAACTGATGATCCCAAGGAATTTGTTACTATGGAAAATATTATTTGTGCATGTATTTTCAGTTTATTCTTAATCATTCACGGTGCCCCTCAATTTTAGTTGGTAGCTGAGTAGCCATTAATAGCTTATGTGATTTAGCCTGTCTCACAGCTATGGCAGTGGTAAATAAAGTCTGAAACACTGATTTGGTTTTTCCAGGTCATCTGAAAATATTATTACCCTCAATCTTCAATTTACAAATGACTGATGCCTTACTTTGAGTCCTTTAAGAAAGTTTATTTTGTATTCTTAGTTTAAAATAAACATCTGAAAGGAATTACAGTTCAACTAATACTTTAGAAATAATAATAAGTTATCTAGTGGATTAATTGTATAATTAACATTTAGTGTTCTAACATTAATTTTGTCTTGAGTAGGAAAGGGAACCAATGATAAGAAGTATCCAGAGGAGAGATGACATTTAAATGAAACCAATTTCAGAACATCTTTTATTTTTTTAAATTTTGAATTTCGTTATTCCGACACTGATCATTTATTTTAGATTAAGCTTTATGATGGTGCTATGCATCTGCTTTTCAACTTTTTTATTCTTCATGACTTGGTAGTTACTTGTTAATTTGCATCTTAAAGAATGAGAGAATCTTAAAATTAAAAGAAACTTTAAGAGTCATCTAGTTCAATTATTTGCCTAAAATCTCAGTCCCCTTTAAAATATTCTGGTCACAGTCATCTTCCAGGCTATGTATAAACATTTTCTTTGACAGGGAACTCAACTTCTGTAGGCAGCACAGTCCACTTCAGTACAAGTTTGAAAATGTGTGGAAATGTTTGGCTTGCTTTGTGCCAAAATTTGTTCCTGAGTTTCCAACTATTGGTACTAGTTTTAATCCCTGAAATTATACAAATCCAATTCTCCTTCATATTGCAGCCATTTAAATATTGGAAATCTGTTGCCTTGTCTCTCATGAATTTTCTCTTCTTTAGGCAAACATTCCTAGTGTTTTCAAGTATTCCTCATAATCTGGTTTTAAAGCATGTTCAGCCCATCTCCTTCCTTTGTCCTTTTCTTTTTTTATTTTTTAAGACTTTTTTTTTTTGCATGAGCAGGCTTCTGGAATTGAGTCTAGGTCTCCAGCATGGCAGGCGAGAATTCTGCTACTGAGGCACTGTTGCGCTGCCCCTTTGTCCTTCTCTTTTATTCTCTTTTTTCCGGGTTTGCTAGGCTCTGAATATTCCAGTTTGCCTTTTGGTGTTTAAAATGTTGTGCAGAAAACTAGACACAATATGTCGTATATATCTCTATCTTGTGTACAATCTCAGCTTTAGAGCTCATTTACATTTTTAATTTTAACTCATTTTGAACCTACTACTCACTGAAACCTCTTAAAATCTTTTTCACATATAGTATTGAAAAGCCCTGTCTCTTCCCTTATCTAGCCTTTGCAGCTAGTGGAAGAATGTTTTCTTGCATACTTTTACTATATGTAAGGGTGAACAGTAGGAGTGAAAACATTTATATTTTACTTTAGTTAAATTTGCACCAGGTTAGGTAGTCTGGCCAAATGCTTGGTGACAATAAAGTGAAGCTAGTGGCTAAAACAAAGCTTGTGGATAATTTATTAATTCAGCCATGATAAATCTAATTTTATATTTTAAAAATGTGCCAAGATGTCATGTGCTCTTGACATCTTGACACTTTCTACTTCCAAAAAGGAGTTCTAGGAGCCTTATTTTTGTTGTATGATACTGATCAAAAGTGGCAGTTCTTTTCCTGGTGTGCTCAAATGAGAGGGCTTTCAAAGAGAGAAAGTTTATTGCTAAGCGTGAAGCAGGAGGTTACATGGCCTATTGACCTAAAAATTTGTCTCTCTGGACTGCCATAACTCTGATAGTTTTATAATATCAAAAGATGGGGGCGGGACAGTAGTTCAGCAGGCAGAGTTCTCGCTTGCCATGCCGGAGACCCGGGTTCAATTCCCAGTGCCTGCCTGTGCAAAAAAAAAAAGGAAGGGGCAAATTTTAGGATAGAGCACAATGGCTCAATATGACAAGGTTAGAGATGATCTAATTGAGCATACACAGATTGATTACATGCTTAGTCACAGAATATATATAAGAAAATGGCAGCCTTAATATGATGATGGGTGTAATTTTTTAGTATTATAATGAGGTAACAGTCACTTATCAGTCAAAGTCCAAACTACTGTGCATGTCAGGCAGGCCAATTTTGGTTTGATCCAGCTCCATCTAGCTAGATGGTTTTGAAATTGGGGTGATTTAGTTCTGGGAAGTCTTTTCATTAATGAACCCTAGGGGCTGTATTTAGTAATCATAAGACTCTAAAGTTGAAAAAAAGAATAAGAGGGTACAGTTGCAAGGTTTTGGTAGTGATAATATAAAGACTACATAGTTATTCAATCATTATCAGAGATCAAGGCAGCTGAATTACTGATCAGAAATTTCGGGTATTTCCCTCTGGCTATTCTAATATACTAGAAAGTAAAAAAATGCTTCTTGGTTACAACTCCTTCCTCTTGTTTGATCATTCTCTTAATCTTGAGAGATCTCTGGGTGACAACCATTCTAGCTTCTTCATGCTGAAAAGGTGCAACAACATTATCGGGGAGAGGAATAAAAGTGGTTGTTCTTGGAGAGACTGGTACCTCTAGCTTTCAGGACTTATGTGGCATGAGAATAATCTGGAGGCTTTAAGTTTCTGAGGAATAAACCTAATAAGTAAAACTTATATAGAATCTTAGATAGAGACTGGGGTATTCTTTAGGGTTTTCAGGAACACTGTTGTTTGGGGCTTGGTATATTATGGCAGTTTGCAATATCTAACAAACTTTCGTAAGAATAACATCTTGAATCTATTTGAAATCTCTTAGCCACTGAAACTTTATTTTGTTTTCTTTTTCCCATTTTTTTTTTATATGCTGTATGGCAGGGTCACATTTCATTCTTTTTCCAAAGTGAGTGTCCCATTGTTGCAGCACCATTTGTTGAATTGTTTGTTTGTTTTTGTTGTTTTTCTTTGTTTGTTGTTTGGGAAGTGCATGGGTTGGAAATTGAACCCAGGTCTCCCTCATGGCAGGTGAGATTTCTACCATTGAACTACCCTTGCACCCCTTCCTTTTCCCGTTTTGGTCAAGAAAGCATCGCCACACCCACAGTGCCAGGGCAAAGCTCATCCCTGAGGCAATGCCCCACATTGCCAGGGAGAATTATAACCCTGGAACTCATGTTCCATGTACTGGGGAAGGTAATGAGTTTTTTTTGGCTTCAAGAGAGAGGCAACATCTGAGCAACAGAAGAGGTTCTCTGGGGGTGACTCTTAGGCATTAATTATAAGTAGGCCTAACTTTGCCATTACAGAAATAAGTTTCATAAGAGTAAGCCTCAATATTGAAGGCTTGGCTTATTAAGTTGGGAGCCCCTATTGTTTAAGAAAATATCAGAAATTCCCTAGGTGGGGAAGTTTAATAATACCATGTTTTTTCTCCAGCCCCTCAATGAACTTTGCAAATACTGTATTTTCTGTGAAAATACTCTGAAACACATCATAACCTGTTCAGAATATCAGAATCTCATTCCCTGTTTTAGGTTCTGTGTCAGATAAAGCTGAACTAGGCTGTTTAAATAAATTGACCAAACAGGTTAAATTAGATGTGTGCTACAGAAAATTTAAACTTTGAACAAAATAAATATCTCTTCCTTTGGTCTCACACAGAATTTAAAGTCTTAAAATGTGAACATTATCATATTTTATCTTGTATTCTGATTTGACTTAGTCCTAGCCAGGTTGGCTTCATTCGCATCTCTAATTGAAGTCTGATTTCTTTTTTTAGCTTCTTTAACAGTTTCTATATAGAGTACTGTTGCTTCTGTAGTACTTTCAGAGTGGAGAACTCTAACTCTGAGTCTCAGGTGTCACACAGATATCCAAAGTTCCAGGGAGCTACCAAGTTATACACAAAGAACAAAAGCTTCTCAGAATTTAGAAATAACAGTTAAAGCTCAGGGATAAATGTGACTTCTATTAAGAGCTGTAATTTTTATAGGCATTTTCTAAATTAAGCTACTTTCAGAAATAAAAACATTTGAAAGTTGGTTTATACTAGGGTCATCAACCATAGACCATAGAAGAAGTTTTGTCCTGTCTCACTTTTCCCACATTTACCAGGGTTATGTTAATTAATAGGTTGAACATAATTTATGTTTGCCTTGCTTCTCTTTTAAAGTTCCTTGTTGTTGAAGATGAAATTCTGACTTATAGGTGACCACATACACTTTTAGAGAAGTATTAGAACAATGCAGTGCAACTCACAAGTAAATTTTGTTGTTTCCATGATCTGTAGCATTCTTCTAAGAATAAATAAAACCATGACTAACAACATCATTCTGTTTCCTATCATCATGCAAATTTGTATCAGGATATAGCATAAACAGAATGCTGTCACAGCTGTAGGAATTTTATACAGTCTTTAAATAAATGAGTAACATTTCACTCATAAAATTTAGCAAACAGCTAGGAGAGAAAATTCCTTTTAATTATTGTGCTACCTTCCAAAATCTTCCTATGCAAAATATTAAACTATTTTAGCACTTCTCTTTTACAAGGTGAAAGAAAATATCCTTTGCAACAGTTTTCCTTAAAATGAGAAGAACAGTTTTCCTTAAAGTGTTGTTTTAGTTTGCTAAGGTGGCTGGAATGCAATACACTTGAGATGGATTGGCTTTTATTAAAGGGATTTATTTAGTTACTAAATTTACTAATTTGGGAAGGCACAAATCTGCTGGGCTTCTGTCCTGGCATCTGGGTTCAAATGGCTCTACCTGGGGCAGTATTTTTCTGTAAATGTCTGGGGTAGTTCCTTTCTGCAAATGTCTGTGTCTGAACCAGCTCTGAACTCTGAATTGTGTTGTGTTGGAGTATACTGAGTTCCTTCTCTCCTGACCTCTTCTTTTCTTGAGGTGGGGTAGGTGCATGGCCTGTCCTCTTCTTTTAAACCTCATTCATTATGGAAGGCACTCTCCTAGCTGATCGTAGATGTAATCAGCCATAGATGAATTTTGCATAGATGAATCATCACAAAAATTATTTAATTCACAGCAACACAACTGGGCCCCATCATCTGGCCATGTTGACACCTGAACCTAACTACCACACTTGTCTTCTGAAATAAAGGATAAGATTAGCATAAATAACAACAAGGATATTATTCTAATATGATATTGAATGTTTGCTTTCTGGAAAAAGTACTCAGATGGTTAAGAAAAACTTTTTAAAAGTTTTCATTAAGAACAAACCAATACTCCACATTATTTTAATAGATAGAAAACTAAACTCTAGTTTTGTATGAATATACTATTTGATACAAAAGCTCTTAAAAATGTTGTGAACAAGCTTATCTAATTTTTGATTAACATTGATTATGACAGGCAGAATTCACTTTCACAAACTTTCTATATCCTTTCAGGTCTTGTCTTACTTAAAACTTGCCATTTTACTTTAGGACAAACCATATTCCCTTATATAAGCTTATCAAATTTTAGTCAGCATTGACTACAATAAACAAAATTCACTTTCACAAACTTTCTACAACTTTCCATATTCACTGAGACCTTATCCTACCCATTCTCAAGGATAAAACTACACACCTTACTTTAACAAAGCAGGTTTGTGTATTTTACATACCTGCATACTTTAACTTACCAAAAAGATCTTTGCTGTTATCTGTAAACATACTGGAAAACATAATTATTATTAAAATAAAGTTTGTCAAAATAATAACTTAGGGTGGGCCATGGTGGCTCAGTGGTAGAGTTCTCACCTGCCATGCTGGAGACCCAGGTTTAATTCCCGGTGCCTGCCCATGTAAAAAAATAATAATAATAACTTAATTTCATTAAACACAAATACATTTTTGCCATCTTAAAAATCTAATAGCTATAATTCTAGTTTATTTTGTTGGTAAGCTTGTATTTATTTAGGGAGAACATATCTAAGTAGAAACAAATTGTATTTGTCTCAAAGTTCATGATAAAAATGATGCCAAACAAATGTGGGATTCTCTGCATACAACAGCCAATCTATGACACTGGGG
Organism: Tamandua tetradactyla; assembly: GCF_023851605.1. NCBI lineage: Eukaryota > Metazoa > Chordata > Mammalia > Pilosa > Myrmecophagidae > Tamandua > Tamandua tetradactyla. Next base: position 23,215,519 of record NC_135330.1, on the reverse strand, counting down.
TTCCAAAGAGAGGAAGAGTTTATTGCTATGTGTGAAACAGAAGCTCAGATGGCCTACTGGTCCAAAATCTTTCTCCCAAAGTCTAAAATTTTCAGAGTTTTAGGTACAGAAACAAGGGGAGACGGGTTTATTACCATTATAATATCAAGTATAAACAGGGCTGAGACTAGGTTAGAATAACCATATAATAGTAAGTATTATGGGCTGGGATCAAGCTAGAATGTCTATGTTAGTTTGAAACTGTTATATACGCCAGAAAAGCCATGTTCTTTCTCCTAATCCAGTCTTGTCAGGGGCGGACTCACTGTTTAGGGTGGAAACTTTGATTGGAATATTTCCACGGAGATATGACACACCAAATTATGGGTGAAACCTTTGATACACAAAATTATGGGTATGACCTTTGATTAGATTATTTACATGAAGATGTAATCCACTCAATTGTAAGTCTACCTTTTGACTAGAGAGATGCAACTCCACCAATTTAAGGTATGTCTTGATTAGTTTAAGGCATGTCTTGATTTGTTTAAGGGAAATATTTTGGAATAAGGTCAGAAGTGACATAGACACAGATATTTGGAGATGCTTGTAGAACTGACAGATAAACAGACGTTTGGAAATGCAGAAGAGAGCCATTCAGTTCTGTGCTACTGCTCTATGCATTAGAATCATTTTTAAGAGATATATACTGTTGAGGCTGTCATTTAAAACTTGTTGTATAAAATTGCTCAGTGCTTCTATCCTAAGTATGCCATCCTTTATACCTAATGAAGGCAGAAATATAGTGGCTAGGTGATCATAACAATGGGCCCATCAAGATTTAGTAAAGGTAGATTTGCCCCTGAGGTTAAAGTTTTATGAATACTTCCTTGAGCCCAGGGTAATCGTAAAGTACATTTGCCTATCCAACCAGGGCCATAAGTTGGTGCCACATAGCTGCTGAATTCCATTTGGAGCTACCCAGCAAACATCAAGTCTATTAAACCAATCTGCCACAAATTGGTCACTTTGCTATAATGTTATGGTTTGGAGACATTGCTCTGAAGGCAACCATCCCATTTTATCTTGTATTGAAGGGATTATATTGCTGGGAGTGATTTCATTGTTCCCAAGAGAGAGGGGCTGTCTAGCTTAATGTACTATACTCAGGTATTAGCCACATCAGACCATCCCCAAGTTGTAAATGCCCCTCTTTTATTCTAATATTTAAGTGTTTTTTGTTTAAATGGTTTGCATGTTGAATGGTTCTTGCTGTTTTACTATAGGATAAAGAAATTTGATTCCTTCAGTTTCCAAGTTAAAAGATGATTTTTAGTATTTCTTTGGATCTGCATTAGTTATTTATCCCGGGTCCCTTTCCATTTTTGCATGTCTTTGATTAATTTTATATGTTCTTTCTAGTCAGTTCCTGGAGGGGTGATATCCACCAGGGTAACTTGGAAACACTAGATGTAGGTAATTGACCAAGTACTCAACATTCTGATTGATTCATAGAAGTTGCATAAGAATGTGCCCTTTGTAAGAAGACATTAATATTTGACAATATTTCAGTTCCTTGGGTTATGCAATAGCAGGGATAAAAAACATGGATATAAGTCCAGAAATACATGTTAGGGAAGAGTCTTCATAATTTTATACAGTAATCTATTGGCTACAAGTGAAAGTATTCTACCTATAGATAACACATGTCTATTAAAGTTTTGATGTATTAAACAGTATTCAAGCAAAAATAAATGCTCTACTATTTATCATTTCTTACCTGTACTCCTGAAGATTTATTTTAAATCTTCCAGAGTATGCTGTTTTGAAAGGATGTATGCCCCCTAGAAAAGGCATGTTTTAATCAAAATCCCATTTCATAAAGGTAGAATAATCCCTATTCAATACTGTATGTTTGAAACTGTAATCAGATCATCTCCCTGGATGATGTGATTTAGTCAAGAGTGGTTGTTAAACTGGATTAGGTGATGACATATCTCCACCCATTTGGGTGGGTCTTGATTGGTTTACTGGAGTCCTATAAAAGAGGAAATATTTTGGAGAATGGGAGATTCGGAGAGAGCAGAGAATGCTGCAGCACCACGAAGCAGAGTGTCCACGAGCCAGTGACCTTTGGAGATGAAGAAGGAAAACGCCTCCTAAGGAGCTTCATGAAACCAGAAGCCAGGGAAGAAGAAACTAGCAGATGATGCCTTGTTCACCATGTGTCCTTCCAGATGAGAGAGAAACCCTGACTATGTTCACCATGTGCCTTTCCAGATGAGAGAGAAACTCTGACTGTGCTCCCCATGTGCCCTTCCACTTAAGAGAGAAACCCTGAACTTCATCGACCTTCTTGAACCAAGGTATCTTTCCCTGGATGCCTTTGAGTGGACATTTCTATAGACTTGTTGTAATTGGGACATATTCTCGGCCTTAGAACTATAAACTAGCAACTCATTAAATTCCCCTTTTTAAAAGCCATTCCATTTCCGGTATATTGCATTCTGGCAGCTAGCAAACTAGAAAACAGAGTTTCACATTGTTCTGTCTGCTGGAAGTTTGTCAGCTTCCTCTCCTTATTTGAGTTCTCTGGCAGTTTTTTTTTGGGGGGGGGGATTAGTACTTCGGAGGGGTCTAGGGAGAACTGTTCAGGGGGTGCTATTTTTGTTCTGTTATATACCCATGATTTTACTCCCATTAACTTGACAGAAGGGTGAGTGATGATAAGAGAACCTCATAGGGACCTTTACACTTTGGTTCTAACTAGTCTGTTAGATACAGACATTTCCATTTCTTTAAAAGAACTTGGTCCCATAGCTTAAAGTGATCTGTAGAAAAGGAGTGCTGACTTGAAGTTTAGTGGTGAATTGCCTGTAATGTGGCCCACAGTGACTGAATACATTTTTTAGTTTCTATTCTTGGACTTGTTCAGTCCCTTAGTTCAGGAATGGTTTCCCATACACCATTACAGATGGACTCAGAAGGAGTCTCTGGGTGCTCCTGGGTGCTATTCTTACCAGTGTCAAAGCCAACAGGCATACCTTATCACATGAGAAATTAGTCTTTTAGCAGAGGTTAGCTACTGTTTTCTTCAGAGTATGATACATTTCTGTTTTCCCAGTAGAGTGTAGTCTCCAAGATGTATATACATTCCAATGTATGTACAGTGCTTCTGACAGTTCCTGTGAAATTTTTTAGTAAAAGCCCCCCATTATCACTTTGTATTGAAATTAGGAGTTCAAACTGTGGGATTATTTCCTTCAGGAGCACCTTAGTTACTTCTGAGGCTTGCTCTGTCCTGCCTAGAAAGGCTTCTCCCCATCCTGTGAATGTATCTACAAAAACAAGAAGATATTTATAATTTCCACATGCTTTTGGCATAACAGTAAAGTCAATTTGCCAGTTTTCAACTGGTGTTGTGCCTCTGGCTTGCATTCCTTTTATAGTGGGTGGAAACGTGGGTTTAAGGTTGTTTTTAGTGCAAGTTACACAGTTTTTGGTTATTTTATGAATAGTTCTTTGCATTTTGGTCCTATAATATAATTTTTCAGACACTGATACATGGCATCTCTTCCATAATGAGTGCTCTGATGTAAATGAGTAGGAACCCTTTCCATTAAATGTTCAAAAATAAGAATTACTCCATCTTTATTACTGTAAAGTCATCCTTCCTCAGTTCCTTTGCATGGAATGTTCTTTTCAGAACTAGCGTCTGTTTCTTTTGTGTCACAGCCCCACTCTCTTGCTTTCAATAAATTGAATGGTATACTGAAGAGAAGTTTTATATATATATATTTTTATTGATAAAACAATTTACAAACACAAGCATTCTTAACATACAAACATTCCATACATGGAGTACAATCAATGGCTCACAATATCATCACATAATTACCATGATCATTTTGTAGAACATTTGCATCACTCTAGAAAACAATTTACAAACACAAGCATTCTTAACATACAAGCATTCCATACATGGAGAACAATCAGTGGCTCACAATATCATCACATAATCACCATGATCATTTTTGTAGAACATTTGCATCACTCCAGAAAAGAGAAATAAAAAGAAAAAACTCATACATGCCATACATCTTACCCCCCCGCCTCATTGACCACTAGTATTTCCATTTACTCAGTTTACTTTACCCTTTATCCACTGTATTATTTTATTTTTTAATCCATAGTTTTTTACTCATCTGTCCATACCCTGGATAAAAGGAGTATTAGACATAAGGTTTTCACAGTCACACAGTCACATTGCAAAAGCTATATCATTATACACTCATCTTCAAGAAACAAGGCTACTGGAACACAGCTCTACAGTTTCAGGTACTTCCCTTTATCCACTCAAATACACCATAAACTGACAAGAGATATCTATATAATGTGTAAGAATAACCTCCAGGATAACCTCTTGACTCTGAAATCTCTCAGCCACTGACACTTTATTTTGTTTCATTTCTCTCTTCTCCCTTTTGGTCAATAAGGTTTTCTCAACTCCTTGATGCCAGGTCCCAGCTCATCCTAGGATTTCTGTCCCATATTGCCAGGGAGATTTATATCCCTGGGAGTCATGTCGCATGTAGTGGGGGAGGGCAATGGCTTCACTTGCCGTGTTGATTTAGAGAAGTCACATCTGAGCAACAGAAGAGGTTCTCTGGGGGTGATTCTTAGGTATAAGTTTAAGTAGGCTTAGTCTATCCTTTGCAGGAATACGTTTCATAGGAGCAAACCTCAAGATCAGGGGTTCAACCTATTGATTTGGCTGTCCCCACTGATTGCTAGCGTTATCAGAACTTCTCCAAATGGGAAAGTTGAATCTTTCCCCGTTTCTCCCAATTCCCCTAAGGGGATTTTGCAAATACTTCTTTATTCACTGTCCAAATCACTCTGGGATTTACCCGGGTATCACATGAACCAGAACAAACTGACAAAATCCTATTGAAGATTCCCTGTACTTATGGTATTCAGCTAAATTGACCATACAAATTAAATTAGGAAATGCACTACCCAAAATATAAATTTTGCACCAAATAAACATCTTTCCCTTTAGTCTCACACAGAAATTGAAGTTTTAAGATATGGATGATATCATCCTTTACCCAGTCTTCCGATATACCTTAGTCCTAACCAGATCAGCTTCATTTATATCTGTACTCAATGTCTGATCACTTTTTCAACTTTTTAAACAGTTCCTGTATGGGGTACTGTTGACTTTATAGCTTCAGAACTCTGACTCTGAGTCTCAAGTGTCACATAAATACCTGAAGTTTCTGGGAAAGACCCTGTTATATACAAACAGTTCAGTATCTCACAATTTACGATTAACAGTTACATCTCCTGAATATATGTGACTGTTGTAATAGCTTACAGTAAGCACTTTACAGTAAGTACCCTTTACGGTAACCCCCAACCTGATAACCCATACTCTCGACTTAAGTTCACTGAATTTTTCTATTTCCAGATGAGAAAATTTTTCTATTATAGTTAATCCTGATAATTGAGGCATGATAATATTTGTCTTTATGTTCCTGACATCTCATTCAACGTACAACTCTTAAGGTTCATTCGTCTAGTTGCATGCCTCACAACTTCATTCCCATTCCTTCTGCAGAGGCTCAGTAGTCTATTGTATGTATACACCATGGTTTCCCCTTCCATTCCTCAGTCGTTGTACCCTTAGGCCACCTCCATTCACTGTGGATCATGAACACTGCCTCCATAAACACTATTGTACTAAATGTCCATTCCTGTACTCACAATCAGTTCCTCCAGGAATATGCAGCGCAATGGGGTTTCAGGATCATATGGCAACCCCACCCCTAGCCTGCTGTGGAACCATCACACTACAAAGAAAAGTTTTTTACTTATAGCTGGTATCAGAGAAAGTACTACTAATGAGGATGGAGGTTTTAATTTGGCTGCTGTTTTTGCTTCTATATCTGCTATTCAATTACTTTTAAAAAGAGTCTCTCCTCTTTGATGGCTGTAGCAATATACTATGGCAACTTTAGGTAACAGTATTACTTCCAATAAAGCTAAGATATATCTGAGCATTTAATCTCCTTTTTACCAGATGTTAAGAATCCTCTTTCCTTCCAGATGGCCCCCTGAGCACGAACTATATTAAAAGCATATTTGGAGTCTATATATATGTTTATTCACTGTCCTTTTCCTAGATGTAAATCTCTGGTGAATGCAATGATTTATACCTGTTGGGCAGATGTACCTGGTGAGAGGACCCCCCTCTCTAGCCCTTTTTGTAGAGTTACCATTGCATAACTGGCTTTGTGAAGTCCTTGTCCCAGGAAACTACTTCCATCAGTATACATCTCAATGTATGGATATTGTAAATGTTGGTCAACTAAATCTGGACAGTTGGAATAAACGTCATCAATAATCTGTATACAATCATGCACAGGTTCCCCTTTTTTATTTGAAAGTAAAGTAGCTGGGTTTAAACTAGAAGAAGTGTTTAGGGTGATGTTTAGATTATCTAACAGAATAGCTTGATATTTACCTAACGGTGAGTCAATATTCACCTTTCTCTTCTAATAATGGCAATAGATAGTGTAACATATGGATAGTGGTGGGTTGTGTTCTAAAGTGAATTTTTCAGCTTCGTTGAGAAACCATCACAGATGGCCACTACAGCCCTTAGGCATACTAGCCATCCTTAGGTAGTGTTTGTCCTATTGTTTAGAGAAATAGGCTACAGGACATCTGACATTTCCTAATTTTCGAGTAAGGACTCCTAATGCAATTCTTTGCCTTTTGTGTATGAAAACTTCAAAATGTTTCCTAGGGCCTGGGAGCCCTAGGACTGGGACTGTTAAAAGTTCCCTTTTCATTTTCTGGAAGGCACTTTTACATCCTGTAATCCAGTTTAGAGGTACCTGTTCAGATCCTGTCAGGATTTTATTTAAGGATTTTGCGATGAGTCCAAAATTAGGTATCCAAATTCTGCAGAATCCTGCCATTCCTTAGAATCCTTGAAGCTGCTTTTATGTAAGTGACTGTGCTACTTGAGCTAAAGCCTTCTGATCTGACAATATAGTTCTCTGACTTTTGGACAATTCAAAACCTAAATGTTTTACTGACGTTTGTGAAATTTGAGGGTTTTTTTCTTTAAGACTTTGTAACCTTGGTCAGCTAAGAAATTCAGAGTTTGAGTAGTATTCTTATCTTAGGCTTTTCTGGTACAACTTGGAACTAAGATATCTACATATTGTAATAATTTCCTTCTTGCAAGTGTAATTCCTCCAAATCTCTAGCTGAAGCACGTTTAAATATTATGGGAGTATTTTTAAAGCCATGTGGAGGTACAGTCCAACACTACTGTTGTTTTATGTTCGTAAGTAATGGAGTCTTCCATTGAAAAGCAAAAAGTCCTTGAGATTCTGGATCAAGGGGTAAAAGGCATCTTTCACATCTAAGACTGAACCAAAAGAGCGCTCCAGAAAAGGTAGTGAGTAAAATATATGGATTTGGAACTACATGGATGTCTTCTACAATTTGATTAATACCTCGGAGATCTTGCACAAACCAGGATTCATTTAGGGTTCTTGACTTTTGTATCAGTATTACTGAAATGTTATTTAGAGATTGACAGGGACGTATTAATTGATATTTGAAAAATGTTTATATTAATAGAGCAACTCCTTCTCTGGATTTTAGTTTAAGTGGATATTGTTTAACATGATGTATAGTGCCAGGCTTTTGAAGTTTCATTGAACTAGTCTTACTGTTTTTGCACAGCCAGGTTTTCAGTCAGCCCATGCCTCCAATTTTTTCATCTTTCAAGATTCTTCTGGGAAGGAGGTAATCAGCTTATCTCTTTCAATGAACAACAGTGCAGCTTGCAATGTACAAGTTTGTCCTGCAGGCACTTCTATCGACAAACAATCTGGAGAAATATTATCTGGGCATTTAACTTGGTTTACTGGTCTCTTCCCAGCAAGGGAACTGAATATTCTGGTACATACAGGAAACTGTGCTTTTGGTTTTTGGTCTCAATTAGGCAGTCTAGTGGCCGCAAAAAAAAATGGTTTATTTACTCTTTTATTGGTTACTCCCATTAGAGTAACTGATTAGTTGGAAATCACATTTGATTTTAAATTTAATATTGAGTACATTGCTCCTATATCAACAAGAAAGTCAATTAATTTTTTTCCCACCTGTACTTTCACCTGAGCCACCTGTCAAGAGAGAGAAGTAGTGTTTCTTCTAATGGAGTCCCTGGGTCGCTTCATTCCAGATCACTGTCTCATGGTCTTGTTGGGGCATCTGGAATTTGGGTTGCTCATCTTCCCCCAGGGTTTTTCCCCCAGGGTGGATAGGGCCGTCCCTCTTCCAGAGCTCTTCTTCCTTTGCAGTATGCAGATTGGGTTATTCCTAATTTCTTAGGAATTCTTCACATCTCTTGAGTGGGGCCCAGGGGTCTTACCTTCCCGCTATTGTCTCATCCTGGTTGTCCTTTGTTCATTAGAGCCCAAGAGGTACCATTTATCTCTTAAGGTATTGATCCTCAAGCACTGCTCTGGTCTTCTTTAACTTGGTTCCTGTTACAAACTTGAAAAGCAATCTCAACCAATCTAGATATAGGCATTCCTACGTCCTCCATCAACTTTCTATTGCTTTCTCCTTATATCAGGAAAACTCTGAATAATAAAAGTCATATTTAAATTTCTGGCATTCTCTGGACTTTGTTTCTATATCAGTGTACTGCCAGCAGGTAGCATAAATTCTTTCAAGGAAGGCTAAGGGTCTTTCCTTTGGTCCCTGTTTTACTTGTAGATTTAGGGGCCCTTTTTTACAGACCTACAACAATTCACTCTTTTTGTTTTTTTATGCTATATGATGGGGGTCACATTTCATTCTTTTTCCATGTGACTATCCCTTTATTGCAGCACCATTTACTGAATTTTGGGGGTGGGTGGGGGAGAAGTGCAGAGGCCAGGAATCAAACCCGGGTCTCCTGCATGGCAGAATACACTCTTTATAATGTTCTAATTTAGCTTGGTCACCTGCATTGTTTGAATTCTGTTCAGGATCCCTTACTGATACTGTTAAATTTGTTCCAGCATATACTGGGTTGCCAAGATTTTCTCCTTGTTTCTTATCTGCTTTCCCTTTTCTGTTACCATGCTCTGTTGTTCTGTAATCAGGACATTTTAACAAGGCCTGAATATTAGCCCAGTTTAGGTTATGGGTTGCAAATATTGAGGTGTTTAAGCTTTCCATTTTCTTTGGGTCCTGTCTATAGATTGGGTATTATTTTCCAGTTATATAAATTTGATGTGGAGGATGGGGTATACATATATGCAAATTCTCTTGGGCCTCCCTGTTCATCTAACCCATAGGCACTTGCCAGAGGGTAGAAGTTTTGTTGTTGGCTCTGCTGATTTTAGAGAGCAGCTCTGGCCAAACTGAGTGCCCTGTCAGGTATGGGAGGAGGAGACCATTTCTACTTCAGGCTCCTTTATCTCTGATAAAGAGGTATATGGAGGAGGACAAGTAGAAGGTAGGGAACCTTCCTCCTTTCTTGATCTTTTGGCCTCTTGGTTATAGGTAGAGGTAGAGCAGATGAGGGAATTAAGGGTCCTATTGGATCCTCCAGATTAATCAGGGAGGAGATTTTTCTTTTCTCTGATAATCTTTTCAGATAAAATTTTACATTTTCTTATCAACATTGATTGCTGGGAGATAAAAATAAAGGATTGAACATATTTCATCTCATCCCATTTCTGCTCTCTTTTGCAGAACAATACTAGATGTAATATAATGTTATTTTCTATTAAGCCATTATCAGGCCATTTCTCTCCTGTGTCTAAATCATACTGAGGTCAGATTTTTATAGAAAAAAGTTATTTTTTGTTACAGTCTTTTAATTAAAATCTTTACGGGTTTTTAAAATACATCCCAAAGGACTATATTCAGGAATGCTATTAGAATTAGAATTTCCCATTTTAAATAATTTCCATAATCAGTAACCTATTAGAATACTTGAACAATGCAAATGCAGTAACAAACTAACAATTTAAATAGAACACTTACTATATATTTAAGTAACACACCAATTAATAACTAGACTGAACATATTAATTTACAATTAAACAGGCGTTAAATGTTTACTATATATAAGTAAGACACCAATTAACAAACAGACACCATATACTTACTTAATTTCAATAAATATCAATTAATTGTTGGACTACTTATTTTCCAGGAGTATACTAGAAACTCAGGTGAGGGCCTGAAACCCTATACAGAATGATATTCAGAAAACAGAAAGGTGTAGAGGTAAGAGCAAAGGGGGATCGTTCTGGAAGCAGGACCCAGGCCTGGAGTGCCAGCAAGAACAGAAGAAAAGCCAGTTGCTGAGCCTCTACTAAACTCTGGAGTTTAGTGGCCACAAAAGTCTTACTTGTCCTGCTGGGGCTCCAGAACTTTGGACGTAATACACCTTACTCCTTAGGGACCTAATCCCACCAGAGTCACCAAAATGATATGGAACAAATGCAGAATTTTCCACCTGAGGCACTCAAATAACCAATTCTTGAGATACCAGGTTTTTTTTCACTAAGAGCTAAGCAGTGGATCAGATGGCCTATCAGCCTAAAAATCTGTCTCCCCAAACTACAGTAACTCTGATAGTTTTATAGCATCAAAAGATGGGCAGGTTTTAGGATAATTAGCACAATGGCTCGAGATGCAAGGTTAGAGATGATCTAACCATTGAGCATGCTCAGATTGATTACATGCTTAGTCACAGAACTAAGAAAATGGTGGCCTTTATATGGGCATGATTTTTGGTATTTTAATGAGATATAGGTCATTTGTAGGTTAAAGTTTAAGCATGTCAGGTAGGCCAATTTTGGTTAGATCTAGCTCCATCTAGCAAGATGGTTTTAGAACTCGGGTGAGTTAGTTCTGGGAAGCCTTTTCATTAATAAATATTAGGGGCTGTATTTAGTAATCAGAAGACTCTAAAGTTGAAAATCAGGATAGGGGTTTACAAGTGAGGGTCAGTCTCAAGGTTTTTTACAATCACAAGGTAACAACTCTGTAGTTATACAATCATTATCAGAGATCAAGGCAGGTGGATTACAGTTCACATATTTCAGGTATGCTTTCCTCTGGCTATTCTAATATACTAGAAAGTAAAAAGAAAATCCATATAATGATTCAGTAATCATAATCATTTGTTAAATCCTAACTTCTCTGTTATAACTAGACATAAGAGAAGGCAGGTATAGAGATAGGGTCCCAGGTATCTGGAGCCCTTAAGATCTGATTTCTATAATTCCTTTGAAACTGGAGCTAAAATTCTATGTAAAATTAGAGAGCATTGCTTTTTTTGCTTGCTTTTTAAGTCAGTAGTGGGAAGTATGCAGATTTTTGCTTTGTATTTCTACCTTTGGATATTTTATGACATTTATATCTACATGAACAAATTTTCCCCAACCTTTTTCTGTTTGAAAAGATAAAAAGACATCAGTCTGGCCCCTTTACTTCTTCCAGACCCTTCTTCAGGAACACAGTTTATGTCAGGCCACCTTGGATAATACCGTGTACTTCTCTGTTTGAATGTTCTTCCTCACGTTGTTCTCTTTGCTTGGAATAGCTGGTGAACTCCTTTTCAATATTCAAAACTCATCTCAGCTTCCTTTGATAGTTCCAGTTTTAGATTGAATATATTGCTTTTTTTTGGCAAGGGCGGGCTCCAGAAATCAAACCTGGGTCTCCAGCATGTAAGGAGAGAATTCTGCCACTGAGCCACCATTGTATCACCCGAATTTATTGCTTTTAATTCTTTCCATAGTCCTTTATATATACTTTATTACATATATCTACATTATGGTATATTATTTATATTTGTCTTCTGTGCCAGACTGTGAGCATCTCAGGACATAGGTCTATTTTTAAATCTCCACAGGGGTACATATAAAGGAGTATATTAGGTGTTCGAAAAATATCTACCAAAATGTATTTTAGATGCATGTGTATATTGAAGGTACTCTCACACACATATACAGACATATTATAGGTAAAGACTTTTTCTTTAACTTGAAAAGCTATGCACAAAAAATTTAACAGTGATAAGAACTAATCTTTTGTAGAGAATGTTAGCTCTCAGTTTTTGAAAAAATGACTAATCTTACATACCATTTTTACAAACAATTGTTAACTTCCAGATGATATCCCTATTTAATGTCACTGTCTTACAAATAGTATTAGGTATCACAGTTGTTTTTTATAAGTGAAAAAAATACATTTAAGTATATTTTTAAAACTATATATTATAAAATTTATTGACGGAAGATTGACTTATGTGGAAATCAATATTCATCATAATTGAGAATTGTTACTCATTTAAAAAACTCATATAAATTATAATTATACTATGTAGTATTATGTAAATTACTTGGAGGACTGCAAAACTGGGGCTGGGAATTGATATAATTCTTTTTATTCAAACATGAGAAAATGTGGGACTAAAAAACATGAGCCATGTTCCTTGATCTAGACAGGGAGTTTTGATGACTGGCAGCAGGTGTGGAATCCTTCTCTAAGTCACAGACACTCTTCTTATCTACCTCTTTTTTAGTCTTCTTATAAATTAGGATTTCAGAAATTATGGGGAGGTGGGAGGGTTGTTAGGAATGGTGCATCTATGGAAATGTCTGGCCATTGCAAGACTCCCCATTAAGATTAGATAGATATATGTTTATTTTAAACAGTCCATGTTTTATTTCTTTATCATGAATGCATCATCGTAAATCTTACCTTCAATGTTAATCTCCATACTCTACCCCTAGAGTTTTCATAACATGTACCTTATGTTTTTTAATCTTATAGCATTGTTATTTAACAAAAGGAAAATGGATGAAAATAAAGGTTCTGATTCAAAAGAAAGTGGAGAATATGAAGATGACTTTGAAAAGGATCTGGAGTGGTTAATTAATGAAAAAGAAAAAAACAATGTCAGCATAAATGAGGTATATATAAATTGCCAACAGCATTCAGAATAATTACATTAGCAAAGTGCTTTGCAGAATTTTAACATTAATCATCATATCTAAACCTCACAGAATTAATTTAATACACCTAGGGCAAGTATCATTATGCAATGAAGAAGAAAAATAGGATGGATGATTTGAAAAAGTCAATGGAATCAAAAGTGAAGTTTTACTAAAATGGCTTTTTAGTGGGAGCTTTATGCATTTTTAACAGAAAAGTAATCAGAATGAGTAAAGTCAGAGATAGATACACAGAGTGAGTGGTAAAGTAGAACCAAGATCTCAGGACGGGAAGGATGTGAAATCCAAAGCACAGGGTAATAGAATTAGAGAGGTGATGATGATGATTCATTGTTTCATTTCTTTATTCACTCAACAGATATTAATGATCACTTACCATATGTCTAGGTGCTCACCATAGAAATGTTTTAGGAGGGAGAGAATTGTGTGAGGAAGAAAAAAAACAATTGCACATTATAGGGGTAAAGTGTTTGGTGGGTTAAATTTTCATGTATGTGGGAGAGATGCTGGGTCAGAAGTCTTTAGTTAGAATCAACAGATCTGGAGCAGGGTTTTGTGATGAGATAATTGCTTAGTTTCATGTGGGATTAAGAAAACTATTTGAGTGTTAAAATGAGTTATGAGATGGGTGATAAGCATGGATTATTGGAGTCTGAGGATAGTTGTGGAAAGAAAATCTGATCTAGAAGTAAAAATTGACTTGGAATGTAGATATAGGTCCTGCAGAGAATAGCAGCAATAATAACCTGAAAAGATTGTAAGAACATCAAATGATTATGAGTTGGCCAAGGCAATGACCTTCTAATGGTCATGGGAAAAAGAACTCTACTAATCGGCTAAGAGTTTTTTTTTTTTTGGAGAATAGAAATATTATAAGGAGAAAACATTTTAGAAAGTTGATCTCTGAAAATGTGAAGGGAGGAACATTTTATAGGGACAAATATGAAAATAATTTTGTATTATCTATAGTTACCTTTGAAGCATCAGCATAAAAAATTTTAAAAATCATTTTAGCACTTAGCAACATCAACTTCAAATTTAGAGTTAATTTTCCCTGAAGTGCTGTGGTGACAAATATGTATTTCTCTAGGTGTGCTCATGAATATGAATTAGAATATTATGAGTGACAAAGTGTCATAAAATAATTTTCATTCATAAAATAAATTGCATGAGTAGGAAAATCCATTTTGGATTGTCCACAATGGGCAAAGAGTCACAATTTTAACTGAAAGACAGAACCTCATATCTTTTTTTTTTTTAGATGAATTGTGAGAAGGATGAGAATATTAATCAAGAATTAAAAGAGAATGAAACAGAAACAGAGTGTACCAAACAACTTTCTGATCCTGACAAATGTTTGAAGGATGAGGTTTCACCAAGAAGAAATGACTTCATTTCTGTACCAAGTATTCAGCCTTTTGATCCCATATCAGATTCAGATAGTGAAAATTCTTCCCAGGAATCCAAACCAGAGAGCCAGAAAGACTTGGAGGAGGAAGAGGATGAAGAAGTAAGGCGATATATTATGGAGAAAATTATACAAGCCAACAAGCTTCTACAGAATCAAAAACCTGTGAATGATAAAAGGGAACGAAAACTTAAGTTCAAAGACAAATTAGTTGATCTGGAAGTTCCTCCACTTGAAAACAATGATGCCTACAAAAATTGTTTTGAAAATGAAAGTAGCATGTCTGGAAAACTGTCACAGTTATGTATTTCCAATGAATTTAGACAAGAAAATGTGCTTCTGTCCCTTACTGATGGAAGTTGTGAAGAAAACAAGGATAGGAAGATATTAGTAGAGAGAGATGGAAAGTTTGAACTTCTGAATTTACAAGACATAGAGAGTCAGGGTTTTTTACCTCCTATTAATAATGCTAATAGTACAGAAAATGAACCTCAACAGTTATCACCCAGATCACTCAGTTCATCTGTCAATGGTGTTAAGAAAGAAGAGCCTGTGGCAAAAATTCATGCTATCACTCACTCATTAACAGAACCAATGACTTATATCCCTCAGCCACCACCCAATCCCAAGACTCGTCCAAACTCTGCTGCCAATTCAGATCGAACTAAATCAAATGGGAAATCTAATCATAAGACACAGTCTGCAAATTTATCTCCAGTGACCTCAACATACTGCCTTTCGCCTCGACAGAAAGAACTGCAAAAACAACTTGAACAAAGGAGAGAAAGACTAAAGAGAGAGGTGAGAGCATAAGTGGGCAATATATTGAAAGTAGAGTATTTTTTCAAGTTTTATAAATGCAGTAGTAGTTGAAATACAGTATTAGAGTTTAAAGTGGTGTAGATTTTTGCTTCTTTGTTTTATATATCTATACTTAATGTAAGTGGTTAAGTGTTGAGAATGTATTCATGAAACAAACTCCAGGATTACCTTGATCCTTTCTTGCAAGAATCACAAAACATAGCAATGAATGACCTGTGAGAGTACTCAAGGAGATTTATCTCAGTGATGGCTTCGTCTAATCCTTTCATTTTAAAGGTGAGACTCAGAGAAGTTGAGTGATAGCTGAAAATCATATTCACCTTGATATCAGGTAGGTGAAAATCAGATGTCAGATCGAAAATATGTTTTCTTTTTATGTAGATATTTTTAAAGATATATTTTTTGCTTTAATTTGGTGGAAATTTTCCTTTTTCTTTTGTTCAATCAAAATGAATTAGAAGGGCTTACTGTATTGTCAGATGTAAGGAAAGCCCTTTGAATTCCATTATTTAAAGAAAATTTAAGCATGGATTTATAGATTGCCATTTATTTATATGATAAAATGTTAATATTGTAAGAAATTTAACAGCTTGTTAATAAAACTCCATTTTAGAGAGAAGAAAATGGACACAGAAGTTAAATAGCTTGCCCAGATTGACACAATATGATAGCAGCAGGATTGTTGCTTAATCTCCTAACTTCTAGTTTGGTGTTGTTTTCACTATACCATATGCTTCATTCCTAGTAACTATTTGATATCTCTGTATAACTGGTTCTTCAACTTTAAGTACCTCTGTTTTATAACATTAGCTGAATAATTAAGATTAAAAATTCATTTTGTTCTGACAGCTAACAAAGTGTCCAAATATTTTTCTGAGACAAAAATGCTACTTAAGATAAATTACTTGAAAAATATTTTTAAACATTTAAAATAAAAATTTAAAACATATATGCAACTGCAATTAACCCTTATTTCCCTATCCCCCAGATTCAAGAGTCATCAAAATGTTGACACATTTGCTTCATCTCATCCTCCTTTCTTGGCTGCAGTATTTTTAAAGCAAATCCTCGATAGCTTATCACTTCTCATTTGTTCTTATTTACTTTAGAATGTATCTCTAAAACTATGACATTTTCTTTCATAATACAAGGCCATTATCACAATTAATAAATTTAGCGATAATGGAAAAATGTTTTCAGACTTTTATACTGCTTCTGTAGACACCATATAGTGTTTCTAGAGTGTGTTTCTTTTTCTTTTGCATAGCTGCAATTTGAGGAGTTTAATGCCTGTTTTAGTTTTCCAACTGCTAAAACAAATACCAATAACGGGTTGGCTTAAACAACAGGAATCTATTGGCCCATGTTTTTGAGACTAGGAGAAATCCAAAGTCGAGGGGTCACCAAGTCCTCTTCCTGAAGACTGAGGCCTTCTGGGGCTGGCTACTAGCAACCCTGGGTCCTTGACTTTTACACGTGGCAGCTTCTCCTGGATTCTCTCTCCTTCTCACTTTTACTTTGCCCATAAAGGACTCTAAAAATCTAGAGTAAAACCTAACCTGATTAAGTGGGGCAACACCCTAACTAAAATAAAATCTTGAAGAGACTTTATTTACAGTGGATCTACACCCACCAGAATGCTGACCAAGACCAAGAACATGTACAAACAAACATGTCCAAACTGCCATGATACCAAAAGTAAACTAGCAAGAGATCCAACATGTTCCTGAACAGCATGTATATATTGAACATATATGTAACTATAGACTTTATCTGTACAGTTTAATTTATCTGAAAAATCTTCATTTTTTTCCCTCTATGCAAATTAGAGGCCCAGTTTTGTAAGGAGGCCATATTTTCAGATGTAACATTTTAGAGATTGGCAATCCTAATTTCAGATCTCAAAAAATCTATCTCTACTCTGAAAGCTCATATACACTTTCACTAATGTCTTTTGGAATTCTTTCCACTAGGAAGAACAAAGGAAAATAGAAGAAGAAAAAGAAAAGAGAAAAGAGAATGACATGGTATTTAAAGCATGGTTGCAAAAGAAAAGAGAGCAAGTTCTAGAGATGAGGAGAATTCAGCGAGCAAAGGAAATAGAAGATATGATCAGTAGAGTAAGTAAAATTTATCTATTAAATATAATTTCATATAGACATGCAAGTTGCATTTATTACAGAAGGGAGTCTGAATATCAGACCAAGAACCGATGGAAAAAGTAGAAAAAAGTGGTCCAATAACAACAGTTGTAAAGGTTGCCACATATTACAATTAAATTCCAGGAAGCATTTAAAAAAATAAAATAATTTCTACTTTATTCAAACTTTCATAGCATAGGAAAAAAAGAAAAAACTGCCAATTCATTTTTTTTCAAGATAGTATAACTAATATTCAAATAAGACAAAGCACAAAAAAAAACTATAGAAGGGCCACATTTATGAGAAGAGATCTAGAAATTCTACACAAAAGGTAACAAATTAAAGACAAGTTATTTAATTTAAAAAAATTTGAAAAATATAGAAAATCCAAGAGAAAGTAAAAATCATCCATGCTCCACTCTTACATAGAGAAAGTAAAATTGGTAAGATTATAACTTAATTAATTAAACTATTACCCATCTGTGGGTATTTGGATTGATTCTAATATTGTTCTATTAACAGTGCTGTGGGGAGTATATTTGTCCTGTAGAACATCAGTCTTCTGTAGGAGAGTTTCTTAAGAGTGTAGGGTTTATGACTTATTGAGTATTGAGAGTAAAATTTTTGCTAAATATACCAAATTACCCTTCCACAAGGTTGTACCAATTTATAGTCCCTCTAACAGTGTGTGAAAGTGAAGGTTTACCCACATACTGGCTAATGATGTATGTAGTTTATATGAATTTTTCTTCAAAGTATAATACACATGCATTTATATGAGCATATATGTGTATGTATCTATATTGTTCTATGAATTTCCTATTTATGTTTTTTTCTTTTTTCAGTTTTATTTCTAATTGTATACTAGAGATTTTAATTCTTTGCTGTATCTGTTATAAATATATTTTCTCAGTCTAAAATTGTTGTGTTTTAAAAATTGCTTATTGTGCCATTTGTAGAAAGTTTTAGCTTCTAAACCTTGGCACTGGCAGTATCTTTGAACAGAAGACAGAAAATCCATAAACTGAAAAGGAAAGTACTGAGAAACTTGACTGTAACTATACAGTAAAAGAATAATATACTATAACCAAGTAGGGTTTAATTTAAGAAGGAAATTATGGATGAATAATTAAAAATATATTCATATAATGTATTACACCAATATGTAGATAAAAAGAAAAACATGGTCATGAAAGTTATAGAAAAGGCATTTATTAGCATTTAACATAATTTGCTTTTTAAAATTCCTAATTAAATATGAATTGCATTAAAAAGACTATCTTGAAAAACATTATAGGCATTCCCATTAAAGTCAGAAATGGGTAAATAACTATTCTTGGAGTGATATCCACTGTATTAAGAATAGAAAATCAAAAGAGGTATAATGATATCCAATGTACAAAGAAGAGAAAAATCAAAAGAGGTAAAAATATTGTGGTAGTTTGAAACTGTTATGCACCCCAGAAAAGCCATGTTCATTTAATCCTAATCCAATTTTGGGGATAGCCATGATCTTTTAATCTTGATCCAGTATCATAGGGTGGCATCTCTTGATTAGGTTGTCTCCATGGAGATGTGATACACCAGTTGCGGATGTGACCTTTTGATTAAATGGAGATATGATTCCACCTATTCAAGGTGGGTCCTGAGTAGTTTACTGGAGTCCTTTAAAAAGGTAAACATTTTGGAAACAGCACAGACTCAGACGTTTGAAAATGCTTGGAGACAGACAGAAGCTCAAAGGAGGCCACGGGAACCAGGAGCTGAAAGCAATGAAACCCAGGAACAAAGGGCCAGCACATGTTACCTTGGGCCTTCACATGTGACAGACATCACCTTTTCTTTGGAGTCAAGGTATCTTCCTCTGGATGCCTTAGTTTGAATATTTTCATGGCCTTAGAACTGTAAACTTGTAACTTAATAAATCCCCCTTATAAAAGCCATTCCATTTCTGGTATATTGCATTCCAGCAGCATTAGTAAACTAAAACAAATATTTATAAATATAAAGTGGACATTTGCATACATTACAATTATATAAAACTATATTCTTATATTCTCACCATAATCTCATATTGTGAATTCATATTCACAATAAAATATGAATATGTAAATTGCTTTGAGCTAAACAGAAAAGTATAAGACCTACGTGGAGAATACAAGACAGCTTTGTAAGTTACCAAAAAGAAGACTTTGGTAAATTAAAGCAAATATATATTTCTGCATAGATGGACTAAATATTATAAAGATATAATAATTCCTCCAAATTCATCTATTTCCCCACTGAAAAAAACCGGGTGAGGGATATGGACAGTAAGTTCACATATGAACAAATACAAATGGCCAGTATGTATATGAAAAAAATGCAAATGTTTAAAATC
Source organism: Tamandua tetradactyla (assembly GCF_023851605.1). Lineage (NCBI taxonomy): Eukaryota > Metazoa > Chordata > Mammalia > Pilosa > Myrmecophagidae > Tamandua > Tamandua tetradactyla. The sequence goes on along the minus strand of NC_135330.1, from coordinate 23,195,737 downwards.
AAAGACATGCTGATTTCTTATAAATATTTATTAACTACTTACTACATGACAGAAGCTGTCCTAGGCATAGAAATATGGTCCTGAGCAAAATAAGTATGGTCTCTGTTTGATAAGAGCTCAATCTAGTAGGTATTTAAAAAATAAACAATTACAAAACAAATTTATAGTTATAAATAGTGAAGAACACTATGAAAAAAAGGAGCTATGAGAGATTGTAAAGAGAGAAATTAATGTATATTGCTAGTTCAGGAAAGGATTTTCTGACATTTAGTAGGAGTAAAAGTGATATAGGCCGTGAATGGAAGAATTTGTTTCAGGCCAAGAGAACATGTGACAGAACCCTGAGACAAGAAAGAATGTGGTAAGTAAATGTGAGAAGATCTGAAGAGAGTAGGAATCAGATCATGCAATGCCTTAGAGGCTATAAAAAAGAATTTTGTATCCTGTTATGAGAAACCATTGAAATTATTTAAACGAAGGAATTACACATCAGATATGCACTTCTACAAGATCATTCTGATGGCTGAGCTGCCAGTGAGTTGGGGTGCAAGAGCAGATATAGACCAGTTAGAGAGCAGATGCAGTTGTCTAGGTGAGGAATGATGGTGACTTGGTCTCAAATTCTAGCAATGGAAAGAGAAATGTGAGATATTTGTGATATATTTTGGAGTATTAATAAAGGACACTTGGTAATTGATTAGATATGTGTGTGTGGAAGAATGAGAAATAAAGAGAATATACGAGGTTTCTGTTCTGAGCAACTTGGTGGATGATGGTGCCATCCATTGATATAGGGAGTAGTAGAGAAGATAATGATTTGGGGGAATTATTTCAGTTTTAAACTTGTTTTAGGTACCTACAAAATACTCAGGTGAAGATGAAGATCCACTGAAGAAATGTGTCTCGAGTTTGGGAGAGAGGTTAGAGCTGGAAATATTAATGATAAAGTTTCAGAGATGGTGCAGTCGTAGGGATAAGGATGGAATGTAGCTGTGGAAATGTGTGGCAAGTGCAGTAAAGAAAGAGAAAGAGAGAAAATCAAAGATCTGTGATACTGGATGTTGGATGACTCATCCCATAGATATGAACATTGGAGTAGGATGGAGAGGAACATTGAGCCAGGTGCCAAAGTCTGAGTTAAATGAAGGGGGAATGACCAGAAAGTTGATAGATTAATAGCTTAAATAGAACCAAATGGTTTCAGTATCAAAGGAGCATGAGTTTATGAGGAGAGTAGAGGAATACAGTTCTGTAGGGTTATGGGGGAACAAAGAGAATATTAACTTCTTCACCTGACCTTTGAGGTACTTGAAATATCACTGAACAGTGTCTAGTTGAGAGAGCAAGCTGAGCCTTGATGGAGAATCACCATTTGGGTAAGATCAGGAGATTTAAGGCTAGAAGGCACTTTTAGTGGCTTGGAAGCTGGAGGATGTTTGTGAGTTTTTAAATCATGCATTGAAAGGGAATTACAGAGAAAAAACTAGAAAAATTTATGAGGGAGGGAGGGAATTTGGGATTGGGTATGGGAGAAGCACAGCATATTGCTTTAATGATTAAAAGTATAGAACACAAGAGCAGCTTATATTTCAATCAATGACCAAGGAAAACACAACTGTACTATACTGCTACTGTTTGCCTAGAGGTTGATGACATTAAGCTGAATGTAATTTTTTAAAATTGAGCATTTGTAGAAATTAATGCACACTTTGGTGTTCTTTTTGGAAATAATCAATAGTAAGCTTAGAATTGTAGCTCTGAAAACATAAGCAATATTGAGCATTATTTCAAAATAATATTTTATGTAAGAAGACATATGATTATGCATTTCCTTTTTGGATTTTTTCTTTTCTTTTTTGCTACAATTCAAATCTATCTCACAAAATTTATTTTAATGAGATATGTGTCATAACTTAGTATTATTCTGAAGTACCTTTATGAACTTTGTCTATTGAAGTTTAGCTACAGTACAGTTTGGCAGTTAATTAATTTGGTTTATTAATACATTGGGAAAATAAGTGCATTTTGTTGATTATTTCTGTGGATGGGACATATTTTATAATGTGAGCCATAGTTTTCAGAAATATCTTCAGAATATACAGATAGTAGAATGACCTATTTTATAATGGATGAAAAACAACTTTTTCATAAAATTTTTATTGCCATTTTAGAAGAAATAATTTAAAATGTTTTTCCATCTTTGGCATGAACTTTGCTCCTCTTGCCCAGTAATAAAGATTAATGTGTGTGTGGTACCTGTGTATATACACACATCTGCAAATATACATGCATATATATTTTAAATATATAAAAATAAATATATGTAAATTATTGGCACATAAAAATACATACATTTCAGAACAAACTAGGAAAGTGAAAAGTTGGTATATTTATTTAAAGCCAGTATTTTAAAAAAGGGAATGCTTGTAAAACTAATGGCTTAAATAGTACACATGCACACACATGCACACACATACACACACACATGAAGTTCCCAGTATTCAATATTTGCTGCCTTGTTCCTGTAGATTTTGGACCAATGTATATAGCATGTTGAATAACTCTGGCAACCGTACTTGCATTTGGATTTTTATTATAAAAGATAGCCAGAGCAGCCTCTAAAAGTTTCATTTATATTTATTTCCTTTGGGGGATGAGAACTTTTGGGATCTTTGCTATTCAATGCTGTGTCTTTCTCCGTGTATGGACAATAAATCCATTGTCACATATATATATATATATATATATATTATGTATATGTTCTCCCAGACTTCATTTTCCTGACATGAGACTTTAGTTGAGCAGAAATTTTAATTTGGTTGAAATTCAAATTTCTAGCTCCAAAAAATCTTTTGACAGTTCCTTTTTATGGGCGTCTAGCAACCTATTTATACTGCCTTCTCTCTTCCACCTTTTTTGGCAGCCCTCAGAGTTTATATCCATAACAGGCATCTTTATGTAATATAAAAAAAATAAAGTAAGGGTGAATGGTTTCTTCTTCTTACTTATTCTTCATAGTATCAGAACTATCATAAATGTCTCACCCAGTGGATTAAGGCACACCCAAAGCTTTCCTAATATTTTTCTCTTTTATCCTTCTCTTTATATATTGATTAAGTTGTTGATTTAATCAACGCTTTTTCTTGTACTTGTTGTAAATTATATCTTTGTACATGGTCTGTCCAAAACAAAAGATTTATCATTAATTTTTTTTGTATGCTGTATGGTGGGGTCACATTTCATTCTTTTACTATGTGAGTATCCAGTTATTGCATCATCATTTGTTGAAGTTTTTAGTTTGGTTGGTTTTTTGGTTTGCTTGTATTTTGGGGAAATGAATGGGCCAGGAACCAAAACCGGGTCTCCTGCATGGCAGGTGAGAATTCTACCACTGAACTAACCTTGTACCCCTTCACCCTCAATTTTTTAAAAATATTTTTATTGGCAAATCTTCACACGCATACAGTTCATACATGGTATACAGTCAGTGGCTCACAATATCATCACATAATTATGTATTCATCACTATGATCATCTTTAGAAAATTTGCGTCACTCCAGAAAAAGAAATAAAAAGAAAAACAAACTCATTCTTCCCATACCACTTATCCCACCCTCTCACTGATCACTAGTATTTCAATCTACCCAATTTATTTTTTCCCTTATCCCCCATTATTTATTTTTTATCCATCTTGTTTTACTCATTTGTCCATACTTTGAATAAAAAGAGCATCAGACACAAGGTTTTCACAATCACAGAGTCACCTTGTAAAAGCTCTTTCATTATACAGTCATTTTCAAGAATCAGGGCTACTGGAATACAACTCAACAGTTTCATGTACTTCCCTACAGCCACTGCAATATACCATAAACTAAAAAGGGATATTTATATAATGCATAAGAAAAACCTCCAGGTTAACCTCCTGTTTGAAATCTCTTTCAGCCACTAAATTTTTTCTCATTTTTCTTTTCCCCCTTTTTGTCTTTCTTGATCCCATGATGCTGGGTCCCAGCTCCTCCAGGATTTCTGTCCCATGTTGCCAGGAATTTTTATACCCCTGGAAGTCATATCCCATGTAGGGAGTAGTCACCCTCATTTTTGAAAGAAAGTCCTGCTGTATATAAAATTTTTAGCTATCATTTTTTTTCACTCAGCACTTTAATTATTTCAACCCATTGCCTTCTTGTGTCCATGGTTTCTGATAAAAAATCAGCACTAATCAAATTGGGACTCCCTTGTGCATAACATTATTTTTGTCTTGAACCTTTCAGACCTTTCTCTTTGTCCTTTGCATTTTGCAGTTTGGTCATTAAGTGTGGGGGGGGGGAATTTATTTTCAAGTTTATCCTGTTTGGTGTTCTCTGGGCTTTTTGGCTATGTATAGTCTATCTTTTGCTAAATTTAGAAAGTTCTCTGTCATTATTTCTTCGAATATTGCTCTGCTTCTTTCTCTCCTTTACTCCTTCTGTGACCCCCATAATGCATATATTGGTATGCTTGATGGTGTCCCACAAGTCTCTTAATTATTTTTGCTTTTTATAATTATTTTTCCTATCTGCTCCTCAGCTTGACTCATTTCAATTGTTCTGTCTTTGAGTTCACTGATTCTTTCTTTGGACAGCTGCAATCTTTTGTTGAAACCCTCCTAGGAATGTTTTTTCTGTGTACATTTGTTACAAATCATGAAAAAAGCATTTTTATAATTGTACATATTTATAATTGTGCTATTAATTATAGCTCATTGTTCATTACAATAGGATTCACTGTTTTATATGTCCTATTTTTTTTAAATTTTAGTAGCATATATACAACCTGAAATTTTCCCTTTTAACCTCATTCACATATATAATTCAGTGCTGTTAATTACATTCACAATTTTATGCTACGTTGCTACATAACCTCCATCCATTACCAAAATTTTACAATCAGCCCAAATAATCTCTGTACCATTTAAAGCATTAACTTTTCCCATTATGTACTATCACCTGTCTGGGAGTTTTTCATTTCATTCTTCAACTCCAGCAGTTGTGTTTGGTTCCTTTCAAAAATTTCATTCTCTTTATTGATATTCTCATACTCTTCATTTATTATTTTCCTGATATCATTTAGTTCTTTCTTTCCTTCATCTCCTTGAGAATATTGAAGATAGTTTTTTTAAAGACTTTGTTCAATATGTCTACAGTCTGGTCTTTTTCATTCATGTTTAAGGATTTTTTTTTTTTTTTTTGCTTTTTACATGGGCAGGCACCGGGAATCGAACCCGGGTCCTCTGGCATGGCAGGCCAGCATTCTTGCCTGCTGAGCCACCGTGGCCCACCCATGTTTAAGGATATTTTATCCTCTTCCTTTGGATATTTCATAGTTTCCTATCTGTTTCTTTGTCTTGTAATCTTTTGTTGCATACTGTACATGTAATATTTAAAAATGTTAACTCTAGGACTTATTCCCTGAGATGTCTGTTTTTGAGTTTGTGTCCAGCTAGTGATATGACAGAGATTTTCTTGAGTGTCAGGAGCTAACAAAACCAATAAAACCTGAGGAAAAAGCACCTTTTACCATCTTTTCAAATTGACTTTATGTTGGCTAATGCTCTTCAGAGTTCAGCCTTCCTATGAGGAAGGTCAGCCCACAGAGAATGCAAGGTACAGGGTCCTCGTGCAAAGTACAGGGTGTTCTGTCTTTGGCTTGTGCTTGCTGGTTGTCTCAAGAGTTCCCATGTTTACAGGAGTCTGAATGCTCCTTCTACTTCCCGGTAAATAGAACTCCTCCCACACCCAGATGTTCCATGGCAGGATTAAAGCAGGTAAACCTTTGCTCTAAACTGACAGCCTCAATTGTTTCTTATACTGGTTTTTGTCTCAAGCTGTTTTTGCTTTGAGGGCAAATTCTGGGAGATGTCATGCCAGCTAGGAGTTTTCCAAGTTTCTCTTTCCTGTGTGGGACAAGGCCAGAGACCCATAAAGAGATCACCCTCTGGCTCCATACTGCCCTGATAGGAGTATGAGGGATGGGTTAAAAAGGGTGCTAGAAACTTTCCTCATGGCTCCCAGAAAGAAACTTGTGTTTCTTGGCTTGGTACTTGCCCAGCAAATGCAGCCTTTCATCTGCCCACTGCAGCTCTGAGAAGTGCTGTGTTTCTAAATCTCTGATGCTGCCTTTGTCTAGGGTGTGTTAGAACAATGGCTGCCCTCAGAGTCAGGACCCCTGTGATCTTAAGTATTTAATCAAAAACAGTGATCAGTGATCAGACCATGCTTCCCCTCAATCTTAGGTAACTAGATTTTAATGTCCCTCTCTGTCTCCAGCATATTGCGACAGGGGCCAGACTCCATGGCTGCCCTCTGTGAGAGTGGGGATGGGTGACGATAACTGCTGCTTAGACAGAGGAATTCACTTTACCAGCGTTTTCCTCCCACTCTTCCCTGGGTACTGTGAAGTATCCTACAGAACTCTGGAATTTCAAAATAGTTGATTAAAATAGTTCCTGCCTGTTTAATAGTTGTTCTGGCAGAGGAACTGATTCCTGGAGCTTCCTAACTCTGCTATCTTCTCATAGTATGACCCTATGTTATTTTAATTCTCTAAAATTGACCCAGTGATGCCTCAGCATCAGGAATTTTAGGATTGGATTATGCTGCCTATTTGTGTTGTAGGGATATTAAAGGTGAAGGGAGTTGGCTGGAAGTGATGGCCAATAGGAGTTTTTGTGAATTTGTAGTAAACATAGGATGGGCAAGTTCTCTGGCAGAGGGTAAAGGAGGCATTGTAATATGTTAATTTCCTGCATGGTGTGGTTTATAAGCATTGTTTGGCCTCCCATAGTGTTTTTGTGTACCTCAGTCATTGAATTTATCACTCACAGTTTTGCAATATAGTCTTAGTTGCTGGGGTTTCCTTGTAGGCAGATAGCAATGTCAGGGAGGTAGAACGCAGAGAGATCATACTGACAAAGACATTTTGGAAGCTATTGTTGGATATCTGAGTCAGGATTAGGAACCAGGGTAGTGTAGTACAAGTGAGAAGTATAGTCTCTGTTCCTTGTAGCTCCTTGGTAAGGAATATCACCTGCAGCAATGAACTCTTGGACTAGGGCAGTGACATCTGAGGCAAGGCCATGTCAGTCAATGAGCTCTTAGGCTAGGGGGATGTCATCTGTGGTGGCCAGTCTGCTGGGAGGTGCCTTCCCAAGTGCTATCCACTGGGGAAAGGTGAGGACTAGAAGGCCTTCCTAGTAACATACTCTTGGGCCGTGAGAGGGAGGATTTGTCTGTAATCAACCCTGGTAGACCCACAAATCTTTGGTAGGGTATTGGGATGATCAGTGGAATAGTGATTGAATTTTTAGGCTATTTCTTGGTGGCTAATTTGGGAACATTCTATCTTGAAAAGATATGTATTCTCAGCACATTTATAAACTGCATTGATGGTTGCCTGATATATTAAGGAGGAGCAATCCAGTGTTGCTCCTGCCAGCATCAGAAATGGTACCCTAAAGCATAGCATTTGTAATAGCGGAGGTTTGAATTGGGAGCAGGGACGTAGCTAGTCTGTGGGAACTTTACTGGACAATATATGGATAGCTGTGGGTCTGTGGGCCATGTTGTTTAGGCATTGATACTACTGAATCCGTTTTTTGTAAGGTTCCCTTATGGGTTATATGATTCAGCCATCCCCAGTGGTATGCTTGTTTAAGATAATGTATTATAGCTTGCCTTCGTGTTCAGTTGGTTCAAAATGGGGGACCATGTTGGGTCCTCTGTATTTGATTGCTGCAGACTTCTCCTGTATGGTTAGGCCAACTGGATCAGCCAGCAACCCTATACCCTATGCCAGGCGTAAGAAGAATATAAGCCCTAGCTAGGGTAAGCATTTGCATTTTACCAGCATTGGTGATGTGTTTCTGGTAGTGTGAGGCTGCTGCACCACCACCAAGGGAGAAATGGTGGATTTTAAATCCCTCTCTAGCTCCCAGTCCAGCATCTGTGCTGGGAATGAATAGAAGTGGTATTGGTTAGGTATGCACAACAAACTCTCAAGTTTAACTTTTCCCTGGTGTTGTCATTTCCATACGTGGCTAGCCTCCACTAGATGGAGTTTGTTTATGCCTTATAAGGTAACTCACAGTGTTACTGCTCTGACCCAAGACTATAATTTCTACTTTCTGTAAAAAATAGGGGGAAATAGGGGCTAATATCCACTGTTTATATTCTGTATATCTTGGTAAGGTTTCCAGGGCTGGGAATTTTCCCTCAGGGTGAATATGCCTAAATATGTGCCCTTCTGATAGCCCTATTGGTCTGTCAATTTCTAGGGGAATCTCATTTCACTATTTACCCCCAATTTGGTCACCACTCTTGTATTGTGGGGAAATGACTGAACAGTCCTAGCAAAAAGGGGAAGAGTTATTTATTGCTTTAATGTGGAAGTAGTCATCTTGGACCTGAAAGTGGGTTGGGTTTCCCTTGAGGACTAATAGAGGCATTTTAGGAGATTGGAGGTAATTTGTATGGCACACGTGGAACCCACTGGCCTGGAATTGAGTAATATTAAAGTTTGAGACAAAAGTTTAACCCAACTTTGACATACATTTGTCATTAAGTAATTTAAATAATAGTTTGTTTTTTAATCTGTAAACTTTATTAGAAAAATTAATTGTAAATTATGAATTTAAAAACATTAAGGGCACCCACTAAAAGTCAGTAAAAGGATAATATAGAAGATTTTAATGATAAAAGAAGGCAGGAAAAGAGGAGAAAAAACATAGTAAATTATAGTGATAGACATCCATATTTTAAAACTTCAACTTCTGTGTGAAACTGAAGAGAGATGTTTATTGGGTGCAAAATTTATATTTTGGGTAGTGCGCTTCCCAGTTTAACTTGTATGGTCAGATTAGTTTGAACTAAACTGACATGGAATCTTGAATAGGGCATGAGATTTTGTAGGTTTGTCCAGGTTAGTGTGATGCCCCAATAAATCTCAGAGTAATTTGGGCAGTGAATAAAGTAGTATTTGCAAAGTCCCCTTGGGGGAATGGGAAGAAAGTAGGAAATATTCAACTTCCCTATTTGGAGAATTTTTGGTATTCTCACAAGCAGTGGGGACAACCAAATCAATAGGCTTAGCTCTCCATCTTGGGGCAGCTCTCCATCTTGGGGTTTGCCCCTATGAAACTTATTACTGCGAAGGATAGGCTAAGCCTATTTAAAATTGTGCCTAAGAGTCACCCCCAGAAAACCTCGTTTATTGCTCAGATGTGACCTCTCTAAGCCAGCTCGGCAGGTGAACCCACTGCCCTTACCCCCATGTGGAGTTTACAAAAATCCCAAGTTTGTAAATCTCCCTGGCAATGTAGGGCAGAAATCCCAGGATGAGCCAAGATCCGGCATCACAGAATTGAGGAAACCTTCTTGACCAAAAGGGAGAAGAGAGAAATGAGACAAAATAAAGTTTCAATGGCTGAGAGATTTCAAACAGAGGTGGGAGGTTATCCTGCAGGTTATTCTTATGCATTATATAGATAGCCCTTTTTAATTTATGATGTATTGGAGTGGATGGAGGAAAGTACCTGAAACTGTTGAGCTCTGTTCCAGTAGCCTTGATTCTTGAAGTCGATTGTATAAAGATATAATGTTTACAATATGACTGTGTGATTATGAAAATCTTGTGTCTGATGCTCCTTTTATCCAGGGTATGGATAGATGAGCAAAAAATATATAGATAAAAAAATAAATAAATAATAAGGGAGACAAAAGTAAAATAAATTGGGTAGATGGAAATATTAGTGGTCAATGAGAGGGAGGGGTAAGGTGTATGGTATGTTTGAGTTTTTTATTTTTTCTTTTTATTTCTTTTTGTGGAGTGATGCAAATGTTCTTAAAAATTATCATGGTGATGAACACACAGCTATGTGATGATGTTGTAAGCCATTGATTGTACATCATGTATGGAATGTATGTGTGTGAAGATTTCTCAATAAACATATTTAAAGAAAAGATATGGATAAAATAAATAAATAATGGGGATAAAGGGTGAAGTAAATTGGGTAGATGGAAATACTAGTGGTCAATGAAAGGGAGGGGTAAAGAGTATGGGATGTATGAGTTTTTTCTTTTTTTCTTCTTGTTTCTTTTTCTGGAGTAATACAAATGTTCGAACAACTATGTGATGATATTGTGAGCCACTGATTGTACACCTTGTATGGAATATATGTGTGTGAAGATCTCTCAATAAAGCTATTAAAAGAAATTATAGTGATAGAAGTATATATTGCCATATGTCTCAGTAATCACAATAGTGCAATTGTCAGATTATATTATTTAAAATTGTCCTATTTGCAAGAGATGTACCTAACACTTAAGAGAGATGCTTGAAAGCAAAGTGATGGAAAAATATATACTAGTCAATAGCAACCAAAAGAAAATTGGTGTTATTATGTTAATATAATACAAAACACTTACATGAACTTTTATATGCAGCAGAGGATTTATGTCCAGAATGCATAAAGAACTCTTAAAACTCAACAATAAAAAGACAAATAACCAAATAAAAAAATTGAGCAAAAGATTTGAACAGACCCTTTATCAAAGAAGTTATACAGTTGGCAAATAGACACTTGAAAAAAATTATCAACCTTACTAGTCACTAAGAAAATTCAAAGTCAAAAATCACGTAGAGAGAATACATACCACTAAAATAGCTAAAACTAAAGAGACTGATGAATGCCAAATTTGACAAAGATTTGGAACAACTGAAATACTAATACATCAGTGATGGGAATATAGTCACTTTGGAAAATTATAATGTCAAAGATGCTCTTTAGCATTGTATTATATTAAAATTACAATGTTAAACGTACACTCCCAATTCTACTCCTAGGTATTTACCCAAGAGAAATTAATATATGTCCTGACACTGTCCTGGTGCCACTCTGCTTATGAGGGCAAAGTCCCCTTCCTACCACGCTGGTGGAATGAGCTCCACCTAGTAGCTGGAGTCCTTTTGGAGTAACTAGTCAAACAGCCTAGGAGAGGAGTGATAGGGTTATGGTCTCCTTCTTGCAAGCCAGAAATTTCACTACCTGAGATTGTGAGGTCCTGGGAAGTTCTCAGAACAGAACCCGCAATTTAGAATGAGAAGTCATGGCAACACTCAAAATAGCAACACAAAGTGACACAAAGCAGCACTCATTTTCTCCAGCATGACAGAAAGCCCTCCCAAATAGTTTCACCTAGTGGAAAAAGCAAGACCGAAGCACAGGCACGAGAGACATGTGGAATTTCCTATGTACTGTGACTAGAGCAGTACATAGGAAATTCTGCCCCTACACCAATTGCGAGATTTAGAATCTTCATATGGATAATTAGGTGTGGTAAGGACAAGTAGCACCAGAGATATATGACAGAAAACTTAGTAGGACTCACAGGTCCTAGAAGAGAGAGGAGTGGCATGCCTCATGGATGGGCAACACGTCAGGAGCATGCATTCAATCAGGCAGGAGGGGAGCAAAATGTTACAGTGGACCTGGGGACTAAGCATTTATAATGTCACATGGGCAAAGCTGTAGAGTGCGGATTGGGGAATTTGCATTTGACTTCTGTGGGGACAAAAATCCAGATAGGACATGGGGAAGAGAGAGATGAACTGTTTATCCTGTATAGGCAGATGTGAGGGTGGTCACTGAGGGACGTAATGACAGGATCTGAAATGCTGAGGTATCATGACCGGGCAAGGCCCTCATGCTATTTTAGTTAATTACAATATTCTGTAAATATTTGTTGAATGAATGAACAGGGATATATAGTAATCCTTAAACCTTTTGCTTTGTAACTCTAGATTTAATCATTTTCAGTGTCTTCTGGCTTTCCCAGCCTTCTGGGTATTCAGCATGATCCTCTAGGTACATGGGTCCTCTTGCCAAAGTCCAGCATTGTACATCAAAGATCGCAAGTTACATATATTTTATAAATTAGACTAGAACATACTTGGCAATGGGAATTATAGGAAAAGAAAAATGCAAGATGTAGGAGAAGGTCTTCCTTATCACAAAGCTCATATTTGGGAAAAGTATTAAATAAGTTTATCCTTTTTTGTGTGTGTTCTACCCAGGCATCTGGTTTGGATACTAGGAGTGCAGGTAATGAGGTTGGCATTATTATGAAAAAATTGGTGAGTAGAAATGTATTCTTGAAGAGTTGACTAAAAAGTTGTTTGGGTTTGTTATTAATTAAGGAAAACTTGTTTTTCTACTCAGCAGGAAAATAGAGATCCACAGCAAGCTTTTCGATTATGGCTTAGAAAAAAGCATGAAGAGCAGATGAAAGAAAGAAAGACTGAAGAACTTAGAAAGCAAGAGGAATGCCTATTTTTCCTTAGAGGAACAGAAGGCCGTGAAAGGGCCTTTAAAGAGTAAGTTAAAAACAACATATATTTTTTTCCCTTCCTCGTGGTAATTTTGAAAAATTATATAGTCAATGAAACTTAGAAAGAAACCCAAAATATTTAGTCTTTTACGTGTAGGTACCTATTTTTTTTTAAACTTTTTTTTAAGAACTTTTTTATTGTATAGTATAGCATATATACAAAGCAAAGAAATAAAAAAAAAAAAACACAATAGTTTTCAAAGCATTCTTCAACAAGTAGTTACGGGATAGATCCCAGAGTTTGTCGTGGGCTACCATATGATTCTCTCAGTTTATTCCTTCTAGCTTCCCCAGAATATAGGAGGCTAGAGAGCTTAAATATTTTTTATCATCACAATCAACTTTTTTCCTTCTTTTTTTGTGAAAAATAACATATATGTATATAAAAGCTATAAATTTCAAAGCACAGCACCACAATTAGTTGTAGAACATATTTCAGAGTTGGACATGGGTTACAATTGCACAATTTGAGGTTTTTATTTCTAGCTGATCTAAAATACTGGAGACTAAAAGAAATATCAATGTAATGATTCAGCATTCATATTTATTTGTTAAATCCTATCTTCTCTGTATAACCCCATCATCACCTTTGATCTTTCCATCCCTCTCTTTAGGGGTGTGGGGGCTGTGGCCATTCTAAATTTTTCATATTGGAAGGGTCTGTCACTAATATGGGGTAGGGAGATGGAACTATCTGATGTTCTGGAGAGGCTCGGCTAGGTTTCAGGACTTATCTGGATCAGGGACCCATCTGGAATTTGTAGGTTTCTAGAAAGTCACTCCAGTGCATAGAATCCCTGTGGAATCCTATATATACTGCCCTAGGTGTTCTCTAGGATTGGCTGGAATAATCCTGGTTGGGGTTTAGCTGGTTATGATAGGCAGCAAGGTCTAACTGAAGCTTGCATGAGAGCAACCTACAGAGTAGCCTCTCAATTCTATTTGAACTCTCTCTGCCACTGATACTCTATTAGTTATACTTCTTTCCCCCCTTTTGGTCAAGATGGAATTGTTGATCCCATGGTGGCAGGGCTGGATTCATCCCTTGGAGTCATCTCCCATGTTGCTAGGGAAACTTTCGTCCCTGGATGCTATGGCCCACATGGGGGGAGGGCAATAATTTCACTGGCAGAGTTTGGCCTACAGAGAATGAGGCCACATCTGAGCAACAAAAGAGGTCCTCCAGAAGTAACTCCTAGGCATGACTATACGTAGTCTAAACTTCTCCGCTACCTAGATAAGCTTCACAAGAGTAAGCCTAAGGATTGAGGACATGACCTACTGATTTGGCTGTCCCTAAAGTTTGACACAGTATCAGGGGATTCCTTGATGGTAAGGTTTAATAGTTCCATATTCTTTCTCCCATGCCTCAGGGGACTTTGTCAATAATTCTTGATTATCTTCTTAGTACACTCTAGGATGCATCCAGGCATTACAATAATCTATATAGAATTAAAAGACCTCTTTTTTATTCTGGGCTCCCTGGGTTTCAGTTGTTCAAATGAGCTGTTCAAATGTACAGATAGGTTGAGTTAGATTATGCCCAACAGAAAATTACAGTTCCAGGCCAAATAAACCTTTCTTCCATTGGTCTCAAAGAGTATGTGTGGTTCTAAAATATAGACACTATCTTCCTTACCCCTATGTTCTGAATTACTTTAGCCCCAACCTGATAGGCTTCATTCTTATCTCTAAATATCAGGTTATATATATAAAAAAACCTCTCAAAATCCGGAAATAAAAATCACCATTCCGGACTTAATATGTCTGCTCTAAAAGCTTACAATCTAGGCCCCTGCTTTCTTTTTTTTTTTTTTATTTTTATTTTTATTTTTTTTATTAACGGAAAGAAAAAAAAAAAAGAAATTAACACAACATTTAGAAATCATACCATTCTACATATGCACTCAGTAATTCTTAACATCATCACATAGATGCATGATCATTGTTTCTTAGTACATTTGCATCGGTTTAGAGGAACTAGCAACACAACAGAAAAAGATATAAAATGTTAATATAAAGAAAAGAAATAAAAGTAGTAGTAATAGTAAAAAACAACAACAACAAACAAACCAACAAGCAAACAAAAACAAAAAAAACCCTATAGCTCAGATGCAGCTTCATTCAGTATTTTAACATGATTACTTTACAATTAGGTATTATTGTGCTGTCCATTTTTGAGTTTTTGTATCTAGTCCTGTTGCACAGTCTGTATCCCTTCAGCTTCAATTACCCATTGTCTTACCCTGTTTCTAACTCCTGCTGAACTCTGTTACCAATGACATATTTCAAGTTTATTCTCGAATGTCCGTTCACATCAGTGGGACCATACAGTATTTGTCCTTTAGTTTTTGGCTGGATTCACTCAGCATAATATTCTCTAGGTCCATCCATGTTATTACATGGTTCATAAGTTTATCTTGTCTTAAAGCTGCATAATATTCCATCGTATGTATATACCACAGTTTGTTTAGCCACTCTTCTGTTGATGGAGATTTTGGCTGTTTCCATCTCTTTGCAATTGTAAATAACGCTGCTATAAACATTGGTGTGCAAATGTCCGTTTGTGTCTTTGCCCTTAAGTCCTTTGAGTAGATACCTAGCAATGGTATTGCTGGGTTGTATGGCAATTCTATATTCAGCTTTTTGAGGAACCGCCAAACTGCCTTCCACAGTGGTTGCACCCTTTGACATTCCCACCAACAGTGGATAAGTGTGCCTCTTTCTCCGCATCCTCTCCAGCACTTGTCATTTTCTGTTTTGTTGATAATGGCCATTCTGGTGGGTGTGAGATGATATCTCATTGTGGTTTTGATTTGCATTTCTCTAATGGCCAGGGACATTGAGCATCTCTTCATGTGCCTCTTGGCCATCCGTATTTCTTCTTCTGGTAGGTGTCTAAGTCTTTTTCCCATTTTGTAATTGGGTTGGCTGTCTTTTTGTTGTTGAGTTGAATAATCTCTTTATAAATTCTGGATACTAGACCTTTATCTGATATGTCGTTTCCAAATATTGTCTCCCATTGTGTAGGCTGTCTTTCTACTTTCTTGATGAAGTTCTCTGATGCACAAAAGTGTTTAATTTTGAGGAGCTCCCATTTATTTATTTCCTTCTTCAGTGTTCTTGCTTTAGGTTTAAGGTCCATAAAACCACCTCCAGTTGTAAGATCCATAAGATATCTCCCAACATTTTCCTCTAACTGTTTTATGGTCTTAGACCTAATGTTTAGATCTTTGATCCATTTTGAGTTAACTTTTGTATAGGGTGTGAGAGATGGGTCTTCTTTCATTCTTTTGCATATGGATATCCAGTTCTCTAGGCACCATTTATTGAAGAGACTGTTCTGTCCCAGGTGAGTTGGCTTGACTGCCTTATCAAAGATCAAATGTCCATAGATGAGAGGGTCTATATCTGAGCACTCTATTCGATTCCATTGGTCGATATATCTATCTTTATGCCAATACCATGCTGTTTTGACCACTGTGGCTTCATAATATGCCTTAAAGTCAGGCAGCGCGAGACCTCCAGCTTCATTTTTTTTCCTCAAGATGTTTTTAGCAATTCGGGGTACCCTGCCCTTCCAGATAAATTTGCTTATTGGTTTTTCTATTTCTGAAAAATAAGTTGTTGGGATTTTGATTGGTATTGCATTGAATCTGTAAATCAATTTAGGTAGGATTGACATCTTAACTATATTTAGTCTTCCAATCGATGAACACGGTATGCCCTTCCATCTATTTAGGTCTTCTGTGATTTCTTTTAACAGTTTTTTGTAGTTTTCTTTATATAGGTTTTTTGTCTCTTTGGTTAAATTTATTCCTAGGTATTTTATTCTTTTAGTTGCGATTGTAAATGGGATTCGTTTCTTGATTTCCGCCTCAGCTTGTTCATTACTAGTGTATAGAAAAGCTACAGATTTTTGAATGTTGATCTTGTAGCCTGCTACTTTGCTGTACTCATTTATTAGCTCTAGTAATTTTGTTGTGAATTTTTCTGGGTTTTCTACATATAGTATCATATCGTCTGCAAACAGTGATAGTTTTACTTCTTCCTTTCCAATTTTGATGCCTTGTATTTCTTTTTCTTGCCTAATTGCTCTGGCTAGAACTTCCAACACAATGTTGAATAATAGTGGTGATAGTGGACATCCTTGTCTTGTTCCTGATCTTAGGGGGAAAGTTTTCAATTTTTCCCGATTGAGGATGATATTAGCTGTGGGTTTTTCATATATTCCCTCTATCATTTTAAGGAAGTTCCCTTGTATTCCTATCTTTTGAAGTGTTTTCAGCAGGAAAGGATGTTGAATCTTGTCAAATGCCTTCTCTGCATCAATTGAGATGATCATGTGATTTTTCTGCTTTGATTTGTTGATATGGTGTATTACATTAATTGATTTTCTTATGTTGAACCATCCTTGCATACCTGGGATGAATCCTACTTGGTCATGATGTATAATTCTTTTAATGTGTTGTTGGATACGATTTGCTAGAATTTTATTGAGGATTTTTGCATCTGTATTCATTAGAGAGATTGGTCTGTAGTTTTCTTTTTTTGTAATATCTTTGCCTGGTTTTGGTATGAGGGTGATGTTGGCTTCATAGAATGAATTAGGTAGTTTTCCCTCCACTTCGATTATGTTGAAGAGTTTGAGGAGAGTAGGTACTAATTCTTTCTGGAATGTTTGATAGAATTCACATGTGAAGCCGTCTGGTCCTGGACTTTTCTTTTTAGGGAGCTTTTGAATAACTAATTCAATCTCTTTACTTGTGATTGGTTTGTTGAGGTTGTCTATTTCTTCTTGAGTCAAAGTTGGTTGTTCATGTCTTTTCAGGAACCTGTCCATTTCTTCTAAATTGTTGTATTTATTAGCGTAAAGTTGTTCATAGTATCCTGTTATTACCTCCTTTATTTCTGTGAGGTCAGTAGTTATGTCTCCTCTTCCATTTCTGATCTTATTTATTTGCATCCTCTCTCTTCTTCTTTTTGTCAATCTTGCTAAGGGCCCATCAATCTTGTTGATTTTCTCATAGAACCAACTTCTGGTCTTATTGATTTTCTCTATTGTTTTCATGTTTTCAATTTCATTTATTTCTGCTCTAATCTTTGTTATTTCTTTCCTTTTGCTTGCTTTGGGATTAGTTTGCTGTTCTTTCTCCAGTTCTTCCAAGTGGACAGTTAATTCCTGCATTTTTGCCTTTTCTTCTTTTCTGATAAAGGCATTTAGGGCAATAAATTTCCCTCTTAGCACTGCCTTTGCTGCGTCCCATAAGTTTTGATATGTTGTGTCTTCATTTTCATTTGCCTCTAGGTATTTACTAATTTCTCTTGCAATTTCTTCTTTGACCCACTTGTTGTTTAAGAGTGTGTTGTTGAGCCTCCATGTATTTATGAATTTTCTGGCACTCCGCCTATTATTGATTTCCAACTTCATTCCTTTATGATCCGAGAAAGTGTTGTGTATGATTTCAATATTTTTAAATTTGTTAAGACTTGCTTTGTGACCCAGCATATGGTCTATCTTTGAGAATGATCCATGAGCACTTGAAAAAAAGGTGTATCCTGCTGTTGTGGGATGTAATGTCCTATAAATGTCTGTTAAGTCAAGTTCATTTATAGTAATATTCAGGTTCTCTATTTCTTTATTGATCCTCTGTGTAGATGTTCTGTCCATTGATGAGAGTGGTGAATTGAAGTCTCCAACTATTATGGTATATGTGTCTATTTCCCTCTTCAGTGTTTGCAGTGTATTCCTCACGTATTTTGGGGCATTCTGGTTCGGTGTGTAAATATTTATGATTGTTATGTCTTCTTGCTTAATTGTTCCTTTTAATAGTATATAATGTCCTTCTTTGTCTCTTTTAACTGTTTTACATTTGAAGTCTAATTTGTTGGATATTAGTATGGCCACTCCTGCTCTTTTCTGGTTGTTGTTTGCATGAAATATCTTTTCCCAACCTTTCACTTTCAACCTATATTTATCTTTGGGTCTAAGATGTGTTTCCTGTAGACAGCATATAGAAGGATCCTGTTTTTTAATCCATTCTGCCAGTCTATGTCTTTTAATTGGGGAATTCAGTCCATTGACATTTAGAGTTATTACTGTTTGGATAATATTTTCCTCTACCATTTTGCCTTTTGTATTATATATATCATATCTGACTTTCCTTCTTTCTACACTTTTCTCCATGTCTCTCTCTTCTGTCTTTTTGTATCTGACTCTAGTGCTTCCTTTAGTATTTCTTGCAGAGCTGGTCTCTTGGTCACAAATTCTCTTAGTGACTTTTTGTCTGAGAATGTTTTAATTTCTCCCTCATTTTTGAAGGACAATTTTGCTGGATATAGGAGTCTTGGCTGGCAGTTTTTCTCTTTTAGTAACTTAAATATATCATCCCACTGTCTTCTAGCTTCCATGGTTTCTGCTGAGAAATCTACACATAGTCTTATTGGGTTTCCCTTGTATGTGATGGATTGTTTTTCTCTCGCTGCCTTCAAGATCCTCTCTTTCTCTTTGACCTCTGACATTCTAACTAGTAAGTGTCTTGGGGAACGCCTATTTGTGTCTAATCTCTTTGGGGTGCACTGCACTTCTTGGATCTGTAATTTTAGGTCTTTCATAAGAGTTGGGAAATTTTCAGTGATAATTTCTTCCATTAGTTTTTCTCCTCCTTTTCCCTTCTCTTCTCCTTCTGGGATACCCACTACACGTATATTTGTACGGTTCACATTGTCCTTGAGTTCCCTGATACCTTGTTCAAATTTTTCCATTCTTTTCTGGATAGTTTCTGTTTCTTTTTGGAATTCAGATGTTTCATCCTCCAAATCACTAATACTATCTTCTGTTTCTTTAAATCTGTCATTGTAGGTATCCATTGTTTTTTCCATCTTTTCTACTTTATCTTTCACTTCCATAAGTTCTGTGATTTGTTTTTTCAGTTTTTCTATTTCTTCTTTATGTTCAGCCCATGTCTTCTTAATGTCCTCCCTCAATTTATCGATTTCGTTTTTGAAGAGGTTTTCCATTTCTGTTCGTATATTCAGCATTAGTTGTTTCAGCTCCTGTATCTCATTTGAACTATTGGTCTGTTCCATTGACTGGGCCATATGTTCAATTTTCTGAGCGTGATCCGTTATCTTCTGCTGGCGTCTGGGCATTTAGTCAGATTTCCCCGGGTGTTCGACCCCACAGGTTGAAAGATTTTTCTGCGCAATCTCTGGGTTCTGTTCTTCCTATCCTGCCCAGTAGGTGGCGCTCGTGGCACACGCCTGTCTGTGGGTTCCACCAGCGAAAGTTGCTGTGGGTCCCTCAACTCTGGAAAACTCTCGCCGTAGGGGAGGTTCGGCAGCCGAAGCGTCTTGGAAGAATGCCAGCCGGCCCGGGGTTCCAAACGTGGGGAGGGTCACCGGCCGTCGCAGCACAGGAGAGCGTCCGGTCAAATTAGCCAGTCGGCCCGGGGCACCAAGCGTGGTGGGAGGGCGCCAGCTGTCGCAGCCCGGGAGAGTGCACTGTTCCCAGCTGACGGGGGAGTCACGTGTTTGGAAGGAATCCCCCAGTCACTGTTCTCCGCAGTCTGGGGATTTCTGACCCAACTATCTCAGTTGTTCTGGGGGGCCTCGTTTGGTGGGGGCACCAGCCGCCACGGCCTAAGGGGACCGCCTGTCCAATTCTACCAGCTGGCCCGGGAAGGTGGAAGGGAGGGACTCCGGTCGCTTGCCGTCGCACCCAGGAAAGCCCGTGCCCCTTGGTGATCTCACCGGAGCTGGTTCTCCCAGATAGTCAGCCATTCCAGGATGGGGTACGCTGTCCCTTTGATCTCCCTCGTGGCTCCGGGAGCTGCTCTGTATTATCTCCACTCCCCCAGTAGCTGTTCTGGAGGAGGAAAGGTGAGGGCGGCAAGGCTGTCGAGGCTGGTGGCGGAGGAGCACGGTGAAGGCGGGGGAAGAGGGCACCGTGGTGGTTGGAGAGCAGCCGGAGCAGGAGGAGAAAGAGAGGGGAGAAGGAGGGCGGGCGGCTCGGCTGCTGCGGGGCGTGGGCGCCGCGCGGCGGGCCGGCGGAGAAAGAGAGGGGAGAAGGAGGGCGGGCGGCTCGGCTGCTGCGGGGCGTGGGCGCCGCGCGGCGGGCCGGCGGAGAAAGAGAGGGGAGAAGGAGGGCGGGCGGCTCGGCTGCTGCGGGGCGTGGGTGCCGCGCGGCGGGCCGGCGGAGAAAGAGAGGGGAGAAGGAGGGCGGGCGGCTCGGCTGCTGCGGGGCGTCGGCCCCTGCTTTCTTATCAGCATTTTCTTAAGGTGACCATACCATTGTTGTTCTTTTGTTTCTGGCTTCTTTTGTCTCATCAAATGTCCCACATGTTCATTCACATAGTTGCATGCCTCACTACTTTGTTCCTTTTTGTAGCAGTACAACCTTTGTTCATAAGTATACACCATTGTTCTCCAATCAACTTCTCAGTCAGTGCACTGTTCAACCACCTGCATTCATCGGGCATCATGTAGGCGGTCCAAAGTCCGCAGTCCATCAATGTTCTCAAATTTAGATAATTTCATTGTTTCCAAGAGAAAGAAAATGAATAAACACACCCTCACCAAATAGGAAATCTAAACCTCCTCTTACCTCTTGTCCCTTCCCCCCATTATTTACCTCTGCTGTTGCTGTGGTAGTGTGGATGGTTTCCTTTTGAACATAGCTCATAGCATGCAATAACAGTTTCTCCCCTGTACCCTGGACACTCTTTGTACAAGAATCATATCTTTTAAGTAATTCTTGCAAGAACTAATTCATATTTCTAGTGTAAATCAGTGGGACACCTAAGTCTATACAACCCCTTTCAATCTTGTTCATCTTCAATATGGTAATATTGCTTATAGACCCCCTAGAGAACCTCCTTCACTCCTATCTATTCCCTTGTATTAGAGTTCAACCTCATTAGCTAATGGTTCACCTATCTCTAGCTTCTGTGTATTTCTAAGTCCCCTATATCCTGTATTATAAGCCTCTGATTATACCTTTATGCTGGTCATAAAAGTGGAATCATATAGTATCTATCCTTTTGTGTCTGGCTAATTTCATTAGTCTTATGTACTCAAGCCTCATTCATCTTGTCATGTGCCTCAGGATGTCATTTTGTCTTGCTGTTGCATAATATTCTATAATATGTATATACCACATTTTGTTGATCCACTTGCCTGTTGCTTGGCATTTGGTTTCTTTCCATCTTTTGGCAATTGTGAATAATGCTACTGTGAACATCGGTGTGCAAATGTCTATTTGTGTCATTGCTTTCAGCTCTTCTGGGTGCATACCAAGTAGTGCTATTGCTGGGTCATAGGGCAACTCAATATTTAGTTTCCTAAGGAACTGCCAAACAGTCTTCATAGTGGCCGCACCATTATACATTCCCACTAGCTGTGCATAAGTGTCCCAGTTTCTCCACATCCTCTCCAACATTTATAGTTTCCTGTTTGTTTACTAGCAGCCATTCTTATAGGTGTGAGATGGTATCTCATTGTAGTCTTTATCTGCATTTCCCTTATAGCCAAGAAAATGAACATCTCTTCATGTGCTTTTGAGCCATCTGTATTTGCACTTCAGAAAAATGCATATTTATATCTTTTGCCCATTTTATAGTTGGGCTGTTTGTTCTTTTGTTGTTGAGTTGTATGATTTCTTTGTATATACAGGAAACTGAACCTTTGTCCGATATATGATTTCCAAATATTTTCTCCCGTTCAGTTGGCTGCCTCTTCACCTTTTTGACAAAGTCTTTTGAGGTTCAGAAGCATTTGATTTTGAGGAGTTCCCATTTATCTATTTTTTTTTCTTTTGTTACTTGTGCTTTGGGTGTAAATTTAGGAAGCTACCTCTTATTACTAGGTCTTGAAGATGTTTCTGTCCATTTTCTTCTAGAAGCTTTATGGTGCTAGTTCTTTTATTTAGGTGTTTGATCCTCTTTGAATTAATATGTGTATAGGGTGTAAGATAGGGGTCCTCTTTCATTCTTTTGGCTATTTATATCCAGTTCTTCCATGCCTAATTATTGAAAAGACTATTTTGTCCCAGTTCAGAGGATTTGGGGGCCTTGTCAAAAATCAGTTGACCATAGATTTGGTGGTCTATTTCTGCAGTCTCAATTCAATTTCATTAGTCAATGTTTCTGTCTTTGTACCAGTACCATGCTGTTTTGACCACTGTGGTTGTAATAGGTTTAAAGTCAGGGAGTGTTCATCCTCCCACTTTGTTCTTC
This sequence comes from Tamandua tetradactyla, assembly GCF_023851605.1. Lineage (NCBI taxonomy): Eukaryota > Metazoa > Chordata > Mammalia > Pilosa > Myrmecophagidae > Tamandua > Tamandua tetradactyla. Next base: position 23,173,080 of record NC_135330.1, on the reverse strand, counting down.
TTTTTTAGGATGTTTTTAGCTATTCAGGGTCTCTTTGACCTTCCAGGTGAATTTCATAATTAGCTTTTCCAAATCTTCAAAGTACATTGTGGAATTTTTATTGGTAGTGTGTTAAATAAATCTGTAGATCAATTTGGGGAGAATTGACATCTTAATTATATTTAGACTTCCTACCATGAGCAGGGAATGTCTTTCCACCTACTTAGATCTTCTTTGATTTCTTCTAGCAATTTTATGTAGTTTCTGTGTACAAGTCCTTTATGTCCCTCATTAATTAAGTTCATTCCTAAGTACTTAGTTCTTTTAGTTGCTATTTTGAATGAATTTTTTTCCTTAACTGACTCCTCAGCTAGGTCATTTGCTTGTGTATAGAAGCGTACTGATTTTTGCACATTAATTTTATATCCCGCCACCTTGCTGAATTTGTTTATTAGCACAAATAACTTTGCTGTAGATTTCTCAGGATATTCAGGTATAGTATCATATCATCTGCAAATAATGAGAACTTTACTTCTTCCTTTCCGATTTGGATGCCTTTTATTTCTTTGTCCTGTCTGATTGCTCTAGCTAGAACTTCTAGCCCAATGTTGAATAATAGTGGTGACAGTGGGCATCCTTGTCCTGTTCCTGACCTTAGGAATGAAGCTTTCAGTCTCTATCTATTGAATATGATGATGGCTATTGCTCTTTCATATATTCCCCTTATCATATTAAAGTAGTTACTTTTGATTCCTATCTTTTGGAGTGTTTTTATCTGAAAAGGATGCTGAATTTTGTTGAATGTTTTTTCAGCATCACTTGAGATGATCATGTGATTTTTCCCTTTTGATTTGTTAATGTACTTTATCACATTAATTGATTGTCTTGTGTTGAACCATCCTTGCATTCTGGTATAAACTCCACTTGATCATATTGTATAATTCTTTTAATGTGTTGTTGGATTCTATTTGCTAATATTTTATTAAGAATTTTTGCATCTATGTTCCTTAGGGAGATTGGCCTATGGTTTTCTTTTCTTATAGCATCTTTACCCAGTTTTGGTATTAAATGATATTAGCTTCATAAAATTAGTTAGGTAGAATTTCTTTTCCTTTTTCTGGAAAAGTTTGAGCAGGATTGGTGCTAATTCTTTTTGGAATGTTTGATAAAATTCCCCTGTGAAGCCATCTAGCCCTGGGCTTTTCTCTGTAGGAAGATTTTTGATGCCTGATTGAATCTCTTTACTTGTGATTGATTTGTTAAGATCTTTTATTTCTTCCTGAGTCAGTGTAGCTTGTTTGTGTGTTTCCAGGAATTTGTCCGTTTCATCTATTAAATAGAGTTGTATGAACATTTTTGATTAGTTGTTCCAATGTCTGTGTCTCCTCTGGTGTTTTAATTTGGTCATTAGGTAGGGTTATATCTATCTGCATTGTGATATGCTTAGTGATCTTCTGCTGTCTTCGTGGCATGTAAATATTTTGATTGATTTACTTTGGGAGTTGATTTCTTTCAGTAGTCTAAGGCCTCATATTTGCAGGATGGTTGTACAGTAGGGAGCAGGGCACAGGGTGGGGCACTCAGTGTGGTAATTTGCTTTAGGGCAGGTATGGGCTCAGGTGGGGATGTTATGCTGAATCTTGTTAATGTGGGTGCCCAGTGGCCAAGTAGGATGTAGTTGTGTGGGTGCCCCAGTTTGGGGGGATGTAACCCTGGTGTGCACTGTTCTAGGGCCTGGGGCCCTTTGTGCACATGTGCAGAGCTGTAGCAACAGGTTGGTTTTATGCCTTCGTGGGTTGGGGGCAGATGTGATCTGGCAGTGCAGGTCAGCAGTTTCTCAGAGCTGGGAAGTATGGCTGACAGCTATGCACATGCACAGTTCTAGGACTGTTGTAAATTGAGATTCCCAGAGGTGAATGATGTGATTGGGGGCCCATGCGCATGTGTGGGTCTAGGAGTGCCGTCAGCTGATGCACAGAGCTCAGGGGGGAGTGGGGTGAGGTTGTGCAACACTATAGGCTTGGGGGTGGGTGTAGCCTGGTTGTGGAGGTTAGCACCCACAGCCTTTATGCGCTGGCAATGGCCCGCAGGGAACAGGGAGGGAGAGGTAGTGCTTGGGAGGGGTGCAGGAGAGGTGGGTTGGGCTGCAGTTGAGGTGGGATTGTGGGGCAGGTATGTGCACTGGGGCTTGGTGGGGTAGGGGCTCCTGAAGCATGGGGAATGGGAGCAGGTGATGGGGTTCAGGTGTGTGGGGTGTAGGGTGAGTTGTCTGTCACAGGACTGTGTTCGTGAGGATAGCACACCCATGAAACCTGGCCTGGCTTAGTTCCTAGTCCCCACCTCCCACCTTTGCACTCCTGTGAGTTTGGCGCCTCTGTGCCAGTCTCCAGTTTTCTGCCTCTCAGTTCCTTGGCCTCTGCAACTAGGGCCACCCTGTGTGGTGCAGAAGACTCTCCCAGGTCAGCTGCACTCCCAAATCACCACGTCAGTCGCCCTCCTGTCCCTTCTCTAGCTTTTCCCTGAAGCAGGGCTGATTTCAGGCTGCTCTATTTGGCCATCTTTCCGGTACCTATTCAGTTTTAAATCCAGGATTATTTAAATGTGTTAGCTAATTCTTTATTTCCACTGATTGCATACCTATATTCTTTCACTGAGATTTTTGAATACTAAAATTTTTCTTACGACCTCAGTGTGATAGCCTTTGTTAGCCTACCATTCACCTACTTATTACCCTTTACTTATTAATTTTTTATTTACTTCCTTCCTAGAGAAATGGGCCAAAGATTGATTACAGCTTCTCCTAGTTAGTGCTAAAAAAAACTGAATCAATTGTTTTATTTGCCAATAAATGTCTTTCTGTAAAGAAAGGCAGGTAGGCTCTGGAGAAGAGCTGTGTAGAGAAAATGAAAAAGAGATTTGGGTGCACACATTGATAATTTAAAGCAAACCTGATATTTTTCATTTATCTAGCTAAGATTTTGCAGTTATCTGACTAATTCTTAAGATAGAGACCTGCTTTGTAATTCTACTAGCAAGGCTTAGGGCAGGAATGGGCAGAGTGTGATGCTGAATTCAGTTGTTTGAAGTTCATTTCTTTCTGATCGACCTCTCTTTCCTTCCCTCTCTCCCTTCTTCCCTCCCTTCCTCTCTTCCTTTTCTCCTTTTCTTTGCCTCTTTCTTTTCCTTTTTTTTAAACCTTTTATTATAACTTAAGTAATAAATATACATTGTGGAAATGGAGGGGGGGAAGTCACATTTTCATCACTCAGAAATCACTACTGTTGGTACCTTAGTGCAAATCTTCTAGATATTTCTTTGTACACATATCTACAATTTTATTTTTTATTTTTTCCTTCATGGACAGGCACCAGGGATCGAACCCCAGTCTCCGGCATGGCAGGCAAGAACTCTGCCTGCTGAGTCACCATGGCCTACCCTATATCTACCATTTTAAAATCTAAATCAAGACTATAGTGTATATTCTATTCTGCAGTTGGCTTATTTTCATTAATGATTTCGTCTAATAGTGAGCCATATGTATTTTTACCCAGTTGATCTCTAAATAACTTAATTTTTCCAACCAGTATCTATTTCAGGACCACAAAACATTAGGTTATGCTGTTCCTTAAGTCTTTTTTATTCTAACAGTTATTTATTTCGGATTTATTTGGGAAAAATACACTATACATATGTATTATGTACATGTATATATACCATATATATATATGCATTTTGTATATATACAGTTGTTATATACCAGATGTCTGTAAAGTTATTTTTGATGTTATTTTACTTGAGCAAGGTTTATAGACTTGACTTTATTAGAATATAGGCTCTATTCCTTCACTTCTTTTGATGATTTTACACTTAGGCTTATTTTTTCATTTTAAAGAACTATTTCATGTACTGAAAAGGAAGGGTACTGTAATCTCCCTACCAAGATTAGCAAGGAAGCATTTCTGCATGCTGATATTCTTAACCTGATTAAGTATCTTAGAATAGATACTTACAACTTATGTATGTATATACTCATATTTATATACTTAATGAAGTTATTTGGAATCTATCAAAAACATATTTGTTTAGAAAACCATGTTCTAAAAAAGGCTAGATCCTAACAGAAAAACAAAAATAAAAACAAAGAAACAAAAAGGCTAGATCCTATCACATATATACAATACTGTCTTTTTAACTAAAAAAACAATTGTCAGCGGTTTCATCATGTGACAAACTTATTTTCAAATATTTGATTCTAAATGTAGCTGTGCTGTTTTGTGTGTCTGGATTATAATCCTGAAAATTTTCAGTAAGTACTTTAGTAATTTGTGTAGCTACTCCAGCATTTCAGCGTAAAGAAATGTCAATTTCCTTTGAATATGGTAGTAACTTTGTAGTATGATCAGTACATTTAGATTGAGACCAAATCTGGTCATGCCTCTCTTTACAGATGGCTAAGAAGAAAACGGATAGAAAAACTAGCAGAGCAACAAGCTGCCAAAGAGAGAACTAGACAGCTCCGACTAGAAGCAAAGCGTTCTAAACAGTTACAGAGCCACCTATACATGTCAGAAGCCAAATCTTTTCGTTTTACTGATCATTACAATTAAAGGTATCTATTAAATATTTCATTTGACATCTGCTAGCCCTCAAAATTTTGGATATCATTTCTTATGGCCTGTGGGCTTTGGTCATATCTAAATTATGGAAATGGTATTAATCTTTAGGTAATGTTGACAGTGAATTTATCTTTTTTTTAAAATACTAGAACAAAATAAATGTCTTCTTTTACACTGTTGTAATGTGTCATGCCAACCCTTAGTCATATAGTACAACAAATTGAACTCTACATTCCTCTGCTTCTAAATTATTAACATTTCTACCTGTGAAGAATATAAGAAAGGGATATATTTCTACCCGTAGTTCCTATTATCATAAAAAAATTGTAAGAATATTTCATAAAGCAAAGGGGCTTAAACAGATTTTGTTCAAGGCCGTAAACTATGTCCTATTTATGCCAATTTTGAATTTGAATAGTTGTGGCAAGTTAAGAGATAGGGTAGATCTACTTCCACCAGTTGGTCCTTTAAAAAAAAGACTAAGTATGCATATTACTATTTTAGGCGTGTTACTAACTCAGTTAGCCTTTATTGAGAGCTTATAATGCACCTGATATTGATGTAAATGCTGTACATAAATAGTTTCATATAATCCTTATAACAACCTTAATATTCTCATTTACCAGATGAGGAAACTAATGTATAGAGGTGAGCAGTTTGTTCATAGACTCTGATCTGTGGGATTGCAAAATCTTTACTCTTAGCTATATTAAAGAGTTTACATACTTTGATAGACATTTGAAAGATTTAAGACTATACAAATACGATAAAAGCAGAAATCCAATGTTTGGAGGGCAGGACCCTGGATGTGTATAAGAAGCATGTAAGGGGTGCAGGTCAAAGGTAAATACACAAATGTGATGAAGAGTAGAGTTTCTATCTCAGTTCTCTTAAAGGTGCAGAAGAAAAGATTTCTAACAAATAAAGATTTCTACCTTAGTCACTTGATCTTAAATTAAAAAACACACATTACAATTTACCTTCTATAGTACTTTGAGTGTATACCAGGTAATTTAACATTTCATTACAACTGACCTTGTGTTGTTAACAGTTATTTCAGGTGTCTTTCTATATTTTTCCCTACTGATAGTAAGTCCCTTAAGGAAAAGAACCAATTTGACATTAAGAATTTATATTCCACATCACTTAATATAGTAGAGTATTTATTTTTACCTATAAATGGTTCCAGAAAGGATGCAAGGCTGCTGAACTGAGCTAGAGTAGGTGTAATACTCAAATGCTTGACTGATGAGTAAGAACATATATAAAACAATGTAAAGTCCTTCTCTGTATTTATCTAACATAAATGATGTTTTAGGTAATTTTCTAAGAAAATTAAATATTTTCATTTTAGGGATGGGGAAAACACATTAATTAGGGAAAAATTGGGAACTGGATAAAGTAAGCTGTTAGGATTGACATAATGTAATATTTCTAAATGATAAAAATATTGAAATGACAGAATTAAAAATCCTGCTTTTGTGGCCCATATCTCCCCTCCTTCAATTTTTTAAAAAATTGAGGTGAAATTCGCTTAACATTAATTAACCATTTTAAAGTGTACACTTCTGTGGCATTTAGTACATACACAATGTTGCACAACCACCTCCTCTATCTAGTTCTAAAACATATCACCTCCCCCCAAAACTCCATAGATATTAAACAGTCACTCCCTATTCCTCCCTCCCCCTGGTCCCTGGTAACCATTAATCTGCTTTCTGTGTCTGGATTTACTTATTCTGGATATTTCATATAAACAGAATCGTACAATTTTTGTCTTTTTGTGTCTGGCTTCTTTCACTTAGCATAATGTTCCCAAGGTTCATCCATGTTGTAGCATATATCAGAACCTCATTTCTTTTTATGACCGAACAGTATTCCATTGCATGTATATACCACATTTTGTTTATCCATTCATCTGCTGATGGACATTTGAATTGTTTCCACCTTTTGGCTATTGAGAATAATGCTGCTATGAACACCAACGTACAAAAATCGAAGTGCCTATTTTCAATTCTTTGGAGTATATCCCTAGGAATAAACTGCTGGATCAAATGGTAATTATATGTTTAACTTTTGGAGAAACAGCCAAAATATTATCCACGATTATATGTTCTTTATTTCCACGAACCATGTACAAGGGCTCCAATCTCTCCACATCTTCATCAACACTTTTTATTTTCTGTGTTTACCTCATTTTAATTTGTAACTGCCATCCTAATGGATGTGAAGCGATGTGTTTTGGTTTTGATTTACGTTTCCCTAATGACTAATGATGTTAGCACCTTGTCATGTATTTGTTGGCCATGTGTGCATCTTCTTTGAAGGAATGTTTACTCAAGTCCTTTGCCCATTTTAAAAGTACTGTTGTTTGTCTTTATGTTGTTGAGTTATGAGTTCATTATATATTTTGGCTCCTAGACTTTTATCAGATATGCACATATTTCTCATTTTGTGGGTTGTTTTATACTTTTCTAAATAATGTCCTTTGATGCATGAAAGTTTTAAATTTTGATGATGAATTTCAATTTCTCTTTTATTGCTAGTCCTTTTGGTGTCATATCTAAGAATTCATTGCTAAATGCAAGATCATGAATAATTATCCCTATGTTTTCTTCTAGAATGTTAGCAGTTTTAGGTATTGTTTTAGAGTGTTGATCCATTTTGAGTTAATTTTTGTATTTGGTTGGAGGTAGGCTTTCAACCTCATTCTTTTGCATTTGGATATTCAGTTTTCTCAGCACCATTTGTTGAAGAGACTATGCTTTTCACATTGAATGTTGAAGAGACTATGCTTTTCACATTGAATGGTCTTGGCATCTTTGCTGAAAATCAACTGGCCATATATGTATGGGTTTATTTCTGACTTGCACTTCTTTTCCTTAGGTTACATGTTGATCCTTCTGCCAGAAACACACTGTTTATATCATGGGGACTTTGTAGTAAGTTTTGAAATCAGGTTGTAGGAATCCTCCAGCATTGTTCCTTTTCAATATTGTTATGGTTTGGGGTCCTTTGCAATTCCAGATGAATGTGAAGATTAGCTTTTCTATTTCTGCAAAAAAGGCTGCTGAAAGTCAGATACAGATTGCATTGAATTAGGCAGTATAAGATTGCTTTGGGTAGCATTGCTGTCTTAACAATATTGTGTTCCAACCCACAAACACAGGATGTCCTTCCATTTAGTTCTTTGATTTCTTTCAGCAATGTTTTATAGTTTTCCATTTATAGGTGATTGAATTTATTCCTAGGTATTTTATTATTTTAGATGTATTAAAGAGAGAGTTGTTTCTTAATTTTCTTTTTAGGTTGTTCATTTCTGGAATATAGAAACACAGTTGATATTTAAGAATTGATCTTGAATCCTGCAGCTTTGTTGAATCCATTTATAAGCTCTAGTAGTGTTTTCATTGATTCTTCGGAATTTTCTATATATAGGTGTGCTGGTTTGAAGCTGTTATGTACCCCAGAAAAGTCATGACATTTAATCCTGATTTAATATTGTAGGATGGAAACCTTTGATTAGATTGTTTCTATATCTTTACTTGTTATAGATTGTTCAGATTTTCTATTTTTTCTTAGTTTAGGTAATTTGTGTGTTTCCAGGTTTTGTTTTTTTTTTCTTTTTTTACATAGGCAGGCACCTGGAATCGGACCCGGGTCCTCTGGTATCGCAGGCAAGCATTCCTGCCTGCTGAGCCACCGTGGCCCGCCCTGTTTCCAGGTATTTGTTCATTATATCTAGACTTTCTAATTTACTTATAATAGTACATAATATTCTCATAATCCATTTTATTTCTATAAAATTAGTAATAATGCCCTTGCTTTAATTTTTGAGTTTAGTTATTTGCATCTTATCTCTTTTTTTTCAGTCTTGATCACTGTTGTTTCCTGACCCACTCAATTTTGGGTGTGATCTTTTGGTTAGATTACTTCCTTGGAGATAATACTTACCGAATTGTGGATGTGGCCATTTGATTAGATGGAGATGTGACTCTACCCATTCAGAATAGGTCTTGATTAGTTTACTAGAGTCCTTTAAAAGGGGAAACATTTTTGAGAAACCTCAGATGCAGACACTTGGAAAATGGTTACTTGAGAGCTGACAAAGAGATCATATGCTTAGAAATGGACGCTTGGGGATGCAGAGCCCAGCAGACATTGCCATATGCCTTCCAAGAAAACTTTTGTTGTTAGTGTTCTGTTTTATCAAGTAATGGTAGATTTTGTCAAAAGCCTTTTCTTTATTGAGATGATCATGTGTTTTAGTTTTTCCTTTATTCTATTAATGTAGTGTATTACAGTGATTGCTTTTCTTGTACTGGACCACACTTGCATTACTAGGATAAATCCCACTTGGTCTTGGAGTATAATTCTTTCAATGTGCTGTTGGACTCAGTTTGCTAGTACTTTCTTATGGATTTTTGCATCTATAGTCTTAAGAAATATTAGTTTGTAGTTTCTTTTTTATAATGTCTTTGTCTGTTTTTGGTATCAGGGTAATGCTGACCTCATAAAATGTGTCAGTGTTCCTTCCTTTTAAATCTTTTTTGAAAAGTCTGAAAAGGATTTGTGTTAATTCCTTAAATGTTTGGTATAATTCACCAGTACAGTAATCTGATCCTGGATTTTTGTTGTTTTAGAGAAACTTTTGATTACTGAATCAGTATCTTTACTTGTTATAGATTGTTCAGATTTTCTATTTCTTCTTAGTTTAGGTAATTTGTGTGTTTCCAGGTATTTGTTCATTATATCTAGACTTTCTAATTTATTTACAATAGCACATAATAGTCTCATAATCCATTTTATTTCTATAAAATTAGTAATAATGCCCCTACTATAATTTTTGAGTTTAGTTATTTGCATCTTATCTCTTTTTTTTTCAGTCTTGATCACTGTTTGCCAATTTTGTTGATTTTTTTAAAAGAACCAATTTTTGGTTTCTTTGATTTTATCTATTATTTTTCAATTTTCAATTTTATCTCTGCTCTAGTCTCTATTCTTTCCTTCCTTCTGTAAGCTTTGGGTTTAGTTTTCTTCCCTTCCCTTCCCCACCACCCTACCCCCCAGTTCCTTAAGAAGTAAAGTTAGGCTATAGATTTCAGATTTCTCTTTTTAAATGTGTTTGTAGGTATAAATTTCCTTCTGAGCACTGCTTTCACTGTATCCCATAAGCTTTGTATGACATATTTTTGTTTTCATTTGTCTCAAAGTTTTTAAAATTGCACTTGTGATATATATATTTTTGTCTATTTTGTTGAGTGTGTTTTTTAAAGTTGCTATTTATTTGTGAATTTTCAAGTTTCCTTCTGTTATTGATTTCTAACTTCATTCCCTTGAGGTCACAGAATATAGCTTGTATGATTTCAATCTTTTAAAAATTTACTAATACTTCTTTTGTGGCCTAATGTATGGACCACTTTGTAGAATGTTACATGTGCACTTGTATGGTATTTATCAAACGTTGGGTGTTCTATTTATTTTTGTTGGGTATTGTTGATTTATAATGTACAAACCCTCTATATCCTTATTGTGGGTATACGCCAACAAACGCATATTCTTAATCTTAATCCACACTCCTGTTTGTGTGGCTGCATGTGTAAATAGGAACTTTTGAAGACGTTAATTTTAATTAAGTAGTGGCCAACTGAATCAGGGTAGATCTTAGTCCATATTGCTGGTGGCCTCATAAAGAGAAGAAAGCTGAAGCCAGAAGTCAGAGAAGATAGTGAGAGAAGTAAGAAATTGGAAGTCAGTGGAAACCAGAAGACCAGACACAAAGAATGAGAGATTACCATGTGACAGGAGGCAAGCCAAGGATTGTGGGAATCCAGCATCACAATGCTGCAGACTTTGGGGAAAAAGCATTTTCTTGCCAGCATATTAATTTTGAATTTCTAGTCTCTGAAAACATGAGCCAATAAATTCCTGTTGTCGAGCCAGCTCATTGTGTGGTATTTACCACATCAGCCTGGCAAACTAAGATACTCTTGTCTAGATATTCTATTCATTATTTCTTTTTTTTTCTTTTTTAAATTAAAGAAGTTATAGAAATACAGAAAAATCATACAGCAAATACAGAATTCCCACATATGCCCCTTTACACGTAGAGTTTTTCTTTGTTAACAATTTGCATTAGTGTGGCACCTTTGTTACAATTGATTAACAATATTATTATAATTATATTATTAATTGTAGTCTATTAGTTTAAATTGGGGTTCACTGTGTTGGTTATTAAAAAATTTTTATTCTTCAACATATTCAATCTAAAATGTCTACTTTTTAACCACATTCAAATATAGAATTCAGTGGTGTTCATTAAATTCACAATATTATCCTACCTTCACCACCATCCATTTCCAAAATTTTCCATCACCCCAAATAGAAACTCTGAACAGATTAAGCATCAACTCCCCACTCCCTATGCCCATCCTGGTGTCTGGTAATCTGTATTCTAGATTCTGATTATATAAATTTGCATATTTAATTATTTCATATCAGTGAGAGCATACGATATTTATCCTGTTTTGCATCTGGCTTGTTTCACTCAACACAAAGTCTTCAAGCTTAATCTATGTTGTAGTATGTAAAGAATTTCATGCCTTTTATATATTCCATTGCTTGCATATAACACATTTTGCTTATCCATTCATGTGTTAATGGACCCTTAGGTTGTTTCCATTTTGGGAAGCTGCAAAGAACACTCCTATCAACATCAGTGTGGAAATATCAGATCAAAACCCTACTTTCAGTTCTTTTTGGTATATACCTAGAAATGGGATTGCTGGATATTTTAGTTTCCTGAGTTGTTTAAAGCATTGCCTCGAACAAAGGGAATTTATTAGCTTAGAGTTTTGAGGCCAAGAATATATCCAAATCAAGGCATTATCAAGGTGATGCTTTCTTCCCAAAGACCACCTGCCAGTGATCTTTTGCTCCTTTGTCTCATGACAAGGCATATGATGGTGCCTGGTGATTTTTCCCTTCTCTTCTGGGTTTCATTAATTTCAGCTTCTTGCTTCTGTGGCTTTCTATTTCCGTATTCACTATGTTTATAAAAGACTCCAGTAAGAGGATTAAGATCTATCCTGAATGAGGTGGGTCTGACTTTAACTGAAGTAGCCTCATCAAAAGGTCCTACTTACAATGAATGGGTTTACACTCACAGGAATGGATGAGCTTTAAGAAAATCTTTTTCTGGTATACGTACAGTTTCAAATCAACATACTAGATCATATAGTAATTCTAAATTGAGCTTTCTGAGGCACTATCAGCATGTCCTCCACAACAGCTGCTTCATTTTGGAGTTTGACCAAAAACAATTATGTTGAACTAATTTATTAGTTGTAGTAGCTTTGTTGTGGATTTTCAATGATTTCCTATATATTAGATCATGTTACCTGAAAATACAGAAAGTTTTACTTCTTCCTCTTCAATTTGGATACCTTTTATTTCTTTATCTAACTGCTCTAGCTAGAACTTCTAGCACAATGTGGAGTAACAGTGGTGACAATGGGCTTTGTTGGCTAGTTCAACAAAGTGGGAAAGCTTTCAGTCTTTCACCATTGAGTACGATTTTAGCTGTGGATTTTTCATATATGTCCTTTATCATGTTGAGGAAGTTTTCATTTATTCCTATCTATCGTTCAAAGTGTTTATATCAAGAAAGAATGTTAGATCTTGTCAATGCCTTTATTGTGTCACTCAAGATGATCATGCTTTTTCTCCTTTGAGTTGTTAACGTAGTTTATTACCACTTGATCATCGTGTATACTTGTTTTATGTACTGATTTGATTTGCAAGTATTTGTTGAGGATTTTTGCATCTACATTCATTAAAGAAATTGGTCTGTAATTTTCTGTTCTTGAGGAATCTTTTCTGGCTCTTGTGTAGAGTGATGTTGGTCTAGTAAAATGAGCTAGAAATTGTTCCTTTCCCTTTAATTTTTTTTGGAAGAGTTTGAACAGGATTGGTATTAATGCTTCTTAGAATGTTTGGTAAAATTCACAGTGAAGCCATCTGTTTGGGGCTTTTTGGGGGAGAGGTTTTTGATTACTGATCCCATCTTTCTCCTATAATTTGTCTGTTTGCTAAAACAAATACCATTCAATGAGTTGGCCTAATAACAGGAATTTATTGGCTCACAGTTTTGAAACTAGAAGGCTTGCTTCTTCCTGGAGTGGTTTCTTCAGGCTGGCCAGTAGTCATTATGGTTCATTGGCTTTTCTGTAATATGGTAATGCTCATGGTGGTGTCTTCCTTCTCTTTTGGGTTATATTGACCTCAAGCTTCTGGCTGTTTCCTGTGGCTTATCTTCCTGTATCTTATTTCCTGTGCTTATAAAGGACTCCAGAAATTTGGATTAAAGTCCAACCTGATTCAGTTGGGCCACAGCTTAACTGATGTAACATCTTCAAGAGATCTTATTTAGAATGGGTCCACAACCAGTAGAATGCAGAACAAGACCAATAACATGTACAAACTGGGGTACACTTCCATTTATTACAGATAACCTAGCTCTTTTATGGTTACCCTTTGCATCGGGTATTTTTTCCCATACTTTTACTTTTAACCTATTTGTGTCTTTGGATCTAAAGTCTCTTGTAAACAATCCATAGTTGCATCATGTTAGATATCCATTTTGCCAAACTTTGCATTTAAAGTAAATGCTGATAAGGACATGTGCCATTTTGCTATTTATATTCTTTATGTCATACTTTTTGTCCCTCATTTTCTCCATAATTACCTTTTTGTATTTAATTGACTTTTTGTAGTATACTGTTTGATTCCATTCTCAGTGTATATTCTTTAAACATATGCTTAATTGTTGCCCTGAGGAGGGATTACAATCAACATCCTAAATCTGTAACAGTCTAGTTTGAACTGATAGTAACATATCTTCTTCAATATATACAAAACTCTGCTCCTCTACACCACCACCTCTCCTTCATGTTGTTGTCACATATTACATCTTTATAGTTATTTTGGCCTATTAAAATAGTTATAATTATTGTTAAATGTATTTTTGAGTAAATCATTTAGGAAACGAGTTATAAACAAAACAAAATTATAATAATACTGGCTTTCATATTTACCTGTGCAGTAACCCTTACTGGACTCCCTTTAGTATTTTTTAAAACATTTTTTTATTGTGAAATATAACATATATACAAAAAAGCAATAAATGTTAAAGTACATTTTACCAAGTAGTTATAGAACAGATTTCAAAGTTTGGTATGGGTTACAGTTCCACAATTTCAGGTTTTTTCTTCTAGCTGCTGCAAGACACTGGAGACTGAAAGAATGATTCAGTAAACATTCTCATTTGTTAAGTCCTATCCTCTCTGTTATAACTCCTCCTTCTCCTTTGATTCTTCTTCCAATCTTTAGGGATATTTGGGTTATGCCTGTTCTAAGTTTTTAATGTTGAAAAGAGGTGTCAACAATATGGGATGGGGGATGGAACTAGTTGATGGAACTAGTTGACTTCTGCTCTGGGTTTCAGGATTTATCTGGCCTAGGAACCATCTGAAGGTTTTAGGTTTCTGGAAAGTAAATTTAATGTGTGAAATGTTTGCAGAGTCTTAGATAGAATCCTAGGTATTCTTTAGGGTTAACAGGAATGATGTTGGTTGGGGTTTGGCAAATCATGGCAATTAGCAATACCTAGCTGAAGCTCTTTTAGTATTTCTTGCAGGGTTTGTCTACAAGTGATAAACTCCCTCAGCTTATGTTTAAACTGCAAATGTCTTCATTTCTCCCTTATTTTTGAAAGATAGTGTTAAGCAGGTACAGAATTCTTGGTTGGCAGTTGTTCTAGTTTGTTAGCTGCCGGAATGCAATATACCAGAAAATGGAATGGCTTTTAAAAAGGGGTATTTAATAAGGTGCAAATTAACAGTTTTTAGGCCATGGAAATGTCCAATCTAAGGCATCCAGGGAAAGATACCTTGGTTCAAGAAGACCCATGAAGTTCAAGGTTTCTCTCTCAAGTGAGAAGGCACATTACAAACATGGTTCAGGGTTTCTCTCATCTGGAAAGGCACGTGGTAAACACAGTGTTATTTGCTTAGCTTTCTCTCCTGGCTTTTGTTTCATGAAGCTCCCTGGGAGGCATTTTCCTTCTTCATCTCCAAAAATCACTGGCTGGTGGACTCTACTTCGTGGTGCTGTGGTGTTCTCTGTTCTCTCAGATTCTTAAGCTTTTTCCAAAATGTTTCCTCTTTTATAGGATTCCAATAAACTAATCAAGATCCACCTAGAGTGGATGGAGACACATCTCCACTTAATCCAGTTTAACAACCACTCTTTATTGTGTCACATCTCCAGGGAGATGATCTAATTAAAGTTTCAGACATACTACTGATTAGGGATTAGAAGAAATGGCTGCCTTTATAAAGTGGGATTAGGATTAAAAAACATGGTTTTTCTAGGGTACATATATCCTTTCAAACTGGCTGTGATGGTTTGAATCTATGGTGGAGTTGCTTACTGGAATTCTTTAATAGAGGAAACATTTCAGAGAGAGTCCTTTTGGTAGAGCCACGAGAAAGCCAGCAAACGCCACCATCCTCGCCATGTGCCCTTCCAGCTGAGAGGGTTGAATGTCACCGGCCTTGAACCAAGGTAGCTTTCTCTGGATGCCTTAAATTGGACATTTCTATAGACTTGCTTTAATTGGGACATTTTCTCGGCCTTAAAACTGTCAACAAGCAATTTACTTAATTCCCCTTTTTAGAAGCCATTCTGTTTCTGGTATATTGCATTCCTGCACTAGCAAATTAGAACACCAGCACAGCAGTTTTTTCCTTTAAGCAAATATGACTTAAAACATGTCATCCCTTCTGGATTCCATGTTTTTTGCTAAGAAATCAGCCATCAATCTTATAAGGGATTCCTTGTATGTTAGGAGTCCCTTCTCTGTTGCTGCTTTCAAGATCCTTTTATTGTCTTTGGCCTTTGCCTATTTGATTATAGTGTTTCTTGCTGTGGATCTCTGAGCTTATCCTACCGGAAGTTCATTGAGCCTAGGTACTCAGATCTTTGATGTGTAGATTGCTGTATGGGAACTTTTCATCAAATATCTTCCTCACTTTTTCTCTATCCTCTTTGGGGCTGCCATTATGTGCATACTGGTTCTCTTCATGTTGTCCCACAGGTCTCTTAGGCTCTGTTGATTTTTCCTCATTCTTTTTACTTTCTGCTCCTCAGACTGGATGATTCCAATTGACCTACCTTCAAGTCTGCTGATTCTTCTGCCTGTTCAAATTATCTACTGAAAATCCTTAGTGAATAACTCATTTTGGTTATTGTACTTTTCACTTTCAGAATTTGGTTCTTTTAAAATAATTTCTCTTTATATTGTCTATTTGTTGAGTCATCAGTCCTGGTTTCCTTATTTTTATTCTTGCTTTCCTTTAGTTCTTTGAGCATAGACAGTTGATTTAAAGTCTTCCTCTAGTAAATCTAGATCGGACATTTATTTCTTGTTGAGAAATGAACATTTTAAATATTGTAATTTGGTAACTCTGGAAATCACATTGTTCCCCCATTGAAGTTTCTTTACATTGTATCCAGCTGGTATTTTGAGAGAGAGTTTTTGAGAGATAGTGAGAGAGAGAGACAGAGACAGAGACAGAGAGACAGAGAGACAGAGAGAGTGTCTCATTTTTTGTTTTTGTGTTGGGACATTTCTTCATCTCTTATCCAGATGGTTTATAATAATCCTGTATTAGTCTCTACTTCTTAGTTTTTTTTCTTGAAAGCTTAGGATCTTTTTTCTTTTTTTTCCATGAGCATGTACTTTGCCTTGGGCATGTAGGCATGGCTTTCTAAATCCCCCAATATACACTGGTGCTTTTGAATGTCAAAATATTTCAAAGAAACTCTTTGGCATTATTGTTTGCCTCAGCTGTAAGTTTTTGACCGAGGCAGCAGTTGTTCACTTGCCTTAGAATGTTTTTGAGAAATGACTTCTACTTTTTTTTTGCCCTGCCTGAGTTCTCAGTTAGGCATAAGAGACATGTGCCTTGCATAATTCTATCAAGTGGGACCAAGATAGGTTCAAACAGACAAAGACCTTTTCAAGAAAAAGGTCTGCTGTGCTCCCTCTGGAAATAAGAACCAGAAAGAGAACACCGGCTGTTGTGTTCAGTACTACTGCTTAGCTGGGTAGGGGGCTGTGTGGCAAGGGCAAGTAGAGATACAGCAAAACTTTCTACTGTCTCTAAGTTGCCTTTCCTTGATTCAGTGTTCAGTGGGTTGCTGTTATCCTTTGACTATTTTCCAGTTCTGACAAAGTTCATTCTGACAGTTTCTGCTTGATTTTTTTTTAGTATTTCTGTGAACGGACTGTCCCTTGGAGCTATCCACTCTCCCATTTTACATGATAGGCATATTTCTTTTGATTGATTAAAATTTGCATCTAGAAATAATTTTATAGTGGGGGCTAATGCATTACAAAAAAGATTTTTGACTGTAATTATCAAATACTGTGTCTATCAAAGAATCATTCTTAAAATATTTTAGCTTTATACTTGATTTTGTATTTTCAAAGATCATTCTCAAGATATTACATTCAGTATAGTAATAATAGTAGCCAACATTTATTGAAAATTTGTGTGCCAAGACTGTGCTAAGCATTTTATATCCATGATCTCATTTAAATTAAAATATGTATAAATTGCTTATCAAATTTAAAGGTACAAAGCAAAACAGATGCCATAGGTAAAAACTTGATTTTATAATACCAAAAAATGACTATCTTTTTCCATGAGTGTGCTTGTGTCATTTTTACTATAATGTATTGTTTTAATAGCCCTATTTGCAAAAGACATATAACATAAGCAAATATAATCATTGGGAAACTAAGCGTAACTAAAGGAAAGGGCTGAAGGAGCAATTGTAAATAATATAAATTAGATGAATACTGAAACTAAAGTACATTATTTTTTGGGGGGCGAGTGGATATTCATCATAAAGCTGGAGAAATTTATTGCCACGTATTACCTATAAATATATTGCAGATAATTCAGCCAAAAAACAATTAAATTGACAATAAAACATTTGTCTGGGCTTGTCTTTTGAAGATTTGTCTACTGATACGTATTTCTGCAATAAATTAGTGATTTGGTAAAATTATTTGGGGGATGTTTTTAAAAGCATATACACTGGTATTTTATGATGGTTTATCCTAAATAAACAATATTACATATTATGTAATATAAATTTATGGATTGCATTTTTTTCTTTGAAATTGTACATTTTCTAGAAAGATCCTACCTTTTCACCATATATTTTAAAAATCGAGTTGGGTATTTCTATTGTGTTTTACATTTGGTAAAATTAGCTGAATAGTTAGAATCTGCTTCATCAACTTATGTCAGGTTGCGTCCATTTAGAGTTGGAATTCCCTGTACAAAATTAACATGAGAACATGTTTTGCTGAAGCACTTGCTAATTTGTTCATAAAATACGTATTTTTTTCCTAATAGAATTTATTTTTAAAAGATTAGTCTCTTTTCCCCTAGGATAACCCTAAGCCCCTTTTGTAGCCCCAGTAAAATCATAAAAAAGGGAGAGGTAATACCCCCACCCCCAAAATTATTACTTTAGAGTAGGAGTCAAGTAAATTATTATTAGTAGGAGTAATTAATAATTTAAAGTAAATTATTACTTTGGAGTTTTCTGTAAAGGGCCTGATAGTAAATATTTTAGGCTTTGCAGCCATACAAATTGTTATAACTGGTCAACTCTGCTATTGTAGCACACATGCAGTCATAGATAATATTAAATGAATGGGTGTGGCCAGATTTGATCCAAGGCCATAGTTTGCTGATCCCTTCTTAGAGCACCAAGATTAAATCTGTTCATATAAAATATCCAGTAAGATAAATACTAATTTAGTCTGAGGTACAGAATCTTTAGGTTTTAGAGTCCTTTAGGAAAAGCATAGTGTATTGCCTATGTATTCTCTAGTCTAAATATATTTACAAAATTTTGTACTCTTCTTACCCTGAGATATTTTTTAAGAAAGGGTAATCTGTAGTCCAGTACATGAAACATCTTTGGGCATATGTGTTATTTAAATAGAAAGTGGTATTACTTTCCAGCACTTATAAGGACCCCAATTCCAAAATAATAATGACTCTTAGGTTATAAGTGAGTGCCTCTAACACACTGAATGTTAAAGGACAATAAGTTCTCCCTGGCAGTGATTGCAGCAATTGAAAGTTATATTTTCATATCTAGTATAGGGATGAAATCGTCCAATATTTTTCTTTGTAGCAAGGAAGGTGGTTGGTGAAGACTCAGAAAATGGATTATCAGTTGAGCTTTCTGTACAGGTAACTGGATCCAAAATGCGTAGAATCTAAGGAAAACAAGAGATAATGTCAACTGTATGTTTTAACATTACAGCACGCAAAACCCTGTGGTTTCATTGGTATATGACTACCTATAAAGTTCCATTTCATTAATATGCAACTATTATAAATAATAACATGTAAATAATGAATTTAATTGATGAAATGTTTTCCCTTTTCTCAAAAAGCTCTAAATTTAACAATGATGTCTATATCATTACTTGGGTTATCTATTTTTTTTGAATGATAAAATTAATGCTCTTATGTATACTGATGGAAAAGTATGAAAACACAGAATAAACGTTATATCAATTCTCCCTTACATGATACAAATTTTTACCCTTAACCATAAAATACCATTGCTTCCTTCAATCTTTCATTCATCTGCTTGCAATCAGGATTCTGCCTTCATTCTTCTAATGAAATGGCTATTTCAAATTCTTTGATCACTTTTTATTTGTAAAATTAGTGGGGTTTCATTTCCATTTTTCTAATTTATCTGAAATATTTTATGCTAACAACATGCCCTTCTTTCTTGGCTTCTGTTCTAGTTTCTCTCTCAAGTGAGAAGGCACATGGCAAACACAGTCAGGGCTTCTCTCTCAGCTGGAAGGGCACATGGCAAACACGGCATCATCTGCTAGCTTTCTCTCCTGGCTTCTGGTTTCATGAAGCTCCCCGGGAGGTGTCTTCCTTCTTCATCTCCAAAGGTCGCTGGCTGGTGGACTCTCTGCTTTGTAGTGTTGCTCTCTCTGAATCTCTCTGAATCTCCAAAATGCTTCCTCTTTTATAGGACTTCAGAAACTAATCAAAACCCACTCAAATGGGTGGAGACATGTTATCCCGTAATCCAGTTTAATGACCATTCTTAACTAAATCACATCAACCAGGGAGATGATCTCATTACAGTTTCAAATATACAATATTGAATAGAGATTATTCTACCTTTAAGAAATGAGATTTATATTAAAACATGGCTTTTCTTAGGGGGCATATACCCTTTCAAACCAGCACAGCTTCCATGACGCCATGCTCTCCAATTTTTCCTATTCTGTCTCTTTTAAGAGACCTCAAACTGGAGGAAATCTTGGGTTGAAAAAAATGCTCAAGTTAAGAACAAGGATAATGTGTTTGGCTGATAGCTCCTATCTCTTGTGTTCTTATTCTTGGAACCATCATTAAATGATGAGGATGGGTTATGGTACAAGTGAGGTAGGCTCTGCAATTATAAAGAAAACTATGAAATGCAGCAGGGAAAGAGCTTTCTCTCTTTTTTATACAAAGTTTACTCAAATTAACTTTCAGGGAAAACTGGACATGCCTGTTTTTGATTAGATAGATGATTTCCATGGAGGTATGTCTCCACCCATTGAAGGTGGAGTTATTTACTGGAATCCTTTAATAGAGGAAACATTTTGGAGAGAGTCCCTTTTAGTAGAGCTATGAGAAAGCCGGCAGACGCCACCATGTTTGTCATGTGCCCTTCCAGCTGAGAGAGAGAGAGACATTGTATGTCATCAGCCTTCTAGAACCAAAGTATCTTCCTCTGGATGCCTTAAATTGGACATTTCTATAGACTTGCTTTAATTGGGACATTTTCTCAGCCTTAGAACTGTAAACTAGCAAAAAGGGGAATTATTAAATTCCCCTTTTTAAAAGCCATTCTGTTTCTGGTATATTGCATTCCGGCAGCTAGCAAACTAGAACAGGCTTTAAGGTTCAAGAGATCCTAAAGAAGTAGGGCTGTCAGTTTTGCTAACTGAGAGAATGTGGTGGATAAAAGACTGGGAAAAGTCAGTGATGATTCCCATGCTTCTGGTTTCATTCATTCAACAAAACTGAACACTCACTGGGGTATAAATGGGTAAACAAAAAAGGCCTGGTTCTTGACCATGAAGATTATATTTCAGTATAGGAGATAAACATTAAAGGAATAATTACACAAATAACAAATGAGCTACAATTTTAAATTTTGTTCTAAAGGATAAATACAGAGCACTATAAAAGTGTGTAACAGAGGAATCTAATAGGGTAGATGGTATAGGAAGTGTATGAGGATTAGGAAAGGTTTCCCTGTGGGGTGTTATTTAAATTGAGCCTGGAAAAATAAATAGGAATTAGCTAGAGTGAAGTTGGATAGAAAGTGGGAAGGAAGATGTGATAGTATGAAGCTGTGTGTATTCCAGAAAACATCATGTTCTTAAAGTAATACACTCCTGTGGGTGCAGACCCATTGTAAGTAGGATCTATAGCTGAGCAGGATCTTAAGTTGAGATGTAATCCACTTCATTCAGGGTGGGTCTTAATCTTTTTACTGGAGTTCTTTAAAAGAGATGAAATTCAGAGAAGTACACAGAGAAGCTGACAGGAAAAAAGCCAGAGATGCTAAGAGAGACAGAAGATAAGGTCAGAAAGAAAGCCAAAGGTGGAGCAGACAGAAACTGAAAGCAAGGAAACCTGGGAAAGAAGGACCAGCAAATACTATCATGTGCCTTCCCAAGTGACAGAGTAGTCCCAGATCACCAACAGCCCCCTCTTCAGGAAGAAGGTACTGTCCTGTTGATGCTCTGATTTGGCCATTTTTTATGGCCTCAGAATAGTTAACTTGTAAGTTAACAAGTGTCCATTGTAAAAGCCAAACCATTTCTGGTATATTTCATTTTGTTAGCTTTAGTATACTAAAACAGAAGGGCTCCAGGTAGGGGGAATGGTATGTTAAAAGACCCTGAGGTTAACAGGATCTTGGTGCTTTAGGAAACTAAGTCCATCCTGTATGTCTGAAGAGCTTGGAGAGTGAGAAAGAGAGTAACAATAAAGCAGTGGTCTTTTAGATCATGTTAAGGATGCTGGATTCTATTCTAGAAGCAAGGAGATGTATTCGAAGAGTTTTAAGCAGACAAATGATAAGAGTTACATGAAAAAATCACTATGGTTTTAGTAAAGAGAATAGATTGGAGGGAGCAAGAAAAGATGCAGGGAGATCCATTAAGAAACAATCAGGGTGGGCCACGGTGGCTCAGCAGGTAAGAGTGCTTGCCTGCCATGCCCGAGGACCCAGGTTCGATTCCTGGTGCCTGCCCATGTATAAAAAAAAAAAAAGAAACAATCAGTAATCCGGCAAGAGAGGTTGGAAAATAAGATTAAAGTGGATGGATACAGAAAGCAATAGACTTATGGGTTATTTAGGAATATAACAAGATTTGGTATTTGAAGGCTGAAGGGGAGAAGGAAGACTCCTACATTTCCAGTAAGAATAGGAGAATGGAGGATGGTGCCATTTACCAAGATGGAGAATAATGGAGAAGGAGGAGATTTAGGAGAGAAATTAAATTATGTTGTAGACATGCTGAATTTGAGATACTTCTAAATCATCCAAATGAAGGTGTTATGCAGGCTGTAGAGACACATATCTGAAACTCACAATGGATCTGAGCTGAAAAATAAATTTCAGAACCATGTAGAGACAGAATCTTATATAGATTCATAAGATTTTGTATTAGTTTGTAAGCTGCTGAATGTAATATACCAGAAATGGAGCAGCTTTTAAAAAGGGAATTTATTAAGTTGCAAATGTACAGTTCTAAGGCTGTGAAAAGGTCCAAAGTAAGGCATCCAGGGAAAGATAACTTGATTCAAGAAAGGCTGATGGGTCCAGAACACCTCTGTCAGTTGGAAAGGCACATGGCGACATCTGCTAGCTTTCTTTTCTCATTTCGTAAGGCTTCCCCGATGGCATTTTCCTTCTGCTCTAAAGGTCTCTAGCTGTGTGAACTGTTGGTTTTGTTGGCTCCTTCCAAAATGTTCCCTCTTAAAGGGTTCCAGTAAGCAACTCCACCTTGAATGGATAGAGACACATCTCTATGGAAACCATCTAATCAAAAGTTACCACCCACAATTGGGTGGGTCACATCTCCATGGACACAATAAAAAAGATCCTTCACCCAGGAATATTGAATGAGGATTAAAGGACATGGCTTATCTGGAGTACACAACAGTTTCAAACTGGCACAATTCATAGGATCATATATAGATAGAATTACAGGCATGACCATACTGTGAGTTTATATTGGAAGAAGGAGATCCAGACCAAACCCTGAGGATACTAAACATTATATAGTGAAAAAGAATGATCAAAGAAAAGGGAAAAGTCAGTGGGTGTACAGGATAACATAAGTGAAGAGAAGACAGTGTTTCAAGAAGAGGGGAGTGGTTAGCTACATTGAATGCTACTGGCATTCAGTAACATAATTTCCCAACAAAGAGAACAGAAAAGGAGAAATAAGTTTTTGAATAAAGATAAGTTCAGTTTTAGATACTGATTCATTCAATAAATGGCTCAGCAACTACTATGTGCAAAGAATTATGTCATACATTGTGGAAATATAAAAAGACATAATCCCTGCCCTTAAGGAGCTTATAGTGTAGTAGAGGAAATCAAACAATTGCAATCTAACACAATACAGAACTATAATAGATGTATGTACACAGTAAAACAGAAGCTTGGAAGAAGGAATATCTAAACTGCCTGTCAGTCAGGGAAAGCTCATTCTTAAAGGTGGTACACAGGTTGGGCAGGAAGAGAGCTACTGGGAGGGCATTCTAGGCTGAAGGAAAAGTATCTAGAGGCATGACAGATGAAAGCAAGTGTCATACCTATGCTCTGGTATCAATCTAGCCAGGTCAGTGATGTTTAGTTTAATTAGCTGGAAGCTTAAAAGGAAAGATCAGAAGAGAGTAATGAAAAGTGAAGGAGCTCAGCATAGCCCAGCACAACTCAACTCAGAGCTCAGACCCAGATATTTGGAGATGCAGAAAGGAATTGCTACAGGGAAAGTAGTTTGAACCCAGAAGCTGGGAGGGAATGCCAGCAACATTGCCCTGTGCCTTCCCATGTGCCAGAGGAAGCCAGAAGAAAGTCAGCTGTCTTTCCTCTGAAGAACTGTAAATTTGTAACTAAATAAATCCCCTTTATAAAACCAGTCCATCTCTGGTGTACTGCATTCTGGCAGCCTTAGCAAACTAATGATACTAGAGGAGTGGGATGCTGCTGTGTTTGCAAATACCAAACATGTTGGAATGGTTTTTTACATGACTAAGGGAGGATTCTGGAAGGACTGTGAGGAGCTCGATAAACCCTAGGTTGCTTTGAAAAGACTGTTGGTAGAAATATGAACTCTATGCTATATTTCCATTGAAGCCTTAGAGAGAAATGAGGAATATGTTGTTACAAATTGGAAGGAGGGGGACTCTTGTTTTAAGGTGTAAGATGATTTGGCAAAATTGAGTCCTGGTGCTGGATGGAAGGGATAATTTGAATTTGACAATCTGGGATGTTTGGCTGAGATTTCCAAATTGAGTGTGGAAGATGTGGCCTGGTTTCTCTTTGTAGCTTACAGTAAAATGCAACAAGAGGGATAATCTAAGAACTGAACTTTTGGGTACAAAGAAACCAGAAATTGATGGTCTGGAAAATTCTGGGCTTCCAAAAAATAAAATCCCAGAGAACAGTGCCCCACAAAAGGATTTAACAAACATGGAACCAGTCATCCATTGCAGGACAAGGACTGGAGATGGAGTTATCTACAAAGTATGTGTGGAAAGTGCTATTGTCTGACGGCTTTGATCCCTATATACTACATGTGAAGTCAGATTTTTTGCGAGACCTGCATAAATGGAACCACTGCTGGTCTGGACTGGAAAGGACAAAAAATGGACAGATAGAAGGAACAATAACCTCAGAGTCAGAACCATGGAAACTAAGTTCTGAAGTCAAGAAACCTTGAGCCAGGAGAGTGGATTTACCTGTATATATGGAGGGGTGAGTCTGCCCAGAGGCAGAGGGTGGACCTTCTGCCTCCATGTTCAGGAAGAGTTCTAATGCCCCAGGCCTTGGAGAGGGTGAAACACATTCCCCAGGGATTGGTGGGAACCTGGCTGCCACCCCATTGTTCTGAAGGGGTTAAAAAAGTGTGTGCTCTGTACATGGCAGAGAATCTGGGTCCCACCCAGATGTTTGAGGAGGGTAGGGCTGAGAAAAAGATGGTTTCCCCAATGTTGCAACCCTCATCCTAGTGTTTGGAGAAAGCAGGGCTGCTGCGTAGGCCCTTGGAAAGGGTAGGACGATGTTCTTTAAAGGCCTGAGGATGAATGACTCAGACTTTAAAATTTAAAGAGAGTTTAAAGTTTAAACTTGCCCAGCAGGTTTTCAGAATTGTTTAGGTCTGGTGACCGCTTTCCTTCCAGTTTCCCCCTATGGCAGTGGGATCATCTATCCTATAACTGTTCCTTCTTTGTATACTGGAAGCAGATAACTTGCTCTGAGTTCACAGGTCCACAGCCAGAGGATAATTTTGCCTCAAGAAAGACCACACCTGTAACTGACTTCGATGAGATTCTGTACTATTTTTTTGTTTTTTTGCATGGGTAGGCACCGGGAATCGAACCTGGGTCTCTGGCATGGCAGGTGAGAACTCTGCCTGCTGAGCCACCGTGGCCTGTCCTGTACTATTTTTGAGTTGGTATTGTATTCGTATTGTAACTGAAATGATTTAAGGTTTTTGTGATACCGCAATGAAATAAATGTATCTTATATATGGAAAGATGTTGTGTATTATATGCAGGACAGATGAGCATTGTTAGGCAAAAAATATGTCTGTTCTTGTTTTCTATTTAGAGATTAAGTATGGTTTAAGGGGATGTGCTTAGTTGCCAAGGGGTGGACAATGTCGTAGTTAGGTTCTGCTGTCAACTTGGCTAGGTGAAGGTGTCCAGTTGTTTTGATGCTGTGCTGGTTTGAAAGGATATATGTACCCTAGAAAAGCCATGTTTTAATCCTAATCCCATTTTGCAAAGGCAGCTGTTTCTTCTAATCCCTATTCAGTACCATATGTTTGAAATTTTAGATTATCTTCCTGGAGATGTGTCTCAATCAAGAATGATTATTAAACTGGATTAGGTAGAAACGTGTCTCCACCCATTCTAGGTAGGTCTTGATTACTTTACTAGAATCCTATAAAAGAGGAAACATTTTGGAGAAAGTGAGAGATTTGGAGAGAGCAGAGAAGAACGACACAACCATGAGAAAGCCACAACAGAGAACACTGCAGAACCACGAAGCAGAGAGTCCACCAGCCAACGACTTTTGGAGATGAAGAAGGAAAACACCTCCCGGGGAACTGGAGAGGAAGCTAGCAAATAACACCATATTTGCCCTGTGCCCTTCCAGCCAAGAGAGAAACCTTGACTGTGTTTGTCATTTGCCTTTCCACTTGAGAGAGAAACCCTGAACTTCATCGGCCTTCTTGAATCAAGGTATCTTTTCCCTGGATGCCTTAGATTGGACAATCTATAGATGTGCTTTAATGGGGACATTTTCATGGCCTTAGAACTATAAACTAGCAACTTACTAAATTCCCCTTTTTAAAAGCCATTCCATTTCTGGTGCATTGTACTCTGGCAGCTAGCAAACTAGAACAGATGCCGTGGGCTTAAATAATCAGCATGTGAAAATTCATCTATGGCTAAGGGAAGTGCCTTTGGCAGTGAGTGATGTTTAATTTAATAGCTGGAGGCTTAAAAGTAGAGATTAGAAGAGAGACAAAGAAGTCAACACAACTCAGCTCAGAGCTCAGACCCAGATGTTTGGAGATGCAGAAAGGAATCTCCCTGGGGAAAACTGAACACAGAAGCCAGGAGGCAAAGCTAGCAGACATCATGCGCCTTCTCTTGTGACAGAGAAAGCTAGAGAAAAGGCAGCTACCTTTCCTCTGAAGAACTGTAAATTTGTAACTAAATAACTCCCCTTTATAAAAGCCAGTCCATTTCTGGTGTATTGCATTCTGGCAGCCTTAGCAAACTAAAACAGCATATATATGGAATGAAAAGTGGTTAACACTGCAGGGAAATGACCCTTGAGAAGGGGAGACAGAAAACAGATTATGAAAAACCTTCTACACAATATGAAATAATTCAGATTCAGTAAAGGAGACTTGGAGCCAGTAAAATTTGAACAAAAGAACCAAAAATGACTGGCTTGACATTTTTGAAATAACCCTTTGGCAGGAGAATAGAGGAAGGACTGGAGGCAGGTAATAAGTAGGGAAGGGATATTGTAATAGTCTAGTCTGGAGTTCAGATGTTTGAAGTAGGGAGTGGATAGATTAGAAGGAGCTGATGGGATTTGTAAAACCAACAGGATGAAGGAAATAATAATGAAAATGATAGCTGCCATTTATTGAGAAATTATTACGTATTAGAAACTGTATTATAGGCTTTACATGCATTATTTTATAGAATCCTCAAAACATCCCTATACAGCATGTTCTTAAGCCAAGAGAAAAAAGCCAGTAGGGAGAAGTGATCACTGTTGGATGGAGGCATGAGAGGTTGGAGGGGAGCTATGCTCTTCGGAGAAGAGGAGGGATACCTTTTCCTCTGATAGAAAATTACATAAGCCTGGTTATATTATAGGTAGGCTTCTACATATCAAGTGGGACCCTGAGGGAGTATTCTGCCTTCATTTTCTTCTGTGTATTAGGAAACAAAGTTATCTGCTGATACGAGGTAATAGTTCGATGGGAATGGAAGCAAACAAGGCAAGCAGTTCATTGTTGCAGGACTGGAGTTTTCAGGGTACCTGAAGAGAAAGATATAGGGAGAAGGTTCTTAAGAACTAAGTCTAGACAAGATAAGTCAGGAAGGGAAGTCAAGAGATGATGAGATGAAGAAAAACATGTAGGGATCAGAGGTATAAAAATCATGATGTGATCAAGGAACAGGGGTATCCAGACTGAAAAACAGGAAACAAAAGAAGCTGAGATCATAGATAATGGAGAGAGATGTTAAATTGAAAATTTTCAAATGGAAGACTTCTGGTGAATGAAAAGGTCCATGATGGGGACAGAAGAGTCAGCTGCTGAAATGTACTGGAGCCAAAAATGATTGTGGTCACAGAACTGTGAGACTATGATATTTGATTAGGTCACCTGTGTGGACCCCAAGTTCACAGTTCTATGTGACAGACCAGGTCTATCTACACTATTAGATTCTGCAGTATTTGGCACATTCCCATCTATATGTGGGAATTAACAAATAATGATTTCTTAGATCAGAAGCAATCTGCTATCTACTCATGATTACTAGAATTAAAAATTCTAAATAGAGGTTTTCATTTTAAAGTGAACTCTCACACTATTTATTGAATGACAGAACCTTCTTCAAAACAATTACATTTTTTTTCCTCCTTCAGAATAGAGTAATAATTACAGAGGAAGAAAAAATTTTCTCCAAGATCACAAGCTCATTACCATGAAAGTCAGGTTTAGAACCTGCATCTTCTAACTCCCAGGGCCAAGCAATTTCCATTATACTATGTCACCTTTCAGTAAGAGGACAGTCTTAAGAGTTCCAATGACCATGAAAGAAAAAATACTTTACCGTTTCAGCCATTTTTTCAGCTGGGGTATTGCAGAATTCGACTGTGGATGGAATCTTTTTTTGACTATTAGTGCCAACATTTCCCAGAAGATGAGAATTCACTGCTTTTGCCAGTTTGTGATTTGTTAATGCTAGCTCTGCTGTGCTGTGAGCTTGTGCACTAGGGTAGTAAGTCTGCTCTCTTCCCCACTGCAAGGAGACCAAGAGTTCCTCCAATAATCTGCATGGAACACATGTGAACAATAAATATTAATAAGAAGATAAAATATATTATATAAATACATTATATTTATATATTATATATAATATATAAAAATATAAAAATTAAGAATACTAAATATGCATGTTTTTGAAAAGATACATCTTCCATATCTTTCAGAGAATTCAAATAAACATAAATCAGGAAGTCTGGTCAAATAATTTAGACTACAAAAAGGACCTCTCAATCACTTAAGTTGTTATCTGGAAATCATTCAACAAATGATACTCTTTAGTTCTCATATTTTAGTATAGGAACTACTGATTTGATTTGTTCATGTATTAAGATATTCATATGGTTTTCATTTTGGTGAATTATATTAATTGATATTCAAATGATAAACCAACCTACAAATCCTAGGGTAATCCTACTTCATCATGACATATAAACTTTTTATATACTGTGGGATTTTATTTGCTCAAATTCTGTGAAGAATTTTTGCATCTGTGTTTATAAGAGATAATAGTCTGCAGTATTCTTGTAATGACTTTGTATGGTCTTGGTGTAAAAGCAATGCTGGCCTCATAAAATGAGGCCTTCTCCTATTTTCTAGAAGAGTGTGTGAAATTTGGTTTTATTTCTCCTTATACATTTGTAGTATTCAACAGTGAATTCATCTAGGCCTGGAATTTCCTTTATTGGAAGGGTTTAAACTGTGAATTATTTGCTTTAATAGATTAGAATAGGGCTATTTGGATTGTCTATTTCTTCTTGAGTAACCTTTGATAGTTTGTATCTTTCAAGGAGTTTGTCCATTTCATCTAAGTTGTTGAATTTATTAGCACAGAGCTGTACCTACTACTCCCCTATGTTTTCAATGTTATATAATCTGTAGTGTCTCCCCCTCTCATTCCTCATTCTTTTTTTTTTTTTTTTTTATACATGGGCAGGCACAGGGAATCGAACCCAGGTCCTCTGGCATGGCAGGCAAGCATTCTTGCCTGCTGAGCCATCGTGGCCTGCCCTCATTCCTCATTCTTGATACTGGTATTCTACTTTTTGTTCCTAATTAGACTGGCTAGAGGTTTATCAAATTTATCTTTTCAAAGAACCAATTTTCGGCTTCACTGGTTTTCTTTATTTCTGCTCTCATCTTTAGTATTTTCTTCCTGCTGCTTATTTTGGGTTTAAAATGCTCTCATTATGTTTCTTAAGGAGGAATCTGGAGCACTGATTAAATCTTTCTTCTTTAACAAAGCATCTAAAGCTCAGCATAAATTTTTGTTACTGTTGTATTTTTATTTAATTCAAAATATGTTCTATTTTCCCTGTTTTTCTTCTTTGACCCTTGCTGATTTGATTTGTAATAAATATATAAGAGTACAAACAGCTTTTAAGGAAGACTATCAGTTTTGATAGTTCTGGAGCATTTCAACATAAAAGCAAGACCTAACATTGTAGAACAGTCCTTAAAAAGATCTCCTTCCAAATGAAAGACAGGTACAATCTTTGGCTTCTACCAACAACTATACAAAACTACTACAACTATAACAAAACTACTTTTTAAATTCATAAATTTTTGCTACTGTAGATACAACTAATTCTTTTCCCAATTAAGAATGTGGGAAAAAGTTTAATCTATTTTTTGTCTTCCTGTCTCCCATGTAGCATCTCCTTCAAATTCTAATTGAAGTATATGATCAATAAGTCACTAAACGTAGAAACACTAAAAAAACTGTCACAACTACAAAACTGCAGGAGAAGCCACAGAAGAGATCAGAATATAAACAAGTGCCATACTTCTTGGTAGCTATCATTTCCTGACGAAAATGTTCTCGTTCACTCAGGAGATCTTGTATAGCAATCTGTGCATCACGGTTCTGACGTTGTAAAACTGCTCTGAAGTTGGTTAATTCATCTGCCATAACCCTGAAAAAAGATAAAAATCTTACATATATATTCTCAACAATAACACAGTATAAAGAAGCTAATGTTCTACCTTGTAACTTTTACCTTCAAAAGCTTACGAAGGTTTAACAGTTAAATTTCTTCTTAGTTTTTAAAATTTCATTAAAAAGCATTTAAAAATCTTTATAAACTTTGAGCTAATTACAATATTTGTTTACAAAATGACAAAGGCAATGTTAATTTAATTTTTCTACATAGTACCCTTTGGAATGTACCTCAGTTTTATTCTGGATTGGTCAAAATTTGAAAAAAAATAAATTTATTCTTCTCAAATATAGAAAATTTTAAAGAGTAAAATAAAGATAACTCAGTATACATTACTCAACTACCTCTTTGCTCTTGCAAAAGTACAGAATAACATAGAAAGACTTATCTAAAATGAAAACCAAGCCTTTCCTCTCACCCAGCATCCTCATTCCTCGTATGTAACCAATATTTTTTTCCAGAAAAAAATGATTTAGTTATATATCAACATAAAGATATGTATTTAAAATTGTCTATTTTATTTATTAAAAAGGGATTATTCAATACAACTTATTTACACCTTGCTTTTTTTATTTTAGAGAGCTTTTTATATTAGCACATACATAGCTCCTTTTTCTCTCATTTGAAAAACAGTTTCATAAATTTTCTACCAATTGGATGTGCCAAAATTTAATTAGTTCTCTATCAGTGGAAATTCTAAAGTACTGTTATTCAGTTGAACATCTTAAAATTAAAATTTCAAATCCTAGTAACCTTAAAATTAAAACTATTTGATTAAATTAAATCACCAAATATAGCAATAAAGGTGAACAGAGGAGTTTAATTTTTATTGCCCTTAGAATGTTACTATTAATGCTGACCAGGATGTTAAAAAAAGTTACATAGTACAATAATCTGTACTATATATGCATGATTTGCCTCTTAAACTGTTCAATGATAATTAATTTAATTAACTTTTATTCTAATTCAGTAAAATAGTAAGTTCAATTCCCTAAATAGGATCATATACTGGCACACTTAAAAAAATTAATGAATTTAAGGACTTTAAGAGGAAACTCAATTATTAGAAAGTATCACAGATAATAAGATATGAAACAAAACTTTAATAAAAATTTTTATTGTGGTAAAATATACATAAAATTTACCATTTTAACAATTTTTAAGGGTACAAATCAATGACATTAAGTACATTCAGAATGTTGATTTTACTGAAAATTTATTTATCATAAACAGTGGTTCTTCAGGTGTAGCCTAGGAACCTTCAGTGCTTTTTATGAAATCTCCAGATGATTAAATTAAAATAAACAGTTATTAAACATATTGTGTGAAAGCTTTAGCACTGGAAATATAGATGGGTGATATGGAGATCTTTTGCCCCAGTAATTCAAAATCAGGTGGGGAATGGGAGTGCGGGGGATAAACAGGCACACAATCATAACATTTAACAGAGTTTTTCAACCACCAGGGTGCCTAGAGGCTTGCACTGGGGTCCTGGGATTTTCACTTCTGATGGAGAGTAGCCTCACCTAGAATGTCACACAAATGTTACTTTCTATTTGTGCATAGGTTGGAAGTTCTAATGCACAGTTTTTAAAGAACTCTGAGAACAGAGCATTATTAGGAATAATAATTAAAATTATTCTAATTTTAACCAGAATA
Organism: Tamandua tetradactyla; assembly: GCF_023851605.1. Lineage (NCBI taxonomy): Eukaryota > Metazoa > Chordata > Mammalia > Pilosa > Myrmecophagidae > Tamandua > Tamandua tetradactyla. The sequence continues at coordinate 23,140,876 of NC_135330.1, read as the reverse complement.
AAATTATTTTAGGGATTAGGAATGACATTTCAGTTCCCCAGTTAGGAATTAGGAAGAGATAGTTTAGTTTGGTCTTTTGTGATCTTAATATTTACTAGAGTTTGAGTTGATGCATTTGTTTTGTTCTTAAACATTATATAGCAGTTCTAGGATTCAGGAATGAGGGAGGCTTCTTATGATATCACTTTTCCATTTAGGGAGAGCGTATGACCATCCAGATGAGGGACAGTCCAAATCTTAAATGAAGTACTCTGACAAACTTAGTCAGAAAATTTTCATACTAAAATCTACTATCTTGTGTCATGGGTCAAAGACCTGATATACAGAGTGAAAGCAAAGAATTGAAACACTATTTAAAATAGAAAATACCTGCTTGCAAGGAATTTACTTCGCCATACATCACATTGTATTGACATACGTTCTAATTGTTCGGAAAGCTGAGCTGTGTTTCGCCCTAGGGCTTCATTTTCTAAAATAAGCTGATTTTTTTCTCGGGCTAGACGTTCAAAGTGGTACTGAAGATCATCCCCAACAGAAGCCACCAGCAACTTTTTTAACTCACGGTTTACCTAGAAGAGAGCATGACCACTATAACAAGCTCAAAGTAATGTCCCTGATTTTAAAGAATAAGAAACTGTGTTTTTATATAAATGGGACCTCCATTAAAATTAAAGTGTATTAAAAAAGTGGTATTAGAAATGTAAATTTCATAATATATGTAAACCAATCTCTCTATATCTATGGTCAATATGGTTATGAGACGCTTGTAATAAGATAAAACTATTAAGGGCTATTCTTACCTCTGTCTGTACTCGCAGCTGGTTTGAAAGACCTTCTTTGTCTTGTAGCAATCTCCTTTCAGAATTCTTGAGCTTTTCCAAAATATTCTTTACCTCTGACAGTTCCTTCTTAGATTCTACAACTCCCTCTAACTGACCAAGAATTTCTCCTTTCTGGTGTCCCAGAGACTTAACCTTTGCATTTTTGTTGGGAATATCATGGGTTATAGCAGCTTTGGGAACTAATATTCTAATAGCTTCAACTTCCACTGCTTTTTCAGTGAGAATCTTCCCTAGCTGAAGAACTCCTGGTCTATCTGATGGAACCGCTTTCTTCCGTGGACTCTGAAGGTTGTGATGTTTTACAGATTGGGCTCCCAAGGTGACTTCAACAGATTTAGACGGCTCCTCAGTTTCCATTCCATCTCCAGCTCCTCGGATTGGGGTTGAAGTAAGCGTAGCTAACAAAGGGTAACAAAACATGAACTATTTACTGAAAAAAAATGTCAAGACATTTTAAATCAACATTTAAAAATAATGGCACTAAAAGAATGGCAAAAATTCAAAGTAAAAGCAATTTTAACAAACATACTTCATCAAAGATGAACAAAATCTTAGAGGTTCAAGCTTAATGTTTTCTCTCAGTATAAATTTCAAGCGATTTGGAACCAAACGATTTGGTTCAAATCCTGATTTCTACGTCCCAGTATGACTCTGGATAAATAAATTAACCTTCCATGAATTTCTGTTTCCTGATCTGCAAAATGGAGGTATTAACAACTATGCCACAGGGTTGTGATAAGAATGTAATGAGATCAAGTGTCTTGCACATTGTAGACACTCAATAATATTAGTTAAGTATTAAAATAAGTTAGCTTATGTAATGTTATTGTGAATTACTGTTTATATATGTAGAATGGAATGATCAAAAGTTAAGAATGTTTTGTGTTTATTTGGTGTTTTTTGGTATTAAAAAAATAAAAAAATTAATAAAAAAAATAAGTTAGCCATATATCATAATTGAAATGACCTAGCTCAAAAGAGATTCATGAGTTTTTGTGAATGTTTGGCAAAGAATGCCTGGCACAGGGTAAAGGAAAATACCATATGTTATGCTGGAGAACTGATTAAGAAAAGATTATATCCTATTCTTAGGCCTAATGGCTTATTTATGTCCTGGTTACAGAGATGAAACCATATCATATTGTCAGGTTAAACTTCCTTAGATCTCATTTTCATCGTATCATACTCAGATTATTTTATTGGTTCCCCATTTCCTTTAGTGGTTTTCAACATTTTTTAGGTGCAGGGACCCTTTTTTTTTAAATCCTAGGAGGAGGCCTATGGGGGGAATTATAAGACAGTAGCTGTTTTCTATGGCGATGAACACAAGAGGTGATGAAATTCAACTACCCAGTAACCTCAAAGGCAACACTATGAAACAGGACTACTGCTGTATAAGGTAAAAAACAACTTCCTCTGAATATCTTTCCAAGTTCCTCCATAATCTGGCCTCATACCAGCTTTCCAGCTGGACTACTCAATACTCTCTGTCTTTCAGGTCCAGTCATGTTGCATCTCGTTCCCTTAGATGGCTTCTTTCCCCACTCACTATAATTAAGAGTGGGGCTTAAGCTCACCTATCCTTAAGAAGTGAGCTTAAGCTCCACTCTTTGCACTAAATCTTCCCAACTGCTCCAGTCCACTCTCTGGCACTGTCTCAAATGTTCAGCTTAGAACTTAATCATGAACCAGTAATTGTCCTTTTATGGATTTTGTACATGTTCTTCTCACTTTCCCTTAAGTCTGATGAGTACATTAGAGGGCATTATGCCCTAAAGAAGTGGGAGAAGCATGGTATTAGAGAAAGAATATCAGATCTGATTTTGAATCCCATTTCCACCATTACTACCTAGGTTATGCTGGACAAAACTCTATAATTATCTGAGCTTCAGTTTCAACCTCCATAAAATCAATTTAATAATATCTATCTCACAGGATGACTTTGAGAACTAAATGAGAAAATATTAAGAAGAAGAATAAGTAGCCAACACTTCAAAGACTTATATGCCAAACACTGTTAGAAACCTGTTACATATAACTCATTAAAACCTTAAAACAACACGGTAAAGTAGATACGATTAGTTCTATTTTATAGATGAGGAAATTGAGGTACAAGACGTTCAGAAAAAGGCAGAATTCAATTCTAGATTTAGTCTAGTCCTTCAAATTGGGGCCTTCATGGCATATACTGCCTCACAAAGTGTATAAAGCATCTCACACATAGGTACATAGCAAGGATTCAATAAATGGTAGCTCCTACCCTCCTCTATAATGCTTAATACAGTGCTGTATATGTTTACTAAGCTAATCTGCTCACTGAACTAAATTATCTTTTCCTATATAAGCTAAAACTAGTTAGCTACCCTTAGTTCAGATACTGCCATTCTCCATTCAGATAACAAAATAGTTGTTTCCTCCATTCTACTTTACCTCAAATTAGGAAAAATTTCACTGAGTTACCTTTCTCTAAGAAAGGACATTCACTAATTAACTCAAGAACCTAAGTGGTTGAGAGCTTAGAGTAAGGATGGAGGGCATGCTAGAACAGAAAATGTTGCAAATCTGGAATAGGTAGCTGAGATGACACCCTACCTACACACCTGAATTATTAGTATATTTCATAATACCCATTTGAGAAATTGGAAGCCAAAGCCTATGTACTACTAATAAACTTTTACTCAGTTCACTATGTGCCAAGGACTCTTTCAAGACCTTCAGGTACATTATATCATTTAATCTCTACATAATAAAACATAACATAATAATATCCATTTTATAGATGAAGAAACTGAGGCTTAGAAAGGTTAAACAGCTTGTCCAAATCAGTATTAAACTATGATTTGAACTCAAAACTGACTCCAGAGCTGAGTTGTTAATTGGTCAGGGTGGCCTTCCTTCAAGCAGTACTTATTATTTCTGCTAACAACTTTACTTCTCAGGTCACAAATACTCAGAGAATTTATATGACAGCTTATAAGTGAGCTTTATAAAATGCAGATCAGATTTGAATCAAACCCTTGAATGTTTCCTTATCACTCTCAGAATAAATATAAAATCCTTAGCACGGTGCTTGCTTTGGCAGCACATATACTAAAACTGGAACAATACAGAGATGATTGGCATAGTGCTTGTGTAAGTTTCATATTAAAAAAAAAAAAAAGTCCTTACCACGGCCTAAATAGTGCTTCATGGTTTGGCGCTTGTCTATCTCCTGCATCTCAACTTCTGCAGTTCACTCCCTCAGACCTTATGTTCCAGCTTTATTAGTTTCCTTTCAGTGTTTCAATAGTAGCAAGTCTTCCTTCCTTTGGACTCATATCTCTGCTTGGGATATTCTTCCTAATTCTCTTGACATTGTAGTTAAACCTATTCATCTTTCAAATGTCAGCTCAACCTTTCCTAAGGGGAGACTCTTTCCAACCTTCTCTGATTAGGCTGGGTTCTTGTTTATATGCTCCTAGAGAAAAGACCTGTTATTTCTTCTTTTACCACTTATTAAAAGGGTAAATAGACATTTTTTTCAATATGACTCCTTGGACATAAATTCCTTGAGGTAGGGACTATATCTACTTGTTTATCACTATATTCCCAGCAAAATGCATCATGCATAGTAAGTACTCAATATATACATCTGAACTACAAATGAAAGATAACTAGGACGGGTGGTAAAAAACAGCACACAGATCAGTAACAATGGTTATAATGATGAACTATGAATAAGTTGTCACTGTCAAAATGTTGCTGGGTGGCTACTATACCCCAGACACTGTGTGAGGCACTAGAAGCCTCTATGCTCAAGATAAATATTATAGTGGTTTGGAGCATTATGTACCCCCAGAGAAACATGTTCTTAAACTTAATCCATTCTTATATGTATGAACTCTTGTAAATATGCCTTCTGATGAGGTTACTTCAGATAAGGTATGGCACAGGATGGGTTTTAATCCTATTACTGAAGGCCTTAAAGGGAAGGTCATACAGAGAAAAAAGCCAAAGTGGAGCAGCCAGAAGCTAAGTAAATGGAAGAGAAAGAAGAGACCAGGAGAGGCCACCATGTGCACTGCCATGTGATAGGGGAGCCAAGGATCAAGGATCACCAGCATTCAGCCCCAGAATGCCAGTCTTTGGAGAGAAAGCTTTGTCTTGATGAGGCCTGAGTTGGACTCTTCTTAGCCTCAAAACCGTGAGCCAATAAATCTCCATTGTTTAACCAATCCATTGCAAATCCGCCTTAGCAACAAGGAAACTAAAACACCTATGGTCCAGTTTAGGAGACAGGACTTATTTTGTAAGCTTAATATATTTTTCTATAGCCTTCAATGTTTTCATTTTTATGGCTATGATATATTCCTTCAAATCAATATAGCATAATTTATATAATGATTATTCTATTTTGTTGGATACCCTTTCCATTTTTTCACTATAATAAATAATGCGTTAGTGAATGCTTTTATGCCTACAGATTTTTATCAGCTTCTGAGTCATTTTTTTAGGATAAATTCCCAAGCACAGAATTAATGTGTCTGGTGAAGATATATATTGTCAAACTGACTCGCAAAATGATGGATGAGTAGATCTTTTTATTGTGCCCTTATGGTTTTATTTATGTACTTATTTTTAGCATGCTCAATACCTATGATTGAATGTAATACTAAAATAATAAGTAGGGGAACCCTGTATTTTATGCATGATTTTTCTGGAAGTCTACAAATTCTCAAATCTAAAAATAAAAACATAAATAATAAATAAATTAAAATATATGTAAAGTGTTTAGAATGGTGTTTGGTACAGTAAGTACTCATTAAATCTTAGCTCTTACTGCTTTTATTATTATTACTCCTCATAAAAATTCCAAATAAACCTAGGACTTCAATAAAGGGGAGAAATTTAATATCATACAATAACTCTAACTTTTATTTTATTATGCTAAAGTCTTAAAGTTCTATCGTTAAACTATAGGACTACTTATTTAACAGGTTTTTTGAAATTTTGTTATGTATCTAGCAATGCATACAGTACATATTACGTACGTATATAGGAGTGAGAATCCTGAGTTAGTTAGGAGATAGAAAGACATTTGGAGATCTGGGGTATAAATAGTGTGTTCTGTTTTACAAGACACTTAGAAGAAAATGTTTTGTCATATCTATATGAAATATAAACTAAAACATTCCTTGAGCCTTGCTGGGGACTCTACTTTCAAAAAGATGAACCAGAGAATACTTCTGAGAGTGGGATAATGGGCTTGATTTTTTTTTCTTTTTTTTTTAACAAGGGCAGGCACCAGGAAACGAACCCGGATCCTCTGGCATCGCAGGCAAGCATTCCTGCCTGCTAAGCCACCATGGCCTGCCCCGGGCTTGATATTTTAATTAAAACATGGTTGGTATATTAGTATTTAAGGAAAATTTTCACTGAATTGTTAAAAAATAAAGTTTTCCCATATTAAAAAAATCTGGTTATAGGTCTGTCTAACTCTATATAATGTAAATTAAATTTTGCTAGTAAACATTCTGGGATTTAAGAAGTAATGTAGAACTCTGTATTAACTGTGAATATAAAAAAATTAGAGTCACACTGTTCAGGCACACTAAAGCTTAAGAAATTAAAGCAGATGTGAAGTTCTGTCCTAGATTTCTAGGCAAGTCGTAACATTTTTGAGGTGGAATTTTAGGTAATGGAGATTTAAGAACAAATCACAAAATGAAAACATTAATGAATCTTTAACAAATTTTCAAACAAAAGTTGTTATAAAATTCCAATTAAGATATTCAACCAACTTGTTTCAACCCTAATACTAAAAAAAAAAAAATTTAAACTGTTCTACTTATTCAAGCATTTATGAATACTAAAGTTTTACTATACATCACATAACAGCTTCCTCTCAATAACAACCATGATTCTGGCTAATGTGCACAAGCAAGCAAGCAGTGAGAGCCAGGGCTTTACATTTTCTCACCTAGTGACTTAATTTTCATAATTCTATTTTTTCTTGTGACACACATAGAAACCTTTAACACATATGCACTAGGCACAATTCAGGATACATTTATGAGCAATTATCTCCTCTTAAGTACAAAGACAAAGATTAGTGGAACCAGCTCTGTAATTATGACTAATGCTTAAGTAAAACAAAACATCAAGCCCTATTCTTCTCTTTGAAGGCAACCAACAGAATAATCCTTAAAATATTCATGAATGTTACTTTGCTCTATGATCACTTACTAAAGAATTAAAACATATCTAAAGTTTCTGGCTTGTTCTGTTGCCTTCCCCAAGGATAGGTGAAAAGTAGGAAAAGAACCAATAAAGAACAAGTCTACCACTCTAGAATAGGGGGTTGGTAAACTTTTTCTGTAATAGGTCATATAGTAAATATTTTAGCCTTTTACCTGAAGAGGTAAATTGAGTATACTTTGTAGGTATTTATATATTTATATAACAAGAGAGAAAATAAAGTTCCCCAAAGTTTTACTGATGAAATTCAAAATGTAATAATAATAATAATTAAATATATATATATATATTTTTTTGGTAGGTAGATATATATATATATCACCAAATATATATTTGGTAATCTAGGTCTAATAAGAATAGCATTTTTTTTTTGGTAGGTAACACTTGGCTCAACTGATTCAAAGATACTGTTCCCTATCAGCAGACTGATTGCAGATGTTTTCATCTAGCAGGCCAGAGGGCAGTGATTTTCCCCAACCCCTGCTCTAAATACTGTGGCAAAAAGATTATTATAATACAGTCTGTCATTAAGCAAATACCTTCACCTTTATTTAAAAAAACTGTAAATCTATGAGGACAGGTACTCAAGAATTCAAAGGGATGGTATAGTGGAAAGAACACTGGACTTTGAATTAAACTTGAAGCTTAAGACCCTTCTGCCACGCATTGTGTGATCTTGGGCAAATTACTTAACTTCACTCTCCTCCTATCCCTCAGTGTATCCAGAATAATGCAAACACTACAGTATTTTAAAATAATTTTTTCTCTCTCCTATCAAACAGTTGGGAGCTCATCAGGACAAGAAATGTCTCCGCCTAATCTTTGTATTACCTGCTAATGAAATGATGTTTTGCTGCAGAAAAGATGAATAAAAATAAATGCTTAATGACATTCATCAATCTGTTAACACACTACTTAGATTTCATCTTAACATACAATAACTAATTCATTTAAAAACTGCTTAAATTTTTTTCCTGTACATGAAAACATTAATTCCTATTATAGTCGGATAAATTTTTCAGAACATTTGAAAATTCAACTGTAAAGCAGTTAAATAGATTAGAGAGTTCCCTTGGTAATATTAATTCAATATTCTCTTAAATGTCAAGAATATCACCTAATAAATTTTACTCAATTACTATTAAATTAGAAAAGTGCATTGACAATAGACTTAGAGTTAGATCAACATTTACTGAAGTGGAATCCAAATATTCTTCTTGCTACATGCTCTATGAATAGAGTTCCCTGGTCAATAAATGTGGGCAATGATGCATACTACAGCTCTTTTTTTTTTTTCGAACTCCATAATGTACATTGTTATATTAAAGGCTCTGTGAAGTCCTGCAGTATAGCTTCCCTTTTAATCCAGCATTCCCCAAATTTATCTGCCAGAGAATCTTTTTCACCTAATACCTTTCACTCCACAGAGCTAGTGTTAAAGCTAGACTATTTTATGGAATTTTACAAATATTTAAATGTCTCAAACCTCCCTATTTGGTCTGGATCCCTAATTGGTCAGACTTCAATAGCTTTAATTTTAATTTTCATCTTTTTCTCAAGAAAAGCTTTGGATTATAATTTCTGAAGTTACTATTTCATGTTTCTCTTGTAGAAACAGCCATAGCAGCAATGATACATTCCTCTCATGATGATAGTTTTGTTCAAATGCCCTGAGAGGAAGTTCTATCAAACATCTTGCTTCTCTTCTGAGGTATTTACAGGAAGTGCAGGCTGCTGACAAATGTCAAGTGTGATAAGTATGCCTTTTCTCAGGCTATACAATACAAATAACTTTGTTCACAACTAACAATAGCTGATATTAAATAGGGATAGGACTAATAGTTGAATTATCTTCCTTACTGGACAATTAAAGATTAAATGAAATTATGTATGTGAAAGTGCTTTGTAACGCTAATCCTCATTTCAAATAAATAATAACAAATAATAAAAAATAATTTAGTTTTACAGAGGCCTTGCAATAACCAACTTTTAATTACTAATCATAACACTGTATCAAATATTTGCTTTTTGCCAAGCACCATGCTAGCTCCTTTCACATGAGGTATCATTTATTGTTCTTTATCCACATTAATCCTGGCTTATTACTTTCACTACAGTCTTTAGTTTGCTTATTCTAATACTATAAAAGCCTTCTGGTGACACATGAAATATTGCTGAATACAGCTGAATTAAATAGTTATTTTCTCCTTTGTTTCCTAAGCACATTTTGACTCTTTTTTTTTTTTTTTTCTGGCATGGGAAGGCACCACAAATTGAACTGGGGTCTCTGGCATGCAGGCGAGAATTCTACCACTGAGCCACTGTTGCCTCGCCTCCTAAGCACATTTTAACCCCCCTTTAAGGAGAATTTTCTCCTGGCGGTCTGCTTTCTGAAAAGATGGTCTTTTGGAAATTGTTTCCTATCTCTTAGTGATGGCTTCAGCCTCTAGAACTCACTCTACTTAGACAGCAAGCTAGGCTAGGAGAAGTTCTCTTTGGGAAATGTTAAGACTGTTGCTTATACTTAAATGAAGATGGCCAATAAAGAATAAGCTATGAGGGTGTGAATCAGAAAAGAAAGAGATTTGGTCTATAGAAAGAATTGGAGGTCACTTCTATAGATAATGAATTGTGCCCTGGGAGTAAGAGAGAAAAGAGACTGAAAATCATTGATATTTAAAGGATAAATCCAAAAGGGAGGAGGCTTATGAAGAAACAGCTAGAATAGTCTGTTCAACAGAGTTCTCTGCAGTGTTTGATGTGTTCTATATCTATATCCTCCAAGACAATAGCCACTAGCCACATGTAGCTACTGAACAACTGAAATGTGACTACTGTGAGTGAAGAACTGAAATTTTAGTTTTTTAAAAATATTAATTTAAATTCAAATAGATGTGGCTGCTATGCTAGACAGGAAGGGCTAGAAAGTAGGCTGAAAATAAGAGTTATATCATGGGAACCATAGAAGGTAAGTATTTGAAAAGGTAGAGGAGAGTTAACAGTATAATATGTAAGGGGACAAGCAAGTGATGTTTGGATTTAGCAAGAAGAAGATCTTTGATACCTGCTATTTGTTTGTTCATCTACTTAACTCTTACAAAAAAACATTCTTTTTTATTTAAATCTTAATCATCTAATGGATAGGGTGTATAGCTTTTATGTTAAGTATTTAGCCTTGAGTAGTCATCTAATAAATACTACCCAAGATGTTATATTCAGTTGTATATCTGAAGTACTGAAATGTAGACAAAAAATAAATATGAAGAGATTTGAAACATGGATAATTTCAAAAGGAGCTATGGGATTTAGTTACCTGCTCAAACATTACTTCACATGATTGTAAGCTTCATGTTTTAAAACAATTTTCATCAAAAGAAGAATACTTACCTTTGGTTTCTAAACTTTCAATGGTAGTCATTTTTTTTCTCTTAACCAATGACAATTCACCCCAAGGCTTCTACTGATAAATCTAGAATGTACACATAAGAAAGAATTAACAAAATGTAACATATAAACACATTCACTAAGCGCTTCTAATTTAAGTATGATATTCTAATTGCATCTGTAATTAGGAAGGAAGTGTCCCTCACATACCTTTCTCACAGGTGAACTAAAATTCCTCACATGCCTTTTTCACAGATGAGAAAGGTGGGGTTACTACAGCTACCAAAAGTCTCAAAGAATCAGGAACAGTTACCTCCTAATATTTTGTCCTGCTGCCCTCACCAGAAGACTCCAAATTATCAGATGAATGTGTGGAATTTTAGTTCAGAAAATAGCACTGAAGTTACAGTTTGAATCACTAATAGAATAGCAGGAATTTTATGTTTTAGCAGAAATTTAAAAGTAATTACTTTCCTAAGAGATATAATTAATATGTTATCAGAGAGGAGCTTCAAATAATGCTTGTTTAGACGTTTAATTCTTAAGAACTGTGAGGAATAGTTTGGTACTGAGTATCAGGTTGAAGAATTAGAATTATCCTTGCCATGAAATAAATTGATAGTCTGAATACTCTCAGCTCTAGTTTGACTATTTCCTGTTGCCCTGTTATCCACAACGAACTGAGAAGCTGGTATTGCAAAGACATTTTGCAACATGAAATGACAAAATACTACTGAAGATAAGTTGCATATTCTTGGTAATAAAGTTAAAATGGCATAGTTTTTCGCGTTTTTTTTTTTTTTTTTTTACATGGTTAGGCATTGGGAATCGAACCCAGGTCTCTGGAATGGCAGGCAAAAACTCTGCCGCTGAGCCACCGTGGCCTACCCTAAAACCGCGTAGTCTTTAAGAGAAAAAGAGAAGCAAACAGTGAGCATACATTCCAGAAATATATGTATGGCCTTGCAGACCCACCAAGGACTCACTGTAGAAACTGAGAAGTAAGGCGATACTACGGCAATGATATCATTTGATGACATCTCCAGGATGACATCTGGTTTCATCATAAAAATATGATTACTCTGAGTACGTAATACGATTCAGCACAGGGTCTCTCATGAATAACTTCCTTAACAGTCACAACTACCCCTTCCCTTACAATCTACTGCTCTGAACACAGGTATCCAAAGGCCCTTGGTCATAGCAAGGACTCCTGAAACCGCGTTGTTAGAAACGATGTGCTGCGAAATTTACAAACACAGAACACGCTGGCAAATCCAAGTGAGAAAGGGGTAAAAAAGTTGGTAACTGGTGTGAAAGCGGCAAGTGAAGAAGCGACAAGTGTGTCAATATCTGTTGATCCCGAAGTTCCGATCCTGTATGAATAACCTTCCCGGAACAACAGGAAACCTCTCCCTAAATCCAAAGGGACTGGACACCAAGCTCCAACCCGACCTCCGTTCCTCTCCTATACCGCTTTTGGTCTCACAAACTCATTCTCGTATTTACCTCTAAGATTCTTCCTCTCCCGATTTCACTTCACAGATTATCCAGCCGGGTATCACTGGATAACTTCTCCGCACACTCCTCTTCCATTCCGAACCCGACACGTCTAGGTAGCCCTAACTCTAACCTGGTCTGTCACTGACAACCACTTCCGATTACTCAGAGCTTCGCTTCCGGAATATTTTCCAAAAGAGAAAAGTAAACATACTGTACGGAGAGTTTAAACAAAATAACACAGAACACAAATATTATGTAAGGTCTCAGTAAAGTGAAATAGGTGAGGTGCCTATTTAAAAGTAAAATACAAGAATATTTGGAACCCTAAACCGCATATTCCTTTAAACTTCCGGGTCACCTTCCAACTAGACGGAGGTGAAGCTGCGGAAAGCGGAAGTCGGCGTTCGGTAGCCCAGACTACAGCCTGAAGAGGAGGCCCTGTGGACTGGAAAAGCGGATCTGCGATTACTCGTAGCCACTAAGGACGAAGGGGTGGGGCGGAGCGTTTTACGCAGTGTTCGGCAGTGGGTGGGGTTCTGTTTCCAGAGTAACTGGGTGATGTTGTTAGTGGCGTCTTCCTGTTAAGAGCCCTGGATCGTTGTGCTGAGGTCCTGAGACTATGGTGAGTGATCGGCAAGGCCAGAACAATGGTTCCAAGGACCTGGTTATCTCTTTCCCCCTTTCCAGGAGCTGTCCCTGTAATCTCCTTGCTGTCCCTATTTCCTGCAGTACCGTTAATTCCACTAGCACTGCTAAGCCTCTAAAGTAATGTGATGGAAAATTTAGGATCTAATAGCTTAAAATGAAACATTATTTTGAACAAGCATTTAAAGCATTGCATTTTTCAAGCCCTTAGCTTCACCTTAATGCACTTCGTTCACGTTATGCGGTGGTTGTCGACGGGACTGTCTCAACACTGTCCCGAATTTCCCCAGATCTTGGAGCTTTCTTCTTCCGAGTGTCAGAGCACTGTCGCCTATCCTGTCTTAGGCTGTAATACAGCCTTTAGGCTGTACTAATAGCTGCGCTTTGGATCAGCTCTCTCTTCTATCCAGTTGATGACGTTGTAGGTCCGTGCTTTTTAATAGGAAAAGTACTTCAGAACCACTTCGAGATCTTGAAACTTCATTTGCGTGATCTTCATTCCCTAAAATTCTAAATGAGTAGGAATGGGGTCGGATATTTGAATTTTAGAAAAATCTATAGGTGATTTAAATCCACTCACAGGGTTCTAGTTAATTCGCTTAAAGTGCTTATTATGAATAATAACGCTGGAGGGTAAACAGATGGTTGGCTTGAACCCTCCACCACATTTGGATGGTTCAATAGCTACCTGTGTCTACCGGCTACTAGATTAGACAGTGCAACTCCAGACCATTTCCATCATTGCAGATGTTCTGTTGGACATTGTTGTTCTAAAGAATGAATATGAGGTAGTCAAATGATGAGGAACTGTTTCAGGTGAAGTCTGAAGGCTGCAATGTGATTGCAGGGCACTGTGGTTCAGCAGAGGGCTGGTGAAGTGGGCAAGAGCCAAAACCTGCAGAGCCTTGTAGTGGGGGCTCAATATGAATTTAAAAGGAGTCCAGCCCACAACCTCTTCTTTCCCCATTACTGCTCAGCAGTCCTTTTAGTTATGCCAGTTTGCCCCTGCCCTTTTCTTTGAGAGCCCTTTCAAATCGTCACCATCTTATAAACTCTGTGCATCCCCCTCCTCCTTCCTCTTTTCCAAGCAGAAAGACAAGTCTAACAGGTAGTTTCTTCAACCTCATGTCCCCATCCTACACATTTATCTATATTTCTACCCATTCTTTACTCTTGTATTCCTAGTTCAGAGAAAGAGGTGTGTCTATTTTTGCTCTTGATCTCATCCCCTCCCATCCTTAGGATATATTTTGCTTCTGGCTATCTTTTTCTTTCCTGTGCTTTCTTCCTCTTCCTCGCCACTTGCTTCTCCTCAGTGCTTAAATCATACATTTTAAGAAAGTGAAAATAAAACAAAAGCACTTGCCCCATGCTTTGTTTAATTTATTGCTTGAAAGCATAGTATTCCCACTTGCATAAACTTCTGTCCCTTCCCTTTCATCCTCAACACTGGCTGGCTTCCTCTCTAATGATTTTGATGAAGTTACTCTTGCTTAAGTCTCCAATGGCCCTATAAAGTGCCAAATTCAATAATTATTTCTCAAAATGTAATTTTCTTATTCTCTCTGTGACAACTGAAACTTACAATGCATTCTTTTTCACTGATTTTGCCTGCTTTTTAAATGCCATTCTCTGGTATTAACTCCTTAATCACTTTCACTTTTTTCCTTGGGTGATTTTGTCCACATTCCTGGGCTTCTTCTAACACCTATGCTTTCATTACTAAATTTTAATTTTCAGTTCAGACATGCTAAAGCCTAACTCCAGTTAATTCCTAGACATGGCTGTTCAAATTTGGCATGACCAAAATTGAATGTGTCTTTCCTCCTGATTTCTCCTATTTTCAACAAGTTAATTAATGTTACTACTATATTATAACCTAAAACAGCAATCAGAATTATCCTACATTGCTCCCCCTTCTATAATCTCCATATTCTGTTGTTCACTAAATCCTGTTTAAGTCTTCATTTCTTGCCTCATGTCTTTAACAGTCTGGTCTGGCAATTCTCTAATCCATTATTTTTTCCTGCCACTAGAAGGAATTTTCTAAAACCCAAATCTGTTGATGTTACTTACCTCTTTAAAGAAGAATGATCTGGGCAGTGTGATGGTGGCTCAGCAGGCAGAATTCTTGCCTTCCATGCTGGAGACCCAGGTTCGATTTCCGATGCCTGTCCATGCAAAAAAAAAATAAGGGAATGATCCCTATTCCTTATAATATAATATGAGGTGTCTGGAATGATATACAGGCCCTTCCTGATCTATCACTTCTCTATCTTGCCTACCTTCACTCTTGCCTCTCCCTTTCCCAGACACTTTTTTTAATCACTTGCTTTTCCTTCAACATACCAAGCACTTCAAATGGGTGATATGGCTGTTCTCCCTACTTTGTGTGTGATTCCTTCTACATTGATGTATCTTTACACCTTTTTTGCCTGTCAGACTCCTTTTGATCCTTCCAGACCCTGGATAAGTGTCTCTTCTGTGATGCTTTTCTTCCCTACTCAAAGAGAGTTGACTCTTCGTTCTTTTTTTGTTGTTGTAGCTGTGCCTTGTATACATCTTTTTTATCGTACTTACCATGTTCAATTGAAATTAATTGTTTATAAGCTTGTTAACCTTACTAAACTGTGAATTCCTGGAGGAGTGGGTCTTTATCTTATTCACTGCTATTGCTTAGGCTATATGAAGCACTCAAATATTCACTGAATGAGTAAAAATTAAAAGGAAGAATGTGGTAAGTACTCTGAGAGAATACAAAGTATTTGCCAAGATTAGAGGATAGAATTCTTACTTTTCACAGTCAATGAAGGGCTAGAGAGTAGACATGAAGCAAATGGAATAGAATTTCCATAACTTGGATGCCTTGGCCTGTGCAAAGGCATAAGAAGATGGAAAATGACATTTGCTGAATAATTGTGTGTGTGCTTGCTGTATTTAGTTGTTATTCAGGCCTCCCAACAACTCTAAGAGCAGTGACTCCCTGCCCCCACCCAGAGTGAGGTGGTACTTTCAAATTGCGTGATCGCTTAAGGCCCCTCTGAGAAAGTGACCTTTGTGCTGAATTCTAGATGATACAAATAGCTATTGGTGAAATGATCTGGGGGAAGTGTTCCAGGCAGCACTAATTAATGACAAGACCAAAGGCCCTGAGGTAGCAGAGTTTGCCATATTTCAGGAGCTGACCTTAACGGTTTAGAGGTCAAAAAAGAATAGTGACTGGAAGATGGAGTAGTGAGGTGCAGCTACAGAAGGGGAATTATGGTGGAGAATAGCCTGAGAAGCAGTTAGAGAAGTAGGCAGATGCCAGACCACGGGTATGTACCACAGCAGTGTTCCTTAAACTGTAGATTGTGACCTATTACTTGTTCATGAAATCAATTTGTGGTATGTAGCCAACATTAAAAAAAAAAAAAAAGACAATGTAAAATAAGAGTTTATCATTTTGTAATGCATATGGTAAGAATAACTTCCATTTCATGAAACTTTTGTTTCAAGTTCTATGTGTGTTCTGTGTGTTGTACTGTGTTATAAGGTAAAATAGATTTCTTATTCTGAGTCATGATCCGCAGAGTTCAAGCTACAGTGTAGTTTGAACAGTATATACTTTAAAAGGTAAAACAGATGAACTCTCAAGGCATATAGATTTTTTTTATTCCTCCTTTGCCCAGGTGGCGGTCTTTTTGTTATGTGGAAGAAAAAGTTCTAAATTTAACAAAAGCCTAAAATTGTGTGGAATAGCATTTTAAAGTTTATTTTTGCATCCAGGTCTTTCTCACTACATTTCATCACTTGCTGTCAATCTTTTATGAGAATAAAGGAGTAAGCCTTTAGAAAAAGAGAGAGACATGGATGCTCCTCTTCTATATTTCTTCTAGTCACTGGTATACGTATTATAGTAGACTATCAGTAGACTGCTGGTCTCCATGTAAAAGCAGCTGAGATTGTTTCTCTTTTGGTGTGTTGTCTTGATCACTGCAATTGAATTATCTAATTAATGTTTGTCTGTATTTTCTTTGTTACATTTGTAGCTTTTAGCATCAGAGTTAGGTTCTGGACAGAAATTCTAGTTGTGATAATTAGAAAGAACCACCTTATTTTGTGAAGTAGAGTTAGGCAACTGTACTAGAACTGTGCTGTTCAGTAGCCACTAGCTGTATGTGGCTATTTAAATTTTAATTAATTAAAATGAAATTAAACTTAAAATTTAATTCTTAAGTTGAATGTACCACATTTGGAGGGTTCAGTAGCTACCTGTGTCTACTGGCTACTGGATTAGACAGTACAACTCCAGACCATTTCCATCATTACAGATGCTCTGTTGGACATTGTTCTAAAGAATGAATATGAGGTAGTCAAATGATGAGGAACTGTTTCAGGTGAAGTCTGAAGGCTGCAATGTGATTTCAGGGCACTGTGGTTCAGCAGAGGGCTGGTGAGGTGGGCAAGAGCCAAAACCTGCAGAGCCTTGTAGTGGGGGCTCAGGGCTTGGTCTTTTCTTCAAAGAGCAATAGTTGTATGGTTCTGGGTCCTTACCTAGAGGTAAGGGGCATGATCATATTTATTTATTTATTTTTAAATTACTCTTTTTGCAGTGAGGAGAATGGGTTGGAGGGGGCAAGAGAAACACATGGTACATGATAGCTACTAAATAAATCTAGGGTGGATGTTAATTAAATGATATTGAATGAATGGGTGCTCTAGAATGAATTATGTGAGACCCAAACCAATCACATTACTGTTTTCATCAGTATTATTATTTCATCATTATTGTTTGTTTTTTATTAAGTGCCCACTATAATGTAAACATCTCTAGAACTTTAATATCATACATAATAAAGTACCTAGTGAAGATATATAATAAAATACCTAGTGAAGGTGGTACTTTTTGAAGTTGGAGAACCAATTAATAAAAAGTGTGGTGTGTTTATTTTCTGTTGGTGGAGGCCTCAGTTCACTGCTGGGACATCCCTTCTTTTATTTGGAAAAATAGTAGATTTCGTTCTTTATTACATAAGTGAAAAATCAAGTACTAAGTGATCGTTCTGGATGAAGTCCATATGGACTTCAACTCTATTGGTACTGCAGTTTGGAGTTTCATGGAGAAATGTTAGGACAACACACATCAGACCAGAATGCCATTCTAAGAGTATAACAATAGAGAATTTGACCCCTTTCCATGTGGTTCAAATTTATTAAAACATCCTATGAAACTACATGGCCTCATTGCACAGGAGATGAACAGAAAAGGCTCCATAGACTTGATTCACCATCAGGGAAGAGCAAGTTTGAAATAGTGACCTTACCTAACACACAAACCTAAACTATTGGAAAGCAGCACTGTTTGTGAATGGTGCTGAAACTCTTCCTGACTCCGTGCCTGCTGGGATGCATCCAAATAAATAGAACTGATAACTATGTGCTAAGTTTGTGGATTAGACTATTTTTGGCAAGGATTATTCATGGCCATACATAGAACTGTAGGAAAGGAGCCCCCTCCTACATACTCTGAAGAACTATCATGGGGATCAACCACAGTGGCAATAGGAACAGTGTTTCATCAGCAACAATGATTCCTGGGCAAGAGTCACCATAGCCTTTGATTTTTGGTTGTCCAGGCTTTCTCATTTCAGCAGCTTATGAGAGCTACCAGGATGAATCCATTGAACTGAATAAGTCCTCCTAGGATTTTTGAACAGACCATAAAGGTGCCTTCACTGGAGGAAGAGAAAGACTAGATTTCCTTCTCATCTAAGCATGTGGGAGATTGGATATTAAGTAATATGCAGCCTTGGATATATAGTTAATGCATATATTTGTAGCACATGCTGCAGTTTATGAAATTGTTTGTACATCATTTATCTTATACAACCCTTACAATAAGTCAGCAAAATAGCAGGGGAAGATTGTGATTCAATTATCCAATATTTGGTACCAAATGCTAAATATTGTGTTTCTCCTTGTGAAGGCAAGGAAATACAAATATGAATTATAAAGGGCCTCAGAACACTCCCAGGCTAGTAAGGACAATCCAAGAAACAATTCTAATCTAAGACAAAATGTGCTGAATGCAACAGGAGAGGTGCACGCAGATCACTCTTGTGATCTATCTCTCTTTAGCAGAAGAGAGATGGATTCTGACTGAAGGAAGCAAGGAGATCATCATGAAGTTGGCTGGCTCCTTTAGGTCAGCATAGATATTCTGGGAATGAAGTGAACACTCTCGTGGTTTGAATACTCCATATCCCTGGATTCAGTCTGAACCTCTTGCTGCAAATCTCTTCACACTCTTTTGGGCTAAATTTGCTTCCCATTCTTCCATATGATTGATCCTTGATCTTGTATGGGACTTGTATTCTTATTATGACCTTAACTTCCCTTGTTAGGTTGAGTCTCACTTTCTGTTTCAGAAAGGAGTCTTTAGGCTGTCTTGGATAAAATTTCTCTTGATATGGCTCCTGAAATATCTTGCTTTCATTTCTTAAACCCATCTTCCAAACATAACTTTCCCTTCTTCTTTAATTCCCCTGCCCACCCTGGACAATATTTAAGTTGGGATCTAAAAGACATTTACTTTTTGGATAAATTATTATCTGGCCCAGGACATTAATTTTTATGCAGATTCACACTTGCTTACTAAGTTAAACAACACAACAGTATAAAGAACCAAGGGATCTTTCCTTAAGGATTTTACAATCTTGGTTGCCAGTTTCCAGAATGGATTAATTAATTCATCTATTCATTCAACAAATTAAATTCCTGTTGTGTCCCAGGCAGTGTGATGAAAACTGCGATTATGCTGAATAAGACAGACATGATCAGACGTCTCTTGGTGTTTATAAACCAGCAGAAAAAAAAATTCTGATTAATAATAATTGTGATAATGCTGCAAAGAATTACAAGGTATAATGTGAGCATTTAGTAACAAAATCTATCCTAATCCTTACTGGGAAGGTCTTGGAGATGAGCGTATTGGGGTGTGTGTGTTCCATGAGGAATGATTGATGGAATTGTGGTAATTATCTAGATAGAGGGGGGATGGGCAATTATTTGGGGCAAAGGGACCAGTGTGCATTTAGGACTGATACGGGAGTGGTCTAGGTTGAATATGAAGAGGTAAAACTACCTTCTGTATCTGGATCATGGAAAGTAGAGAACAAAGAGGGAGTGGATTGTGCTGAGGCTGAAGAGGATGGGAAGGTAGAAATCAGAGGACAGATTTTATCTGACAGATAATGGGGAAACAATGAAAGATTTTCATCAGAGGAATGATAGAATCAAATTTGAATTTTAAAAATCACTCTGATATCAGTGAAGAGAATGGAAGAGAGGGTAATCACACTGAATTTAGGGAGACCAGTTAGAATTTTTCACTACCCAAGTGAGAGACGGTAGTAGACACAAGTGATAGTAGGGTGGTGAAGACAGAGCAGAAGTGGCAGCCAGCTGACTTCTAAGAAGTTCTAGGGGGTCGGTAGAAAAAAGGTCTATTCCTGCTTCTAGGTATAGCAAATGTTCTGTGTTTCTATACGCTATAGATTTGGGTACTGTGTTGCAGAAATACTGTACAGAATTGGGTACTGTGTTGCAGAAATAGTGTACTAATGGCTTATTTATTTCCCAAGAAAGTTAAAACTTCCAAACTTTGTGACCAAAGGGAAAGGGAACTTTAAGCACTTGGGAAAAGGGAATGTTCAAGATGGTGAAGAGAGTATTGAAAACCCAGGCAAGTGAACTGGGAAGAGAATCTAAACAAACAAAGAAGCTTTATGACACTTTTCTATGTTTCATCTAACAAACAGGATCCCCTTACTCCAGAACCAAAGCAAAATGAAGACATTTTCAACTATTCCCTTTTGAAAGAAACTTACTAGTATAAATCTGCAGTTAAGAGGATGAGCATGCATTGGGTTCTTCCAGGATGTTTGTGTGTGTGTGTGTGTGTGCACGTACTTATGTATATGTGTGCACACATGCTCACTCACTTGCAGATTTGAGTGTTTGTAAAGAATTTGGTCATAATTCCTGTGTTATTTTTTTTTTCTTTTGATATGACAGTGTTTCCATAGCAATGTGAATTTTCGTTTTCAGGAGGTTATTGTTTTAAGAGCATTTTCTTTTTTTTTTTATTAATTAACGGAAAAAAAATAAATTAACACATTTAGAAATCATACCATTCTACATATGCAATCAGTAATTCTTAACATCATCACATAGATGCATGATCATCGTTTCTTAGTACATTTGCATCGGTTTAGAGGAACTAGCAACACAACAGAAAAAGATATAGAATGTTAATATAGAGAAAAGAAATAAAAGTAATAATAATAGTAAAAAAAAACCAAAAAAAACAAAAAACAAAAAACAAAACCCTATAGCTCAGATGCAGCTTCATTCAGTGTTTTGACATGATTACTTTACACTTAGGTATTATTGTGCTGTCCATTTTTGAGTTTTTGTATCTAATCCTGTTGCACAGTCTGTATCCCTTCAGCTCCAATTACCCATTATCTTACCCTGTTTCTAACTCCTGCTGGACTCTGTTACCAATGACGTATTCCAAGTTTATTCTCGAATGTCCGTTCACATCAGTGGGACCATACAGTATTTGTCCTTTAGTTTTTGGCTGGACTCACTCAGCATAATGTTCTCTAGGTCCATCCATGTTATTACATGCTTCGTAAGTTTATCTTGTCTTAAAGCTGCATAATATTCCATCGTATGTATATACCACAGTTTGTTTAGCCATTCTCTGTTGATGGACATTTTGGCTGTTTCCAGCTCTTTGCGATTGTAAATAATGCTGCTATAAACATTGGTGTGCAAATGTCCGTTTGTGTCTTTGCCCTTAAGTCCTTTGAGTAGATACCTAGCAATGGTATTGCTGGGTCATATGGCAATTCTATATTCAGTTTTTTGAGGAACCGCCAAACTGCCTTCCACAGTGGTTGCACCATTTGACATTCCCACCAACAGTGGATAAGTGTACCTCTTTCTCCGCATCCTCTCCAGCACTTGTCATTTTCTGTTTTGTTGATAATGGCCATTCTGGTGGGTGTGAGATGAGATCTCATTGTGGTTTTGATTTGCATTTCTCTAATGGCCAGGGACATTGAGCATCTCTTCATGTGCCTCTTGGCCATCCGTATTTCCTCTTCTGGTATGTGTCTGTTCAAGTCTTTTTCCCATTTTGTAATTGGGTTGGCTGTCTTTTTGTTGTTGAGTTGAACAATCTCTTTATAAATTCTGGATACTAGACCTTTATCTGATATGTCGTCTCCAAATATTGATTCCCATTGTGCAGACTGTCTTTCTACTTTCTTGATGAAGTTCTTTGATGCACAAAAGTGTTTAATTTTGAGGAGTTCCCATTTCTTTATTTCCTTCTTCAGTGCTCTTGCTTTAGGTTTAAGGTCCATAAAACTGCCTCCAATTGTAAGATTCATAAGATATCTCCCTACATTTTCCTCTAACTGTTTTATGGTCTTAGACCTAATGTTTAGATCTTTGATCCATTTTGAGTTAACTTTTGTGTAGGGTGTGAGATATGGGTCTTCTTTCATTCTTTTGCATATGGATATCCAGTTCTCTAGGCACCATTTATTGAAGAGACTGTTCTGTCCCAGGTGAGTTGGCTTGACTGCCTTATCAAAGATCAAATGTCCATAGATGAGAGGGTCTATATCTGAGCACTCTATTCGATTCCATTGGTCGATATATCTATCTTTATGCCAATACCATGCTGTTTTGACC
The DNA here is from genome assembly GCF_023851605.1 of Tamandua tetradactyla. Lineage (NCBI taxonomy): Eukaryota > Metazoa > Chordata > Mammalia > Pilosa > Myrmecophagidae > Tamandua > Tamandua tetradactyla. The sequence continues at coordinate 23,118,512 of NC_135330.1, read as the reverse complement.
ACTGTGGCTTCATAATATGCCTTAAAGTCTGGCAGCGCAAGACCTCCAGCTTCGTTTTTTTTCCTCAGGATGTTTTTAGCAATTCGGGGCAACCTGCCCTTCCAGATAAATTTGCTTATTGGTTTTTCTAATTCTGAAAAATAAGTTGTTGGGATTTTGATTGGTATTGCATTGAATCTGTAGATCAGTTTAGGTAGGATTGACATCTTAATTATATTTAGTCTTCCAATTCATGAACACGGTATGCCCTTCCATCTATTTAGGTCTTCTGTGATTGCTTTTAGCAGTTTTTTGTAGTTTTCTTTATATAGGTTTTTTGTCTCTTTAGTTAAATTTATTCCTAGGTATTTTATTCTTTTAGTTGCGATTGTAAATGGGATTCGTTTATTGATTTCCCCCTCAGCTTGTTCATTACTAGTGTATAGAAATGCTACAGATTTTTGAATGTTGATCTTGTAACCTGCTACTTTGCTGTACTCATTTATTAGCTCTAGTAGTTTTGTTGTTGATTTTTCCGGGTTTTCGACGTATAGTATCATATCATCTGCAAACAGTGATAGTTTTACTTCTTCCTTTCCAATTTTGATGCCTTGTATTTCTTTTTCTTGTCTAATTGCTTTGGCTAGAACCTCCAACACAATGTTGAATAATAGTGGTGATAGTGGACATCCTTGTCTTGTTCCTGATCTTAGAGGGAAAGTTTTCAATTTTTCCCGATTGAGGATGATATTAGCTGTGGGTTTTTCATATATTCCCTCTATCATTTTAAGAGAAGTTCCCTTGTATTCCTATCTTTTGAAGTGTTTTCAACAGGAAAGGATGTTGAATCTTGTCAAATGCCTTCTCTGCATCAATTCAGATGATCATGTGATTTTTCTGCTTTGATTTGTTGATATGGTGTATTACATTAATTGATTTTCTTATGTTGAACCATCCTTGCATACCTGAGATGAATCCCACTTGGTCATGATGTATAATTCTTTTAATGTGTTGTTGGATACGATTTGCTAGAATTTTATTGAGGATTTTTGCATCTGTATTCATTAGAGAGATAGGCCTGTAGTTTTCTTTTTTTGTAATATCTTTGCCTGGTTTTGGTATGAGGGTGATGTTGGCTTCATGGAATGAATTAGGTAGTTTTCCCTCCACTTCGATTATTTTGAAGAGTTTGAGGAGAGTTGGTACTAATTCTTTCTGGAATGTTTGATAGAATTCACATGTGAAGCCGTCTGGTCCTGGACTTTTCTTTTTAGGGAGCTTTTGAATGACTACTTCAGTCTCTTTACTTGTGATTGGTTTGTTGAGGTCATCTATTTCTTCTTGAGTCAAAGTTGGTTGTTCATGCCTTTCCAGGAACCCGTCCATTTCATCTAAGTTGTTGTATTTATTAGCGTAAAGTTGTTCATAGTATCCTGTTATTACCTCCTTTATTTCTGTGAGGTCAGTAGTTATGTCTCCTCTTCCATTTCTGATCTTATTTATTTGCATCCTCTCTCTTCTTCTTTTTGTCAATCTTGCTAAGAGCCCATCAATCTTATTGATTTTCTCATAGAACCAGCTTCTGGTCTTATTGATTTTCTCTAATGTTTTCATGTTTTCAATTTCATTTATTTCTGCTCTAATCTTTGTTATTTCTTTCCTTTTGCTTGCTTTGGGATTAGTTTGCTGTTCTTTCTCCAGTTCTTCCAAGTGGAAAGTTAATTCCTGCATTTTTGCCTTTTCTTCTTTTCTGATATAGGCATTTAGGGCAATAAATTTCCCTCTTAGCACTGCCTTTGCGGCCTCCCATAGGTTTTGATATGTTGTGTTTTCATTTTCATTCGCCTCGAGGTATTTACTAATTTCTCTTGCAATTTCTTCTTTGACCCACTCGTTGTTTAAGAGTGTGTTGTTGAGCCTCCACATATTTGTGAATTTTCTGGCCCTCCGCCTATTATTGATTTCCAACTTCATTCCTTTATGATCCGAGAAAGTGTTGTGTATGATTTCAATCTTTTTAAATTTGTTAAGACTTGCTTTGTGACCCAGCATATGGTCTGTCTTTGAGAATGATCCATGAGCACTTGAGAAAAAGGTGTATCGTGCTGTTGTGGGATGTAATGTCCTATAAATGTCTGTTAAGTCTAGATCATTTATAGCAATATTCAGATTCTCTATTTCTTTATTGATCCTCTGTCTAGATGTTCTGTCCATTGATGAGAGTGGTGAATTGAAGTCTCCAACTATTATGGTATATGTGTCTATTTCCCTTTTCAGTGTTTGCAGTGTATTCCTCACGTATTTTGGGACATTCTGGTTCTGTGCGTAAATATTTATGATTGTTATGTCTTCTTGTTTAATTGTTCCTTTTATTAGTATATAGTGTCCTTCTTTGTCTCTTTTAACTGTTTTACATTTGAAGTCTAACTTGTTGGGTATTAGTATAGCCACTCCTGCTCTTTTCTGGTTGTTATTTGCATGAAATATCTTTTCCCAACCTTTCACTTTCAACCTATGTTTATCTAAGATGTGTTTCCTGTAGACAGCATATAGAAGGATCCTGTTTTTTAATCCATTCTGCCAGTCTATGTCTTTTGGTTGGGAATTCAGTCCATTAACATTTAGTATCATTACTGTTTCGGTAATATTTTCCTCTACCATTTTGCCTCTTGTATTATGTATATCATATCTAATTTTCCTTCTTTCTACACTCTTCTCCACACCTCTCTCTTCTGTCTTTAGTATCTGACTCCAGTGCTCCCTTTACTATTTCTTGCAGAGCTGGTCTCTTGGTCACAAATTCTCTCAATCATTTTTTTCTGAAAATGTTTTAATTTCTCCCTCATTTTTGAAGGACAATTTTGCTGGATATAGGAGTCTTGGCTGGCAGTTTTTCTCTTTTAGTAACTTAAATATGTCATCCCACTGTCTTCTAGCTTCCATGGTTTCTGCTGAGAAATCTACACATAGTCTTATTGGGTTTCCCTTGTATGTGATGGATTGTTTTTCTCTTGCTGCTTTCAAGATCCTCTCTTTCTCTTTGACCTCTGACATTCTAACTAGTAAGTGTCTTGGAGAACGCCTATTTGGGTCTAATCTCTTTGGGGTGCGCTGCACTTCTTGGATCTGTAATTTTAGGTCTTTCATAAGAGTTGGGAAATTTTCAGTGAAAATTTCTTCCATTAGTTTTTCTCCTCCTTTTCCCTTCTCTTCTCCTTCTGGGACACCCACAACACGTATATTTGTGCGGTTCATATTGTCCTTGAGTTCCCTGATACCCTGTTCAAATTTTTCCATTCTTTTCCTGATAGTTTCTGTTTCTTTTTGGAATTCAGATGTTCCATCCTCCAAATCACTAATTCTATCTTCTGTCTCTTTAAATCTGTCATTGTAGGTATCCATTGTTTTTTCCATCTTTTCTACTTTATCCTTCACTTCCATGAGCTCTGTGATTTTTTTTTTCAGTTTTTCTATTTCTTCTTTTTGTTCAACCCATGTCTTCTTCATGTCCTCCCTCAATTTATCGATTTCGTTTTTGAAGAGGTTTTCCATTTCTGTTCGTATGTTCAGCATTAGTTGTTTCAGCTCCTGTATCTCATTTGAACTATTGGTCTGTTCCATTGACTGGGCCATATTTTCAATTTTCTGAGCGTTATCCGTTATCCTCTGCTGGCGTCTGTGCATTTAGTCAGACTTCCCTGGGTGTTTGACCCAACAGGCTGAAAGATCCTACTGTGAAATCTCTGGGTTCTGTCTTTCCTAACCTGCCCAGTAGGTGGTGCTCGTGGCACATGTTTGTCTGCGGGTCCCACCAGCAAAAGGTGCTGTGGGTCCTTTAACCTTGGAAAACTCTCGCCGTGGGGGAGGTTCGCCAGCCGAAGCGGCTTGGAAGAGTGCCAGCCAGCCCAGGGGTCCGAACGCGGGGAGGGTCACCGGCCACCGCAGCCCGGGAGAGCGCCCGACCGAATTTCGTAGTCGGCCCGGGGCGCCAAGCGTGGCGGGAGGGCACCAGCCGCCACGGCCCGGGAGAGTGCACTGTTCCCAGCTGGACCGGGGAGTCACGTGTTTGGAAGGGACCCCCCCGGTCACCGTTCTCCGCGGTCTGGGAATTTCTGACCCAACTCTCTCGGTTGGTCCGGGAGGCCTCGCGTGGTGGGTGCGCCAGCCGCTGCTGCCCGAGGGGACTGCCTGCCCAATTCTGCCAGCTGGCCTGGGAAGGAGGAAGGGAGGGACTCCGGCCGCTTGCCGTCCCGCCCGGGAAAGCCTGCGCCCCTCAACGATCTCATCGGAGCTGGTTCTCCCAGACAGTCAGCCTTTCCAGGATGGGGCACGCCGTCCCTTTGATCTCCGTCATGGCTCCGGGAGCTCCTCTTTATCGTCTCCACTCCCCCAGTAGCTGTTCTGGAGGAGGAAAGGTGAGGGTGGCAAGGCTGTCGAGGACGGTGGCGGAGGAGCTGGTGAAGGCGGCAGAGGGCACGGTGGTGGTTGGAGAGCCGCCGAAGCAGGAGGAGAAAGGGAAGGATAAGATGGCGTATGGAGCGCCAGAGCAGGAGGGGAAAGGGAAGGATATGATGGCAGATGGAGCGCCGGAGCAGGAGGGGAAAGAGAAGGGCAAGATGGCGGTGGGTGTGCCGCCGGCAGAGAAGGGGGAAGAGGAGGGCTGGCTGGCTGGCGGCGGGAGCGCCACCGGCAGAGAAAGAGTGAGAGGAGGGCTGGCTGGCTGGCGGCGGGAGCGCCGCCGGCGGAGAAAGAGTGAGAGGAGGGCTGGCTGGCTGGTGGCGGGAGCGCCACCCGCGGAGAAAGAGGGAGAGGAGGGCTGGCTGGCTGGCGGCGGGAGCGCCGCCCGCAGAGAAAGAGGGAGAGGAGGGCTGGCTGGCTGGCGGCGGGAGCGCCGCCCGTGGAGAAAGAGGGAGAGGAGGGCTGGCTGTTGAGAGCATTTTCAAAGACGATTTCATGGTTACTAAATAAAGAATAGGATTTTATTCCATGAGATGGTTTTCAATTTTCAACTTTTATCTAAAATTTTTTTTCTAAATAGTTTTACTGTTTTTGCCTTCAGCACCTGCTTCTCATTGATCCAGAATTTCTTTTGTTCCTGGAGCTGCTAATTGGAAATGGCTGGAGTTCTAAAACCCTAGGCAGGATCATTGACTAGAAATGAATTAGAAACTATACATCCTAAATTAGAAATCTGAAACAAAAAAATAGATTTTTCCTATAAATTTTATTATGAATGTTAGGCTAGACCCTGTTATATTTTGCTTTTATAGAAACCAGTAGTGTGTGCAAAACTGAGTAGCAACTGGTTAATATAACACCCTAATTTGCCCTCATTACATTGTAGCTCTTTCTTTTTCTCTGCTTTTTCATCCCCCATACTGTCTTTCTAATTCTCCAATTATTCAACCATTGAAACAAATATTTCTTGAGTACTTTATTCCATTAATGGATTTATAATGACTCCAAACCTCATTGAGTTTATAGAGTAAAGTTGATATTGGATAGTAAATTATAAGTGTAAGTTCTGTTATAAAAGGAAAATTACAAGGTAGAATGGAAATGTGTATTAAAATAGGGTGATCTGACTGAACCTGGGGGGTTAAGGAATGCTTCCTTGATCAAGTAATTTTTAATTCATTTTTTTTTCTTAATTGTGGAGACACATTATCTGTAAACAAATAAATGAAGGCAGTCACCTCATGTGATAAGGTTTGAAAAGTATTATGCACCCCCAAAAAGCCACGCTTCAGTCCTAATCCAGTCTTGTGGGAGCAGCCATTTCTTTTGATCCTGATCCAATATTGTAGGTAGAATTTTCTGATTAAATTATCTCCACAGAGATGTGACATATGGGTGCGACCCTTTTAACTAAATGGAGATATGACTCCATCCATTCTAGGTGGGTTTTGATTAGTTTACCAGAGTCCTTCAAAAGAGGAAGCATTTTGGAGAGAGTAGAGCTGACACAGGTGCCAACTTTCAGAACAAAGACACAGGTGTTTGGAGATGCTTGGAACCCAGCAGATGTTGCCATCAGATGTTAAGCAAGCCGGACCCTGGAGAGAGCCAAGGAAGCCAAGAGATGAAAGCCAGTTCCAGAGAAGCAAAGTGAGAAACTCCAACAGTAACAGCAGCTGAAAGCAGCTGAGCTCAGGAACAAAGGGCCAGCAGATGCCAGCCATGTGACTTCCCAGCTGACAGAGGTATTCCAGCCTTCCTTGAATTAAGGTATCTTTACCTGGATGCCTTAGTTTGGACATTTTTATAGGCTTAAAACTGTAAACTTGCATCTTATTAAATTCCCTTTTAAAAAGCTGTTCCATTTCTGGTATATGGTGTTCTGGCAGCTTAACAAACTAATACAAGTGCAAGAGGAAAATAAACCTAAGTAATGTGATAGTGGGTGGTTCCAAAAGCAGGAAGCCTTAGGTAGGACTGTCCAGGAAGGTCTCCACTAGAAGGTGACTTTTAAGTTGAGATCTCAGTTACAAAAATGAGCCGGCCACATGGAGACTGAAGGGAAGAGCATTCCAGGCAGAGTTGACAACTAGTGCACAGACTTTTAGAAGAAAAGAGATCTGAGAGGAGGTAGGAGTCAGAGTAACACTGAGGTAATGGAACTTAGAAAGGATTTTGTATTTTATTCTAAATGCGTTGGGATAATATGTTTCATGTTTTTTCCCTGTTCCATCCAAATATTTAGTTTTCCTTGTATCTGATTTAGTGAAACTTTAGGTTACCTAAAGTTCAATCTTTCAGTGCCTATTTTCATCCTACCTGTAAAATTTATGATCTTATGGACTTGGGAAAATATTTTTCTGACCTGCTCATGTCTTTGAAGATCAGAGACTCCTAATTTCTTCCAATTTTAATAATTTAATTGCCTTTTTTGGGACCTTTTTTATTTTATAAATTCTACTCTTTGGTGTGGCAGAAAGAGCTGCATGTTTCATGTGGGTGTGCATGATAATTTCTACAGGGATATTATGTTTTCTGCTGTAATTTTCACCTAGTACCTTTCTTGATGGTGAAACAAGATAGATATATCTTATTATCCAGAAATATTTCCAGCATTTCCCATGAACCTTTATTCATTTTCCTGCAAAAACTGTCTAAGCTACTTCATTTCCAAAAGCTGTTGCTATTTAAGACTTTCTGTTAATGAGATATGGGAAATTGTAGTTATTAAAATATGCTGTTCAATTCGTCTATTCTGTAATACTAGGCACTTTGCCTAATTAAGTTTCTATTGTTATCTGTCCTGACTCATCTTGTGTGCTGTGCCTTCTTGATATTTCTATATTCTTTAAAATGTATTTCCATATGCATATATAACGGCTCGAGGGTTCTCTGATATATGTAAATTTTATCCCTTGTTTTCTCTGTTGTAAAAGCTTACACACACACACACACAAACAAGCACATCCGCCCAATTTATTTTACTCCTTATCCCCCTATTATTTATTTATTTTTTAGCCATTTTTTTTTTTACTCATTTGCCATACCCTGGATAAAAGGAGAATCAGACACAAGGTTTTCACAATCACATAGTCATATTATAAAAGTTATATCTTTATACAGTCACCTTCAAGAATCAAGACTATTGGAACACAGCTCATCAGTTTCTAGTACTTCTCTCCAGATACTCTAATACACCATAAACTTAAAAGGGATATCTATATAATACATAAAAATAACCTCTAGGCTAACCTCTTGACTCTGTTTGAAATCTCTCAGCCACTGAAACCTTATTTTGTCTCGTCTCTCTTTTCCCCCTTTTGGTCAAGAAGGCTTTCCAATCCTATAACGCTGCATACTGGCTCAAACCAGGAATTCTGTCCCTTGTTGCCAGGGAGATTTACACCCCCGGGAGTCATGTCCCATGTAAGGGAAGAGCAGTGAGTTCATCTGCCGAGTTGGCTTAGAGAGACAGGCCACATCTGAGGAACGAAAGAGTTTTTTTAGGTGATTTTTACTTGCCCGGTATATTGAAAGGGAAACATTTAAAATTACTATGTGTTCTACAAGTAAGAGGCACTGTTAATACTTATCTAAAATATCTCACAGTAATTCTTGTTTCATATCTTTTAAAAATTGTTAAAATTCAAGGTTTATTGCCAGTGTATACTGAGAAAGGTAGAGGTGACCTCTCCTAAAGTTATTTAGAGACAGATTATTCTGTCCTGTCTTCTCTGTCTATTTTGAAAAAGCAACCTGGTATACTACAAAGAAACTGATCTAGGGCTAGAAATCTAAAAATTTGAATCCTTATTTTAGTTCTGACTTCAGCCCTTCTGGACTCATGATGTGTAATCCTTCTGAGCAGTTGTTTTCCCATCTATAAAATCAGAATGATTATTTCTGTTCAGATTACCTTAAAACATTTTTGTGAGGAACAATTGATGTAACAATTGGAGGTTGCTGGTCAATTTTATGGTAATTCTAAATTTTAGTTATATATGCTAAATTCCTTCTTTTTCAATGTCTGTTGAAATGAATTTAAGTTCATTCTCCTAATTGAAACAGTAGAGGTTAGGGAAAAGGGAGGGAAGGATGGGAAATGGCAGAAATGGGTCTTAAGACAAATTTTATTTACTTTTCTTCTTCCCAGTTAAACATACCTGGTATGTATTTAGCAGGAATTAGATCTGAAATACATGGATTTCTACTTAACTTAAATGGATTAGTTGGAAACTTTTATTTCTGGTAGTCTTAAAATTTTATTGTTCAAAAATTTGGCTGTGAAAGCACAATCAGGTCATTTAGGGCCAGTCTATTTCTTGCTGCTTAGGCTCAGACTTAGGCCTTTGGAAAAACGGAAAATCCTGCCATCTAGTGGCAAGTATATTTTTCTCATTTATGTTAAAAATTTTAAGTAGCTTTTTGGATCTTACTGCAGTCATTCAAATTTCTGAAAGGTATATATTTGTATATATTAGGTATCTGAATATTTTTCATAATCAAAATTTTTTAAATTTTAAATCTAAAGGGAGAATGGCTTCTTTAGTAATATGATCACTTTTTTTTCCCCTAGCAATTCCACGTAAAAGCTAGGAATGGCCCCAAGATTTCATCTTGTCTCCCAGTGCCTCTCACATATAGGTTGAGAAATGTATCATTTGAAATCATTTGAACATTTTTAGAGCCAAAATTGAAATACTAAGCATTTACATAGTCAGAAACAGGGTAGAGACTCTTGAACTCATCCTTCTGCCCTACTATTTGTATTCTTTTTAAAAGCCATATTTCTGAGATACAAAGATGAATAAAAATAGGAATCTTTCTTAAGGAGCTCACACTCATGGGAGAAAAGAGAAAGAGAGATGTATGATAAACTGTAATATTGTAATGCTAAGTTGAAGAAATTCAGTTTTCTCACTAGTAAAATGAGGATGATAGTATGAGGTACCTCATAGAGATACTGTTAAAATTAAATGAGATACAGTGCTTAGCCTAATGCTTTATACATTGTAAGTACCTAATAATGTTAACTATTATTGTTGCTGCTTCTGCTGCTGTTGTTGACATATGTTAAGATAGAGACCTACCAAGCATGGAAATACAGAGAGACTAATCACTGAGGAAGTGTTAATTAGAAACAGCAAAATTAGTTGATTTCACAGTCTTTTTTGAGCTGTTTTCATTCACTGAGTTTCAGGTATTATTTAACATGTGAATATGTATAAATCCAAAGTTAAACTTAACCATACTAATAGCAACATAGAGTCCCCAAATTTACCAGAAGGCATTTGGAAATAGAGAAGGAAAGCATGTCATAGGGGTTCATTGTTCAGGTTCAGCCCAATGTCCTGTACACGAAAGTGCTTAACGGATGGTTTCTTTTAAACATCTCTGCTTGTTGATCCAGATGTCCCTGTGTAAGAGTTGTGGGTGGGCACAAGATGTACAGATTTGTTGACTGTTGGGCAGTTCTTGAGTTGTTCTTATTAATATCATTTTTAAGCAAATTCTTTTTGGTATATTCTTTTGAGATTTTTGGCAAAAGTTTTTTCTCCAACTTTACATGTACTGCAGCCACATTTGCCATTCCCTTTTCCTGAAATGCTCTCCTCTCATGTGGCTATTCTTTCACTGCTTCAGACCTGTGCTCAAATGACACCTCACCAGAGAGAATGTCCTTGTCTACCCTATTTAAAATAGCACCTCCTCTTGTTCCCTATCCCCTTACCTTCTTTACCCTCTTATTTTTTTGTTTAGCACGTATGACTACTGACATCTTTTTTTTTACTCTCTACTCCTTTTTTCATACCAGAATGTAAATTCTACAAGAACAGAGACTTGGCCTATTCTGTTCATTGCTATATTCCTCCCTGATGCAACAAAATTTGAAACATAAATTGTGCTTAATAAATGTTTGTTATGCATTCTGTCCCCAGAACCTTACAATTCCTAGCGCATAGTTGGCCCTCAATTATTTGTAGAATAAATGACTGAAAAATTGGAAAAGGCGCTAGATTCCAAAATACTATATTTGCTTTGACCATCAATTGCATGACTGAGAAAGTCATTCCATCTTGAGTTTTCTGAAGTTTAAAATATGGGGACTGAACTCTGTGATCACAAGTTTTGATATTTGTCTTTTTTTTTTGAGCTCTAATATTCTGTGGTAAATGTCCTCTGAAACTATCGAAATGCTCTTACTCGGGGCCTTCATAGAGTCTTTTTCTCTTTTGTTGCTTTCTTTGTTTTTCTTATCTATTTTATACACTTTTTTTAAAGCTTAAATTATTTTCTTTTCTCTTTTCCTTTCTTCTTTCTCTCATTTAGTGTCTTACTCTGTCTTTTTTTCATTTCTTTGGCTTTCTACAACTTTCTTGACTTTAATGCTTACAACTTTTCTTTTAAAGGTCTGCAAAAACAGAGTTATTTATTTATTTTTTAGTCTGCATTTGCAGTAATGCCTGTATCTCACTGTGCTTGTTTATTATTGTTATTGACTTTCAGACATTTCAAGTACTAAGCTTCAGGACTACTGGGCCAAATAAATTGTCTTTTCTATCATAAATGGCAATAAAATATGGCTCAGGACTAGCAAGCATATTTATTTCATAGGATCATAGAATTTTGAAATTGGAAAGCGCTTTAGGAATCATTTTAATGTCATCTTTATAAGGGATTTGAGACTAAGAAGGTAATTAAATTCTGAAAGTTACCACTGCTGGTTAGTTGCAGTATTAGAATTAGAGAACAGAACAGAGTTGGAAGTATGTTCTAAATCAGAGCAACAAATATTGAGAACCTGTGACTTGCAGCCTTATTTTGGAACTGCTAGGGTAGTGACTTTCTAACTTTTACAAAATAAGAAATACATTTTATATCATGAACCAGTACACACTGCACACACATATGAATGAATGAAGCTGAAACAATTACAAAGCAATATCCTGGGACACATTACACTGTTATTTTCTCTTTTATTCTTTTAAAAAGCTGGTCTTGACTCATTAAACATTATCAGTCAGATACATTTTCACTTGGTAAGTGTTTAAAAACACAATTCTAAAAAATGAAAACATTTAAAAAAATGTGCACATATGTACGGAGTACTGGGTGGTAGTGTTAAACCTATTTCGTACTGTGGATTGTAATCTAGAAGCAAAATATTTTCATTCACATGTCAAACAATCTATCCAAGCATATAATCCATGCCTCTTGGTATAATCACAGTGTTTTGCATTGATCACTACAATAGATTTGAGAACATTTTCATTGCTCCAAAGAGAAAAATCCCATACCTCTTAAGCCCCTTTATTGTTGACACTTAACGTTGGGATGCTACTTTTAATTATAATTCATGAAAGAATATTATAGTATTACTGTTAACTATAGTCCATAGTTTGCATTAGTTGTATTTTTTCCTCTTATACCACCCTATTATTAATACCTTCTAATAGTGATATACGTTTGTTCTAGTTTCATGGAAGAACATTCTTATATTTATACTATTAACCACAGTCATCATCAACAACAGGGTTCACTGTATTATACAGTCCCATATTTTGTCTTCTAGCATTCCTTCTAGTGACATATGTGACTCTAAACTTTTCTTTCAGTCATAACCACACGTATAATTCAATGCTGTTGATCACATTCAAAATAAAGTGCTACCGCCACCTCTATCCATTTTCAATCCTTTACAATCAAACTTATCAAGTTTTTTGCACAAATTAAGCATTAGCTCTCCGTTTTCTACCCTAATTCTCTTTCTTGGTAAGCTATACTCTAGATTTTAATTCCATGAATTTACTCATTATAATTAGTTCATATTGGTGAGACCATACAATATTTGTCCTTTTGTGCCTTGTTTATTTCACTCAACATAATGTCCTCAGAGTTCATCCATGTTGTTGTATGCATCAGGACTTCATTCCTTCTTACAGCTGAATAATATTCCATTGTATGTATATGACTACATTTTGTTTATCCATGGCTCAGTTGATGGACACTTGGTTTGTTTACATTTTTTGGCAGTGTGAATCATGCAGCTGTAAACATCAGTGTGAAATATCTGTTTGTGTCGCTGCTTTAAATTCTTCTGAGAATATACTTAGTAGGTGGATTGCCATATCATATCATATGGCAATTCTATAATACCTTCCAGAGGAATTGCCAAACTGTCTTCTGCATCAGCTACACCATTCTGCATTCCCAGCAGCAGTGAATGAATGTTCCTGTTTCTCCACATCTTCTCCAACACTTGTAATTTTTTTTTATTAGTGGCCAATCTAGTAGGTGTGAAATGATATTTCACTGTGGTTTTGGTATGCATTTTCCTAATAGCTAGTGAAGTTGAGCATCTTTTCATGTTCTTTTTAGCCATTTGTATTTCCTCTTTGGAAAAGTGTTCAATTTTTTGCCCATTTTACAATTGAATTGTTTGTTAAAAGCCACTGCTTTTGATGAAGAGAAACTAGAGGGAGTTCTAGGAGTGGGGGTCTTGCATGAGGCAAAATAGATGTGGGAAAGCATAAGATGTATTTGTGAGATGTCATTCAGGGCAGTTAACTATAGCAGAGAGTTTGAGAAAGAATTGACTATGGGACTAGTAAGGTAGTTCCAGGATATAGAAGGCTTTGAATGTTTAACTTTTGTTTTGCTGGCCACATTTGAGAGAGTCACTATAAGTTTTTAGTGGAAGTGTATTTTGGCAATTGTGTCCTGGGCAGATTGAATTGAAGAGAAGCAAAAATCCAGTTGTAAATTTCATATTGAATAGAAATATTAAGGGCACATCACCTCAATGCAAAAGGATGAATGTAGTAAAGGTGCCCTCCAAGAGGCGATGATCAAACAAGTGGGTAAATTTAGTAGAGGTGAAGTTATAAATAGATAGCCTTAATAATTCCTTACCTTCTTAATTATTACACTGAATGGATGAGGTGGAAGTCTCGGGAATAGAGATGTAGTACTGGGCAGGTCAGTATCATAGGCACATCAAGGGTTACTTTTTTTGTTTTATTTAATCTTCATTTAAAATACATTAACTTTTATGCTTATAGAAGAGTAAATTTCATCAGTCTTGATAATGTAAAGAATATAGTGGGATAAATTAGGAAATGGAGAACTGAGGAAGGATGATTAAAGGATTAAAGGAAATGGTAATGAGAAATAAAAAAACCTGTCTGCAGTTGATTGGGAAAGAAAATTAAATTCAAGGTATGTTAAAACTATGGAAGTAACTCATAGGAACTAAAATTAGTGATATTATATTGGGGATAAGAGAAGTGGCAAGTGGACTAAATCCTTACTGTCATTGGAAGACATTAATAGAGTTTGAAATGGTGGTGCTTTTAGAAAACGCAGCTTTACAAATTAAAAATGATTGTCTCTCTTCTGGGGACAATCCTGGACTGGGCATCATGGAATTGAGAAAGGCTTCTTGACCAAAAGGAGGAAGAGAAATGAAATAAAGTTTTAGTGGCTGAGAGATTTCAATTAGCATTCAGAGGTCATTCTAGTGGTTATTCTTATACATTATATACCCTTTTAGTTTTTATTGTATTAGAATTGCTAGAAGGAAATATCTGAAACTGTTGAATTATATTTCAGTAGCCTTGATTCTTAAAGACAATTATATCACTATATAGCTTTATAGTTTGACCCTGTGACTGTGAAAACCTTATGGCTGATACTCCCTTTTTCCAGCATATGGACAGATGAGTAAAAAAATAAGGACAAAAAATAAATAACGGGGGGGGGTGGAGAGAGGCATGGAATGCTTCTGTTTTTGTTTTTGTTTTTTTAATTCTTCTATGTACTTTTTTTTTGAGTAATGAAAATGTTCAAAAATTGATTGTGGTGATTATGATGATACTGTGAACCATTGATTGTACACTTTTGATGATTATGTGGTATATGAATACCTCTTAATTAAAATTGCATTAAAAATGATTGTCTCTGGTGAGCAGAACTTAATTGGAAAAAGAAAAACAGAAGTTTTTCTTAAGTTTCATCCGTAATATTAGGAATGAAAATTCTAGTACTGTAGATATTAAAATGTTTGAATTAGGTTTAGGGTTAACAGGGACCATTGTTTTTATTATAGCCTTCATGTTTTTATTCTTGATCTTCTTTGCCCTAAACATGAATTATTTTGATTAAAATTAGTTTTAGTAAGACATCATAGGTTTTTGTTTAAAGTCACAAAGGAGGGGATCTTTTAGGTCCAGTTGAAGTGTTTCTGGGTTCTTTTAACTGTTAGGATATCCATTATATGAAAATTAAAGTAATTGATCACAATGTCCTTTAACTTTCAAGTTTTATAATGAGAAGCACTGTCAGATTATTTCTTGGCAGTTTTGAATTTCTCCCCTGCCTAGTTTGGGTTACTTTTATTCATTTCTTTTTTTCTTAACTCTCCTCCTTCTCCTGTTTCCCCTCCTTTTTCCTTCTCCTCTCCCTCCTTCTTCTTCCCTTTCCTCCTTCTCTTTCACCTCCTTCTCCTTAGCTAACACATATTGCATGCTTACTATGTGCCAAAGCCATTCTAAGTGTTTTACATGTATTTGCATACCTAATTTCTTAATAGTCCTTTGCAGCAAATGCTGTTATCCCCATTTTTTATAGATCAAGTAACTGAGATATAAAGAGATTAAAAGATACCTAAGTTTGTATAGCTAATACAATTAGGAGTAGCGATTCAAACACAGCTAGTTGGATTCTAAAGCTAGAGCTCTTAACTATTACCCTATAGGGACTTACTAGCAAATATTAAGAGGATGAGTCTTACTATCCAATGAGTAGAGAACAAAAAAAGTTGAATTTTTTTCTTAGGCTATCGCTTCTGTGAAATAAAGGAAACTATTCATTTCAATAACTGTTAATCCAGCAACTCTTAAAGACGATTGTGAAAAATATGCAATAATGTGAGGTATATCTTTATAATCTTTCATGAACTTTGCAGACAATTTATTAGTTACGATGAATTTTTAAAATGAGGACTGCTTCATATAGACCTAAACTTTATACAGCTCTTATGTAATAATGACCAGCAACTGTTGATGAGAGAACAACACAACTGTTTTTAGAAGATACCATTCCTGTTGTATAATGATGTATCTAGTTTCATGGCAGTCTACTTCTTTTTGCTCCATTATATAATAAATAAAGAAATGATACAAAGTTAGTTTCTTAGGTATATCCTTCAATGTATCAAATATAAAGGCAAATAATTGAGCTTTAAGCCTTGTAAAAATATTTTCTGTTACATCACTATGATCTCTTTAATAAACATTTTCTAGACATTTTTCTTCAGAATTTATTTTATTCTAAGTGACACTTGCTATTCCTTTCTCTGTATGTTATGTAATATTAGAAATATTTAACAGTGAAGAATTTTATTGTTTCTCATCAACAAAGTATTTCTAAAAGAAAAACATTACAAAATTTAATTATAATAGTGATAGCCCCTGACATTTACATAACATGTTATATTTTTAAAGACATTTAAGGGCATTAATGAATTCATAATGTGTTTTGGAGATAGATATCGCATGCATAGAGAAGGAAGAACAATACCAGTAGAGAGGAGAGCGGCACAAACATCTAAAGAAGAAAAATAATGCTCTGAAAAGATAGTTGAAAAGAAGGGTAATTAACTTCCTACTGTTTTCCCTGCTAATCACTTAGTAGAGATGCCCAAGACAGAGAGAGAGAGACAGAGACAGAGACAGAGATAGCCATCCAAAATCCAGGAGAGAAAAGAGAACATCCAAGGCCAAGAGAGACAAAGAAGTGGAGTATCACTCCTGCCATTTCCCTCAGGCCTAGTCTCCTGGGAAGGCAGTGCCTCTGGAGGATGGGGTCCATCCACATTGAAAGACACACACTGGAAATTTACTTCCTTAATAAGTCTTCTGGCCCTGAGAGGGAGTGCACACAGTAGTGAGCCTGCTTGAACAAACCAAGCAGGCTTCTGCCTCCTGAGCTCCTGGGGAGCAGGGTTTCTTTCTTTTTTCCTCTTTACATTCCCAGATCTAGCAACTAGAGGCCCTCAGTAATGGTTTGTTTAGTTATATTGAGCCTTTGACAGGCCAGTTCCTGTGTGTTCTAGCTAAGTTCTTAAAGACAGAGTTTTCGGCTCAAAAGAGACTTAATTTTGGGAAATGTGTAAAGGAATTGATGAAATTAATGCAAGGGCAAAAAGTGACCTATAGGTCAAAAGTTACTCTAAACATACATACCACAACGGATTAAACTTTTTATGTTAATTTTGTGAAAGAGATATTTTTAAAATAGTTTAATAGAATTGAACAAGATCATTGTTGTTATTTGTTTAAAACCCTGTTATGTAATTTATTAGATATCAGAAAACAAAGTGAAGAGAATTCACTGAGTGTCACTCATCTTCCATAAGAGTAATGGAACCTGATAATTTCTTTTTTTGTAAAAAAAAAAAAAAAAGCTTTAAATTTACTTGGGGCTGGCTGAGGGAAGGATCAACAAAGAACTCAGATTAGATCCTTTTTATGCAAGAGATTAGTGAGCAAAGAAATTGTTGACCCAGTACATGTTACCTTTTCATTAAAACATTTCTTAAAATTCTGATGATTGGAGAGGAAATATTAAAAACAAAAGAAACAACTTTTAAATCAGACTGGGAAGCCTATTTTTTTTAATTAATATTCTTTCATTTTTGAATGCCTACTGTGTATTAAGCTTTTTATGTCAGGAAAAAAATGTATCCTAGGTGCATTTGAACTATTTAAAACCTGTGATCTTTCATTGGGCCATGAAGTTTCAAATTTTCTAATTTTTAGAGTAATTCTCTTTGGCTTTTATGTAGTTATAGAGGGACTTCAAGAATTTTAATCTCTTTTCTGAAAACCCTCAATTTCTATAATATATGAGTAATACAAATTCTTTTCACAAAGTCATAAATCGTTTGTCTCTGCAAACATGTGATCATTTAATGGGGCTAAAATTGTGGAATGCTTTGAAATGGCTGTGTGGACTAGGTATGTTGAAATCCACATTGAACAGTAGATGGCACTCTTCTATTTTTGGACATATTTTATCAAGAAATGAATGCTTCATAGATTTCGTTAGTTGCTTATTTTATTAATTTTAATCATATTGATGTAGCAAACAAATGCTATTCATCCAGGCTTCTTGGAAGTAAATAGTATGACATATTATTTCTGATAAAGTCAAAGACACACATTTTCTTTTCTTATAATAGAAAACTGAAGTCTCAGTGATGAAAAGAATGATCTCATTTGGAATTAGACTTGAAAATTTTTTTTTTGGAATCTATTGGTCCCTCAAAATATCCATTATCTTACTTAAAAAAAAAAAAAAACACCAAAGCAATAAGCTACAAAATAAAAATGACCCATGAATTATATGAGATAATATTGACAAAAGCATTTCAAAGGCTAGAAATTATTATCTAATATTATCTCATCAGATATTCTATCTGGGGATCAGTATTTCTAACACTTGCTAATAAAGTCAAGGCTTTCCTCACTTCTCTAGGGGTCCATTCCAACTTACAGCTACATGAATCTGTATCACCTAATTATGTGCACAGTATTTTCTCCTTGATTAATATTAAAAAACTGTTCAAACTCTTTCCTTTTCTCATGGGAATAGTGCTAACAGAAGCAGTAGCCAGTATAATGTTGATAGTTTGGAACTGTATGTACGCCAGGAAAATATGTTTTTTTTTTTTTTTTTTAAAGGAAAGACAGAGAGAAGGAAGGAAGGATAGAAGGAAGGAAGGAAGGAAGAAAGGGAAACATTTTTAAACATTTTCTTGTTTTATTGTATTCTGTTTCTCCGTTTTTGTTACATGGGCTGGGGCCGGGAATCGAACCGAGGTCCTCCGGCATAGCAGGCAAGCACCTTGCCCGCTGAGCCACCGCGGCCCGCCCAGGAAAATATGTTTTTAAAGTTAATCCATTCCTGTAGATGTGAACCCATTGTAAGTAGAACCTTTTGAAGATGTTATTTATTTCAGTTAAGGGGTGACCCACCTCAATCAGGGTGTCTTAATCCTATTACTGGATTCCTTTATAAGCAGAATGAAATTCATACAGAGAAAGAGAAAGCAATGAAAACAAGAAGCTGAAATCAACGAAACCCCCAAAGAGAAAGGATAGGCCAGCAGATGCTTCCATGTGCCTTTCCATGTGACAGAGGATCCAACGATTGCCAGCAGCCTGTCTTTGGGAAGGGAAAGAAAGCATTGCCTTGATGATGCCTTGATATGGACATTTTCCTTGTCTTAAAACTGTGCGCAAATAAATTCCCATTGTTTAACCTGACCCATTTCATGGAATTTGCTTTGAGCAGCCTAGGAAACTAAAACATTAGTTAATGCTTGATAATGATGATTTTCAGTGCATGCAAATGATACATAAATATTTAGCATCTGCAGCATTTGGTATTTGAAATTAAGGAAAAGTGGAACCAGTTTGGTTTGGATAGAGCTACCCTTCTCTATCTCTGCAACCAGGGCCATTGCATACTCTCTTGTACATGTTTGCACTGTTAAACTGTGGGTGAATTGCAGATTTTTCCAACAGATGGCAGTAAAGTGTTTCAAGGAAGACACAGTTTTTTCTGTTCTACATAAAAGTATTTGATGGGCTAAAGAACAGCCTTCTCATATTTTTAAGCACTGACACTGATTATCCATACCATTGGCACTTTTCCTAGAAAGAAAAAGAGTAGGAGAGGGAGTTAAGGAGAAAGAAGGTGATGTAAAAATAACATGCCATGATGCTTCTAAATTCCTCAAAATGTCAGAGTATGTTTAAGGCCTTTACAAGGATGGCCTTCCCATTGTATCTTCTCTTTCTGTAACACCACTTTGAGGTCACACTGGCTTTCTAGTTTCTTGAACTTACCAAATTCCTTCTCCCCTTCAAGGCTTTAAACTTGTTCTCTGCCTGGAACATTTTTTACCCATGTTTCTGAATAACTGCCTTTTCTTCATTCTGATTTTATTTCAAATGGCATTTCTCATAGTGTTTTGCTGCTCATTCTAGTTGAGGGGGACTCCCTCCCTAGCTCTCTGTCCCTAATCATTCCCACATTTATGTATTTGTTCTATTGTCTTTGTAACACTTATCACAGGAATTAAGCTGTTTACTCTTTTTTACATCCTATAAGTAAGGTCTATGCCAACAGGGCCTTGTCTGTTTTGAATGTCCCTAGTATCTGCTGCAGTACCTGGCAAGGAAGAGAGACTCAATATATATTGAATGGATGAAGGAGTAAATAAATTCAACTTTTCAGGCATGACTATCTTTTCATTTGATGATGGTCAGTAAATAAATGTTGCTTTTTAAATTCATTCATACATTCAAAAATATTTAATGACACCTATTATATATTCATATGTATATATTTAGTCCATTAAGATGCATCTGTAAACAAGACAGACACAAGTACCTGCCCTTAAATGATTTATTGGCAGAAATAAGAAATAAATAGTAAACATGTTAAATAAAATATATAGGATTTTGAAGGTATTAAGTGCTTTAGAGAAAAATGAGCAGGGTAACGGACATTGGGAGTGCTGGTAGTGGTGGTGGATACAGTTTAAAAAGAGGTGGCTGCTGAGCTGCCAGGTGGCAAAGTGGTCAGTTGCCAGGTGGCAAAGTGGTCAGTTAAGACAATGAGTTGAACTGAAAGTAAAAATCAAACTTTGTTCACTTTTTCAGTGTTCCCTTTCTTTTCCCCATGGAACAGCAACGGATAAGGGTCAGATGGATGCAATGTAGGCAGGGATAACTATCTCGCTACTGAGGAGCTCTGCACAAAAGGTGTTTGCCTTTTTATGGACCTGGGGAACTCAGGGGAGGCAGAGGAGAAAGGACTAGGAGTGCAGAAGGTACTGACTCAAAATGGAGATGGTGCGTCAGCTTATGCCCTCAATAAGGAGATCTTGGCAGAGATGCAGGGAAGCCCCTGATCTTCAGAGACTTCAAAATGGAGGCACTTATTCTAGCAATGCAAATATGTCTATATAAGCATGATTGACCCAATGGCACCAGAGTCCTTGATTGCAACTCCCTCCAAAAACTGCAGTGTACTGGCTATGTACAAAGTTTGATGTGAGGAGGGCAACTTTGCCTTATGAGGCCTGCCAGTTAAAGCCTTGCAGTTGTCTACAGTGGGGCTTGAAAGATCACCCAGGATTTTGGCTTGGAGCCAGATTCTTCAATGGTTCAGTTTCATAGAAAAGATTTGAGCAGAGATTTCAGAGTGAAAAAGAATGAGCCATACAGAGGATGGGGAAAGAGTATTCCAGGAAGTAGGATAGCCAGTGGAAAGGCTCATAGATAGTACATGCCTGGTGTGTTCAGGGAGGTTTGGCTTGGGCTAAGTGAGTAAGATTGAAATTTGTAGGAGATGAGGTCAAATAGGTAACTGGAGGCCTGTTTTGGTTTTCTAGGCTGCTGAAAGCAGATAACATAAAATGAGTAGGCTTGTAACAATGGGAATTTTTTAGTTATAAAGCTTACAATTTTGAGACTGTGAAAATGTCCAAATCAAGCCATCATCAAGTCAATGCTTTCTTCCTGAAGACTGGTTGCCTGTGATCTTGGACTCTTCTGTCACATGGCAAGACATGGTGGCATCTGCTGGTTCTTTTCCCTGTCTTCCAGGTTTCATTGATTTCATGGCTTTCTCTCTTTCTGTATTTATCCCATTTATAAAGGACTCCAATAACAGGATTAAGACCCATCCTAATTGAGATAGGCCACACCTTAACTGAAGTAGCCACATCAAAAGATCCTAATTACAGGGCGGGCCGCGGTGGCTCAGCGGGCAAGAGTGCTTGCCTGCCATGCCGGAGGACCCCGGTTCGATTCCCGGCCCCAGCCCATGTAAAAAACAAACAAACAAACAAAATATAATAAAATAAGAAAATGTTTAAAGATGTTTCCCTTTCTTCCTCCCTTCTATCCTTCCTTCCTTCTCTGTCTTTCAAAAAAAAAAAAAAAAAAAAAAAAAGATCCTAATTACAATGGGTCTATACCCACGAGAATGCATTAACTTTAAAAACATGCTTTTCTGGGGTATATTCAGTTTCAAACCATCATAAGGCATTTAAAAGGCAGTTGACTTTTACTCTGATAGAATAGGAAGTCACGAGTCTGTGAATTTTGTAGGATTTTTCTGGCTGCTTTTTATTTTGGATGGGCAGGCACTGGGAATCGAACCCAGGTCTCTGGCATCGCAAGTGAGAACTCTGACTGCTGAGCCACTGTGGCCCACCCTCTGGCTGCTTTTTTGAGAATAGATATAAAGGGGCAAGAATTGAAGTAGGGAGACCAGTTGTGAGACTAGACATTACTCTCTAGTATGGTGTCTTGGAGAAGGGTAGTTGCAATGGAAGTAGTAAGAGTTGGTTGGTTATAGTAAAGGATAATTGGATTCTGTATACATTTTGCAGGTAGAGTAAACAGGAGTTCCTCATGGATTGTGTTTTGGTTTGCTGAAGCTGCTGGAATGCAATATACCAGAAATAGGTTGGCTTTTACAATGGGGATTTATTAACAACAATTTACAGGTCTTAGGCCATGAAAATGTCCCAATTAAGGTATCAACAGATGATACTTGGACTCTAAAGAAAGGTCACCAGCATCTGAGACACCTCTGTCACATGGGAAGGCACATAACTGTCATCTGTTGGTCTTTTCTTCCTGGGTTTTGTTGCTTTCAGCTTCTGGTAACAATGGCTTTCTCTCTGAACTTCTTATGAGTCCTCTCTTAGCTCCTCTGGGGCTCTTTAAACTGTCTCTACTTTTTCTGTCCTTTGTGCTGGTTTGAAAGGATGTATGTCCCCTACAAAAGCCATGTTTTAATCTAAATCCATTTCATAAAGGCAGAATGATCCCTATTCACTACTGTATGTTTGAATCTGTAATTAGATAATCTCCCTGGAGATGTGATTTAATCAAGACTGGTTGTTAAACCGGATTAGGTAGAGGCATATCTCTACCCATTTGGGTGGGTCTTGATTAGTTTCTGAAGTCCTATAAAAGAGGAAACATTTTGGAGGATGAAGGAAATTCAGAGAGAGCAGAGCAGAACAACATAGCCACGAGAAGCAGAGTCCACCAGCCAGTGACCTTTGGAGATGAAGAAGGATAATGCCTCCTGGGGAGCTTCATGAAACAGGAAGCCAGGAGAGAAAGCTAGCAGATGACACCGTGTTCGCCATGTGCCCTTCCAGCTGAGAGAGAAGCCCTGACTGTGTTCACCATGTGCCTTCTCACTTGAGAGAGAAACCCTGAACTTTATCGGCCTACTTGAATCAAGGTATCTTTCCCCGGATGGATGCCTTTGGTTGGACATTTCTATAGACTTGTTTTAATTGGGACATTTTCTCAGCCTTAGAACTATAAACTAGCAACTTATTAAATTCCCCTTTTTAAAAGCCATTCTGTTTCTGGTATATTGCATTCTGGCAGCTCGTAAACTAGAACATTTATTCTCTCATAAAGGACTGCAGTAAAAGGATCAAGATCCACCTTGAATGGGATTAGTCACATCTCAAATTGAAATAGCCTAACCAAAAGGTCTCTCCCACAACAGGTCTGCAGCCACAGGAATGGATTAAAAGAATATGATCTTTTCTGGGGAATATAACAGATTTAAACCAGCACAGTTTGGATGTGAGGTATGAGAGAAACAGTGAGTCTAAGATATAGTTAAATTATGACCCTAGAACTTTGGCCTAAGCAACTATAAGGATGCAGTGTTGCTATTAACAGAAATGGGAGGACTGGTGGAAGAGCAAATTTTGTTAGGAACTGTTTGTTTGATATCTAAGGTGAAAGTAGTTTGATATATGAGTCTAAAATATATAGGGAGAGGTCCAGCCTGGAGAACTGTAAGCATGTAGATGGTATTTAAAGCCATGGAAACAGACAAGATCCTCAAGAGAGTGAGTGTAGATAAAGATGATAAAGATCCAAAGACCAAGTCCTAAGATACTCTAACTGCTCTAGTGTATTAGCTGCCAGAATGCAATATACCAGAAACAGAATGACTTTTAAAAAGGGGAATTTAATAAGTTGCTCATTTACAGTTCTAAGGCCGAGAAAATGTCCCAATTAAAACAAGTCTATAGAAATGTCCAATCTAAGGCATCCAGGGAAAAGATACCTTGGTTCAAGGAGGCTGATGAAGTTCAGGGTTTCTCTCTCAAGTGAGAAGGCGCATGGCGAACACAGAGTTTCTTTCTCATCTGGAAGGGCACATGATGAAAATGGTGTCATCTGCTAGCTTCTTCTCTTAGCTTTCTGTTTCATGAAGCTCCCCGTGAGGCATTTTTCTTCTTCATCTCCAAAGGTCACTGGCTCGTGGACTCTCTGCTTCATGATCATCTTGTTCTTCTCTGCTCTCTCCGAATCTCCTTCATTCTCCAAAATGTTTCCTCTTTTATAGGACTCCAGAAACTTCTCAAGACCTACCCAAATGGGTGGAGACATGTCATCATCTAATCCAACTCAACAACCACTCTTGATTAAATCACATCTGCAGGAAGATGATCTGATTACAGTTTCAAATATACAGTATTGAATAGGGATTATTTTACTTTTATGAAATAGGATTTAGATTAAAACATGGCTTTTCTAGGGTACATACATTCTTCCAAACCAGCACACTAACATTAAGAGATCAAGGACAAATGCCTGAGTTGTAAAGGAAAAGAGATCTCAAATCAATAACCTGAGTTTATATCTGAGAAACAACAGGAAAAGAAGAACAATCTAAACCTTCTGCAATCAGAAGGAAGGAGTTAAAAATTAGAATGGAAACAAATCAAATAGAAAACTGAAAAACAGTAGAGAAAATCAATGAAACCAAAAATTGGTTCTTTGATGTGATTAAGAAAATAGACAGGAGTTTAATTAGACTGACATAGGAGAAAAGCCAGAAGATCCAAATTACCAAAATCAAGAATGAAAGAGGGGACTGCTCTACTGACCCTATAGACATTAAAAGTATTAAAAGGGCAAAAAAGAACAACTTTATATCAACAAATCAGACAACCTAGATGAAATGGACAAAGTTCTTGAAAGACATGAAAGGGACAAAGTTCTTAAAAGATGTAAATTACTTAAAGCGACATAAGAAAAAACAGAAGTCTGAGTAGATCTATAACAAGAAAATGAATTAATAATTAAAAATTTTCCTATTTAGAAAATCTCAGACCCAGTTTAATTCTTTCAGACATTGAGCTAAGATATAATACCAATAGTTCACAAACTTTTCTGGAAGATGAAGGAAGGAATAATTCCCAACTCATTCTATAAGATCAGTATTGCCTGTATACCAAACCAGATAAAAACATCATGAGAAAAGAAATTACAGATCAATATCCCTCATGAATATAGATGCAAAAATACTGAACAAAAAGTTTAGCAAACTCTGCCAGTATATGTTATACCCAATAACATATAAAATGGATTATACACAGTGATCAAGTGGGATTTTTATTGGGAATGCAAGGTTGGTTTGACATCTGAAAGCCATTAGTATAGTGTATCCTATTAATAAAGTAAAAAACAAAATACAAAATCACCTCAACAGATGCAGAAAAAATATTTTACAAAATCCAACACTATTCTAAGTAAAAATTCTCAACAAACTAGGAGTAGAAGGTAACTTCTTCAACCTGATAAAGGGAATTCATGAAAAACTATAGCTAATAATATACTTAATGGTAAAAATATGAATGCTTACCTGTTAAGATTGGGAACAAGGCAAGGATATCTGCTTTTACAACTTGTATGCAACATTGTAATGGAGGTTCCAGCTAGGGTAATCAGACAATAAAAATAAAATGTATCCAAATTAGATAGGAAGAAGTAAAAATGCCTTTATACACAGATGAAAGACCCTGTGTGTAGAGAATCTTTAAGAATCTACATCCAAAAAAGTTTAATGAATTCAATACAGTTGCAAAGTGCAAGATCAATGTACAAAATCAATTATATTTCTTTACATAACAATGGACAATCTGAAAATAAAATTAAGAAACCAATTCCATTCATAATAGCCTCAAAAAGAATTAATATATTTGGGTATAAATTTAGTAGAAGTGTAAGACTTGTACACTGAAAACTGTAAAATATTGCTGAGTCAAATTAAAGAAGACCTAGAAAGTGGATCTATTCCACATTCATGAATTGAGAGAATCAATATTAAGATGGCATTTCTCTTTCAATTGATAGATTTGGTACAATTCCTATAAAAATCCCAGCAGGCATTTTTGCAGAAATTGGTAAGCTGGTCCTAATATTAATATGGAAATGTGAAAGACCCAGAATAGCCAAGACAATTTTGAAAAAGAAGAGAAAAAATTGTAAGACTTACACTTCTTGGTTTAAAAATTTACTATAAATTTACAGTCCTCATGGCAGTGTGGTACTGCCATAAAGATAGACACAAAGATCAATGAAGTAGTAACAAAAGGCCAGAAGTACACTTCTTATGGTGAATTGATTTTTGAAAAAATGTCATTCATTGAGAAAAGAATAGTTTTTTCAAGCAAGGTATTTGGGCAATTGGATATCTATATGCAAAAAAGTGAATTTGGACCCTTGCCTCACATCATGCCGAAAAAGTAACTCAAAATGGACTGCATATCTAAATGTAAGAGCTAATATTATAAAGCCCTTAGAAGAAGATATAGGAGTAAATCTGTGTGACTTTGGGTTAGGCACTTGTTAGATACGACACCAAAAGCATTAGCTACCAACTTTTCTCTCCCTCTGTCTCTCATTTATCTCTCTCTCTGTCTCTCATTTATCTCTCTCTATCCTTTATTTATTTTCACAATGGAATCTGGAATTAGCAATGTAAGTCAAGAAGATCATTTACTCTAAAGCATCATTCTGGGTTCCAATAGGACACAGATAGAGTATACTTACATGGGATAACTGAAAAGTTTGCTAAAGGAATTAATTACAGAAGTATGGTCAGAGTTAGGAGAAACTCACAAGGGATCGTGCATTATTCAAGGAAGGGGACTAGCAACAGCAGGGACCCATTACTACCCCCTCGAACTGTGGGGGCAAACGGAAAGAACTCCTTGATAGAATAGCCAGTGGGACGCCTGTCTGACAGGTCTTCTGTGCAAGGGAGACACCCGTGCAGTCTGGCGGGGAAGAAACTGGGGAAATAAATATGGTTATCTCATTCTTCTTTGGTCTTTAGCCAATGTCGCTCACTGGCCCCATCCATTTGAAAGTCAGATGCCAAGGGAGTCCTCTGATGACATCCTTGTAAGTCTGCCTCCTAGGCTCCCAGTAAGTTGAGGAAGAGCAGAGCAAAGTTCTAAAGAGACAAATAAAACGTCTAGCACATTTATTTTCAGGCCAGTGGTTCAGTGGCTATGGGATAAAGGCGTAAAAAGATCGAGCCTGGTGGACTCAACACCTTGACAATGGCTATTTTGATTGAAAAACTCAAGACTCAAAGACAATATTTTTGTTATTTTTTGTGTCATCAGAAGTTCTCTAGCCCCATAATAAAGTCAAATTTCTACTAGAATACTGAGTAGTATATATTTGCTTAAATATTCTCTTGCCAGAATTGGACCCAGATTTTTTTTTTTGGTTCAGATTAATTCCTTTTTGGAATATTGTGGTTCAGTTAATTGTTTACAATCAATGCCTGAGAAATAACTCTTGTGTTAGGGTTATGTAATACTTTACCAAGGTATTTCTTAAATTGATAGTCTAGAAAGCCACACATCCAAAAAAGTAAGGAAAGATGAACTCTTTCAGAATCTTTCTGGAAATACAAATGGATGTTCAAGCAAATAGTAGAGTATTGGGATTTTTCTGAATCTTGAATACTGATTTTTGTACAAGATCTTGTCTGGATACTAGAGTTTTAGACCTTATTCCTTAAGACTTTTATTTTGATAAGTATTAAAAAAAAATTCCCAGATCTAAAAAGTCACTATGGAGTTTCAAAAGAAATAAGTGATTTAGTTTCTATCTTCAGAAGCTCATTCTGTTTGGTTAGAGAAATAATTTGTATTGCACAGATACACTAGATGACAGCCCAGTGTACTATTGTGGGAAATCAGTCTGGCTATCAAGAAACAAGAATCCTTGTTGAGCTCTGCTACTCGACAAGTCACATAACTCTTGCCAAGTCACTTAACTTATCCAAGCTTCTGTTTCCTCATCAGGCATACTTCTTTGATCTTTGAAATTCTGTGAAATTCAAATTCCAAGTATGGAAATGTCAGTTGGTTGGGATTGGTCTGGGAAGACTTCACAATGTTCACATTTTCTGTAAGATGTCTAAGGCAAAGTTCAGAGAGAAGGTTTCCTTGAATAGACAATGTGTGGCATTTGTTTTTCACATGGCAACCTGTGGACTTAAGTTTATGGTTGTGATCTATACAAGTCTGAGAGGAAGAATTGCCAAGGATCTATAGGGCCCAAACTGAAAAAGTTCTAGCAAGCCCTATTCTCTGAAATTGGATGTGCACCTTTCAGAATGATTCCATCTTGTTTTATAAGTTTCCTGATTTATACTTAACCTATGGAAATGGTTCTTTTCTGGCATTTTTCGTTCTTAAACAAAATTAATAGGGAAATATGTTGAAAGTGCATTCCTAAGCATCACAATTGGGGAAACACATGAATCTGTGTTCTGTTTACTACAGCACTGACTTTTTTTTTCTGTAAACTCAAACAGTAATGTACTTTATTTCTGAGGTGTTTCAAAATGACTTTAAAAAAAAAAAGAAAATAAACTCTTAGAAATACCTAGAATTTGAGCATTTTATTTTTCCCAGCAATAGATGGCATTTGGGATTAAACTGTATATATATATCTTTTAATCATAAGAAAGATTACAACACAGCATCCAGGAACAGTGCACTCAGCTCCAGCTTCAGAATGAATGGAGACAAGAAATCTGGTATTTATGCCCAAGGAAAGCAGAGTTTCATGTAGTACTTCTCCCAGATTCTCAAGGTGCTGGTTGACCAAGGATGAGATGGGGCACCTACATATAAGAGATGCTATTGCTGGCTAAAGGAGATTGTGAAGTGCAGTGCCATTGGAGGTAAGTATAATCAGGGTTTGACACTGCTGGCAGTTTTCCAGGAGCTGAAAGAGCCAAAGAAGCAGGATGCTCATAGTCTCCAGTGGGCCCAGATTGTGTGCTGGTGTCTGGAACTGTTCCAAGCTTTTTCCTTGGAATCCATGATGTGTCAGACAGCATCATGGATTCATCCCTCACCTGACAGGGACATCCCTGCTACTATCAGAAGCCAGGCATAAGTTTGGATGCCATTAATGACGCTGTGTTGCTGGAAGGTGTGTATCTACCTTCTGCTGAAGCTCTATTGCTAGGAGCAGCCCTATTATCTGAACCTGATCTAGGGGTTCCTGTACTTTTCCTATCTGAGATCAAGCAGACTCTGGGTCTCGTCATAGTCCCCCAGGGCAATGTGGATCTTGGCAGATTCACTGAAAAAAGGTACAAATCCATTGTCAAGTACAAGACAGCTTTCTTTTCCTTCTGCCTTCCTGGAGCTGCTGCCATGCCTATGGTGGGCACTGATAGGGAAAAGGTGTGTGGCAATGCCAAGAATATTTTTCTGGAGATGGGAGAGTTCTTTCAGATCCAGAATGATTACCTTGACCTTTTTTGGGGACCCCAATGTGACTGGCAAGGTTGGCACTGACATCCAAGATAGCAAGTGCGGCCGGCTAGTGTTTCAGTGTCTGCAGTGGGCCTTTCTGGAACAGTGCCAGATTCTACAGGAGACTTAGGGGTAGAAAGAGGTTGAGAAAGTGGCCCAGGCTAAGGCCCTGTACCAGGAGCTGGAGCTGCCAGCTGTCTTCATGCAGTTCGAGGAAGACAGTTACAGCCGCCTTCTGGGTCTCATTGAGCAGCATTCTGAGCCCCTGCTATCTTCTAACTATCTTCTTGGGGCTGATGCACAGGATCTGCAAGTGGAAAAAGTGACCCAGACACTGCAAAGGCGGGGGAGGGTAGGCGCTTAATAAATTCATCTAACCATCAAAAGAAAAAATAATGATTATAACAGTTTTATTTAGGTCTTAAATAACTTGAATAGAATAATTAACTATTACATTTACTAATTCTCCTACCTTCATTTCCTAATATAATTGGCTCATCTAACTTTATTAAGAAGAGATGCTAAGCTGAAAGTAAATGATATTCTTTACATGGAGACCTTTCCACTTGAGCTCACCTTCAGTCTCCCTTTATAAGGTGGAGTTTTTGAGGGATCAATAGCCATCTGAGAACAATCTAGACAGGCTTAAAACTGCTTCTGGCTACATTAAAGTAAGGTTAATATTTGACATAATTCAATATGAGAGAGTACTTGGTCTTTGAAAGAAGCTGTGGAGGAAGAAAATTTGATGAAAAATTAGTATAAAACAAGTTATTGCTTAAAATCTAATGGAAAAATAAACTGATCATTGTCTTCCCGTTTCTACTATACTTTTCATGGTGACATCTGAGTAAAGCTATAGGAGTTGCTATGCTTATTTAATTATTCTGTCAGGCAATGCATCTTTAATGATCCACTATATTCTCAGAATGTTCAAGGTAATGTGAAGTTTGTTCTTTGGAAACTACCTTTCACTAACCTTTACCGGAAGCAGTTGGCTTGAGGTGTCAGATTCTCAAATACTGTTGATTTCCATTAGAATGTCATTCAGGATGAATATAGGTACCTGATGACTTAAGACTGAGCTTTAGAAAGCTGTTGAACTGTAAATTTTATCATCTATGTACTTTACTCCAGAATGTCTGTGAAGTTAGACAGAAGCAAATAATTAACTTGAAATAGTTTGAGACCAATTACTGAATATTAAATAGAAAAATTTTGAAAATCAGATATCTAGTAAGTTCAAGGTAGTTCTCTGTGATGTATTATATGAATCCTTTTAAATAGGATTTAGGCAGGGAGCACTTTCATATGAACAAAAGTGTTTGCCAATTGTGAAGTAATTTTTCTTGAAGTATAGCATTATAGAATGCAATGTTTACTTTAAAAATAAATTTCATATACATTTTCAATGCATTATTAGAATTGCAAGTCTGACAAGTATGGCCTAACTTTTATTATTATCATGTCATTTTTAAAATATCTGATTTGTTTTCCTAGGCTATTAAATTAAAAGGATTTTTTAGTTGCTGATTCTGGAGTCACCCAGCAAACAGAGTAGCATGTGTAGGCTATTTAGCCTTTTTTTTCCCTAAAAATCTCCACCAGTCTAAGGAGAGTAATTTTGGGCAAGTTCCTTAATTTATCTGAGTCAGTTTCAACATCTGTAAAATGGAGCTACTAATACTGTCTATTTCATAGATTGTTTAGATAAAATACCTAATACCGTCTATTTCAAAGATTGTTTAGATAAAATACTTAAGTGTTTAGGAGAGTGCTTAGCACATAGCAGGTGCTCAGTAGAAAGTGCTAGCCCTTTATTATCAGCATGATTGTTATGTAATATTGAATTATAATGAATTGTTTACATGTCTGGGCTTTATGCTATTGACCTCCTTAAAGTTAGGGATTGTTTCTTAGATTCAAAGAATGTACCACAGAGCTTGGTGTTAGATAGGCAGTTGATAAATATTTTGGAATGAATAAATAAGTGTGTGACTAAATAAGTGTATCTGATCAGCTATAGTCTGTTTTTTTTTTTTTTTTTTTTGGTATTAAAAAAGAAATTGGTTTACTGAGGGCAAGAGGATGCAAATGATTTAAAAATTAAAAGCTTATGTGCCATTTAATTGACTTTTCTTCCGCTGCTTGTCAAATGGGAGTTTGATTTTATTTATATGTTTTCCAAGGACCTCGATCTATTTTGAAATTCTTATGCAGAGAGAAGCAGTGGGGCAAATTCCTTAAGCAACTCTTGGGATAATTCTTATGAGGGTGGGGGAATTAATCCCTTAATTTGGCCTAATTATTTCCCTTTTGCTTCATGTGTACTACAAAATAGTCATTGCATGCGATGGTGAGCACAACAATTAGTGAAAAGAAGCTCTGGAAGCCCACTTTGGTATCTTGACACGGGTCCAGATCCTTCATTATTTTGTCCACAGACAGAAGATCTGTTTGATTTTTCAAAAATCTGGGGAATTCCTTTTCTATGAGTACTCTCAGATTTTGCTTTGTTAAGTAGCCTTTATCTCAGGCAAGTTTGTGAAACATAAACATAGTTTCCATGGCGTGTACCATTTGAGATAACATCTTGGTGAAGTCTGTTGAAACCTTGGCCAGGAGGCATGGGGCGAGCTGGGACACTGAGACAGTCTATGGTATGTTTTTGAAAACAAACAAATAAACAACAATGAAAAAACTTGTTTGACATTGAGATATTGCAAGAAATAAAGGTGGCCAGGAGTCAGAACATGTAATAGGCCTGTAAACAGTTTTGATCTCACATTCCTATATAGGGAAAAAATAAAATAGAAAACCACCCTCTCCCAAATAGGAGTGGTTACTTATAATTTATGTACTACTGTACTAATATATTGTATACATTGTAAATCATTTGCAGTAATAGAAAATATAATAGTTTAAGATAAAAAATAAATAGAAATATTGATATTTTCTTCCATTCCCTAGTGAGAGCTAATACTTCAGAAACTTTTGGCATAGGAAAAGGCATTTTGCCAGATTTGAATTCAGGTCTTGGTTTTGATATTTAATAGATGTGATTATTTAACTTCTCTATGGCTCAGTTTCCTATTCTGGAAAATGGACATAGTAATAATGACCTCCCAGGGTAGTTGTGTGATTTAAGTAAATAATATTTGCAAAGAACTGTGATGCTTGGTATATAATAAAAGTTCAGTAAATATTAGCAGCCATAATAATACTTCTAATAAATTGAAGTTATTTTTATTATATTGTCTTTTGACGATCCTTTTCTTTGGGAATTTTTTTATGAAATTGCTAGCTTTTCTCCATTCTAATACATTTTTATTTATTTATTTATTTATTTTTCTAATACTTTTTTATGGATGAGAAATTCCTAAATCATCAGTGCTGTTTTCTCAAATTCTAGTCCCATGTCTCTAAATGGTTATGGTAATTATTAGAAGGTCTGCCTTCATGTGAAAATCTGCAGGCCTTAATTTAATCTCATCATTTTTGCACTTGACAAGATCATTCATTCTCACATTCACTTAGGCTTGAAACCTTGAAAACATCTTTGATCAATCTCTATTTCTCATTTCCATATCTCTTATCTTTCTGTCACTGCTTGTTACTACTTATTTATAAATATTTCTAGTATCCCTCATTTCCTCTTCATTCTTACTATCACACATTTTAGGCCTGAATGACAACAGCTTTTTTGTCTCCTGTTTGTTCTCCCTGTTTTAGACTTTCTGCTCCCACCTATCCTTCCATTCATTCAGCCATTCTGTTAGAAAACATTTACTGAGTATGTACTTTTGTGAAGTAATTTTCTAGTAATACTGCCTTTGTTCTCAAAAACTCACATCCCTATGAAGTGAATATTATTTAGACATTTACTTCATGATCATGTTTCTCTATTCAAATGTTCACTTGCTCAGTGATTGACTATTTTTGTTTTCTGTTTCTTTTTTAAATTTAAGCATGTTTTATCTAAACCCTTTTATCAAGCTTTCTGTGACCTGTTGCAATCTCCATCCTGTCTGGTTTTCATTAAGTCCCCATTTTTTATTCCTAGCTCTGCGTTCTTGTGGCTTTTGTCATGATGACCATATGAATTGCTGTTCTTCAAATGCCTATAGTTTTATCACACAGCTTATCTGTGATGTAGTTTTCATATATATATGAAATATATATATATTTTAATACATGGGCAGGCACTGGGAAGTGAACCCAGGTGTCCAGCGTGGCAGGCGAGAACTCTGCCTGCTTAGCCACCATGGCCCACCCTGTGATATATTTTTACATTACATCTTTTCCTGTCATTTCATGTGTATTGGTGTTTATTTATCCATTTAGAATGATTGCAAGGCACCTGCAGATCAGGATCATTGCTTTGGCTTCTATTTATGCCTCCTTCTCCCACCCAAGACCCAGGCCCAAATCTGGGAGGGTGGTTATTCTAAGCCCCTGTCAATTCAGTCAGTAAAGAATCTGCTGATGATCATCCCACTTGAAAGGGACCCACACTGTCTGTACATTTTATAGGCTTTTTGTAATATTATTAAAACAGAAAATTCAAAATTGAATGTTAGTAATAATCAGAAAGGAAGAGTAAGGTGCAGCGCCCTTGATTTACCTCCTCTTCTTGAGCACGGGTATCCTAGTTATCATCCCAAAGGGATGGTAGGGGCTTAGAAAGTTCTGCTTTGCTTGTTTACTGATTAAACTTATACTTGAATGCAAACATATAATTTGGCTGATGCACATTAAAAAGAATTTGTTAATATATTAGTGATAAGCAACGAGTAATCAGCTCAATTAGTGGATTTGTAAAGGCAAAGTTTTTTTAAGTGGAAACCAAGTGGTAAGATATAGAAATACATACAAAATAAAATTTCTTTTATAATCCTGAATTAGAAATCAATTGCTATAGCTTCATATTTAAAGAAAGGATTATTGCCTTGGCTCTAACTTAAGTCCAGAGTTTTTAAAAGGGGATTTAACATTTCACATGAAAGGTCAGAAGGCTTGATTATATGATTTCAGCTGGGTAGAATATTGATGTGATGTGACATAGGATAATTTCAGCAGCACAAGACATACTTACTCTGTTTTGCTGATAATTCATTATTAGCTTCCAGATATAGTTGACAGAGGCCAAGCATTACCAAATAAAACAGGCATGCAAAAACCTGCTTAAATAGTGTTGTGTTAGGTAATGTGTAAACAGTTTTCAATAGGAATTAATTCTTACATGAGTCTAAGATTTTTGAACAGATATTATTTCAGTGCCAACTTATGCAAGGCACTCAGATGAGCCCTTCAGGGAATAAAAAGATGAGTGATACCCTCGTTTTTGTCCTCAAAAACCTTACATTACAGTAAGAAGATAAGATATGTATATAAACAATATAAATATGCTTCCAAAGGCTCAGATAAAGTGCAAGGGGATTTCAGAGTACTAAAAAATTCATTTGGAGGGCTCAGAGAGAATTTTATTGAGCAAATGGCATTTGAATTGTGCCTTGACAAGAAGATATGTGAAGATTGTGTTTGGACTGAGGGAGGATGTGCAAAAGTTTAGAAGAAGTAGCATAAAGAATGAAATATATGGTACATGTAATCAGTCCAGGTCTGCAGCATATTTAAGGGTTTATTTCAGCAGCATTCAGAACTCAAATGTGATCCTTTGTTGGTTTATTCCTGGGAAAACTAAACAAGCCAGTTGTTTACTGCTGTTTTACAGTCTTTACCTGTGCTTAACATTATTCGTCATCCGGAAAGGAGCAGCCAGTTTTCCTTCTCATGTGATGTTGGATAAGAACTAATTCTCTGATTTTTTTTTTCCCACTCAAGCAACAGTATTTACTATGTTTTTTTTTTTTTTTAAAGCAGTGGTGATAGGCTTGTGCAGAAGATGGGTATAAAGACATATACTTTCACTTTTGGACTTCCTGGAAGATGGCGGCTTAGTAAGACGCGCGGATCTTAGTTTCTTCTCCAGGACACCTACTAGGGGAGTAGAAACGATACAGAAAGCGCCCAAAGCCACAACAGAGATAAAAAAGACAGCGTACCCCATCCTGGAACGGCTGGCTGGCTGAGAGAAGCAGCTCGGGTGAGATCGCCGAGGCGCGCGGGCCTTACCGGGCGGGGTGGCAAGCGGCCGGAGTTACTCCCTTCCCCCTTCCCGGGCCGGCTGGGAGAATTGGAGAGGCGGTCCCCTGAAACAAAGACGGCTGGCGCCCACACCACGCGCAGCCCCCGGACCAACTGAGAGAATTGGATCGGAAACCCCCAGGCCGCGGAGAACGGTGACGGGTGGGGGAGGCCCCTTCCAAACCCGTGACTCCCGGGGAACGTGCACTCTCTCGGGCGGGCCGCTGCCGCTGGCGCCCTCCCGCCACGCTTGTTGCCCAGGGCTGACTAGGAAATTCGGACGGGCTCTTTCCCTGGCTGCGGCGACCAGCAACCCTCCCTGCATTCGGACACCCTCCCTGCGTTCGGACCCCGGGCCGGCTCAAGCCGCTTCGGCTAGCGAACCCCCAGGACGGCGAGAGTTTTCCAAAGTTTAAGGTCCCACAGCACCTTTTACTGGTGGGACCCGCAGACAAACGTGTGCCACGAGCGCCACCTACTGGGCAGGATAAGAAAAACAGAACCCAGAGATTTCACAGAAAAATATTACAACCTTGCTGGGTCCAACACCAAGAGAAATCTGAATAAATGCCCAGACGCCAGCAGCAGAAGATAACTGTCCACGCTCAAAAGATTGAGAATATGGCTCAGTCAAAGGAACAAACCAATAGCTCAAATGAGACACAAGAGCTGAGACAACTAATGCTGAATATACGAACAGAAATGGAAAACCTCTTCAAAAATGAAATCGATAAATTGAGGGAGGACATGAAGAGGACATGGGCTGAACATAAAGAAGAAATAGAAAAACTGAAAAAACAAATCGCAGAACTTATGGAAGTGAAGGATAAAGTAGCAAACATAGAAAAAATAATGGATAGCTACAATGATAGATTTAAAGAGACAGAAGATAGAATTAGTGATTTGGAGGATGGAACATCTGAATTCCAAAAAGAAACAGAAACTATAGGGAAAAGAATGGAAAAATTTGAACAGGGTATCAGGGAACTCAAGGACAATATGAACCGCACAAATATACGTGTTGTGGGTGTCCCAGAAGGAGAAGAGAAGGGAAAAGGAGGAGAAAAACTAATGGAAGAAATTATCACTGAAAATTTCCCAACTCTTATGAAAGACCTAAAATTACAGATCCAAGAAGTGCAGCGCACCCCAAAGAGATTAGACCCAAATAGGCGTTCTCCAAGACACTTACTAGTTAGAATGTCAGAGGTCAAAGAGAAAGAGAAGATCTTGAAAGCAGCAAGAGAAAAACAATCCATTACATACAAGGGAAACCCAATAAGACTTTGTGTAGATTTCTCAGCAGAAACCATGGAAGCTAGAAGACAGTGGGATGATATATTTAAAATACTAAAAGAGAAAAACTGCCAACCAAGACTCCTATATCCAGCAAAATTATCCTTCAAAAATGAGGGAGAAATTAAAACATTCTCAGACAAAAAGTCACTGAAAGAATTTGTGACCAAGAGACCAGCTCTGCAAGAAATACTAAAGGGAGCACTAGAGTCAGATACAAAAAGACAGAAGAGAGAGATATGGAAAAGAGTGTAGAAAGAAGGAAAATCAGATATGATATATATAATACAAAAGGCAAAATGTTAGAGGAAAATATTATCCAAACAGTAATAAC
This sequence comes from Tamandua tetradactyla, assembly GCF_023851605.1. NCBI lineage: Eukaryota > Metazoa > Chordata > Mammalia > Pilosa > Myrmecophagidae > Tamandua > Tamandua tetradactyla. The sequence continues at coordinate 23,081,592 of NC_135330.1, read as the reverse complement.
ACTAAATGTCAATGGACTGAATTCCCCAATCAAAAGACATAGATTGGCAGAATGGATTAAAAAACAGGATCCTTCTATATGCTGTCTACAGGAAACACATCTTAGACCCAAAGATAAACATAGGTTGAAAGTGAAAGGTTGGGAAAAGATATTTCATGCAAATAACAACCAGAAAAGAGCAGGAGTGGCTATACTAATATCCAACAAATTAGACTTCAAATGTAAAACAGTTAAAAGAGACAAAGAAGGACACTATATACTAATAAAAGGAACAATTAAACAAGAAGACATAACAATCATAAATATTTACGCACCGAATCAGAATGCCCCAAAATACGTGAGGAATATACTGCAAACACTGAAAAGGGAAATAGACTCATATACCATAATAGTTGGAGACTTCAACTCACCACTCTCATCAAGGGACAGAACATCTAGACAGAGGATCAACAAAGAAATAGAGAATCTGAATATTACTATAAATGAACTAGACTTAATAGACATTTATAGGACATTACATCCCACAACAGCAGGATACACCTTTTTCTCAAGTGCTCATGGATCATTCTCAAAGATAGACCATATGCTGGGTCACAAAGCAAGTCTCAACAAATTTAAAAAGATTGAAATCTTACACAACACTTTCTCGGACCATAAAGGAATGATGTTGGAAATCAATAATAGGCAGAGTGCCAGAAAATTCACAAATACGTGGAGGCTCAACAACACACTCCAAAACAACGAGTGGGTCAAAGAAGAAATTGCAAGAGAAATTAGCAAATACCTCGAGGCGAATGAAAATGAAAACACAACATATCAAAACTTATGGGACGCAGCAAAGGCAGTGCTAAGAGGGAAATTTATTGCTCTAAATGCCTATATCAGAAAAGAAGAAAAGGCAAAAATTCAGGAATTAACTATCCATTTGGAAGAACTGGAGAAAGAACAGCAAGCTAACCCCAAAGCAAGCAAAAGGAAAGAAATAACAAAGATTAGAGCACAAATAAATGAAATTGAAAACATGAAAACAATAGAGAAAATCAATAAGGCCAGAAGTTGGTTCTATGAGAAAATCAATAAGATTGATGGGCCCTTAGCAAGATTGACAAAAAGAAGAAGAGAGAGGATGCAAATAAATAAGATCAGAAATGGAAGAGGAGACATAACTACTGACCTCACAGAAATAAAGGAGGTAATAACAGGATACTATGAACAACTTTACGCTAATAAATACAACAATTTAGAGGAAATGGACGGGTACCTGGAAAGACATGAACAACCAACTTTGACTCAAGAAGACATAGATGACCTCAACAAACCAATCACAAGTAAAGAAATTGAATTAGTCATTCAAAAGCTTCCTAAAAAGAAAAGTCCAGGACCAGATGGCTTCACATGTGAATTCTACCAAACGTTCCAGAAAGAATTAGTACCAATTCTCTTCAAACTCTTCAAAAAAATCGAAGTGGAGGGAAAACTACCTAATTCATTCTATGAAGCCAACATCACCCTCATACCAAAACCAGGCAAAGATATTACAAAAAAAGAAAACTACAGACCAATCTCTCTAATGAATACAGATGCAAAAATCCTCAATAAAATTCTAGCAAATCGTATCCAACAACACATTAAAAGAATTATACATCATGACCAAGTAGGATTCATCCCAGGTATGCAAGGATGGTTCAACATAAGAAAATCAATTAATGTAATACACCATATCAACAAATCAAAGCAGAAAAATCACATGATCATCTCAATTGATGCAGAGAAGGCATTCGACAAGATTCAACATCCTTTCCTGTTGAAAACACTTCAAAAGATAGGAATACAAGGGAACTTCCTTAAAATGATAGAGGGAATATATGAAAAACCCACAGCTAATATCATCCTCAATGGGGAAAAATTGAAAACGTTCCCCCTAAGATCAGGAACAAGACAAGGATGTCCACTATCACCACTATTATTCAACATTGTGTTGGAGGTTCTAGCCAGAGCAATTAGACAAGAAAAAGAAATACAAGGCATCAAAATTGGAAAGGAAGAAGTAAAACTATCACTGTTTGCAGACGATATGATACTATACGTCGAAAACCCGGAAAAATCCACAACAAAACTACTAGAGCTAATAAATGAGTACAGCAAAGTAGCAGGTTACAAGATCAACATTCAAAAATCTGTAGCATTTCTATACACTAGTAATGAACAAGCTGAGGGGGAAATCAAGAAACGAATCCCATTTACAATTGCAACTAAAAGAATAAAATACCTAGGAATAAATTTAACTAAAGAGACAAAAAACCTATATAAAGAAAACTACAAAAAACTGCTAAAAGAAATCACAGAAGACCTAAATAGATGGAAGGGCATACCGTGTTCATGGATTGGAAGACTAAATATAGTTAAGATGTCAATCCTACCTAAATTGATTTACAGATTCAATGCAATACCAATCAAAATCCCAACAACTTATTTTTCAGAAATAGAAAAACCAATAAGCAAATTTATCTGGAAGGGCAGGGTGCCCCGAATTGCTAAAAACATCTTGAGGAAAAAAAACGAAGCTGGAGGTCTCGCGCTGCCTGACTTTAAGGCATATTATGAAGCCACAGTGGTCAAAACAGCATGGTATTGGCATAAAGATAGATATATCGACCAATGGAATCGAATAGAGTGCTCAGATATAGACCCTCTCATCTATGGACATTTGATCTTTGATAAGGCAGTCTAGCCAACTCACCTGGGACAGAGCAGTCTCTTCAATAAATGGTGCCTAGAGAACTGGATATCCATATGCAAAAGAATGAAAGAAGACCCATCTCTCACACCCTATACAAAAGTTAACTCAAAATGGATCAAAGATCTAAACATTAGGTCTAAGACCATAAAACAGTTAGAGGAAAATGTTGGGAGATATCCTATGGATCTTACAACTGGAGGCGGTTTTATGGACCTTAAACCTAAAGCAAGAGCACTGAAGAAGGAAATAAATAAATGGGAACTCCTCAAAATTAAACACTTTTGTGCATCAAAGAACTTCATCAAGAAAGTAGAAAGACAGCCTTCACAATGGGAGACAATATTTGGAAACGATATATCAGATAAAGGTCTAGTATCCAGAATTTATAAAGAGATTGTTCATCTCAACAACAAAAAGACAGCCAACCCAATTACAAAATGGGAAAAAGACTTGAACAGACACCTCTCAGAAGAGGAAATACGGATGGCCAAGAGGCACATGAAGAGATGCTCAATGTCCCTGGCCATTAGAGAAATGCAAATCAAAACCACAATGAGATATCATCTCACACCCACCAGAATGGCCATTATCAACAAAACAGAAAATGACAAGTGCTGGAGAGGATGCGGAGAAAGAGGCACACTTATCCACTGTTGGTGGGAATGTCAAAGGGTGCAACCACTGTGGAAGGCAGTTTGGCGGTTCCTCAAAAAGCTGAATATAGAATTGCCATACGACCCAGCAATACCATTGCTGGGTATCTACTCAAAGGACTTAAGGGCAAAGACACAAATGGACATTTGCACACCAATGTTTATAGCAGCATTATTTACAATTGCAAAGAGATGGAAACAGCCAAAATCTCCATCAACAGAAGAGTGGCTAAACAAACTGTGGTATATACATACGATGGAATATTATGCAGCTTTAAGACAAGATAAACTTATGAACCATGTAATAACATGGATGGACCTAGAGAATATTATGCTGAGTGAATCCAGCCAAAAACTAAAGGACAAATACTGTATGGTCCCACTGATGTGAACGGACATTCGAGAATAAACTTGAAATATGTCATTGGTAACAGAGTTCAGCAGGAGTTAGAAACAGGGTAAGACAATGGGTAATTGAAGCTGAAGGAATACAGACTGTGCAACAGGACTAGATACAAAAACTCAAAAATGGACAGCACAATAATACCTAATTGTAAAGTAATCATGTTAAAACACTGAATGAAGCTGCATCTGAGCTATAGGTTTTTGTTTTGTTTTGTTTTGTTTTGTTTTGATTTTACTATTATTACTTTTACTTTTTTCTCTATATTAACATTCTATATCTTTTTCGGTTATGTTGCTAGTTCTTCTAAACCAATGCAAATGTACTAAGAAATGATGATCATGCATCTATGTGATGATGTTAAGAATTAATGATTGCATGTGTAGAATGGTATGATCTCTAAATGTTGGGTTAATTTCTTTTTTTCCGTTAATTAAAAAAAAAAAAAAAAGAGAAGGGATAATTGGAGATGAAGGGATACAGACTGTACAACGGGACTGGATATAAAAACTCAGAAATGGACAGCACAATACTACCCAATTGTAATGCAATTATGTTAAAACACTGAATGAAGCTGCATGTGAGGTATAGGTTTTTTGTTTTTGTTTTTTTTGTTTTTTTTTCTTTCTATTATTGTTTTAATTCTTATTCTGTTGTCTTTTTATTTCTTTTTCTAAATCGATGCAAATGTACTAAGAAATGATGAATATGCAACTATGTGATGTTATTAAGAATTACTGATTGTACATGTAGATTGGAATGATTTCTAATTGTTTTGTTAATTCTTTTTTTAATTAATAAAAAAAAAAAAGAAGTTTGATGAAAAAAAAAAAAAAAAAAAGACATATACTTTCACTATTGAGATGTAAAGCTTCTTTCTGGCAGCTGCTACTACTACAAGCAACTGTACTAACTACTGCTGCTAATATTACTACTACTTCTCTTGTTTCTCCCTGCCCCTACTTGCTCTCTAGCAGCTTCCCACCATTTCTTAAGCAGATTTCCCATGTACAATTCACAGTGTTAGATACTTAATTTATGTAATCCAAATGGCAACTTTATAGAGCAGCTGAGATTTAGAGAGGTTAGATAACTTGCCACAGGTCACATGGCTACCCTGGAGCATAACAGGTCTCAATGGAGCTTAAGCCTGGGTACGTGGCCTCTATACAATATTGACTCCAATAGCCATGAGTGTAGCTACTTAGAAGGCCCACTATTTTCTCAAGTAATGGTAGACTTTCATTTTGGTAAATCTATGTGAGATATTCTTCTCTTTATTTCATATTTTTTGCTCAATACATTCAATTCAATTCAGTTCACTTCATTTTAGTTTGTGTCAAAATGAAATACTTTGAAGTTTGGAAGAGTAGAAAAGAGGTTGATACTATAAGAACTAGAATGTGTACACAGTTTTACAATTGCTTAGATCTTAAATGTTTCCTTACATTAAGTAATAAGCTGAAGTACAGTGGAGGTTGTTTACTCTTCTTCAAACATAAAAAAACTAGTTCCTTATAGACCTAGTTCCTTATAGTCTTCCAAATTATTGTTTTAAATAGTAATGAAGATATTTTGTAAACTTAGGTTGATTTGTAGAAGATAGCAGAATTATGAATGTCATAGAAAATGAGAAAAACGGAAAAAAAATTTGCTCTGGATTCTTGAACAAGTGGGGAAATATAAAGAAAAATATGCTAACAAAACCATCTTTAATTTGATTCTTTTTGTCCATCAAGTAATTCATTGCTTTTGATGAAAGAAAGAAAAAACCTCTAAGTGGTGCTGAATTTTGACCTCATAGGTTCAAATAATATATGCATTTGAAATTTGATGTATGATTATTAAGCTAGTTATATAGAAATGATTGTTCTTGCTGGATGAAAGATAATTGCTTAATTCCAGGGAAGTGTCATATTGGCTTTTTTGTTGGTCGGTTTTAGATAAGTGATTATTTTGAAATAGTGCTTATTTCAGAAACTGTTTCTCATTTGCTTCATCTTTCTATGGTAATTATAAGCATGTGGGCTCTTTGTTCCAAATAGTCTTGACCCAATACACCCTAGCCTCTTTCTATAACCACATACATTTAAATGAGAAGCTCATGTACTCATTTAACTATAGAGTTGTAATTTCCTCCTTCTTTTGAAGCACTACCTGCTGTCTAGGCAAGGATCGATCAATAGACAAGGAAAATTAAAATATCCTTCTTTGAATATACAGTTGTTTCACTTTGTCACCTGTTTCTAATTCAGCACATTTGTTTTAGTGACTAGTGAGCTGGTTGGTTCTAATATGGAAACACAATTTTTTTTTTGAGAGTGTTGGATTTGAGAGTGAGGGAAAGAATGGGGGATGGTGGTAATGCAGTGTTTTTCAAAGGTTCTTATTTGTAGGTCATGAAATCAGTTTAGTTGATTTCTATCAATGTTAAGAAATTGTAAAATAGATTGGAATAGATAATATCTTTAGTACATAGCACATAGTGAGGATAAATACTGTGTGAAAATTTTCAGTGATCTGCTTATATATATGTGTGTGTTGGGTCAGAATGTGAAATTATTACTGTGAGTAATAGTCAGATATTTGAAACTGTCATTATAATGGATTTTTAAACTTATAAAAATGAAATGATACAATAATAAGTAATGGTTCCTAAATTGTATGTACTTTCTGTGATTCTAAAATAAAACTTTAATATCTAATTTTTTTCTTAATCAGATTCCAAGCTTCTTCAAAAATCTTATTCAACTTTGTAAATATTTTCCACTTCTATCCCATGCCCAATATACTATATTGCACTTGGGTGATTATCAGTTAGTATTAGTAACAATGCCACCTTGTAGTTCTATAATTGTAAAATATGCAAGCAACAGCAATTTGAACATCTTTCACTATTTCAGTAATTAAAAGTACAGTACTATATTTCAGTCATGCAATAGATGATTGGTGAATAATGCCATTAAGTTATAAAAAATGCATCTCCTTGAGAAAATGAAGTCACTTGGGAATAATCTTCTCCTCAGTTACTGTTTTAGAATCATAGAATCCCAAGTATTGTTCTTTAAGATGCGTTCTTGAACAACTATTTGTCTGTAACAGAATTCTATCACCAGGAAAAATATCCTTCAAAAAATAAATGGAGGTATAAAGACATTTCCATGCAAAATCTGCTGTCTTTAAACCACACCACCACATTATATTATTGTTGTTACTACATTTTTTCCTTCTGTTTAGACTTTCTATTCCAAAAACTGTGGTTCATTCCCTAGCCCTGATAATTTTGGGTTGACTTGGGTTGTTAACTTGTTTTCCTTGATCTCATATTGTAAGATGTATTGTAACAGACATACAATACATCTAGGATCTAGGATTTATTGTAGGCTGTAGTTTAAGAGACATACATGCCAAGAACATGTAACAAGGACACTTGTAAGAGTCCTTTAATAACTCTAGAATGATTTTTGTTCTCCCTAGGATGGATGTTGCTCTAGGTTCCCAGTAAATAAAATAATTTTAGTTCCCCCTAGGATGGATGTTGCTCTAGTAACTAAAATAATTACTAGTCAATGAGCTGGCTTTAAAAAATGAGAATTTACTGGCTTACAGTTTTGAGGCTAGGAAAAGTCCAAAATTGAGATATCAGCAAGATGATGCTTTCTCCCCGAAGAATGTGGCATTCTGAGGCTGACTAATGGTAATCCTTAGTCCTTGGCTTTTCTGATACATGTCAATGCACACTGGATACTTTTTTTCTTCTGGGTTCCATTGATTTCCAGTTTCTTGCTCTTCATGACTTTTCTCTCTGGATCTCATTCTGCTTATAAAAGACTAATCCAGAAATCCAGATTAAAGCCCAAACTGATTCAGTTGGCCACATCTTAACAAAAAATAACATCTTCAAAAGGTTCTATCCACAGGAATGGATTAAGAACATGTTTTTCTATGTTATATAATTCAATCCCCAACACAGGTCAAACTGATTTTTCATTCCTTGTTATCTTCTCTGGTATCTTATTATCTGTCTGCTTTTCTACTCAGGCCTCCTTTATAGACCACGTTTCTCGTTGTTTCCAATCTACCTTACTCTTTTGGCTGATCCAGAATTCTTCATTCTTGATTTTTTATTGATTCAATATCTGATTTAATGTCTGAATATAATATCTGATTGATTCAATAGCTTTTGGTATCTGAAAAACATTTTGGGCATCAAACAAACCTTTTTTGAATCCCAACTCTGGCCGTCAGTAGCTATTTAATCTGTGTAATATCTGGACAGTTAACATCCCTGAATCTGTATTTCCCCAATGGTGGAAATGGGCAGAGTGCCTCCATTTTTTTTAGTGATGTTTTTTAGTGAGGATTAACTGTGATAATGTATTAAATATGCCTGACATATTTATAATGCTTGCTTAGATACGTTTCCCTTCCTCTGCTTAATTCAGTATTTGGTTTCAATTGTTGTGAGAGGTAAAGAAGATTTGTAATGGTTATGAAAACAGTGGCAGTTAAGAGAATACTAAAAGAGTCATAAGTGCAAGCAATCAAATATGAATGGTATATTCCACTGACACATAAAAGCTTATGATAATTGGTATCATTAAAAAAAAAACAGTAATTGCCTCTCTATTTCTCCCTTTCTCCTTCCCTATTTCCTTTCCCCTTCTTTCCTTCCTGCCTAAATTTACTTTTAACTTGTTAAGCATTATACGTGTTTGGTCCTTAAAGGTGGTGTATTATGTCAGTATGAACTTCATTAAAATTAAAAACTTCTGTTCTGCAAAAGACATTGTTAAGAGTATGAAAAGCCAAATCAAGCCACAGATTGTGAAAAAATATTCACAAAACACATTTGTGATAAAGGATTTGTATTCAAAGTATGCAAAAAACTCCTTAAACTCAGCACTGGAAAAACAAAGAACCCATTTACAAAATGAGCAAAAGATCTGAATGTATACCTCACAAGAAAAGGCACGCAGATAGAAAATAAGGATATGAAAAGGTGGCTTAATATCACGTCATTAGGGAATTGCAAATTAAAATAACAATGAGATACTACTACACTCCTATTAGAATGGCTAAAAGCCAAAACACCTATAACATCAAATGCTGGAGAGGATGTAGAGCAACAGGAACTCTCATCTGTTGCTGGTGGGAATACAAAATGGTATGGCTACTTTGGAAGACAGTTCGGCAGTTTCTTACAAAGCTAAACATAGGGTTACCATACCAGCAATTGCACTGCTCCTAGGTATTTATGCTAAGGAGATGAAAATTTATGTCCAAACAAAACCTTCACTTTAATATTTATAGCATCTGTATTCATAATTGCCTCAAATTGGGAGCAACCAAGATGCTGTTCATATGCTAATGTATAAACTATAGCATATCCATGCAATGGAATATTATTCAGTGTTGTAACGAAATGACCTCTCAATCCACGGAAAGACATGGGTGAAAATTAAACACATTTTGCTAAGTGAAAGAAGCCTGTCTGAAAAGGCCACATACTATGTGATTGCAACTATACGACGCTGCAGGAAAGGTAAAATTATAGAGACAGTTTAATTATCAGTGATTGCCACAGGTTGGGAGGGTTGGAGTTGAGGAAAGGGATAAACAGGTGAAACAGAGGGCCTTTTTGGGGCAATGAAACTATTGTGTATGGTACCGTAATGGTGGATATCTGGCATTATGCATTTGTCAAAACCCATGGAACCATACAAGAAAAGAGTGAACTGTACTGTAAACTGTGGGCTTTAGTTACTAATAATGTATCAGTATTTGTTTCTCAATTGTGACGAGTGTACCACATGAATTTAAGATGCTAATAATAGGGGAAACTGTAGCATGGGAGATATATGAGAGTGCTGTACTTTCTGCACAGTTCTTCTATAAATCTCAAACAGCTCTAAAAATAAAATATTAAAAGCAAAACAAAAATGAAAGTGTTGATGAAGGTTTGCTGCAGCTGAGACTGTAGTATCACATATCAAGTGAGGGAGATAAGTTGTTCATTGCTGCTCTCAAATCACGAGCTACCTATGAGCTACCATCATTGCTATGGGAGCCCTAGACAACAGCAGTTCTAAGTACTTTATGTATACTAAGTCATTTAATCCCTGCAACAACCCTACAAGACAGTACTATCACTATTCACATTTTACAGATAGGGAAGCCAAGGCTGTGAGAGGTTCAGAATCTTTTCTAAGGTCACAAAGTCCAAGTCTGTTTCACTCAAGAGCCTATATCTGAGCCATTCTGAGGTATTCCCCATCTGATCCCCAAAGACAACCCTTTATAACTTAATGATCCTTTTAAGTAGCATAGTTTGGGGACTTGCTGTAGGTTCCCAACAAAGGATAATGATAGCAGCAGTGGTTGGCTTGGCACATGTATTGCACTCAACAATACTGTTAGTGCCAGATCCAATTGGTATTTGTTGATTGATTGTCATGGTACTATCAGGAATGGGATGGCTCTGTTGATCCATAATATTGAAGTGTGTTAGGACAAGAGGTAATTATACTTGGTATTGTAGGCTTAGCAAAAATCACTCTTGAACTGAGGGATTGTTTGTTTGTTTGTTTTAAGTATGCATATATGGAAAAAAAAAAGTAAACATGATCCATGTCTGGATGGCTTACTTGTAAGCCCTGACAGAGAGATGTGGTATGATTCGATTCTCCAAAGACTTAATTGCACTTCAGATATCACTTTAACTGAAATTACAACACTGGTTGAGATTCCCTTAAAATCACCTATTTTCTCTTACATATTATATGCATTTTGCTTTCTTCTCAGTAATATATCCATGTTTGTTATAATGTAAAAATAGTTTACATCAAATGCCATTGAGTAAGACTAATCTTTTAGGAAGTTTCTCTGTTTTTATAGTATTGTTTTAATACCTCTGGCTATAATAAAACCACATTGTCAAGTTTAAGTGGTTAAGACATTGAAGATCATTTTTAAAATCAAAATATTATTTAGTCCAAAGCAGGGACGTTGACTTTCAAAGGTGAGCAAATGCTATCTTTGTTGTAATAAGAGGAAAAGAGAGCCAGCATATGCTGAGCAAGGCAGTAGTCTTGTAGTGGGAGGTTGGGTGATTGCCATCCATTGCAACAGGTTCTATATTGAGATGCCTTCTGTTTCCTCTGGAGTGTGGTTATTTGTTGTGATTGAGAGAGGAGTTCAGGCTGGAAGTTTGGTGACAATGGAAAGCAGTTGAAATAGTTGTGGAGAATGAAAGAATAATTTGATTAGACGCACATCATAGGTTTCCTGAGCAGATGATTGTGTATTTATAACACCACTAATCTTATTTTGTAGTTTTCTTCGGCGTTGAGCAGTATTCAGTTGTCCAGGATCAATCACAGGGAAAGTGCAATGGTTAACTTCATCTAGGGTTGGGTCTTGACCAAGAGGTTCATTTAAAAGAATGAGGAGCAAGTGGATCATGCTATTAAGTATTTAAAATGACAAATCAAAAAAATTTAAGGTGGATTAGGAAGGAAATGAAGGAAGGAGAGGCTGATGAGTTGGGAAAGTGTGAAAGGACCATTGCACTGGAGAACCTCATCATGTAAAGGAAGGAGAAGTTGAACAAGGATAGTAGAATATGGGCAGAGGGCAGAATGCTTGAGTTACTGAATTTGGTGGTAACAAGGGTCATGTTATATTAATCTTGTCCTTTCCTCCAGATTTATCTGTATATCCAGTCAGTATTCTGTTTAGACTGGTGCTTAAATGAGAGAGTGCAATGTAGCACAGCCCAAGCAGCTCAGTATACGTCATCTCAGCACTCGTAGCTCAGCCCAGGCCTTTGGAGACGCAGAAAGGAATCGCCCTGGGGAAAGTTATTGGAACCCAGAGGCCTGTAGAGAAGGCCAACAGAGATCGCCCTGTGCTTTCCCATGTAAGAAAGAACCTCAGTGGAAAGTTAGCTGCCTTTTCTCTGAAGAACTAACAAAATAAATCCCCTTTTATTAAAAGCCAGTCTGTCTCTGCTGTGTTGCATTCCGGCAGCTAGCAAACTAGATCAGAGAGGAAGAGAGAGAAATATAAGATAAGAGAAAAGGACTGGAGAACAGGTGTGCTGGTTTGAAAGGATGTTATCAACCCTAGAAAAGCCGTGTTTTAATCAACATCCCATTTCATAAAGGTAAAATAATCTCTATTCAATACTGTATGTTTGAAACTGTAATCAGATCATCTCCCTGGAGATGTGATTTAATCAAGAGTGGTTGTTAAACTGGATTAGGTGACAACATGTCTCCACCCATTTGGGTGGGCCTTGATAAATTTCTGGAGTTCTATAAAAGAGGAAACATTTTGGAGAATAGAGGAGATTTGGAGGGAGACAGGATAATTTTGCCTTAGAAGAGACTGTTGGTAGATTTTGGTACCTGAGGAGTGGGATGCTGCTACGGTTTGCAGATACCAAACATGTTGAAACGACTTTTTAAATGGATAAGGGGAAGAATCTGGAAGAGTTGTGAGAAGCCTGACAGAGAAGGCCTTTTGAAGAGACTGTTGGTAGAAATGTGGACTCTAAAGACACTTCTGATAAAGCCTTAGACAGAAATGAGGCATGCTTTATTATAGACTGGAAGGAAGACAAGCCTTATTTTAAAATGGCAGATAATCTGACAAAATTGATGAGTGACTTTGGCTGGAAGGCAAATTTTAAAAGCCATGTACTTGGCTATTTAGCAGAAGAGATCTCCAAATTAAATATGGAAAGTGCAGCCTGGTTTCTCCTCGCAGCTTGTAGTGAAATGCTACAGGAAAGAGATAAGCTGAGAACTGAACTCTTATGCACAAAGAAAGTAGAAATTGATATTCTGGAAATTCTGGGCTTCCAGGAAGGGAGAACCCAGAGAATAGTGCTCCATGTGAAGATTTGACCAGATGTGGAAACCAGTCAGCCATTCCGGAGAAAGCCAGGATTGGACATGGAGTTATCCAGGAAGGATTTGTGGAAACTCCTTATGTCTGATGGGCATGATCCAAGGCTACTGCATAGAAAGCCAGTGAGAGTGCTGTGGGACAAGTATAAACAGAGCTGTTGCCAGTTTGGACTGGGGATTCAGAAAGGGGACACATGGGAGGAAAAATAACTTCAGAAGCAAAACCATGGAGGCTGAGGTCTGAAGTCAAGAAGCCTCGGGCCTTGGAGAGGGTGAAGCACATTCCTTGGGGTTTGGGGACAGCCTGGCTGCCACCACATGGTGGAGTTGAGCATGTGCCCCGGAGATGGCAGAGAGCCTGGGTGCAGCCCCAATGCTTGGAGAGGGTAGAGCTGAGAAAAAGTTGGTCTCCCCAGTGTCCCCCAAGATTGCATTCAGAGAGAGGCAAGTCACTGCATAGACCTTTGGAAAATGTGGGACTGCTGCTTTCAGAAGCCCGGAAGATAAATGATTCTCAGACTTTGAAATCTAATGGACTTTGCCCTGCAGATTTTCCAAACTGTATGGGTCTGGTGACCCCCCGTGTTCCTTCCTCCTTATGGAAATGGGTTTATGTATGCTATGAATGTTCCTCCTTTGTATGTTGGCAGCAAATAACTTGTTTTGAGTTTTTATAGGTCCAGAGCCAAAGAAAAACTTTACCTTAGAACAGGCCATACCTGTAACTAACTTTGATAGGAGTTTGTACTGTTCCTAACTTTGTATTTCATTTGTATTGCTACTGAAATGGTTTAAAGATTTCTGATATTGCTATGAAATTAATGTATTTTGTATATGGGAAAAACATGTGTTTTTTAGGGTCCAGAGGGTGGAATGTGCTGCTTTGAAAGGATGTATGGACCCTAGAAAAGCGATGTTTTCATCAAAATCCCATTTCATAAAGGTAGAATAATCCCTATTCAATAGTGTATGTTTGAAACTGTAATCAGATCATCTCCCTGGAGATGTGATTTAATCAAGAGTGGTTGTTCAGCTGGATTAGATGACGACATGTCTCCACCCATTTGGGTGGACCTTGATAAGTTTCTGGTGTCCTATAAAAAAGGAAACATTTTGGAGAATGGAGGAGATTCAGAGAGAGCAGAGAATGCTGCAGCACCACAAAGCAGAGTCCACGAGCCAGCGACCTTTGGAGATAAAGAAGGAAAACGCCTCCCGGAGAGATTCATGAAACAGGAAGCCAGGAGAGAAAGCTAGCAGATGACACCGTGTTCACCATGTGCCCTTTCAGCTGAGAGAGAAGCCCTGACTATGTTCGCCATGTGCCTTCTTACTTGAGAGAGAAACCCTGAACTTCATTGCCCTTCTTGAACCAAGGTATCTTTCCCTAGATGGATGCCTTTGATTGTGCATTCCTATAGACTTGTTTTAATTGGACATTTTCTCGGTCTTAGAACTGTAAACTAGTAACTTATTAAATTCCCCTTTTTAAAAGCCATTCATTCTGGCAGCTAGCAAACTAGAACAACAAGTGACCTTTTTCTTTTTATTTTCTTCTCTCAAACAGGAAGTACTGTCATTCTGAAAGCAGGTACACCTGAGAGAGTTCATGTTGTTTTTAATAGCATCCAAGACTGTTCTAATGAATTTCAAAATGAGAAGAAAATCTTTTTTTTTTCTTTTGATAAATAATGTGCATTGGGATTAGAATGTGAGTGGATGTATTTCTAAACTGTACAGGCAGAGATGAATTTGTGTGGCTTTAGCAGAACCAGACTCATCCAGGGACGGCTTGTCAGTTGTGGCAGGGTTGGGGGCATGGTTCATCACAGGTACAGAAAAGAGGGTGCTCGCATGGGAAGAAGAAGGAGAAGTGGATGAGGGATACAGGACAGATGAATTCCAGTCCTCACTTATGTTTCATACTGTCTGTTCTATGAGGGGAAGGGTGGAGATAAATTTCAAATAAATTAACAGCACTGTGTCTAATTATGTGGTCCCTCAGAATTCTAACACCTAAAACATTTTTAAAAGGACATTTTTTATTTATTACAAGTTTTGTATTTATTATATAATATTTAGAAAGTACAGAAAGGTAGAAGAAAAATAAATCTTGAGTTTTTGGTATAACTTGTTATATTTTTTCTTTATAATCATATATATAATCATATATCGAATATATGATTGTTTAAACTGATTTTTTTAATAGTTTTATTCATATACCATACGGTCCGTCCAAAGTGTACAATCAGTGACTCTTGATATAATCACTGAGTTGTGCATTTATCACCACAATCAATTTGAGAACTTTTCATTGCTCCAAAAAGAAAAATTCCATACCCCTTATACCTCCCTACATTACTGACACTTAGCATTGGTGTGGAACCTTCATTACAAATGATGAAAGAATATTACAATATTACTGTTAACGATATTTTGCATTAGTTGTATTTTTTCCCTGTATACCACCTTATTGTTAACATTTGTTAACAATGACATGTATTCTAGTTCATGGAAGAACATTCTTATGTTTGTATTATTAACTACTGTCATCTTACACAATAGGGTTTCTTGTGTTATGCTGTCCCATGTTTTATCCTGTAGCATTTCTTCTGGTGAGATTCATGACCCTAAATTTCCCCTTCCGACCACATTCATACCCATTATTCAGCACTGTTAATTACATTCACAATGATGTGCTAACATCACTTCCATCCATTTTCATACCTTTACAATCATACCTTATTGATAATTCTGTGCAAATTAAACATAAACTCTGCATTCTCTACCCTCATTCTGTTTCCTGGTAAACTATAGACTAGATCTTAACTCGATTAGTTTGTTCATTATAATTAGTTCACATTTGTGAGACCATACAGTATTTGTCCTTTTCTGTCTTGCTTATTTCACTCAACATAATGTCCTCAAAGTTGATTCATCCATGTTATTGCATGCATTAGGACTTATATTCCTTCTTACAGCCGAATGGTATTCATTGTATATATGTACCATATTTTGTTGATCTGTTCATAGGTTGATGGCCACTTGGGTTTTTTCCAGTTGTTGGCAGTGTGAATAATGCTGCTATGAACATCAGTATGCAAATGTCTGCTTGTGTCCCTGCTTTCAGTTCTTCTGAGTATATACTCGTATAGTGCAAGACTTCCCACTTCATTTTTTTTTTTTCTTAAGGCACTTTTAGCTCTTTGGGGCACACTACTCTTCCAAATACATTTGATTATTGTTTTTCTATTTTTGTAAAGTAAGTTGCTGGGATTTTCATTGGTATTGCATTGAATCTATCAATCAGTTTGGGAAGAATTGACATCTTAACTATATTTAGTCTTCGAATCCATGAATACGATATGTCCTTCTATTTAGTTAGGGCTTCCTTGATTTCTTTTAGCAAATTTTGTAGTTTTCTGAGTATAGGTCTTTTATGTCCTTGCTTAAATTTATTCCTAGATATTTGATTCTTTGGATTGCTATTGAAAATCACAGTATTTTGCTTGATTTCTTCCTTAAATTGCTCATTGCTGGTATATAGAAACACCGCTGATTTTTGCCTGTTGATCTTGTATCCTGCCACTTTGCTGTACTCATTTATTAGCTCTAGTAGCTTTACTGTAGCTTTTCAGGATTTTTTATATACAAGATCATGTTATTTGCAAACAGTGAAAACTTTACTTTTTCCTTTTCAATTTGGATGCCTTTTATTTCTTTTACTTGCCTAAGTGCTCTAGCTAGAACTTCCATCACAGTGTTGAATAACAATGGTGACAACAGGCATCCTTGTCTTGTTCCTGATCTTGGAGAGAAAGCCTTCAATGTTTCCCCATTGAGTATGATGAAAGCTGTGTTTTTTATGTATTCCCTTTAACATGTTGAGGAAATTTCCTTCTATTCCTATCCTTTTGAGTATTTTCATCAAGAAAGCATGCTAAATTTTGTCAAATGCCTTTTCTGCATCAAACAAGATGAGCATGTGGTTTTTCTGCTTTGATTTATTGATGTGGTGTATTACATTAATTGATTTTCTTACGTTGAATGACCT
Source organism: Tamandua tetradactyla (assembly GCF_023851605.1). Taxonomy (NCBI): domain Eukaryota; kingdom Metazoa; phylum Chordata; class Mammalia; order Pilosa; family Myrmecophagidae; genus Tamandua; species Tamandua tetradactyla. Next base: position 23,064,827 of record NC_135330.1, on the reverse strand, counting down.
CTTGCATACCTAGGATAAAACCCATTTAATCGTGGTATGCAATTCTTATAATGTGCTGCTGGATTCAATTTGCAAGTGTATTGTTGAGGATTTTTGTATCTATATTCTTTAAAGAGATTTGTCTGAAATTTTCTTTTCTTGTAGTATCTTTGCCTGGCTTTGGTATTAGGGTGATGATGGCTTTGTAGAATGAATTAGGTAACTTTCCCTCCTTTTCAGTTTTCTTGAGGAGTTTGAGCAGGATTGATACTAATTCTTTCTTGAATGTTTGGTAGAATTTACATATGAAACCATGTGGTCCTGGATTTTTCTCTTTTTTTGGAGTTTTTTGGTGACTGATTCCATCTCTTTACTTGTGATTGGTTTGTTGAGGTCTTCTATTTCTGCTGGAGTCAATGTTGGTTGTTCTTGCTTTTTAGGAACTTGTTGATTTCTTCTAAGTTGTCTAGTTTATGAGTGTATAGATGTTCATAGTACCCTCTCCTTATCTCCTTTATCCCTGCAGAGCCAGTAGTTGTTTCCCCTCTCATTTCTGATTTTGTTTACTTACATCTTCTCTCTTTGTTTCTTTATCAGCCTAGCTAAAAGTCCATCTATTTTATTGACTTTCTCAGAAAACAACTTCTGATTTTATTGATGCTCTCTGTTGTTTTCATGTGATTTTCATTTATTTCTGTTCTAATGTTTGTTATTTTGTTCCTCCTGTTTGCTTTGGGGCTAGTTTGCTGTTCTTTCACTAGTTCCTCCAATGAGCAATTAATTCTTTGATTTTTGCTCTTTCTTCTTTTTTAATATAGGCATCAAGGGCAATAAATTTCCCTTTAGAGCTACCTTTACTGCAGCGCATAAGTTTTGATATGTTGTATTCTCATTTTAATTTGCCTCAAGATATTTATTGATTTCTCTTGTAATTTACTCCTTGATCTTGATTGTTTAAGACTGTGCTGCTTAACTGCCATACATTTGTGAATTTTCCAGGCTTCCAACTGTTACTGATTTCTAACTTCATTCCATTATGATCTGAAAAACTGCTTTGAATAATTTCATTATTCTTAAATTTTCTGAAGCCTACTTTGTGGTCTGTTCTAGAGAATGATCCATAAGCACTTAAGAAGAATGTGTATCCTGCTGTTGTGGGGTATAGATCTATTAAGTCTAGTTTGTTTTTCATATTAAATTCTCTGTTTCCTTATTGATACTCTTTCTAGATGTTCTATCCATTGGTGAGAGTGGTGTATTGAAGTTTCAACTATTATTGTAGAAGTGTCTACACTTGTCAGTATCTGCCTCATGTATTTTGGGGCACTCTGGCTTGTTTCATAGATATTTATGATTGTCATGTCTTCCTGATGAATTGTCCCTTTTATTAATACACAGTATCCATCTTTGTCTCTTAATTGTTTTACTTTTGAAGTATAATTCGTCTGATATTAGCTTATCTACCCATACTCTTTTCTGGTGGTTGCATGAAATATCTTTTTCCAGTCTTTCACTGTCAACCTTTTTTGTTCTTGGGTCTTAAATGAGTCTCTTGTAGACAGCATATAGATGCATTCTGTTTTTTGACTCCATTCTGCCAATCTGTCTTTTGATTGGGGAATTTAATCCAATTATATTTAATATTACCATAAGGGCTCTACTTTCTTCAACCATTGTTCCTTTTAAATTGTATCTATCACATTTTAATATTTTTTCTCTCTTTTAACCCTATTTTTACCCTTTCTGCCGATCTTAATTTCTATATTCTTTTCCAGACCTTTCTCTCCTTTCTTTTCCAGTCTGCTGGTAGTGCTCCCTTTAGTATTTCTTATAGAGCAGGTCTCTTATTCACAAACGTCTCTTATTCACAAACTCTCTGAGTCTGTTTGTCTCTAAATATTTTAAACTCTCCCACATTCTTCAAGAACAATTTTGCCAGATATAGAATTCTTGGTTAACAGTTTTTCTCTTTCAGTATCTTAAATACATCATTCCACGGCCTTCTCATCTCCATGATTTCTGCTGAGATCTGCACTTAGTCTTATTGAGCTTCCCTTTATGTGATGGATCACTTTTCTCTTGCTGCTTTCAGAATTCTCACTTTGTCTTTGACATTTGACAGTTGATCAGTAAGTGTCTTTTTGTAGGTCTATTTGGATCTATTCTTTTTTGGGAATGCTGCACTTCTTGGACCTGTAGTTTTATGTCTTTCATAAGAGTTGGGAAATTTTCATTGATTATTTGCTCCATTATTTTTTCTGTCTCTTTTTCCTTCTCTTCTCATTTTGGGACACCCCTAACAAGTATATTCATGCATTTCATATTGTGATTCAGTTCCTTGAGACCCTCCTCAATTTTAAAAATTTTTTCCCTGTGTATTCTTTTGTGTGTAGAATTTCAGATGTCTTCTAGTTCGCTGATCTTTTCTTCTGCTTCTTCAAGGCTGCTATTGTATGTCTCTATTTTGTTCTGCATTAGTCTGCTGTGCCTTTCATTCCCATAAGTTCTGCTGTTTGTTTTATAACAAAGCTTTTGATTTGTTCTGTATGGATACCCTGTGTTTTCTTTATATCCTTCATGTCTTTTTACGTATTTTCCTTCAACTCATTGACTTGATTTAGAAGATCTGTTTTAACATTATTAATTATCATTAATTATTTTGATTCCTGTTATCTCAGTTGAGGTGTTGTTCCTTTGGTCTGGCCATATAATTGTTCTTCCTGATATGGGTTGTGATTTTCTGCTGGTGTTGAAGCATCTGATTTTCTTGCTTAGTTTATTCTAGTGATTGTTTTATCTCTTGCCCCCAGTTTTCCTGTTGGCTGGATTTGTTCTCTATCTGTTCATCTATCTCTTGGGTCAGTTGTCAGATTTGTTCTGTCCCCCAGACTCCCCAAAATCAGGCACCTGCAGTGGCCTATTTTAGGGATGTGAGTAGGTACAGGGCACCACAGCAATGCCTCTGTTTGTGGGTAAAACAAGTCATCCAGTGGTGGTCTGGTTTGCACCATCCTGCAAGACTTGGGTTTGTTTTAGGGCACTGCTTTAACAGTTGGGTCGTATGTGTTTCTCAGGCAAAACAGAGGCAATTCTATGTAGGGTATCTAAACCTGCTCCAGTCAGTCTGAAATAGTTTTCTAGGTGGTCTCTGAAAATGCCTTTCTAATTCCCTTGCATCTTCTGTTCTGCCCAGCAGATGGCAATGTTTGATTATATAATTACCCTTAGAGTACTCCTTGCATCTCTCCAGGTCTGGCTGATAAAGCAGGTTTCCTCTTCCTTCTCTGAGCTTGCCAAAAGTTGACTCAATATGAGTCTGTGTTCCCCACTTTTTTTGTGGTGGCGTATACCCTTAGCTGTTCAGTCTTTATTTAGCCTTCCTCCAGGCAGAGATTAGGTCTCTCACAGGGTTGGAGGAGGACTTTAGGACCCAGGGCTGGAAACACAGCTGCTCTCCATGTTTTCTCAGACTCTTTCTCTCTTGTTGACCTGGGCCTTGTAATGCTCTCCCCCTCCCCCAAAAGGTGAGGGTCTGTCCCATTGCTGTGAGAGAAAACATATTCTGGGTCCCCTGCTGCTGTTTCTCTGCTTGTCCCAGGCTGTGAGACCAAGTGAGGGGGAAGGGAAAGGACTAGCTGGTCCAGGACAGGAATTTCCTACCTGATATTCTTCTACTTCTTCAATTATGGATTTGTACTGTCCCTTTCCAGTCCATATCCTCTTCTAGATTTCTGAATAATTAAGAATTGTTATTTTTTTAACGCTGATTCTCCAAGGAGAGATTTTTCAGTAGCTGTTTACGTCACCATGCTGATATCACTCAATCAGTCCCTCTCCTTTCAGTTTTGCCAGTGTTTTCCTCATGTATTTTGGTGCACTGTGATTAGGTGCATAAATATTTTTGATTGTTATTTCTTCTTGGTGGACTGCCCCTTTTATAAATATATAGTGTCCTGTTTTAACAGTTTTCCCTTTAAAGTCTTTCTGTGTGATGTTAATGTAGCTACTGTAGCTCTTTTGGTTACTGTTTGTGTGGAATATCTTTTTCTAGCCTCTCATTTTCAACCTATTTTTGTCTTTTAGGTCTAAATGGGTATAGACAGCATATGGATAGATCATTCTTTTTATGTTCTACCAGTCTGTGTGTTTTGATTGGGGAGTTTAATCAATTAACATTCTGTGATATTATTGTATTATCAGTACTTCAACCATTTTGTTCTTTGGTTTATGTGTTATTTCTTGTTTTCTGCCTCTCTTTTTACCCTTGTAATGACCTTAATGATAATCTTCATTTCTATACTCTCCTTTAACCCTCTCTCTCCTATCTTTGTCTTTTATCCAGTAGAACTGCCCTTAGTTCTCTTGTAGGACTGATCTCTTGTTGATGAACTCTGTTAGCTACTATTCTATCTGTGAATATTTTAAACTCCCCCTAATTTTTGAAGTACAATTTTGCTAGATAAAGAATCCTTGGCTGACAGTTTTTATCTTTCAGTATCTTAAATCTCTCATACAACTGCCTTCTTGTCTCCATGGTTTCTGATGAAACTGGAAGTTAATACTACTGATTTTCTCTTACATGTGATTTACTTTTCTCTTGCTACTCTCAGAATTCCCTGTTTTTCTTTGGCATCTGACATTCTGATTAGTATTTGTCTTGGAGTTGGTCTATTGAGATTTATTCTATTTGGCATATGTGCTGGTTTGAAAGGATGTATGGACCCCGGAAAAGCCATGTTTTAATCAAAATCCCATGTCATAAAGGTAAAATAATCTCTTCAATATTGTATGTTTGAAACTGTAATCAGATCATCTCCCTGGAGGTGTGATTTAATCAAGAGTGGTTGTTAAGTTGGATTAGGTGATGACATGTCTCCACCCATGTGGATGGGTCTTGAGAGTTTCTGGAGTCCTATAAAAGAGGAAACATTTTGGAGAATGAGAGATTCAGAGAGAGCAGAACAGAATGACATAGCCATGAGAAGCAGAGTCCACCAGCCAGCGACCTTTGGAGATGAAGAGGAAAATGCCTCCTGGGGAGCTTCATGAAACCAGAGGCCAGGAGAGAAAGCTAGCAGATGACGCCATGTTCACCATGTGCCCTTCCAGCTGAGGAGAAACCCTGACCCTGTTCGCCATGTGCCTTCTCATTTGAGAGGGAAACCCTGAACTTCTTTGGCCTTCTTGAACCAAGGTATCTTTCCCTGGATGCCTTTGATTGGACATTCTGTAGACTTGTTTTAATTGGGACATATTCTCTGAACTATGAGTGAGCAACTTATTAAATTCTCTTTTTTAAAAGCCATTCTGTTTCTGGTATATTGCATTCCGGCAGTTAGCAAATTAGAACAGCATATGTTGTACTTTTTGTGCATATATATTTATGTCCTTCATGAGAGTTTGGAAATTTGGGGTTATTGTTTCCTCAAATATTCTTCCTGTCCTTTTTCCCTTCTCTTCTTCTAGTATACTCATAATGTGTATGTTTGTGCTCTTTGTGCTATTATTCAAATACCTGAGACCCTGCTTAATTTTTCCCATTCTTCTATATATTCTTCTTTCTAAGATTTCAACTGGCCAGTATTCTAGCTCATTGAGTCTTTCTTCTGTCTGTTCAATTCTGTTGTTGTATGCCTCTGGTTATTCTTAATCTCTTCTACTATGTCTTTCATTCCAATGATTTCTGTTATGTTTCTTTTTATCTTTTTCAAATTCTTCTTTGTGTTAACATAGTGTCTTCTTAATATCCTTTATCTCTTTTGCTATAAATTTTCCTTCATCTCCTTGAATTGATTTAGGAGATTTGTGTGCACATCATTGATTAGTTGTTTCAAATCCTGTGTCTTATTTGAAATTTTAATTTGTTCTTTGACTGGGCCTTAGCTTCCTGTTTCACAATATGACTTGTAATTTTTTGCTGATGTGTAGGTATTTGATTTTTTTATAAACATAACAACGTACAAAAACAAACATACTTACCTTATGATCATTCCATTCTTAGTGTATAGTAAAAAACTCACAATATCATCACCATGATCATTTCTTAGAACATTTGCATCAATTCAGAAAAAGAAATAAAAAGAAAAACACTCATACATACCATACCCCTTACCCCTCCCTCTCATTGACTGTTAATATTTCCATCTACCCCCAAAATTTTAGCCTTTGTTTCCCCTATTTTTTCTGTATACCCCTTACCACTCCATTTCATTGATCACTGGCATTTCAATCTATTAAATTTATTTTAACATTTGTTCCCCCTATTATTTATTTTTAATCCATATGTTTTACTCATCTGTCTGTACCATAGATAAAAGGAGCATCAGACACAAGGTTTTCACAATTACACAGTCTCATTGCAAAAGCTATATCATTATATAGTCATCTTCAAGAAACACAGCTACTTAAGAGTCACCTCCAAGAGAACGTCTTTTGTTGCTGAGATGTGACCTCTGTCTCCAGCCAACACAACAAGCAAACTCACCGCCTTCCCCCTGTCTACATGGCACATTACTCCAAGGAGTGTAAACCTTCCTGACAGTGTGGGACAGAAATCCTAGAATGAGCTGAGACTCAGCATCAAGGGATTGAGAAAACCTTCTTGACTGAAAGGGGGAAGGGCGAAATGAGACAAAATAAAGTGTCGATGACTGAAAGATTGCAAACAGAGTCAAGAGGTTAACCTGGAAGTTATTCTTAAGTATTAAATAGATTCTACATTGTTAGTCAAAATGTAATGGAGAGGCTGGAGGAAACTGCCTGAAAATGTACAGTTGTGTTCCAGTAGCCATGTTTCTTGAAGATGATTGTATATTGAAATAACTTTCACAATGTGAGTGTGTGATTGTGAAAATCTTGTGTCTGATGCTCCTTTTATATAACTTATCAACAGATGAGTAAAACATATGGAATAAAAATAAATAATAGGGGGAACAAATGTTAAAATAAATTTAGATTGAAATGCTAGTGATCAATGAAAGGGCGGGATAAAGGGTATGATATGTATGAATTTTTTTCTCATCTTTTTATTTACTTTTCTGAATTGATGCAAATGTTCTATGAAATGATCGTGATGATGAATATGCAACTATGTGATGATATTGTGAATTATTGATTATATATGTAGAACAGAATAGTCATATGTTAAGAATGTTTTTGTTTGTTGTTATATTTAAAAAAAATTAAAAAAAAGTAAAACACAGCCCATGCATAAATGGATAACTGCTGAAACATTCCAAATATGAAGAAAAAAATGTTATATGCCACTTAAAAAAAAAAGAAACATGGCTACTAGAACACAGTTCTATATTTTCAGGCACTTCCCTCCAGCCTCTCCAATATGCCTTAAAAAAGGTGATATCTATATAATGTGTAAGAATAACCTCCAGGATAACCTCTCAACTCTGTTTGAAATCTCTCAACCACTAACGCTTTATTTTGTCTCATTTCTCTCTTGCCCCTTTTGATCTAGAAGGTTTTCTCAATCCCTTGATGCTAAGTCCCAGCTCATTCTAGGATTTCTGTCCCATGTTGCCAGGAAGGTTTACACCCCTGGGATTCATGTTCCATGTAGTGATGGGGAGAGCAGTGAGTTTGCTGTTGTGCTGGCTGGAGAGAGAGGCCACATCTGAGCAACAAAAGAGCTTCTCTGGGGGTGACTCTTAGGCCTAATTTTAAGTAGGCTTAACCTATCCTTTGTGGGGATAAGTTTCATATAAACAAACCCCAAGATTGAGTGCTCGACCTATTACTTTGGTTGTCCCCATTGCTTGTGAGAATATCAGGAATTTTCCACATGGGGAAGTTGAATTTTCCCCCTTTCTCATCATTCCCCCAAAGGAACTTTGCAAATGCTTTTTAATTCACTGTTCACATCACTCTGGGATTTATCAGAGCATCACTCTGGACAAACCTACAAAATCTCATGCCCTACTCAAGGTTCCTTGTACATATGATGTTCAATTAAACTGTTCATATAAGTTATATTAGGAAATGTACTAGTCAAAATATAAATTTTGTACCAAATAAACATTTTTTGCTTTAGTCTCACCCATAAGTTTAAGTTTTAAAATATGAATTACCATCTATTTTCAACACCCTGCTATATTGGCATCCTTTGTTTTTATTAATTTTTAATGATTTTATTAATAAATAGTATATCTGCAGAACTCTATAAAATACAATATAAAGAAGAAAATAATGGACCTACATCTAATCCTACCACAAAAATTTAACCATTATTTACATGTTGTGATATTAACATTCATGTTATGTTCTTTTGGTGTGTGCATTTGTGTGTGTATGTGTGTGTGTGTGGTCTGTATGTTCTGATTTTAAAGTATGGTTAATAGAAGAATACTCCAAAGATTCTAGATGAAATATGATGTGAAGGTGTATCTATTGACAATTGATCCATGTTGGGTATTTTATTAGTCCCTGTGTATAGGAGAAATTCTGGCTTCAGTTTTTCAATTTAATTTCAAAATAAGAAAACTATAAGATTGAAAACAATTTCATCTCTTTGACCTTAAACAGAAAAAGTAATCTCAGTTCATGATTAGGGCCAATCAGTTCAGAAAGGTGTAAACTGAAAAGTACTCCCTCTCCAAATTGTGCATTCTCTAGTGGCAACTACTTTTGACAGAGTCTTGCATCTTCTTTCAGAAAAATGATCCTTACCCATACCATGATTTTAAATGAAATATTAAAGATTTGGGCCATCATCATTTAAGTCTTTGGCAATGAAAATGGTCAGTATGTTACTCTTTGCTGATCTTTTGCAATAGGAACAGAGCCACTTTTTGTTTAGTATTAGTAATACTCTGTTTACAGTTTCCCCACATTGCAAACAGCTTCACCATTGTCTACATAATCATTGGCATGTTTTTCCTTCCTATGTTGGAGAACCACTGTTTTTTGTTACTTAACCTCTGCTCCCTCAACCTCCTCTGCCCCCTACACATGTATGCCTCATGAAAGTTTCTATTCCATTCTCTTGATTTTCTTAATATCTAGTCTGTGGAATGGATGTATGCTTGTAACATTATAAGAGCTGGACAGGCACATTATATATTACTTATAAAATGAGAGCAAAGTGAGATTGAGTATGGAGAATATGTTTCATTCTGTATAAATTATATTTTAAAATGTTGAAGTTAAGCCATAATGGGCTATTTTATGCTAAGTCCAGATGAAGTCCTGTTACAGTTCTAGAAAGCTTTTGAATTTAGGGAATAAATTAAATTTCTACTGCAAAGGCAAATCAGAAAGTTAAGTTTAAATCAGTGTGAACACAAGTTGTATTTGGCATCATACATAGATCATTTTTTATAGAGGAAATAGTACTGTCTTGGGAGAGCTTCCTTGTCTGTAAAAAGAAATTCCACTGTTGTTCTTAGGCAGTTTTGAATGATCTCTTTGAAATATATCACAACTGTGGTTGAAGGAATGGATTAATTTTTCAAGATGCTGTGAAATATGTATTGTTTTCTTTGTGTGTAGGTACTGTTGTGAAACTTTAGGTTAAAACTCTAAAAGGTCAGACCCATGTTTTTAGACCTATTTTGAAGTCTTGTAGATATCATTTTTGTTGCCTTTTCTCTTTGATGCGTATTTATCAGGGATTCATTTAACTGCTATGTAGAGTGGCAAATTCGCCCTTCATTCAACACCTTATTAGGTTGCTAGATTTTTGAGGGAACTTTTAATGATTCTTGCTTCCCCATTAAAGTGTTATACAGTATCTATTTCCTTTTTTTGCAATAAAAATGTAGTTGTTTATGTTGTTTTCCCTTAAAGGCCGTGAACTACCTTAGAGTAATAAATACAATAGTTTGGGACAATATAGTGTTAGTTTCTGTAGTTACAGTAACTTTTTTTGTCACATAAATTGTGTGTATATTGAAAGGGCACATCCCACTGATTCTTGGGTCTTTGAGTCTGGAATTGGAATATAATTGAAAAGGAATTCTTTATTAAACATGCTTAATGTCATAGGGAACAAGATACGTTCCTACATTATGTTTCATAATTTCCTCTTCCCGTCACCTATATGATTGTTAAAAACTTGACCTTGTCTAGAATTACCTATCTTGTCTGTTGCTGAGAATGAAGTGAGATGTGTGTAAAAAGCCTGACACTTAGTAGTTGCTCTAAAAATAGTAGTCATTGTTTTTGTCATGACTATTGCTATCATTAATTTCTTATAGTTTGAATGATTTTCCATTTGCTGATTGATTAAACATTCTGAGAAATGTTTACCTGCTCTCTGAAGGACAGGAGAGGAAGAAAAATCATTTTAACAGAATAGGGGTTGGAAAATTGAATGGAACATTCCTCATTTTTTTGTGCATTATTTCAAGGGAGATTCTTATTCACTGATATTCATTGGAATTTGAAAGAGAGAGAGATCAGGAGACTGGGTTGAGCAACTGATGCAGGATATTCTTTCTTTGCTTTATATAATTTGAAGAACATGGTGTAACATCTCACAGCCTTTATATCATTATTGTCATGGATTCAAATTCTAAATTACTTAAAATCCCACAAGACACTATTATTGTTTGAAGAGTCATTGTTTATTTATATTTACCCACATATGTGCACTTCTGTTGTTCTTTATTCCTTTCTTCAATTCCTTGAATCATTGGAATGTTTTCTGTTTTCCTTTTAAATTTCCTTTAGAATTTCTTTTAATGCAGGTCTACTGACAAATTTTGTCAGTATCTGCTTGTCTCGAAATGTCTTCATTTCACATTAATATTTTGAAAAATATTCTTGCTAGTTATAGAATACTATGTTAGCTGCTATTTTCAGTTTTGGAATTTCTACTTGATTAAAAAAAATTGGGTCTTTGGTGAAATTATCTTGATAAGTTTTTTTTTATAACTATCATTGTTATTTTGAAGACTAGGTCTGAAAATAACAATGTTATCCATGGATCTCTTTCTATTGTCTGTTGTTTCTTTTTCTCCTTTTTTTGATATTGTATATGAAAATTGTCAAGTTTCTGTAGATGAAGGGTGCTAGAATGGAAGAAATATCACCTGAATATGATCCCAGACTAAGCACTATGTTAAAAAAATTTTGTGAGGATTAGTTTAACCATTGCATTGTGCTCCCAGAGATACAATAGAAAAATTAGAATGTTAACCAAGGATCTCCTTTGTGACGGGTTTGAACTCTAAATTTTCTCTTCCCAAGTACTGTGAGACTCTCAAAAGTTCCACTGAGCTTTAATAGCTCCTTTCTGCTTTTCTTTAAACCCTTTCATCCTTCTTAACTTAAAAATCATCAGCACAGGTTTGAGTTCATCTCTCTGATTCTCTTCTGTACAGGCTCTTTGCCCCTTAAGGCTTGGATGCTTTGGTAGGCAGAAATTCCAATTTTAGTCTCCCTATTCCTGAAAGGTTTCCAAATCTCTTTTGTCCTCTCTGTCTCTTGGCAATTTTCCTCTGTGAACTTCTTAGGCTTCTGAGTTTCTTGCCCAGTTTGACTCAAGACTCAGAATATGCTGTTAGGGTAAAAGTGCAAGTGTAAAGAATGTTTGTCTCCCTTCGGTGATCATCCTGTCTCTCTGGATCTAGAATCTTCAAATCCTGACTGCCATGGAAGGGTCAAATCCTGACTGCCATGGAAGGGCTCCAAGACCTTCACACAGATTTTTTTCATACTCAACTTTTCTAGTTGTTCTTAGAAAGTAGCATTGGTTTGCTCTGTGTACTTTGTCATTGTCAAATCAGTAGTTTCTCTGTTTATTTACCTTGTACTAAAACTGTTTTCTGGGTAGGGTATGGGGTGAAAGTCTGCTTCCTCTTTCAGAATTAAAAATTGATTAAGGAGTATGTTTGACAGGTTTTGTGGTTAAGCTGTCTGGATAAATGGGATTGCCAATATTATTTTTCATTTGCTTCACTATCTTTACCCTTTTACCTTATTTATATGCACCAGAATTTCTTCCTTGTAGTAATTTTATTTATTTATTTTAACGAAGGCAATATTCCAATGATGTATTTGAGTAAATTGATATTTTAATATATGGTACAAACTGCATAAGCTATTAATATTTACATTTTGTATTAAAAGGGAAGTATGATGTTAGAATATACAGTGAAGGCTAAGCTCAAAAGAATTGTCTTGTTAGAACCAGTGTAGAAAACGTGTGAAGAAAAGCTTTTATTACTGTCACACTGTGTTTCTTATTTTACATTCATTTCACATTGACTAGTAGCATTGTTTAAATGTGATTTGGAGAAGATAGTGAGAAAGATGAAATACTGTCTTTAAAACTATTCATCTAGATTGCAATTTATAAGTATAATCATAAACATAACTATAATTTCCACCATTAGAACTTATAAGTAAATTGTTAACATAAAAAGAACCATCCGTATCCTTAAACAGAGAATTAGCAACAAAACACCTGGATTCCTTTCTTTCCTAGGCCCTCCTTAGCTTATAGTGATGTAAGACATTTGGGGATGGGGTATTTTTATTAACATATATAATGGGAAATCCTGCCTAATAGTCAAGGCAAAGGAGGCCAATCTTTGAATTGTTTTTTATTTTCTTTTATGTGGTAGCTGCGAGTGTCCTCAAAGACCTCCATTAGAGGGAACTTAGGTGACCAAGTGCCCCAAGTACTGTGTTCTGAAATCCACCTTAGCTTTTGAACCTAGGCCATGCTTCCCAAGGGCTGCTCCCAGCCAGTGACTGAGAGAAACAGGGATTCTAAAGCGTGCTTGTCCTAGGGAGACAAAGGACTCCTCTGTCTGCCTACTTTTGGCTCGAGCCCTCCCTGATGGCTTAGTTAAACCTTCCTTAGACTCTGTAACCATCTAGGATAATTGCACTCAGCCTTCTTTCCCTCTCTTCTTAATTTGGACTCAAACTTGCACTTAAATCTCTTAGCTTTCCCAGCCTTCCCTGACTTCCTCCCCCTTTTCTCTTACAGGAATTCCCCATAATAAAATTTTTGCATGTTTAATCCTGTCTTGGTGATTGCTTCTTGGTGGACTAACCTATTCTATTTCTGTAAAATTCATACAAAGTTACTAAGGAGAGAAAGGATTTTTATATAATTGTAATGACAATAATATTTGAATGCTACTAGATTATTAAATTTAGAAAAGTTAAAATATCATGTAAGTGAGTGCTAGCTTCTCAGAAATATTTCCTTACATTAGCTTATTGATAGGTTGTTCATATGTAAACTTGCCTTCAGTAGGCCTTTGATTATTATAGTAGTCAGATCTAAGGAACTCATGACCTACAAAATGTCAGTTTACTCGGGATGACTGAATGTCCACGGAGTATTTAACAATTCATAAATCATTCTTGAGATATCCAGGGATATTTAATGAAAAATTAGAAGGAAATATTTCTGAAGATGTGTTGATAATTGTTAATATATTGTTGATAAATGGAATAATTAAATATAATGCAAAATATAACATTTGTTGTCTGCAAATATGTGATAATGCTTGTTTCCATTTTGTATGACTTTTGCAAGAAAGCTTATATTTTATATGTCAGTGTTTAAATTCTTTTTAATTTTTCTTTGCAGAATCATAGTGAAAGATATGTTTTCATCGCAGAGTGGTATGATCCAAATGCTTCACTTCTTCGACGTTATGAGCTTTTATTTTACCCAGGGGATGGATCTGTTGAAATGGTAAATGAGTCTTTCTTTGCTTGAGTGTTGGTAAAGTAGGTAAAGGTGGGGTAAGGAGAGAAGTTGTGTTGCCTTTTATATAGTTAGCTTTAAAGAATACATTTATATATTGTACTGGAAAATTTTTGTATTTATTATAATTCCAATACAAGAAGATAACTATGCTATTTTTTAAATGTGAAAAATAGTAATTAAGATATTTTGGTTTGAAAACTGAAATGGAATTATACATGTTTTGGACTAAGCAACAGTCAGTACATGGTTATAGATATCACAGTCATAAATTTGATAACATTATTGAAAACTATGATCTCTAAAAATCTCAAATTAAGAGCATTCTGTTTATTTCACTGTGACCCTTCACTGGTAACCATTTTTACAAATGGATCTATTTGATTTGGGGATTTTGTTTAGACAAGAAAGCAGAGATTTGGGTGTGTGACTGTCTTTCTCTGGGATTTTGTAGGCACTAATTTGCTGAGTTGATTTGGCAATAAACAGATCTTTTTTTTTTTAGGTTCAGTATTTTTTAGTATTAAATATGCAATAAGAAATTTTTATGTTATAGCTGGGTTGGACCAGGAAATATAGAAGTTGTAATATTAAAAAAAACATGTTTTCTATTTGTAGCTAAAAAGAAACAGAAGGTAACCAATCCTTGATAAAATAGAACTAAGAATGATTTCTCAATTGTAATATTAACGTTTCCTAGTGGTTAAGTTCCAGTTTTTTTCTGTTGTTGTTTTGGGTTCTAGCATGATGTAAAGAATCATCGTACCTTTCTAAAACGGACCAAATATGAAGACCTGCACTTGGAAGACTTATTTATAGGAAACAAAGTGAATGTTTTTTCTCGTCAATTGGTGCTAGTTGACTATGGAGATCAATATACAGCTCGCCATCTGGGCAGTAGGAAAGAAAAGTAAGAAAACAATTACATAATATTTTTTTATTCTTAAAACATTATATATGAGAGTTGGTATCAGAATTCTAATATTCTGATTCTGTCTTGTGTTTTCAAATTGCAGAGAATTTTCTAGTCATCCAATTCAATGTTCCTACATTTTTAGAATTTTTTGGAGTCAATTCTGTAATTTGTTACCTCTTCACCCATAATAGCAAAGTGATTAGGCAGTGATTCCCATAATAGCATAGTCTTAGGCAATGATTCTTTTTATGGGGAGCAAATAAAAACTTTTTATATGCCCTCTTCATTCTTTGTAACATGTTTCTAACTGGGACCTGAGAATTCAGCATGAAACATGAAAGATCTTGGCGTTTATGATAACCATGGCTTAGAAGAAGTTTTTAAAATTTTTTAAAAGCACTTAAAAATTTTCTCCCTTTTATTGCCATATATTTGTGCTTATAGATATTTTTTGATGTATATAACACAGGAAAATCTTAGGTTTTCTTTCATACTGTCTTGTACCATTTTGTGAGGACTTAACAAGGATGAGTCCTCAAGCTGCTTACAGAAGAGAAAGCAAAATACACATCCACAAAAAACTATTATACACCGTAGAAAATTATGAGTGCCATAAAGTCAGTGGAAACTCAGAATAAAGCAGTTATTTCAGTTGTGGAAGAACAGGGAATTCTTGATAGAGGTTTTTGAGCTGGATCATGAAAAATGTATTGACTTTTTATCCTGTTAGTTGAAGTGGGAGGAAAAAGCATGCTGGTCAGTGGGACAAGTATGAGCAAAGGTACAAAGGCATAGATCGTGCACAGCCATTTTGTTCTGCTTGACTAGCTTGGTGGTTAAAAGAAACAAAGCTCCACCTTGCAGATGGGGAAGTAGACACTTAGAGATGTTAGGTAACACAAAATAGAGGCAAAATTAGAAGTCAAAGCCAATTGGATTTTTTTTTTTTTTTTTTAATCAAAAAAAAGAAAAGAAATTAACACAACATTTAGAAATCATTCCACTCTACAAATGCACTCAGTAATTCTTAGTTTCATCACATAGATGCATGATCATCATTTCCCAGTACATTTGCATCGATTTAGGAAAAGTACTAGCAAAACAGCAGAAAAAGATATAAAATGCCAATATAGAGAAGAGAATTAAAATAATAATACTAATAATATATATATATATATATATATATATATATATATATATATATAAAGGAAAAAGAAAAAAACAAAAACAAAAGATACAAACACACAAACAAACAAACAAAAAACCATATTTCAGGTGCAGCTTCATTCAGTGTTCCAACCTAGTTACATTACATTTAGGTATTATTGTGCTGTCCATTTTTGAGTTTTTGTATCTAGTCCTGTTGCACAGTCTGTATCCCTTCAGCTCCAATTACCCATTATTTTACCCTGTTTCTAACTCCTGCTGGTCTCTGTTACCAATGATATATTCCAAGCTGATTCTCGAATGTCGGTTCACATCAGTGGGACATTACAGTATTTGTCCTTTAGTTTTGGGCTAGACTCACTCAGCATAATGTTCTCTAGGTCCATCCATGTTATTACATGCTTCATAAGTTTAGTCTGTCTTAAAGCTGCATGATATTCCATCATAGGTATACGCCACAGTTTGTTTAGCCACTCGTCTGTTGATGGACATTTTGGCTGTTTCCATCTCTTTGCAATTGTAGATAATGCTGCTATAAACACTGGTGTGCAAATGTCCGTCTGTGTCTTTGCCCTTAAGTTCTTTGAGTACATACATAGCAGTGGTATTGCTGGGTCGTAATCCATTCTGCCAGTCTATGTCTTTTGATTGGGAATTTCAGTCCATTAACTTTTAGTGTTATTACTGTTTGGATAATATTTTCCTCTACCATTTTGGCTTTTGTATTATATATATCATATCTGATTTTCCTTCTTTCTACACTTTACTCCATACCTCTCTCTTCTGTCTTTTCGTATCTGACTCTAGTGCTCCCTTTAGTATTTCTTGCAGAGCTGGTCTCTTGGTCACAAATTCTCTCAGTGACTTTTTGTCTATAAATGTTTTAATTTCTCCTTCATTTTTGAAGGACAATTTTGCTGGATATAGGAGTCTTGGTTGGCAGTTTTTCTCTTTTAGTAATTTAAATATATCATCCCACTGTCTTCTAGCTTCCATGGTTTCTGCTGAGAAATCTACACATAGTCTTATTGGGTTTCCCTTGTATGTGACAGATTGTTTTTCTCTTGCTGCTTTCAAGATCCTCTCTTTCTCTTTGACCTCTGACATTCTAACTAGTAAGTGTCTTGGAGAACGCCTATTTGGGTCTATTCTCTTTGGGGTGCGCTGCACTTCTCGGATCTGCAAATTTAGGTCTTTCATAAGAGTTGGGAAATTTTCAGTGATAATTTCTTCCATTAGTTTTTCTCCTCCTTTTCCCTTCTCTTCTCCTTCTGGGACACCCACAACACGTATATTTGTGCGCTTCATATTGTCATTCAGTTCCCTGATCCCCTGCTCAAGTTTTTCCATTCTTTTCCCTATAGTTTCTGTTTCTTTTTGGAATTCAGATGTTCCATCCTCCAGTTCACTAATTGTAGCTTCTGTCTCTTTAGATCTACCATTGTAGGTATCCATTGTTTTTTCCATTTTTTCTTCTTTGTCCTTCACTCCCATAAGTTCTGTGATTTGTTTTTTCAGATTTTCTATTTCTTCTTTTTGTTCAGCCCATGTCTTCTTCATGTCCTCCCTCAATTTATTGATTTGGTTTTTGAAGAGTTTTTCCATTTCTGTTCGTATATTCAGCATTAGTTGTCTCAGCTCCTGTATCTCATTTGAACTATTGGTTTGTTCCTTTGACTGGGCCATATCTTCAATTTTCCGAGCGTCATCCATTATTTTCTGCTGGTGTCTGGGCATTTGATCAGATTTCCCTGGGTGTGGGACCCAGCTGGTTGAAAGCTTTTTCTGTGAAATCTCTGGGCTCTGTTTTTCTTTTCCTGCCCAGTAGGTGGCGCTCGTGGCGCTCGTCTGTCTGCACGGCAGTCGGCCGGGAAACCGTGCGTGGAGGGGGGGTCGCTGGCCGCCGCGGCTTGGGAGAGTGCCGGTCCTAATTGCCCAGCTGGCCCGAAACGCCAAGCGTGACGAGAGGGCCCCACTATCCAACGTTCCCAGTCAGACCGGGGAGCCACGTGCGTGGAGGGGACCCCAGTCGCCAGCCGCCCCGGCCGGGAAACGCGCGCCCCTCGGGTATCTCACCGCAGCAGATTCTCCCTGCCCGTTCAGCTGTTCCAGAATGGGGTACGCTGTCTTTTTGGTCTCTGTCGTGACTCCGGGAGCTGTTTCGTATTGTTTCTATTTCTTTAGTTGCTTTTCTGGAGGAGGAACTAAGACCCGTGCGTCTTACTAAGCCGCCATCTTCTCCGGAAGTCCGCCAATTGGATTTTGAGGATTTACCATAGGAAAATGGATAGAACCTGTGGTTGCCCTCAATCTGCCTTAATTCATTTTTGTTTCCTTGTGGCCCCTAGCACATATTTTCACACATTACATGCACCTTATCTGCCTTAGCTGAATTAATAAACAACAATTAAAATTTTGTTATCTGCTCTTTCCTTCTTCTGCTTCTCTTCTCAAATGATGGCTTTGATCCAGTTGACAAGGAAGTTTTTGTCTAGTTGGTTTGTAACTAATATTGTTTATTATACAGTGCTATACACAGTCTTAATGTATTCTCAATAAACGTTGACTGATGATCATTTGGAAAAGGTCTATATAAGTGTTATAAATAAAAAAGAAGAAGAAACTATATAAGGAAATTGTGATACAGAGAAACCTTCTGTTTTGTGTACAATTATATCACTAAACACCTGTTGTATTGATTCCTTAAACAGTTATTTACTTAAGGAAATGTTCCACAAAAATTTGTTGAATGAATGAAAAAAAAACGAGTTTGGATCATTGAAAATTGCTGAGGGAAGATTTTACAGCTAACTAATATCCTGTCTACTTCCTTCCCTTTGCTTGTGACTTTTCACATGAAGTAGAGAAAGTGTAGCATGGTATTTTCCATGTGTCCTTTTATTTTTCTTTATGATTTGTCAAAGCCATTATTTGCCATTCCAACTTTCCCTCAGTTTCAATTTTGAAGAGAGACGGAACAAGTTAGAGTTGCAGCTGTAAATCAGGCTATGTAGAAAACAAGGACTTTTGGTAATGTTTATTTTCTGAATGTTAATTTTCAGCGTTTTAATTTTAATTTTAATTTTCAGTCTCTATGTTTATGAATTTGCAATTTTCTGAGACTAGCATTAGGTATATTTAAAATGAAATTTTCATTTTTCAGCTCTGATTTCTGTGTCATATTTTATATTGTGTTAGGAGATTTTGTCATTTGTGGAGTGATTGTTACAGTAATTAAAAATAGAGATCAAACTAAAAATAGGGTGGAAGTGACAGAAATGTGTATAAAAACTCCAAAAACTAATTCAGTAGGGAAAAAAAATCAAACTGTTTTTGAGGTCCACCATCAAAATAGCTAGCTGATTGCCTAGTCTCTGAGTCACCTGCATAGTAATATGAGAATTCTTTCTGTGATTTCCCCAGCCATTCTTTACAAATCTTTTGTAATTCTCCAGATGGCCTTGATATTCTGTGTGGATATTAGTAAACAGGTGGTGATGAATCAGAGAGGTGATAATGCCTCATAAAAAAAGAAGGCCAAAAAATCCACATGGTGACTGTGAAGTAAGGAAAAAAATTAGTGTGTCAGTTATGTAGGAATCTTTTATTTTTATGAAGTCTATGGTAAAAGTCTTTGGGATTAAAGAAAAACCAACCATAACTCCTTTATTTACCACTACTGATAAATAATTATAGCTTTCATTTATTGAATGCATGCTAAATGCCAGTCACTGTGCTAGGCACTTGACATTCACATTTCAACCCAATAATCTTTTAAATATTCATTTAAACTAGCAAAAGTAAATGAATTTGGGAGAGAGGATTAAATGTCTACTCAATCAAAATAAAATAATAATGGCCACAATAATTACAGCTTTTGTATATTAACTCTGATTTGTCTCAGTGAATGTTTTTTATTCCATTTTATGGAATGGTTAAGTAACTTGGCCACAGCAACACAGCTGGAAAGTAAAGGGAAATGAGCACACCTTGTTCTGTTTGACTTTAAAAGTCATTATCTTTCCATTAAATCTCAAGTCCATTCTCTATTAAATCTCTAATTAATAGATTTTTGAATTGAATTGATTTCTTACAAAAACAGCAGGAACAGAATTCTATTTTAATGTGGAGACAGATTTGAAACATTTAGACTTTATGGATACAGTTAGTAAAAATATGTGAAGTAGTATACTTTTAGTGACAGAAATTGCTTTTACCATTTTCATTTATGATTCTTTGGAAAGAAATGGTTTGGGGTAAACCCAGCAACCATTTGGGTGATTTAAATAAATTTCCAAGAGTTTTAAAAATGTATTGTTAAAATTTTATTTTAAATTATAAAAAAAGGAGGCATATGGAGATGTACATGTATCTCTGTGATGGTTCCACGGAAGCAGCTTCTGTATAATAATTACAATTTGATCTATTTCTTAGTTTTAAATAGTATCAAGTAAAGTTTATGAATTAATTACATCCCTATTATATTCATTTTACTTGATTCCTTTCTTTCTGGAGTAAAGCCTATGGTGGGGATTGGAGAATGGAGTGAAGTTGGTCTCTATTATAATGTTACCATGAACCATAGGGCCTAGTTTGCATTGATTGTATTTTTTCCATAAACCATTCCATTTTCAACACTTTGTGGTCTCCATCTTGCTAATTTTGAGGCAGTTACACAGATAATTAAATATAAATTCAGTCCACAAATTAATCTCGATTTTCCAGTTCTTTTTCACTTTAGAAATTTGACATTTAACTCCACGTTTCTGTCCTCTCTATGTAAAGCTTCTCAAATCAAATGGGTAAAAGTTAACTGTCAATAAATCAGGGTATTTTGATTTTAATTTTTGCTAGTAATGAGTTATGTTTTATAGTTCTGTTGTTTAAATGTAATGACATAGTACAATCCATGTATTTCTAAAATCCTTTTACCCCAAACAGAAATTATTGAAATAGTTTTTATGTGAAGAGTCACCATTGTTCACATCCTTACCACTGTTAGAAATTATGGTAGGATCTGTTTGCAGTCATACCTTTCATTATTGTGTTTCACAGATTTTGTGGGTTTTTTATATATTGAAGGTTTTGGCAACCTTGAATGGAGCCAGTTTGTCAATACCATTTTTCCATACGCATTTTTCCATACGCTCACTTCATGTCTCTGAGTCACATCTTGGTAATTCTCACAATATTTTAAACTTTTTCATTATTATTATTATATCTGTTATGGTCATCTTTCATTTTTTTGCAATTTTACTGAGATACATTCAAATACTATATAATCATTCAAAGTATACAATCAACAGTTCACCGTATCATCATATAGTTTTGTGTTTATCACTGCAATTTTTGAACATTTTCATTACTGTAAAAAAATAAAAATAAGAATAAAAATAAAAATATAAAAAAGCATCCAAAACATCTCATACCAACTATCACCCTTATTATTTATTTATTGTCTTTATATTCTTAATCATCAGTCCATACATTGGATAAAGGGCATGCCGGTCACAAGGTTTTCACAGTTAACATGGTGATACCTCAAAAGCTCTGTAGTTATTTGGTCATCCTCAAGAATCAGGGGTACTGGTTTACAGTTCAACAGTTTCAGGCATTTCTTTCTAGGCATTATAGTACAAGAAAAACTAAAAAGGAATATACATAGAATGTATAAAAATAATCTCTCAAAAGACCTCTCAAATCTGTTTGAAATCTCTCAACCAATGAAATTTTGTTTCATTTCACTTCCCTGTTTTAGTCAAAGAGCCTATCTCAATCCCACAATGCCAGGGCCAGTCTCATCCCTGGGAGTCAGGCCCCACTTTGTCAGGGAGATTTACACCCCTGGGAGTCATGCTCTACATAGTGGGGAGGGCAGTGAGTTTACCTGTTGTCATGGTCAGGTTCATGTGTCAACTTGACCGAGTGGTGACACCTATTTGTCTGATTGGGCAAGTGCTGGCCTGTCTGTTGCGATGAGGAAGTTTCATAGAATTAAATCATGATCATGTCAGCTGCATCCACAGCTGATTCTATTTGTAATCAGCCAAGGGGAGTATCTTCTGCAATGAGTGGTGCTTAATCTAATCACCAGAAGCCTTTTAAGAAGGATTCAGAAGAGACAGGCTCTTTTTCCTGCTTTGGCCAGCAAGCCTCTCCTGTGGAGTTTGTCCAGACCCTCCATCAGAATCGTTGGCTTCACAGCCTGCCCTGTGGATTTTGGACTCAGTGTTTCCACGGTTACATGGAACACTTCTATAAATTTTATATTTACTAGTGTTTCCTGTTGATTCTGTTTCTCTAGAGAACCCTAACTAATACAACTACAACTGTAGAGTTGGTTTAGAGAGAGAGAGAGACCACTTCTGAGCAACAAAAGAGGTTCTATGGGGTGACTCCTAGGTATAATTATAAGTAGGCTTAGCTTCTCCTTTGCAGGAATAAGTTTCATAAGGGAAAGCCCCAAGATTGAGGACTGGGCCTAATAAATTGGTAATCCCTAATGCTTGTAAAAATATCATGAATTCCCAATGTGGGGAAATTTAATATTTCCACTTTTTTCCCAGTCCTTCAAGGGAACTTTGCAAATACTTTTTTATTTTCTGTCCAAATTACTCTGGGATGTTTTGGGGCATCACGCTAACACAAAATCTCACTCCCTATTCAAGGTTCCATGTAATTATGGTGTTTGAATAAACTGACCATACAAGTTAAATTAGACAGGTACTACAGAAAATATAAATTTTGCAACAAATAAACATCTTTTCCTTTGGTCTCACACAGAAGTTGAAGTTTTAAAACAGTCAATATCATTCTTTACTGTTTAGTCTGATTTACCTTAGTCCTAACTAGATGAGTTTCATTCATATTTCTAATTGAAATCTGTTCTCTTTTTCAGCTTTTTAAACATTTGCTGACTTATTTCACTCAACATACTGTCCTCAAGGTTCATTCACCTAGTTGCATACTTCACAACTTCATTCCTTCTTGCTGTTGCCATTCAGTATTCCATTGTATGTATACACCACAGTTCACCCTTCCATTCATCAGTGGATGTACCTTAGGCTATCTCCATTCATTGCAAATTGTGAATACTGCTGCCATAAATACCAGTGTGCAAATATCCATTCCTGTTCCTACTTTCAGTTCTCCCAACATATACCTAATAACAGGGTTGCAGGATCATATGGTTTGCCAGTTTGAATCTGTTGTGTACCTTGAAAAGCCGAGTCCTTTAATCCTCATCAATATTGCTGGGTAGGGTCCTTGATCTTGAAACTCTGAAACTTATCCCTGCAAAGGATAGGCTAAACCTATTTAAAACTAGATCTAAGAGTCACCCCCAGAGAACCTTTTTGTTGCTCAGATGTGGCCTCTCTCTCTCTAAGCCGACAGGGCAAGGGAACTCACTGCCCTCCCTCCCTCTTTTTGGACATGACTCCCAGGGGTGTAACCCTCCCTGGCAACATGGGACAGAAACCTGGGATGAGCTGGGACTTGGCATCAAGGGATTGAGAAAACCTTCTTGACTAAAAGTAAGAAGAGAGAAATGAGACAAAATAAAGTGTCAGTGGCTGAGATATTTCAAACAGAGTCAAGAGGTTATCTTGAAGGTTATTCTTATGCATTATATAGATATCCCCTTTTTAGTTTATGGTGTATTAGAGTGGCTAGAGGGAAGTACCTGAAACTGTAGAGCTGTGTTCCAGTAGCCATGTTTCTTGAAGTGATTGTATAATGATATAGCTTTTGCAGTGTGACTATGTAGCATGAAAACCAGGAACGAGGCCGCAGGCCTCCAGAAACGTTCTGCGAAGTTAGAACAGGCTGAGACTAAGGATCCGCAGTTTCAGGAAGTAGGTTTTATTAGCTCATGCGCACGAGGGCCCAGCTGAGTCACCTCAAAAGTCTGAGCCCTGAACAAAAGGCAACCTTAGCTTTTATAGACTTTTTGACATGTTAAAGACAAGGTACACAATTGGCTGATTTAAGTTGAGAATGGCCCAGAGCTCAACCATTGAGGGGCCCCCACCCCAGGAATATCTTGTTTTGCTTACCTGCATCTTTACCAGTTCCTGAAGGCTAGAGGAGGGGGTTTCTATACCAGGAAATGAACCTTATCTTATCTCACTTGCCTGCAAGAAGAAGGGGTTTGGGGATTTTCCACAGAGAGCACAGCTAAACCAGAAAGAGGGCAAGGCCTGCCTGCTACAACTATGTGATTGTAAAAACCTTGTGTCTGATGCTCCTTTTATCTACAGTATGGACAGATGAGTAAAGAATATGAATAAAAATAAACAAATAATAGGAGGAGCAAATGTTAAAATAAATTGAGTAGATTGAAATACTAGTGGTTAGTGAGAGGGAGGAGTAAGGATATGGTATATATGGGTTTTTTTGAAGAGTTGCAAATGTTCAAAAAAATGATCAAGGTGATGAATACAAAACTATGTGATGATTGTGAGCCACTGATTTTGCACCATGTTTAGAATGTTTATATGCCAAGAGTGTATGTTTGTTTGTTAAGGTTTACAGTAAAAATATTTAAAAAAATTACTTTATGGCTTATAAAAGCAAAAAAGTTGAATGAACACTGTCACAGTACAACGATTTTCAAACAATTATCACAGTAGAATCCTTCCTTCAGATGAAATCCTACAAGAAGTCCTAATATATAAAACAGACATGTTCGAGAAGCTTTGCTTTTTTACCCCACCCTACTAATGCCAGCAGCAGCCGCAGAAGTATCTTCTTTGGATCTCTAAGAAAACAGTTTCAAATCACTGATTCCCGCCCCCCCCCCCGCAAAAAAAAATCACTGATCCCATTCAACTTCTGATTTTACAGTTGAGAAGTAAAGTGAATAACTGAACTGTTCCCAAACCCATGTTTTTAATTTAAGGCTTAAGTGCTTTATATTTCAAAAATGTAGCTCAGGTAAGATAAGATACTATTCTGTCCCTATGGCTCTAAGGTAGCCATTAATGAATCATTGAAAAATAAGTACTTGTTCTAGTTTGCTACCTGTCAGAATGCAATATACCAGAAACAGAATGGCCTTTATAAAGAGGGATTTAATAAGCTGCTAGTTTACAGTTCTAAGGCCAAGAAACTGTCCCAGTTAAAGCATGTCTATAAAAATGTCCAAATTAAGGTATCAACAAGAGCTGACTTTCACTCAAGATGATATATGTACCATTTTAAGATCTTTTATAACATATTTGAGACCTTGAATAAATAGACATACTACTTATTTCTGCTACCTGGATTTTCCTGAGTAAGTTGATGGAATATTTTAAGTTTCAGAAATCATAATAATAAGTGAACTTTCTCTTAAAAAAAAAAGAAAAAGACCAGGGAAGTTCAGGGTTTCTCTCTCAACTGTAAAGGCACATGACGGACATGGTGATATTGTCTAGCTTCCTCTCCAGGCCTCTTGCTTCATGAAGCTCTCCTGGAGGCGTCTTCCTTCTTCATTTCCAGAGATCTCTGGCTGGTGGACTCTTGACCTCATGGCTCTGCCACGGTTCTGCAGCTTTCTCCTCATTCTCTTGCCATTCTCCAGCTTTCTCCAAAATGCTTCTTCTTTTAAAGGATTCCAGTAAAGTATTCAAGACCCTCCTGGAGTAGGTGGAGTCACATCTCCCTCTATTCAAAAGTTAATGCCCACAGTTGGGTGAGTCACATCTCTGTGAAGATAACCTAATCAAGTTTCTAACCTATAATACTGAGTAGGGATTAGAAGCAGTTGCTCCCATAAGATTGATTAGGATTAAAACATGGCATTTCTATGGTACATAAATCCTTTCAAACTGGCACAATACTCAACAGGTATACTAGACCCCCATTATTCACAGATTCTGTATTTGTGAATTGGCCTACTTACTAAAATGTATCTGTGATCCCAAAATCAGTGAGGTCCACTCTGACCCTTACTCTGCCCTCCCCGTTGGACTTACTACTGTCGAACATGCTATCATGTATGAAATAAATACAATGAAATAAAAAAATATTGCTGGGCAGGATCTTTTTTATTGTTTCCATGGAGATGTGACCAATCTAATTGTGGGTGGTAATCTTTGATTAGATGGCTTCCATGGATGTGTCTCCACCCATTCAAGGTGGGGTTGCTTACTGGAGCCCTTTAAGAGGGAATCATTTTGGAAAAAGCTTTAGAGCAATGAGAACCAACAGAGTCTACATAGCCAGAGACCTTTGGAAGAAAACACCCCCAGGAGAGCTTCATGAAACAAGAAGCTGAGAGTGAAAGCTAGCAGATGTCACCATGTGCCCTCCCAGCTGAGAGAGTAACCTCGAGCTTCATCAGCCTTTCTTGAGTAAAGATAATCTCTTGTTGGTGCCTTAATTTGGACACTTTCATGGCCTTAGAACTATAAACTTATAAGTTATATTAAATTCCCCCTTTTTAAAAGCCATTCTGCTCCATTGCATTCCAGCAGCTTGCAAACTAACGCAGACATGTTACTGGAGAAGGGGGTTGCTGTTGCAGTTTGCAAATACCAAAAATATTGGACAGTTTTTTAAATGAATAAAGGGAAGATTCTGGAAGAATTATGAGGTGCTTGATAGAGAAGGCCTAGAATGTTTTGAAGGGAATGTTGGTAGAAATGTGGACTCTAAACATACCTCTAAGAAGGCCTTAGACAGAAATGATGCATGTGTTATAGTAAACTAGAAGGAAGGTGATTTTTGGATCTTTGTTTTAAAGTAGTAAAAAATCTGGTAAAATTGACCACCGGTTTTAGATGGAAGGCAAATTTTAAAAGCTATGAACTTGGATATTTAGCAGAAGAGATTTCCAAATTAAATGTGAAAAGTGTCACCTGGTTTCTCTTTGCAACTTATGGCAAAGTGTTACAGAAAGAGATAAGTTGAGAACTGAACTCTTTGGTCAAAGAAACCAGAAAGTGATGGTCTGTAAAATTCTGGGCTTCTAGAAAGGGAGACCCCAAAGACTAGTGCCCCACATGAGGACTTAACCAAGCATGGAGCCAGTCAGCCATATCAGAAAAAGCTCGTATTGGAAATGAAGTTATCCAGGAAGGACTTGTGGAAACTACTTTTGTCCGATGAGTATGATTTGAGCATATTGCATACAAAACCAACAAAGAGCATTATGGGATCTGTGTTAATGGAACTGCTGCCAGTCTGGACTAAAAGGTTCAGAAAAGGGAAAAAGTGAAGGTAAAATGTCTTCAGAGGCAGAACCATGTAGAGTAAGGTCTGAAGTCAAGAAGCCTCGGACCAGGAGAGTGGACCCACCCAAGTACTTGGAGTGGGTTAGTTTACCCTGAAGGCAGAAGGTGGGCCTTCCACCTCCTTGCTCTGAAAGAGTTGTGCTGCCTCAGGCCTTAGAGAGGGTGGAGCACATTCCTTGGGGATTGGGGAGAGCCTGGCTGCCACCACATGGAGGGGTTAAGTGTGCCCCCCAGAGATGATAGAGAGCCCAGGTGTGCCCCGATGCTTGGAGAGGGTGGAGATGAGAAAAAGGTGATCACCCCAGTGTCCCCCAAGGCTGCATTTGGAGAGGGGCAAACCACTGCATAAGCCCCTGGAAAGGGTGGGGCTTCCTCTTTCTGATAAATGACTCTCAGACTTTGAAATCTAATGGAGTTTGCCCTGCAGGTTTTTGAAACTGCTTAGATCTGGTAACCCCTGTGTTCCTTCCAATTTCTCCCAATGGAAATGGGTGTAAGTATCCTATGACTGTCCCTCCTTTGTATGCTGGTAGCAGATAACTTGTTCTGAGTTTTAGAACTCCAGAGCCAGAGGACAATTTTGCCCTAGGACAGACAAGCCTGTAACTAACTTTGATGAGATTTTGTTGTTTTTGACCTTGTATAGCATATGCATTTTTACTGAAATGGTGTAAGCCTTTCTTGATATTGTGAATGAATGAATGTATTTTGTATATGGGAAAGGATTAGATATGCTAGAAAAGTCATGTTTTAATCCTGATCCATTTTGTGGAAGCAGCTGTTTCCTCTAATCCCTGTTCATTACTGTAGTTGGAAACCTGATTAGATTATCTCCACAGAGATTGGCATGCCCAGTTGTGGGTATTAGCCTTTGACTAGAGGGAGATGTGACTCCACCCCTTTCAGGTGGGGTCTTGATTAGTTTATTGGAATCCTTTAAATGAGGAAATATTTTGGGAAAAGCTAGAGAGCAACAAGAACAACAAGAGCCCATGCCAACAGAGACCTTTGGAGATGGAAAAGAAACCCCACCCCCTCCCCCCACCCCAGGGGGAGCTTCATGAAGTGAGAAGTCTGGTGAGAAAGCTAGCAGACATCGCCATATTCGTCATATGCCTTTCCAGTTGAGAGTGAAACCCTGAATCCCATCAGCCTTCTTGAACCAAGATGTCTTTCCCTGCATGCCTTAGATTGAACATTTCTATAGTCTTCCTTTAATTTGGACATTTTCATAGTCTTAGAACTGTAACTTGGCAACTTAATAAATTCCCCTTTTTAAAAGCCATTCTGTCTCTGGCATATTACATCCCTGCAGCTTGCAAACTAGAACATCTATGTGAGGGCATTTCCATTTCTTCTGCAAAAGAAGAAGAGGGAAAAAAGGAAGAAAAAAAATAAAAAGGAGAAACACCACCACCACCACTACCACCACCAAGCATCCCATGCCCTTATGTCTCCTTCTTATTGACATCAGCTTTGGTATATTGCCTTTGTTACTTTTTTTTTTTTTTTTTAACATGGGCAGGCACTGGGGATTGAACCCGGGTCCTTGGGCATGGCAGGCAAGTGTTCTTACCTGCTGAGCCACCGTGGCCTGCCCCCTTTGTTACATTTAATGGAACCTTATTACAGTGTTACTGTTAACTATAGGTCCTTGTTTGCATTGATTGCATTTTTTCCATGTACCATTCCATTTCAACACTTTGTAATGTTGACATTCATTTATTCTGTCTCGTGTAAAAATAGTCTTATATTTGTATATTTATTCACCATTATTGCCCACTATAGGTTTCACTAAATTACAGAGTCCTAGTATTTATCTTCTACCTTTCCTTGTCATACATGTCCCTAGCTTTCCTCTTTCAACCATATTCACACTCAGCTTTGTTCAGTGTACTTACAATATTGTGTTACCATCATATTTGGGATCTTAATAGTCAGTCCTGTTGAACATTTTGTACTTTTTCAGCATCAAATGCCTGGTTTTTACCCTCTCTCTATTTCCTGATAACCTGTACTCCCACGTTTAACTCTCAAAATTCACTCATTAATGTTAGTTCATATTAATGAGACCATGCAGTATTTGTTCTTTTGTTTCTGGGTAATTTCATCAGTGTCTTCAAAGTTCATCTCTATTGTTGTATGCATCACTGACTTTATTTTGTACCCTTACTGATAGTCTTCATTTCAATACTCTTCTCTGAATCTCTTTCTCCTGCCTTTTCCAATCTGCCTGTAGTCCTTTAGTATTTCTTGTAGAGCACATCTCTTGTTCACAAACTCTCTCAATTTTAAATTCTCCTTCATTCTTGAAGAACATTTTGCCAGATATAGAATTCTTGGGTGGCAGTTTTTCTCTTTCAGTATCTTAAATATATCATCACACTGTCTTCTACCTCCGTGGTTTCTGCTGAGAAGTCCATGCATAGTCTTATCAAGTTCCCTTGTACATGATGGGTTGCTTTTCTCTTGCTGCTTTCAGAATTCTCTCTTTGTCTTTGACATTTGACTATCTGATTAGTACGTGCATTGGAGTAGGTCTGTTTGGATTCCTTCTTTTTAGGGTACGCTGCATTTCTTGGATCTGTAAATTTTGTCTTTCATAAGAGATGAGAAATTTTCAGTGATTATTTCCTCCATTATTCCTTCTGCCCCTTTTTCCTTCTCTTCTCCTTCTGGAACACCCATAGCATGTATGTTCATGCACTTCATGTTGTCATTGAATATCCTGAGACCCTGCTCATATTTTTCTATTCTTTTCCCTATCTGTTCTTTTGTATGTAGAATTTCACATGTGCAGTCCTCTAGTTCACTAATCTTTTCTTCTGCCTCTTCATATCTACTATTGTGAGTGTTTTTCATCTCTGCTAGTGTGCCTGTCATTCCCATACGTTCTAACATTTATTTTTTCAAGCTTTTGAGTTCTTCTATATGGTTGCACGATATTGTCTTCATGTCCTTCATCTCTTTTGCCTCAACTTGTTGATTTGATTTAGCATGTTTTTTTGGACATCTTTACTTAGTTGTTTCATCTCCTGTATCTCATTTGAAGTTAGTTTGTTTCTTTAACTGGGCCATGTCTTCATTTTTCAGATATGACTCATAATTTTCTGCTAATGTCTAGGCATCTCATTTCTTTGATTAGTTTATTCTGGAGGTCATTTTTACTCTTTTACCTAGGGTTTCTTATTGGTTGGCTTTGCTCTTTATCTGTTCTTTGGCATTCGGTTTAACTTATTCTAGACCTCTAGCATGGCTTCTGTTTAATTGATCTGAATGTTTCAGTTTTTGTTTTTCTGGTTCTTGCCCTGCTTATATAGAACTTTTTTTTTGAAAAGGCTCTCCCAAGATATTATTGACCCCAATTAGATTTTCCCAGACTAGACAGTCCTAAGTTTCAGAAGGAGGGTGCAATCAGTTCCAAGTTTCCCTGAGGATGACACTGAGCAGATTGTCAGACTTTCCTGTGACGTCTCTAGACTGTGCTTTTCCTCTACTGCCCAGTAGGTGGTGTTTGTCAGCTCGCAATTCCCCACCAGTGTGAAGTGGTGTGGTGTCTTTAATCCTCAACAGATTCTGTCCCTGCCAGGGGCATGGTTGAAACAGTGGCTGAGGTAGAAAACTAACTTAAGCTGCTTCTGTTTTCCAGCCCCGGGGGTCTAAATTCTCTGAATGAGGCTGACAGTTGAACTGGGCCAACCCCCACCCCCACCCCACTCGACTTTTCTTCCGGTAGATAAGCCCTTTAGAGAACTATCTCATTCTCTTGACTAGTTATTTTATCTCTTAGACATATCTTAATTCCACCTTTGTCTGGGTCAATGCTGACAGTTAAAAATGCCTGAGGCTTTCTCCAGTAAACTGGAATTCATTGAGCCTAGTGAGAAAGGCATGTAGAAAGGAGAGAGAGGCTGAAAGCTAGGCCTCTTGCACCAGTTAAGCAGGTTGTGAATGCACAGGAAAGGTTCTTGAAGGAACTAAAAATGCTCTTCTAGTGAACCTGTGAATGATAAAGCAATTTCTGATTCCAATTTGGAGAAAGTTTTAGTAGTCTGGATAGAAGATCAAACTAGCCACAATATTTCCTTAAGCCAAAGCCTAATTCAGAGCAAGGCCTAACTCTCTTCAATTCTGTAAAGTCTGAGAGAGGTGAGAAATCAGCAGGAGAAGAGTTTGAAGGTAGCAGAGGATGGTTCATAAGAAGCCATCTCCACAACACAAAAGTGCAAGGTGAAGCAGCAAATGCTGATGTAGAAGCTGCAGCAAGTTAGCCGGAAGATATAGCTAAGATTGTCAATGAAAGTAGCTATACTGAAAACAGATTTTTAATGTAGATGAAGCAGCCTTCTATTGAAAGAAGATAACATATACAATTTCATATCTATCTTGAAGTCAGTACCTGGCTTCAAAGCTTCAAAGGACAGGCTGACTTTTGTTAAGGGTGAATGCAGCTGGTAACTTTAAATTGAAGCCAGTGGCCATTGCCTATTCCGAAGACCTTAGGGTCCTTAAGAATTATACTTTGACTGTGTTCTATAAATGGAACAACGAAGTCTGGATGATAGGATATCTGTTTATAACATAGTTTACTGAATAGCTTAAACCCACTGTTGAGACCTATAGCTTTGAAAAAAGGGACTCCTTTCCAACTATTACTGTTCACTGACAGTGTACTGGGTTACCGAAGTGTTCTGATGGAAATGTACGACAGCGTTAATGTTTTCAAACCTGCTAACACAACATTCTGCAGTGCATACATCAAGGAATGATTTCAACTTTCAAGTCTTATTATTTAAAAAATACATTTTCTAAGGCTACAGCTGCCATAGATAATGATTCCTCTGATGTATCTAGGTATAGTAAATTGGAAACCTTTTGGAAAAGATTTACCGTTATAGATACCATTCAGAACATTCATGATTCATGGGAGGAGTTCATAATATCAACATTTACAGGAGTTTTGAAATTGATTCCAACTCTCGTAGATGACTCTGAAGGGTTCAAGATTTCACTGTAGGAAGTAACTGCAGATATGGTGGAAAGAGCAAGAGAACTGGAGTCAAAAGTGGAGCCTGAAGATGTGACTGAATTGCTACAATCTCATGATAAAACTTGAATGGATAAAGAGTTGCTTCTTATGGATGAGTAAAGACAGTGGTTTCTTGAGATGAAATAGCTAGTCCTGTTGAAGGTGCTGTGAACTTTGTTGAAAAGACAATAGAGGATTTAGAATATAACATAAAGTTAGTTGATAAAGCAGTGCCAGGACTGACTCCAATTTAGATAGAAGTTCTACTGGTGGGTTGAATGCTGTCAAACAGCATCACATGCCACAGAGAAATCTTTCGTGAAGGAAGAGTCAGTCAACATGGCAAACTCCATTCTTGTTTTATTTTAAGAAATTGCCACAGCTTCCTCAACCTTCAGCAGCCACCTCCCTGATCATTGAGCAGCCATCAATATCAAGGCAACACCCTCCATCAACAAACACATTAGAACTCGCTGAAGGTCTAGATGATGGTTAGCATTATTTAGCCATACAATATTTCTTAATTAAGGTGTTAGATGATGTTAGGATAGTATTGTTGTCAGTGGCAATCTTTTCTCAGAGAATCTGAGGTGCTATTTTGTTATTAACTGGATGCGTGCTTTATATTTGATTTTAGTGCTATCTGGGAAAATTCAGCTGGGCATATTATTTAAGCTCAAGGCCCAGATGGTTCCTTGTGTTGCCCAAATACAAATCTTGCTGTTAGCTGGCTGCTGAGTCATAGCACAGCATAGCACTGTTGTGTGTGGAAGCAGAGGGACAGTGTAGCTAGATCCAGGGCCAGTCTGGCTCAGACCAATCTATCATCAAGGAAGCAAATGGTGTGCATTATCTTCTAATGTACCATGACCCTGTTCACCAGCAAATGTGCTATTCATCCTTCTTGGGAAGATCAACAGGCTGGGAATGGGATGGTAGTGAGGAGAAAGACAGATAGATGTTTTCTCTTCCCCTTGTATAGTCATCACCCAATAACACTGAATAATAATATATTTTTTCAATTTTCATAGGGCCCAAAGTATGCGCACTAACAAAACAATTATATGATGCAAATTATGACTAATTTGTGCTCTAAATAGAGGAATAGATTATAAAAGACTTCTCAGGGATGAAGAAAATATCTTTAGACAATCAGCAGAGCCTCCTTCAGACTCTTTCACTTAAAATTATTTGTCAAATAAAAGGAATTTAGAAAATTGAATAGCTATTAAGCATACTCCTTCTTTGTAGATTAAAAAAAAGCCTTTTACGAGCTTGGGGCCTTTTGTTATAGTGGTCTAGAGCCTCAAAAGGCCCATTGTCTTACAGTTTGTGAAATCAGTTTGAGTTCAAAATTATAACAATCAATTTGAGTTCAGAATTATAACTTGAGGCTAGACAAGATTATGCTAACTTTATTCTGTGTAAGAAGACATAGTCGCAGGGTATTTGAGGAGTATTAAACAATAACATTTTTTGTTTTACATTTAAAGAACAATTTTATGACAATATTAGGAATTTTATTTGAGTTGATTACTTTTACCCTGTAATAAATGAAGCATTAAACATTTATTTTGACAGCTTTATATCTATATTAAAAAGTTTATAAAACTCAATGAAAAATAATGCTGGTATCCTATAAGTAATCCTGTAAGTTTGAGTATCCAGCCACATCTTTATCTACATTCCTATTGGATCTCAGCCAGAAAGCCAACCAATTAATCAAATTAAAAGGAGAAAAGCATCACTAAGTTAGGTGCCCAGCACCAGATGGTAAATATTACAGAGGGACAATATAAGACAATCTTTTATCACAGGATCTAAATACAAGTTAATTGAGACTCTGACATATGAAAGAGTAGCAAAAACTAAATTCTCCTGTCCTCAGAGAGATGCACTAATTTAGTAAGAGTTCATTTTCCAAAAATGGTATCTGGGTGAACAACAAGCCATATTTGGAGGTGAGACCATATTTAGATAGGTTTTGGGAATGCTTCTGCCTGGAGGCAGGGAGAGTGACCTAGAATCACCAAAAAAGGAGTACATTCCTACTGATACCTTAATCTTGTCCTGGTGAGACCCATATTGGATTGTATTTATTATCTTACCTCCAGAGCTATAAGGTAATAAGTTTGTATTGTTTTAGCCACTGAGTTTATGATAATTTAATAAAGCATCAATAGAAAACTAGTCCAGGGAGAAAAAATAACTGAAGAGAGGGAGAACATCTCAACTAATTAAAAAAAAAAAGGCAAAAAATATAGAAAAGCAGGAAAATAGTAAATAGTAGAAGTATGTACCAAAATCAAATAACCACAATATGTGCAAATGTACAGTATTAACTTACCAGTGAAAATCTAGAGATTTTTAGATTGAATTTCTTTGAAAAAAGAGAAATATGTAATTTTCAAGTGACATACCTAAAGCTATCACAGAACAGAAAAAAAAGAGGGTCAAAAGACATTAATTAACTTAAAAATGGATTATCAATCAAATCCATTCTAAGGAAAACGGCTCAGAGTAGAAATTCACCTCTAATCTGTTAATTGAGCAAGAGACCTCTGATTAAGAATAAACAAAATGGAAAGGCATAATTTGACTTTATATTCCAGGGGAAGAAAACTTAATTTCTTCCTGGGAATTGAATAACGGGAAGGCATTTTTCAGTGCACTATCTGACAGGAGGACAATGATGTTACTGTCAGAGCTTATCATATAATCAGTCTTAAGCCATCTTGGATAATATGATCATCGATAATTAAGAATGAGAAAAAGATTAGACGGTAAATTTTTAGCAAGTCCAATGTAACTGAACTAAGGACCTATTTTAGTACATTTAGGAGCCTCTTAGCAGCAAAACCTCAGTTGTTTACCAGTGGTCCTAGGTGTAACAGTAACTGATACTGAGGCCGTAAACTCACAATGGTGAGAGCAGAACTGAACTGATATTCTGTGAACTCTTCTTCCCTGGTCCGCTGTAGATTGCCTCGCCCATTAGTTTAAAGGAATAAAATCAGGAAATAGGAATATGTGTACCCTGCTCTTCGTGAGTAAAGTGACTTTTACTTCACTCCCTAGATAGCTGCCTCTCTCCATCCTTTTATTTGCTTCTGTGCACCTGACTAAATTTTACAGTTTCTGTTCACATGTGGCCTTGCCTCTTCTCTCTTAAGCAAGGCATATTCTATTGCTTTTCTCTTGTTTCCACATTGTAAGCACATCTGGGTCAGAAGTCAGCCCCTGCATGGAAGCCGATCTCTCTGGTGGTCTCTCTCCCTTCCTCAATTGGCTGTGAGGCAGGCAGAAAACCTTTGTGCAACTGATTGGGAAAGTGTGTGCTCAAGGTTTGCATTTACAGAACCATCTCTCCCTCAAGCAAGTTCCAAATTCCAGATTGGGGAAGGATTAAGGGTGGGATGGAGTAGGAATAGGGTGGATTCCTATTCTCAAATGTAGTTTTACCAGAGAACCTAAATGAAACTGATCATTTATTTATCTTTATCTAGCTCCTTATGTCTATTATCAATCAGTTAATAATTCAGAGGGAAGAAAGGTGACTGAACTTGAGAAATGACAAGAAGCTGAAGTAAGGTTTCAGGGATGTGAGGGATATAGAAGAGAAGAATAGACCAAAATTGAGGCATCAGCAAGATGATCCTTTTTCCCCAAAGGGCTGCAATCCTATACTCATTTGTCACATGGCGCAGCACATGGTGGTGTCTGCTGGAGTCCTTCTGTCTTCTCTTGGCTTACATAGTTTTGTTGTTGTTTTGGACATTTCCATTTTTCCTCCTTGCATATTAGGTGGCTTTCTTCTCTTTTTTTTTTGGTATGGGCAATGATTGCGTGGCTTTACCTACACATTTATCACTGCATTTTTGTTCACCATTTTTTTCTCACATATCAAAGCAGTCTTTTGGAATAATTTTCCTTCTTGAATTGTGTCATTGATTTCTTGAGTAAACTACCTCAATTCTTTTTTTGAATCCATGATTTTTTTTTTATTTCAACTAACTTTCTTTAATGATGCTTTTTCACTTGAGGCAAAATTCTAGGTTGATAGTTACTGTCATGTTTTCTTTATTCTCCTTTTCTTCTATGACTGATTTGAGAATTATGTATTTTATTGATTCTCAATCTTTTAAAATATATGCAGGTAGAGGTATACATTTCCCCGTATATAGTATTTAGCCACATGCTGTAATTTTTGATATGTAATTCAAAATTTTTATTAAGTTCAAAATATTTTCTAATTTCTATATGATATCTACTTTATCCACTAGTTGTTTGGATTTATGTTTATTAATTTCCAAACATGGTTGGATTCTCTTATTCTCTGTTTTTTTATTGAATTTTGGCTGAATTGCATTATTACTAGAGAACATACTCTGCATGATTCTGGTTTCTTTCAAATTTCTATTTCTTTCATCTAGTTGATTATTTTACTGTTTTGAAAAGAATGTTTATTCTGCGGTTGTTTTGTGGAATTTTATTAGGCTAAGGTCATATATTGTGTTAAAATATGTCACATATTTACTAGAATATTTTGTCATCTTGTTCTATCCATTACTAAGGTTTTTAAAAAATCTCCAACTTTGTCATTTGTCTGTATTTCCTTATAGTTCTATTAAGTTTTTTTTGTATACTGTATGGCAGGGTCACGTTTCATTATTTTTTCATGTGAGTATTTCATTATTGCAGCACCATTTGTAAAATTTTTGTTTGTTTGTTTTTTGGGAAGCGCGTGAACCGGGACTTGAAGCTGGGTGTCCTACATGGCAGGCGGGAATTCTACCACTGAACTACCCTTGCACCCCCTGTATTAATTTGTGTGTGTGTGTGTATGTGTGTGTGTGTGTATGTGTGTGGGCAGGCACCAAGAATCAAACCCGAGTCTCCAGCATGGCAGGCGAAAACTCTGCCACTATGCCACTACTGCCCAAAACTATATTAATTTTTATATTATAATTTTGAAGCTATAATGATGTAAAATTATTGTATCTTCCTGATCAATTGAACCTTTTATTATTATGAAGAGATCATCTTTATCTCTCGCAATGCTTTTTTCCTTGAAATCTACTTTGTTTGATATTAATTTAGCTGCATCAGCTTTCTTTTTAGTTAATGTTTATATGGTATACCTTTCTGTATCCTTTTTATTTTCAAAGTCCTTCTATTCTAAATGTGCTTGTTGTAAGTAACATAGTTGCTTATTATTTAATTCCAGTCTGATTGATTTTAACTTTGAATGCTTTCTTGAAAAATCCTGTTTTATAATCTCCCTCATTTTCTGTACAGCTCTAATTTCTAATCTATTTACTAATCTATTTGGATTTAACTCTGCCAGCTTATTTTGTGCTTTTTCTTCTGCTTGTTTTATAATTGTATTTGTAGTCCTTTTCTGACTTCTTTTGGTTAGATTGAGGATTTTTAAGTCCATTTATTTCCTATGAGTTTGAGATGTGTATGCTCCTTTTTAAAAAAGAAACCTTGTTTTAGGTTTACAGAACATTTTCACAGAAAGTACCGAGTTCCCATACATGCTCCACACAGACATAGTTTTGCCAACTATTAACATTTTTTATTAGTGTGATACCGTTGTAACAATTGATGAACAAATATACATTTTTAGTAACTAAAGTCCATAGTTTACACTGGGGTTCACTCTTCATGCATACAGTTCTATGGGTTTTGAGAAGTGTATAATGTCATATATCCACCAATATAGTATCATAGAGAATAGTGTCTCTGCTCATGTGGTATCATAGAGAAAAGTTTCACTGCCCTAAACTATGCCTCCTTTTTTTTTTCTAGTAACAAGTATAGGTTTACAGAAAAAATAATGAAATTAAAGTGTCCATGTCCTCCCCTACCTCCTGCCAGTTTTCCTCTTATTAACTCTTTGCATTTAGTATGACACTTTGGTTACAACTTATGGAAGAGCATTATTATAATTATATTATTAACCATAGTCCATGGTTTATAATAGGGTTCACTGTTTGTATTGTACAGCTCTATCGTTTTTACAGATTTTTATATTAGTAACATATATACAACCTAAAATTTTCCACTTTAACCACTTTCAAATATACATTCACAGTGTTGTGCTACTATCACCACCATTCACTACCAGGACTTTTCCATCACCCCAAAGAAAAATTCTGTAACAATTAAACATTAACTCTCCATTCTCTACCTTCTTCTCTCTTCCTGGTTACCTGTATTGTAGTTTCTGAATTTGAATTTGCGTATTCAAATCATTTCATATCAGTGAGATCATATGATATTTTTCCTTTATGTCTGGCTTATTTCACTCAACATGATATCCTTAAGGTTGGTCCTGTAGCACATATC
Organism: Tamandua tetradactyla; assembly: GCF_023851605.1. NCBI lineage: Eukaryota > Metazoa > Chordata > Mammalia > Pilosa > Myrmecophagidae > Tamandua > Tamandua tetradactyla. Next base: position 23,026,479 of record NC_135330.1, on the reverse strand, counting down.
AGAACTTCAATACTATTATGGCTGAATAGTGTTCCATTGTATGTATTACAACATTTTATTTTTTATCCGTTCATGTATTGATGGACATTTGAGTTGCTTTCATCTTTTGGCAATTGTGAATAATGCTGTTATGGACATTGTGTGCAAATATTTGTTTTGAGTTCCTGTCTTCATTTCTTTTGAGTATATACCTAGAAATGGGATTGCCAGATCACTTGTTAGTTTATACTTAACTCTTTGAGGAAGTGCCAACCTGTTTTCCACAGTAGCTACACCATTTTACATTCCCACAAACAATGAATGAGTGTTCCTATTTTTCCACATCCTCTCCAACAGTGGTTATTTCTGTTTAGCCACCATTCTAGAAAGTATGAAATGGTATCTCATTGTGGTTTTCGTGTGTATTTCTCCAATGGCTAATGATGTTGAACATCTTTCATGTGCTTGACCATTTGTATATCTTCTTTGGAATAATGTTTAGTCAAGTCTTTTGCCCATTTTTAAATTGTTATTGAGTTGTAGAATTTCTTTGTATATTCTGGATATTAAACCTCAGTAGATATTTGGTTTCAAATATTTTTCCCATTCTCCCCTGAGAGAGGGGAGAAAGAATATGAAACTATTAAACTTTACCATCAGGGAGTCCCTTGATACTGTGTCAAACTTTAGGGACACCCAAATCAATTGGCCATACCCTTGATCATGAGGCTTATTCTTGTGAAGCTTATGTAGGTAGCAAAGAAACTTAGACTACCTAGAAGCTTGCCTAAGAGTTACTTCTGGAGGACCTCTGTTGTTGCTCAGATGTGGCCTCATTCTCTCTAAGCCCAATTCTGCAAGTGAAATCATTGCCCTCCCCCTACGTGGGATATGACATCCAGGGGTGAAAGTCTCCCTGGTGATGTGGGAGATGATTCCCAGGGATGAATCCAGACCTGGCAATGTGGGATCAACAATTCCATCCTGACCAAATGGGGGAAAGGAAGTGTAACAAATAAAGTATCAGTGGCAGAGAGAGTTCAAATAGAGTTGAGAGGCTACTCTGGAGGTTGCTGTTATGCAAGCTTCAGGTAGAGCTTGCTACCTATCATAACCTGCCAACTCCCAACCAGGACCATTCTAGCCAATCCTAAAGAACACTTAGGGCAATTTACAAGTTTTCACAAGGGTTCCAAATGCTAGAGTAACTTGCCAGAAACCTACGACCTCCAGATGGGTCCCTGTTCCAGATAAGTCCTGAATCCTAGCCTAGCCTCGCCTCTCGAGAACATCTGATAGTTCCATCTCCCTGCCCCATATTAGTAACAGGCCCTTCCAATATAAAAAATATAGACTTGCCATAACCCAAACAACCCTGGTGAGAGGTATGGAAAGATCAAGGTAATGGTGGAATTATTCATAGAAGATAGGACTTAACAAGTGAATATGAATGCTGAATCATTAAATTGATCTCTTTTAGTCTCCAGTGTTTTACAGCAGCTAGAAGTAAAAGCCTAAAATTGTGATATTGTAACCCATGTCAAAGTCTGAAATATGTTTTACAATTAATTAAGTTTACTTAAAATTAGGCCTAAGAGTCACCCCCAAGAGAACCTCTTTTGTTGCTCAGATGTGGCCTCTCTCTCCAGTCAATGCAACAAGCAAACTCACCACCCTCCCCCTGTCTATGTGGGACATGACTCCCAGGGGTAGGGACCTTCCTGGCAATGTGGAATAGAAATCCTAGAATGAGCTGAGATTCAACATCAAGGGATTGAGAAAACTCCTTGAATGTGCTGGGACTCAGCATCAAGGGATTGAGAAAAGCTTCTCGACCAAAAGGGGGAAGGGTGAAATGAGACAAAATAAAGTGTCAGTGGCTGAGAGATTCCAAACAGAGTCAAGAAGTTATCCTGGAGATTATTCTTATGTATTAAATAGATATCACCTTGTTAGTCAAGATGTAATGGAGAGGCTGGAGGAACTTCCTGAAAATGTAGAGTTGTGTTCCAGTAGCCATGTAAAAAAAAAAAAAGTCGATTTTGATGATAAAAAAGTATTTAAGCCTGCTAGCCTCCTATATTCTGGAGCAGCTAAAAGGATAAATAAGAGAGGATCATATGGTAGCCTATGACAGACTCTGAGATCTATCCTGTAACCACTTTTTGAAGAATACTTTGAAAACTATTGCTTTTTTGTTTCTTTGCTTTGTAAATATGTTATAGTATACAATAAAAAAGTTAAAAACTTTTTTTTTCCCCATTCTGTAGGTAGGCTTTTTTTTAAATCATGGTCAGACATCAGGAATCAAACCTGGGTCTTGGCACGGCAGACGAGAACTCTGCCTGCTGAGCCACTGTGGCCTGCCCTAGGTAGATTTTTAAGTATCATAGTAAGGTCCTTTGATCCACAAAAGTTTTTAATTTTGATCACATACCATTTATCTATTATTTTCTTTGTTGCTCATACTTTTGGTGTAAGATGTGGAAAATCATGGCCTAACACAAGGTCATGAAGATGCTTTCTTCTAGGAGTTTTATAGATTTAGTTCATCCATTTGTCTTTGATCCATTTATAGTAAATTTTTATATATGGTGTGAGGTAGAGGCATATGGATTTTTCTTTCTTTTGCATATGGATATCCAGTTTTCCCAGCACCATTTATTGAAGAGACTATTCTTTCTCCATCAGGTATATGCTTTTTTGCTATACTTTTGGCATTCACCCCAGAAATCATAATGTGTACTTAACTTATCAAAGTCTAATGTTAATATGACTTATCTTCCTTCTTGAAAATACAAGAATCTCAAAATAGTTTAGCTCAATTTTCTTCCTCACTGAATTATATGCCGAATTTAATGTGTTTGTTTTTCCTGTTATTTTTGTGAACCTGACTCATTCATTAGTATTACTTTAATGTTAATATTCAGTTAGATTGATCTATTTTCACTACTTTTTGCCCTTTACTCTTTTTTATTTCAAACATTCAGTCTGAGATTATTTTACTTTTGCCTAAATTACATGTTTTAGGATTTCCTTTAGATTGTATTCATCAAAGAAAACTCTTACAGTTTTTACTTGTTTGAAAATATCTTATTTTACTTGTATTCTTGAAGCTACCTTCTCATCTGTGTTGCTCCTTTTTTGTTTCTCTGTGTTTCATTCTTAAATTGTTCAGAATTCTCTCTTCAATGGTGTGTAATTTTCTGTCAAACCATTCTACTTATCAGTTTATTGTATTTTTCATATTAAACATTCTAATATTTTCTTTTTCAAACCTACTTATTAATTAATTATAGTTTATAGTATTCTGTTGTGTGAAGATATTTTTTAGCTTGTCTTTTGTTCCTTTAATCATAATTTGCATGATTTTTTTACAGCCCATATCTGATAATTCCAGCATCTGAAGTATTTATGGGTCCCTGTTATATTTTGTTTCTGCTGATTCCTTTCATGTTGGTCTTTATTTTTTATATGTGTGATGGTTATTATTATATATGTATGCATATTTGTATGTGATATGTGTTGTGTGTGTTTATATGAACTGTTTAAATTACACGATGAAGTTAGTTTCCTCCTATAGAAGAATTGTGTTTGTTTCTGACTGTTTCTTGGAGACATTAAGCAATCTGGGTCATCTTTATCCATATTCGAATTTTGAGGTTCCCAGGCTACATAGCTGATGTGAACATGTGCTGTCAGACAACTCATTATAGGGAGGATTCTCTACTGGGTTCTGTTCCCCTCTCCCAGGGAGGCAGTACAAATTAAAGTTTAGACTTTCCATACAGGCAGTGCCTTCAAGGTAAAAGCTACTTACAGCTTCGTTTTTCTAGGTCTATGTTTTCCTTTCATTTTGTCCTACTAACTACTTACTATCTAGTCAATTAATCTTTGCTTTTAAAAAATATTCTTAAGGATACTTTATCTATCATTCTTATTTTTCAGTAGAGGGATTGTTTTGAATAACTTTGCTGCTCTGGTTCAATGTGTTTTCCTCCAAACCACAGATGCCTCACACAAGGTTCTTTTCCTTTATCAGTAGGCAAACATACATTTTACAATGGCAAATAAAAACATGAAAGAAACCATAAATTTAGCCTTAGTTTGATTTTTAGAACAGGTTTTGGTATGCAGAAGGCAAATATGAATACCTTTTGAAATATTTACATTTATTAATATGGATTAAAGTTTACGAATTTGCTCTTTCATATTGAAAACATTCAAAGAGTCCATAGCACTAGGATATCCAGGATGTTTATTGTACAGCAATTGAAAGGTCATCTTTGTCACAGGATTTGTTTTGAGGCTTATAGTATATGAAGAACAGTATTCTCATGTGTCTTTGAAAATTGTTATTTTCCAGAAATCTCTATCCTGTTTGAGTTAGTGAAGGCTGACAAACTGGTTTGTTGTGTTGTTTCTACAGCTAAGAAATTCTAATCTAAAGGAAAGATTATTATATGCTTTTTTTTTCTTTTGGGAACATCTGATGCTTCATCCTATAGTTTACGTCTCAATGCAGGCAAGTGAATGACTGTGGTGAAATGTTACGCTATTGGGCCCAAAGAATCACACCTCAGTGGTATCCATGTACTTGGATGGTCCCCTCTCACATTGATTTGGAACATGACTGTGGTAACTTGCATTAGCCAAAGAAACATCAACAGATGTGCTCTAGGGGACACGTCACAAATACTTGTTCATTGGATGCCATGTGACTCTACAAGAAGGCTGGTTTTACCTGCTTGAGAATGAAAGACAAAAGGACAAAGAAGCCTTGCAATCTCAGCTGAGGCCATCTGACCCACCAGCTGAATGCAGATGTATGAATGTGTCCGGATGAAATCACTGCCCAGCCAGTCTACAGAATCTTGAGAAATTAATCTTTGTTGTTTTGGGCCACCAGGTTTTGGTTGATTTGTTATGCTGCAATAGATAATAGAGACACTACTAATGTTTTTGTGATCCTTTTGTTTCTTAGTATGCCATTTTCACTTTTAAATAATACTATGAATTGTGATGCTTGACTTATTGTGTTACTAAAATTAATTTTAATTATAACCTGCTAAACAATTAAATAGTAAATATATTACAGAGGAATGTATTTAGAGTAATTATATTAACCCATTGTCTACTTTAAGCATTTAAAGAGAGAATGGAATTGTATTTTAAACAAAGTTCTGTCAGTTTAGGACTTTTCATGCTGCTCCCTGTTCACAGAAATTTATGATTGCTGATTTGCTTTATATTTTCATTTAAGAGCTGTGTTTCCTAAAATATTCTTTCAGAGTTTAAGATAAACAACTTATAATATTTAAATGTTAGTTTGATTTATAATATTATTCTTATATTATTATAAGAATAAAATTTATCATATTTAAATTTATAACTTTTAAATATTTAAAATATTATAAATTTATAATATTTAAATAATACTTTAAAGTGAAGAGTTTGGCACGGGCAATGGTGGCTCAGTGGCAGAGTTCTTTCCTGCCATGCCCACACAAAAAAAAGAAGAGTTTTAACTATAAATTCAATGAAACCATGTGTTATAAAATAATATGGTGATTTATTTACATCAAAATAAAGAAAAGACTGTCTAGTATATCTTATAATAAACAGATTAAGCTACAGTTTTTCTTTTTATAACTTAAATACTTTAAAACCCAGTCATGAGTTATATCCACTTGCAATTAAGAATATTTGAATTATCATATCTTCAATTACATTCCTCCTTGGTGAGAAAGCTAACTATGAAAAGACTGTTTTCCTTTTATGTAATCCCTACATTACTGCCAATGTTGTCATAACAACTGAAAATACAGGAAAGTAGCAGTAATTCTTTAACATAATTTTGTATTTCATACAATCGGAATTATGACAACTAGGCTGGTTTTTAGCTTGCATTTACAAATTTTATTCTGGAGGATTCATTGATTACTTTCTCTTTTAACCATAGAAAATTTGAAATAAAAATGATGATAAAGGAGTACAAAAAAGAGTGTTTTGTCCTGATGATGCCATTGACGATGCCACTGACAATATAAGTTATCTCCCTGGACCTAGTTTCCCAGTAGGAAAGAAGGCACTGAGTTAGATAAGCTTCTCTAAAAGTCTATTCATTTTGTTCTTCAGAGAAGGAAGGCGCATTGTTCTAATGTATTCTCTTCAAAGGAAAGCATTATTTTAAAAGGTAGCATGGTGTTACTATTCATACACACTGTTGAATGAGAGAACATTTGGTTCTTTGTACCTCACCTGTGCTAATGAATAAAGAGTCAATGGAAGAATTTTCAGTTATTTACAGATCAGTGCCAAACTCACTGCATAGCATACATATGTTGAAATCTTAGAGACTAAAAACCAAGCTCATGGTATATTCAATGCAACTTTCTAGAATTTATTCATTTATATAAAATATATTCTTAGTGCCTGCCCATGCGAAAAAAAGAAAATGTATTCCTAGAAATAGTGAGAAATCTCAGAGCCTATGCTTTCCATATTTTCAAGAGACAATATTATTTTCCCCTAAGCTTTTATTATATTTTTAGGTTGCGTACCCAATTTTGAAAAAAGTAAATATGTACATTTTAAGAGATAGTTTTCTCTATATAATTAATTTTGATGCTTGATGATCCAGAATCATTACTAAGAACACTGCTGCTACACTGGGAATTATAAATAAAAACTGCTGTAGTGTTTTTATTTTCAAAATTATTCTTTATTTCTTTGCAGAACATTAGCCCTGATTAAACCAGATGCGGTGTCCAAAGCTGGAGAAATAATTGAAATAATAAAAAAAGCTGGATTTACTATAACCAAACTCAAAATGATGATGCTTTCAAGGTAATTTGTTGATTACTTTCAGTTATGTAATGCCCATTTTTCTGTTTTTTAATCACCTTCTATCTTTCATGCCATAGTTTGAAATAAAACCCCTACCACTGAATTGCAAAGAACAGAATACTAGTTTTATCAGAATTAGAAAATATAAGACAATAGTTAATCAGCTACATAAATAATGAATAAGCTTTAAGCATGGTAGGACTTGTGAGAGCATACGTGTGTTGTTTAACTATTTGCTGACTTCCTTAATCACATCTGTTTTTTTAGCACCAATCTTTTTTCTTAACATAGAAGTGTAACATACTGTGTAAAAATGATAACAGAAGAAGTGAATATCTGATTAATTCTATTTGCCAATAAAATGATAAATGTTAGTGTTGAGATTTCCAAAACTGAATGCAACTGGAAATTGTACCTCCCTTTTACCCATTAATTGTTCTGAAAAACAATCTGTCCTAACCAAACAGATATCTTCTAAAAGTCATTTAATGAAAATAAGACTTACCCATCCTATTTATTAATTTATATCACTAATTAAATAACTTCAACTCAATGGTAAAGGTACATTTCTACCATGGGAACATTAAGGAAAATATTCACAATGTCAAAATGGGGACAGCTTTCTCTTCAGTTGTTTTAGAGAGCCTTTGGAGAAAGACACACAAATTATCTTTCCTTGATATTGGATAGCCCTTCTTTAAAAATATTCCCACCAAGTAGGCAAAGCAAAGACTGAAACTTCGATTCTACAGGATGATAAGGGGAGGTAGGGTTTCTTTTAGGGCAGAGCCTGCTTTTCTCTTGGGTCTCTCCCTGGTTAGTTGAGTTTCTCCCACAAATGTCTACAGGACATTAATGGGGCAGTTACATAGCCTTGACCCAGGTGGTAGTCATACCTTACTCCACTAGGAGGTTTTTGTAACTCTACTAGGAGGTTTTGTTACTGGTGTGTGTGTGTGTGTGTGTGTGTGTGTGTGTGCGCGCGCGCGCGCACGCGCATGTGTGTCTGCATGCATACCAGGAGTCTTCTATGCTTTGAGACATTATTTGTTCCTGGATATCTATTCCATGGGACTTGGCTTACCTGCTATTTCATAGCAAGCAGTAAACAAGCCTGTTCTTTCTCCTGAAAAGAGATATTACTTTATCCCACAGGTTGCTTGCTGTAAACACAACCCTGAGAAATGGCTAAGAAACTAAGTTAGGGCCTTGCATTTTTGGCATACCTAGCAAGACATGTAGGAGGAACAGGGATACATGGAAGAGTTTCTCCCAATGCTTGAATATTTCCTAAAATTATTGAAATGTCATTTCCTCCATTATGACTTAATCTGAAAGATAGCTATTGAGTTCTTTCTGACTTTACATTCTAGTTCTTGAATGAGTGCCTGATTTAATGTAGGCACTAAGTAAATATTTACTGAAAGAATTAATGGACAGATTCTTGTAAAAGAATCTGTTTATTCATCAAAACAAAACATGACAACAAATAAAAAGTTCCCTATGTGGTGATGTGTTTGTTGATATCTATAGCCTTCTAAATTTCTAAAAGGAGGAATTAGATAAGAATGATGGGAAAAAACTCATGAACTGTGGCTTCAACTTTAGATTTTGAATGGAGATAGCTATGGAGTTAGTGACAGATTAGAAAAAAACAATGAAACACTTGTCACAATTTATCAAGATATTTCTTTTCGGTGGACTTCCGGGCCAAGATGGCAGCTTAACAATGTGCGCATTTTAGTTCGTCCTCCAGAAGAACAACTAAATAACCAGGCACAGTACAGAATAGCTCCTGAGGCCATGTCAGTTACTGGACACAAAGCGTACCACAATCTGGACCAGCTGGACTGGCTGCGATCCCCCCCAGAATTGTGAGTTCCACAAGCCGCAGTGGCCGGTGCCCCTAACCCACAGGCTGCTTCCAGAGGGGAAAGGAAAGAGACTTTGCCAGCAGCAGGGGCTGAGCCCAACCAAACGCCAACTGTGGAATTAATTAATAAATTCTGACTACTAAAAATAGGCCTCCAGCTCAGGTGAACCTGGCCAAAGCAGAGGTTGCTCATTTTTGCCCTGGTGCCAAGGGGGCATGGCTGAAAGAAAAAAGGAAAAAAAAAGAAGGAAACAGAGTTTTTTGTGGCTGTGTTTCTACAAAGGCTTGACTGCCTTTGGATACAGCGGCAGGGCTCCTCAGACTGCAACTGCCCCAGGCATAGGCAGAAACAAACTCATTTGAGGGCTTGTCTGGAGCCTGTGCCTTCCCCAGGGGAGGGGTGAAGCTCAACTCAGGTGGAATCCCTCTCTCAAGGAATTCAGATACCAGGGCTTGGTAATTTGAAGCCATTAAAACAATCCTACAACCTCTCCTCTGTCTCCACCACGCCCCCAGCCAAAGTTAAAGGTACTACATCATCTTATGCTGGTGGGACCTGCAGGCAGACAAGCACCACATACTGGGCAAGATAAGAAAAACAGAGTCCAGAGACTTCACAGGAAAGTCTTTTACCCTGCTCAGTCTCACCCTCAGGGAAAACCAATGCAGGTGACTCTTTCCTCTTGATAGGTGGCCAGTTTGGTATGGGAAAATCTGGCTATGGTCTATAATACCTAAGTAGACCCTCCTAAGTGTGGGGGGATAGGGCACCATACAAGCAGGGCAAGAAACAAGAAAACAAGAACTGAAAAATTACCCTCTATTAAACAAAACTTAAGCTAGAGGTCCAGATAAAGCTGAATTGAATGTCACAGAACAGATAGACAACAAATTCATCCACCAAGAAAACCCGAGGTAAAAGAAGTGCAAGCAATCTCCAGAATGAAGTAATTAAGGTAATTAAATGCCTAGACGCCAGCAAAAAATAACAAATCATGCTAGGAAAATTGAAGATATGGCCCAGTCAAAGGAACAAACCAACAATTCAAATGAAATACAGGAGCTGAAACATTTAATTCAGAATATACGAACAGACATGGAAAACCTCATCAAAAACCAAATCAATGAATTGAGGGAGGATATAAAGAAGGCAAGGAATGAACAAAAAGAAGAAATCGAAAGTCTCAAAAACAAATCACAGAACTTATGGGAATGAAAGGCATGGTAGAAGAGATGAAAAAAACAATGGAAACCTACAATGGTAGATTTTGAGAGACAGAACATAGGATTTCTGAACTGGAGGATGGAACATCTGAAATCTGGCAAGAAAAAGAAAATATAGGAAAAAAAAAGGAAAAATCTGAGCAGGAACTCAGGGAATGGAAAGACAATATGAAGCACATGAATATATGTGTTGTGGGTGTCCCAGAAGCAGAAGAGAAGGGAAAAGGAGGAGAAAAACTAATGGAGGAAATTATCACTGAAAATTTCCCAACTTTTATGAAAGACTTAAAATTACAGATCCAAGAAGTGCAGCGTACCCCAAAGAAAATAGATCCAAATAGACATACTCCAAGACATTTACTAATCAGAATGTCAGAGGTCAAAGACAAAGAGAGGATCTTGAAAGCAGCAAGAGAAAAGCAAACCATCATGTACAAGGGAAGCCCAATAAGACTATGCATAGATCTCTCAGCAGAAAGTATGGAGGCAAGAAGACAGTGGGATGATATATTTAAATTATTAAAAGAGAAAAACTGCCAACCAAGAATTCTATATCCAGCAAAACTGTCCTTCAAAAATGGGGGAGAAATTAAAACATTTTCAGACAAAAAAATCACTGAGAGAATTTGTGACCAAGAGACCAGCTCTGCAAGAAATACTAAAGGGAGCACTAGAGACAGATATGAAAAGACAGAAGAGAGAGGTGTGGAGAAGGGTGTAGAAAGACTATGATTAAAGGTAAAACGAACGAAAATTAGATATGACATATAAAATCCAGAAGGCAAAATAGCAGAAGAAAGTACTACCCATGCAGTAATAACACTAAATGTTAATGGATTAAACTCCCCAACCAAAAGACATAGACTGGCAGAATGGATTAAAAAACAAGACCCATCTATATGCTGTCTCTACTCAAAGGACATGAGAGCAAGGACACAAATGGACATTTGCACACCAATGTTTATAGCAGCATCAATTACAATTACCAAGACATGGAAACAGCCAAAATGTCCATCAATGGACGGGTGGCTAAACAAACAGTGGCATATACATACGATGGAATATTATGCAGCTGTAAGACAGAATAAAGTTATGACATATGTAACGACATGGATGGACCTTAAGGACATTATGCTGAGTGTGATTAGCCAAAAACAAAAGGACAAATACTGTATGGTCTCACTGCTATGAACTGACATTAGTGAATAAACTTGGAATGTTTCATTGGTAAAAGAGACCATCAGGACATAGAAATAAGGTAAGATATTGGGTAACTGGAGCTGAAGGGATACAGATTGTGCAACAGGACTGAATATAAAAACTCAGAAATGGACAGCACAGCACTACCTAACTGTAATATAATTATGTTAAAACACTGAATGAAGCTGAATGTGAGAATGATAGAGGGAGGAGGGCTGGGGGCATAAATGAAATCACAAAGAAAGATAGATGACAAGGATTGAGATGGCATAATCTAGAAATGTCTAGAGTGTATAATGATAATGACTAAATGTACAAATTTAAAAATGTTTTTGCATGAGGAAGAGCAAAGGAATATGACATACTATTGGGTGCTAAAAATAGATGGTAATTAATATTTTAAAATTTCAACTTATGTGTGAGACTAAATAAAAAATGTTTATTTGTTAAAAAATTTATATTTTAACTAGTGCATCTCCTAATATAACTTATGTAGATAGTTGGTTGAACAACATCAGTACATGGAACCTTGGTAGAACATGAGATTTTATTGGTTTGTCCAGGTGATGCCCCGATGAATCTCAGAGTGATTTGATCAGTGAGTGGAAAAGTATTTGCAAAATCCCCTTCAGGGAATCGTGAGAACAGGGGAAAATTCAACCTCCCCAAGTTGAATTCTTGATATTCTCACAAGCAGTGTGAACAACCAAAGCTATAGGCTGATCACCCAGTCTTGGGGTTTGTTCACATGAAACTTAACCCCACAAAGAATAGGTCAAGCCGACTTTAAATTAGGCCTAAGAATCACCCCCAAGAGAACCTCTTTTGTTGCTCAGATGTGTCCTCTGTCTCCAGCCACTACAACAAGCAAACTCACCACTCTCCCCCTGTCTACATGGGACATGACTCCCAGGAGTGTGGACCTTCCTGGTAACATGGGACAGAAATCCTAGAATGAGCTGAGACTTAGCATCAAGGGATTGAGAAAAACTCTAGAATGAGCTGAGACCCAGCATCAAGGGTTTAAGAAGACCTTCTTGACCAAAAGGGGGAAGAGTGAAATGTGACAAAGTACCAATGGCTGTGAGATTCCAAACAGAGTCGAGAGGTTATCCTGGAGGTTATTCTTATGTATTAAGTAGATATCACCTTGTTATCCAAGATGTAATGGAGAGGCTGGAAGGAACTGCCTGAAAATGTAGAGCTGTGTTCCAGTAGCCATGTTTCTTGATGATGATTGTATAATGATATAGCTTTCACAATGTGACTGTGTGATTGTGAAAACCTTGTGTCTGATGCTCCTTTTATCTACCTTGTCAACAGATGAGTAGAACATATGGAATAAAAAAGGATAATAGGGGGAACAAATGTTAAATTAAGTTTGTAATGCTAGTGATCAATGAAAGGGAGGGGTAAGGGGTATTGTATGTAAATTTTTTTTTCTTTTCTGTTTTTGTTTTATTTCTCTGTTGTCTTTTTATTTCTTTTTTTTTTTTTTTAAACAACACCCAAAGGCATTGTTAAAGATGTTTATTATTTCTAAGAGCTTCCCCCAAACCTAGAATGCTATTTCTAATATTAAGGGTACTTAAATTTACTACAATTAAAACTTTTATCTCAAAAATTGAGCTGACAGCTGTAGGTTATCTCTGTGATGGAATTATAAAGCCACTGTTCATAATCCAAAGTTGAGGATTCAAATCTTAAAAGAGAATGAAGTATAACATGCTATTTATTATTAAGAACTGTCTTTGCTTACCACGGCCTAAGTAAAAAGACTTCAAAAACCTGTGTTAATTTTTCTCTCAATACTTTACCTACTAGGTTTAATTTATGCTCGCAACATAAATTGATTTCTTTTTTTATTCTAATTTTTTTTTATTAATTAAAAAAAATTAACTAACACAACATTTAGAAATCATTCCATTCTACATATGCAATCAGTAATTCTTAATATCATCACATAGATGTATGATCATCATTTCTTAGTACATATGCATCGATTTAGAAAAAGAAATAGCAAGACAACAGGAAAAGAAATAAAATAATAATATAGAGAAAATAAAAATAAAAATAAAAAATACAAAAATATATAAGAAAAAAAACTTTAGCTCAGATGCAACTTCATTCAGTGTTTTAACATAATTACATTACAATCAGGTAGTATTGTGCTGTCCATTTTTTTTTTTTTTTTTTTTAGGAATCATACCATTCTACATATGCAATCAGTTATTCTTAACATCATCACATAGATGCATGATCATCGTTTCTTAGTACATTTGCATCGGTTTAGAGGAACTAGCAACACAACAGAAAAAGATATAGAATGTTAATATAGAGAAAAAAAAATAAAAGTAATAATAGTAAGAACAAAACAAAACAAAACAAAACAAAACAAAAACCTATAGCTCGGATGCAGCTTCATTCAGTGTTTTAACATGATTACTTTACAATTAGGTATTATTGTGCTGTCCATTTTTGAGTTTTTGTATCTAGTCCTATTGCACAGTCTGTATCCCATCAGCTCCAATTACCCATTATCTTACCCTGTTTCTAACTCCTGCTGGACTCTGTTACCAATGACATATTCCAAGTTTATTCTCGAGTGTCGATTCACATCATTGGGACCATACAGTATTTGTCTTTTAGTTTTTGGCTAGACTCACTCAGCATAATGTTCTCTAGGTCCATCCATGTTATTACATGCTTCATAAGTTTATCCTGCCTTAAAGCTGCATAATATTCCATCGTATGTATATACCACAGTTTGTTTAGCCGCTCGTCTGTTGATGGACATTTTGGCTGTTTCCATCTCTTTGCAATTGTTAATAACACTGCTATAAACATTGGTGTGCAAATGTCCGTTTGAGTTTTTGCCCTTAATTCCTTTGAGTAGATTCCCAGCAATGGTATTGCTGGGTCGTATGGCAATTCTATATTCAGCTTTTTGAGGAACCGCCAAACTGCCTCCCACAGTGGTTGCACCATTTGACATTCCCACCAACAGTGGATAAGTGTGCCTCTTTCACCGCATCCTCTCCAGCACTTGTCATTTTCTGTTTTGTTGATAATGGCCATTCTGGTGGGTGTGAGATGATATCTCATTGTGGTTTTGATTTGCATTTCTCTAATGGCCAGGGACATTGAGCATCTCTTCATGTGCCTTTTGGCCATTTGTATTTCCTCCTCTGAGAGGTGTCTATTCAAGTCTTTTTCCCATTTTGTAATTGGGTTGGCTGTCTTTTTGTTGTTGAGTTGAACAATCTCATTATAAATTCTGGATACTAGACCTTTATCTGTTATGTCATTTCCAAATATTGATTCCCATTGTGTAGACTGTCTTTCTACTTTCTTGATGAAGTTCTTTGATGCACAAAAGTGTTTATTTTTGAGGAGTTCCCATTTATGTATTTCCTTCTTCAGTGCTCTTGCTTTAGGTTTAAGGTCCATAAAACTGCCTCCAATTGTAAGATTCATAAAATATCTCCCTACATTTTCCTCTAACTGTTTTATGGTCTTAGACCTAATGTTTAGATCTTTGATCCATTTTGAGTTAACTTTTGTGTAGGGTGTGAGATATGGGTCTTCTTTCATTCTTTTGCATATGGATATCCAGTTCTCTAGGCACCATTTATTGAAGAGACTGTTCTGTCCCAGGTGAGTTGGCTTGACTGCCTTATCAAAGATCAAATGTCCATAGATGAGAGAGTCTATATCTGAGCACTCTATTCGATTCCATTGGTCGATATATCTATCTTTATGCCAATACCATGCTGTTTTGACCACTGTGGCTTCATAATATGCCTTAAAGTCAGGCAGTGCAAGACCTCCAGCTTCGTTTTTTTTCCTCAAGATGTTTTTAGCAATTCGGGGCACCCTGCCCTTCCAGATAAATTTGCTTATTGCTTTTTCTATTTCTGAAAAATAAGTTGTTGGGATTTTGATTGGTATTGCATTGAATCTGTAAATCAATTTAGGTAGGATTGGCATCTTAATTATATTTAGTCTTCCAATCCATGAACATGTATGCCCTTCCATCTATTTAGGTCTTCTGTGATTTCTTTTAGCAGTTTTTTGTAGTTTTCTTTGTATAGGTTTTTTGTCTCTTTAGTTAAATTTATTCCTAGTTATTTTATTCTTTTAGTTGCAATTGTAAATGGGATTCGTTTCTTGATTTCCCCCTCCACTTGTTCATTGCTAGTGTATAGAAATGCTACAGATTTTTGAATGTTGATCTTGTAACCTGCTACTTTGCTGTACTCATTTATTAGCTCTAGTAGTTTTGTTGTGGATTTTTCCGGGTTTTTGACATATAGTATCATATCGTCTGCAAACAGTGATAGTTTTACTTCTTCCTTTCCAATTTTGATACCTTGTATTTCTTTTTCTTGTCTAATTGCTCTGGCTAGAACCTCCAACACAATGTTGAATAATAGTGGTGATAGTGGACATCCTTGTCTTGTTCCTGATCTTAGGGGGAAAGTTTTCAATTTTTCCCCATTGAGGATGATATTAGCTGTGGGTTTTTCATATATTCCCTCTATCATTTTAAGGAAGTTCCCTTGTATTCCTATCCTTTGAAGTGTTTTCAACAGGAAAGGATGTTGAATCTTGTCAAATGCCTTCTCTGCATCGATTGAGATGATCATGTGATTTTTCTGCTTTGATTTGTTGATATGGTGTATTACATTAATTGATTTTCTTATGTTGAACCATCCTTGCATACCTGGGATGAATCCTACTTGGTCATGATGTATAATTCTTTTAATGTGTTGTTGGATACGATTTGCTAGAATTTTATTGAGGATTTTTGCATCTATATTCATTAGAGGGATAGGCCTGTAGTTTTCTTTTTTTTGTAATATCTTTGCCTGGTTTTGGTATGAGGGTGATGTTGGCTTCATAGAATGAATTAGGTAGTTTTCCCTCCGCTTCGATTTTTTTGAAGAGTTTGAGGAGAGTTGGTACTAATTCTTTCTGGAATGTTTGATAGAATTCAGATGTGAAGCCGTCTGGTCCTGGACTTTTCTTTTTAGGAAGCTTTTGAATGACTGATTCAATTTCTTTACTTGTGATTGGTTTGTTGAGGTCATCTATGTCTTCTTGAGTCAAAGTTGGTTGTTCATGTCTTTCCAGGAACCCGTCCATTTCCTCTAAATTGTTGTATTTATTAGCGTAAAGTTGTTCATAGTATCCTGTTATTACCTCCTTTATTTCTGTGAGGTCAGTAGTTATGTCTCCTCTTCCATTTCTGATCTTATTTATTTGCATCCTCTCTCTTCTTCTTTTTGTCAATCTTGCTAAGAGCCCATCAATCTTATTGATTTTCTCATAGAACCAGCTTCTGGTCTTATTGATTTTCTCTATTGTTTTCATGTTTTCAATTTCATTTATTTCTGCTCTAATCTTTGTTATTTCTTTCCTTTTGCTTGCTTTGGGATTAGTTTGCTGTTCTTTCTCCAGTTCTTCCAAATGGATAGTTAATTTCTGAATTTTTGCCTTTTCTTCTTTTCTGATATAGGCATTTAGGGCAATAAATTTCCCTCTTAGCACTGCCTTTGCTGCGTCCCATAAGTTTTGATATGTTGTGTTTTCATTTTCATTTGCCTCGAGGTATTTGCTAATTTCTCTAGCAATTTCTTCTTTGACCCACTCGTTGTTTTGGAGTGTGTTGTTGAGCCTCCACGTATTTGTGAATTTTCTGGCACTCCGCCTATTATTAATTTCCAACTTCATTCCTTTATGATCCGAGAAAGTGTTGTGTATGATTTCAATCTTTTTAAATTTGTTAAGACTTGCTTTGTGACCCAGCATATGGTCTATCTTTGAGAATGATCCATGAGCACTTGAGAAAAAGGTGTATCCGGCTGATCCTCTGTCTAGATGTTCTATCCATTGATGAGAGTGGTGAAATAAAGTCTCCAACTATTATGGTATATGAGTCTATTTCCCTTTTCAGTGTTTGCGGTGTATTCCTCACGTATTTTGGAGCATTCTGGTTCGGTGCGTAAATATTTATGATTGTTATGTCTTCCTGTTTAATTGTTCCTTTTATTAGTATATAATGTCCTTCTTTGTCTCTTTTAACTGCTTTACATTTGAAGTCTAATTTGTTGGATATTAGTGTAGCCACTCCTGCTCTTTTCTGGTTGTTATTTGCATGAAATATGTTTTCCCAACCTTTCACTTTCAACCTATGTTTATCTTTGGGTCTAAGATATGTTTCCTGTAGACAGCATATAGAAGGATCCTGTTTTTTAATCCATTCTGCCAATCTATGTCTTTTGATTGGGAAATTCAGTCCATTGACATTTAGTGTTATTACTCTTTGGATAATATTTTCCTCTAACATTTTGCCTTTTGTATTATATATATCATATCTGATTTTCCTTCTTTCTACACTCTTCTCCATACCTCTCTCTTCTGTCTTTTTGTATCTGACTCTAGTGCTCCCTTTAGTATTTCTTGCAGAGCTGGTCTCTTGGTCACAAATTCTCTCAGTGACTTTTTGTCTGAGAATGTTTTAATTTCTCCCTCATTTTTGAAGGATAATTTTGCTGGATATAGGATTCTTGGTTGGCAGTTTTTCTCTTTTAGTAATTTAAATATATCATCCCACTGTCTTCTAGCTTCCATGGTTTCTGCTGAGAAATCTACACATAGTCTTATTGGGTTTCCCTTGTATGTAATGAATTATTTTTCTCTTGCTGCTTTCAAGATCCTCTCTTTCTCTTTGACCTCTGACATTCTAACTAGTAAGTGTCTTGGAGAACGCCTATTTGGGTCTAATCTCTTTGGGGTGCGCTGCACTTCTTGGATCTGTAATTTTAGGACTTTCATGAGAGTTGAGAAATTTTCAGTGATAATTTCTTCCATTAGTTTTTCTCCTCCTTTTCCCTTCTCTTCTCCTTCTGGGACACCCACAGCACGTATATTTGTGCGGTTCATATTGTCCTTGAGTTCCCTGATACCCTGTTCAAATTTTTCCATTCTTTTCCCGATAGTTTCTGTTTCTTTTTGGAATTCAGATGTTCCATCCTCCAAATCACTTATTCTATCTTCTGTCTCTTTAAAGCTATCATTGTAGGTATCCATTGTTTTTTCCATCTTTTCTACTTTATCCTTCACTTCCATAAGTTCTGTGATTTGTTTTTTCAGTTTTTCTATTTCTTCTTTATGTTCAGCCCATGTCCTCTTCATGTCCTCCCTCAATTTATCGATTTCATTTTTGAAGAGGTTTTCCATTTCTGTTCGTATATTCAGCATTAGTTGTCTCAGCTCTTGTATCTCATTTGAACTATTGGTTTGTTCCTTTGACTAGGCCATATTCTCAATCTTCTGAGCGTGGACAGTTATCTTCTGCTGCTGGCATCTGGGCATTTAGTCAGATTTCCCTGGGTGTTGGACCCAACAAGGTTGTAAGATTTTTCTGTGTAATCTCTGGGTTCTTTTTTCTTATCCTGCCCAGTAGGTGGCGCTCGTGTCACACGTTTGTCTGCGCGTCCCACCAGTAAAAGGTGCTGTGGGTCCTTTAACTTTGGAAAACTCTCGCCGTCCGGGAGGTTCGCTAGCCCAAGCAGCTTGGAAGAGTGCCAGCCAGCCCAGGGTCCGAACGCGGGAGGGTCGCTGGCCGCTGCAGCCCGGGAAAGCATCCGTCTGAATTTCCTAGTTGGCCTGTGGCGCCAAGCGTAGCGGGAGGGCGCCAGCGGCAGCGGCCTTCCCGGGAGAGTGCACGTTCCCAGGGAATCACGGGTTTGGAAGGGGCCCCTCCCCTCGTTACTGTTCTCCATGGCCTGGGGATTTCCGATCCAATTCTCTCAGTTGGTCTGGGGGGCTGCGTGTGGTGTGGGCACCAGCCGCCGCAGTTTGAGGGGACCGCCTGTCCCATTCTCCCAGCCGGCCCAGGAAGGGGAAAGGGAGTGACTCCGACCGCTTGCCGCCCCGCCCGGTGAAGCCCGCACCCCTCGGCGATCTCACCAGAGTGGGTTCTCTCAGCCAGCCAGCCTTTCCAGGATGGGGTACGCTGTCTTTTTTATCTCTGTCGTGGCTTTGGGAGCTGTTCTGTATTGTTTCTACTCCCCTAGTAGCTGTCCTGGAGGAGAAACTAAGATCTGCGTGTCTTACTAAGCCACCATCTTCTCCGGAAGTCTGATTTCATTTTTTTCTCCGCTGGGCCAGCACCCTGGGGCCTGCTGGAAGCCACTGAAAACTGCTTGGGCCGCCCGTCTTTTTATTTCTTTTTCTGAATTGATGCAAATGTTCTAAGAAATGATCATGAGGATGAATATGCAACTATGTGATGATATTGTGAATTACTGATTATTTACGTAGAATGGAATGAGCATATGTTAAGGATGTTTGTGTTTCTTTTTTGTAATTTTTTTAATTAATAAAAAGTTATAAAAAAGATATTTCTTTTCGTTTATATTAAAGATCATGGTTGTTTTTCTCTTTACAGAGTTCAGTTTGTTGCGTTGAAAACTTTAAAATTGGTCATTTTAATACCGTTGCTGCTAACTCTTCGAATTTAATCTGCAGAGTGAATTTTTCAGTTTTACCCCATTTTAGACCAAAATATAAATATGCATATCTCATTTTTGTGAATTCTTCCCCTTTCCTCTCAGACTCCAGGATGTTTTTTTCAGCAGTTGGTAGTAGAAAAAGCAAAAGCCATCAGAGAGATTTACAATGAAAGAGGCTTGGGTTGGACTGTCCTTTTGTGGTTACTAGCTCTTTGACCTAGACAGATTATGTAACCACTCTTAGCTTCATTATTATCATATGTAATATGAAGGTGATCATGCCTATTACAATATATTGTTGTGAGGAATAAGTGCAATAATTGATTCCAGCATATAGCAGACTGTAGAAAAATATTTTCTGCCCCTCCCCATTATGAGAGGATGAATTTTATTTTCTATATTTGCATTTTATACTTACATAATGTCTTCATGCCAAAGAGGATATTTTAATGCATTTGCTTTGAAAAGAGGATGCTTGATATAGCTTCTTATGTGAATACAATTTGTAATAAACTGATAAGATCTTAAAAGTATTGCATGCCAGATTAATTCTCAAGCCTGAAAAGTTAATTTTTCTGTAGGGAACAATAACTTCTTTGCTATTTTAAAAAGTAGTTGATGTTGATAGATGTATTTGTCACATACTGCAAATTTAGTTTAAAGCCTTTAAGTAAATTACATAGTTTTTTAGATGGACACCTGATTTGATTTAAAAAAAAAGTTCTTTAGATTTTTAGCTAAGCATTTTATAGGCCATTATCCTTCCATTGTCTATGAAGATATTCACTAGTGGGAGTATAAATTAAAAAATTAAATCCCTATTATCGTTAATAATATCTGTGTTACTCCGTATTTCCCTCTTTTTGTGATATCAATTAAAACATTTTTTGATCCATTAATAACCTATAGGAATACATTAATGTGCAGAATTTACCAAGTAGTTTTAAAAACACAATTTTTACTTTTTCTTTTGTGAAGATTTATCTAAGAAAGAAAATTATAACTATTAAGTTAAAATTCTGGTCTAATCTCTCAAGTTTGAAGTGTGTAGGAAACAATGACAAATGTTCGGTTTGAATATGGCTTTGCATTTTTTGATGTAACTTATTTAGGTTTAAAGAATAAATAATTCATATTGATAGAAGTTAAACTTTGTTTCTAGAGTACTAAAAATCCTGGCTAGGGAAAGATAAATGTTATATAACATAAGTATAAGAGGAAATTTGATCTGTCCTGTAACTACCTGTTGAATACTTTGAAAACTATTGCTTTTTCCTTTCTTTGCCTTGTATATATGGTGCATTATACAATTTAGAAAAAGCTTAAGAAAAGTAAATTTGCCTTCTATATCCATTTTAATTTTGTATCTTGTCGTATTTATGACCCACACAAAAATTTTAAAAGGGAGAGGATTTGAGTGAAACACTTAGTGAATCATCTTTAATCAACTCAGATGCAGATAAAATAAATATGAATTCAGAGGATTTCATATTTATTTTATTAATGTGAACTAAAATAATATTTATTTTATTACATAATTCCTATTAATTATTGTTATTTTGATCATTTTATAGGAAAGAAGCAACAGATTTTCATGTAGACCATCAATCAAGGCCCTTTTTTAAGTAGGTACTTAATTTGAGGGTTAATGATGTGTAGTTGGGGATAGTCTCGAAAACTAAAGAGTTATATTTGTACAATTCAGGAATTTGTTACATCAGAATAATCTGTCTAAAGGACCATAGCAACATCTTGCAACTGTATAGTACTCTTTTCTAGGATTTTTTCTCTAGTCTTTTATTAAACAAGAATTTGTATGTTTCCTTATCTTAAACTTTAAACAGAAGCAAAAAGGATGATTTGTTTAAACTATATGGAGTACAGCTTTCTTTTTAGATTTGAGTGGATTAATAGAGTGTTAATTATATTTTATGTTGAATAATTTGTTGTTTTAAATTCTTATTTTGTAGACATAAAGCAATATTCATAGATCTCTTTTTTCTTTTTTGGGTGCATTGTCGGGGACATGAACCTGCGTCTTCCTCATAGAAGGCAAGCATTCTACTACTGAACCACCCATGCACCCAGATGCGTTACATTTTAACTAAATGGTTTAACTAAATAGTTTGATATATATTTTGCTTCTTGCAGTTAATATATGTTAGAAAACTGAATCTTTGTTCTGAATATTTGGAATGTTATTAAATTTAAGAAAATATTGTGCATGCTCATATTTTTTTGACACACAAAAGAGTGTTTACACTTCTAATGAAGAATAGTGTAACATTAGGCAAGCTGTTGAAATAGGATGCCATTTGATATCTGCACAGAATAGTGGATTTAAAAAAAGTTTTTTGTAAGAAAATTATTACAGATCATTTTAATTAAAACATTATACAGTTTTGTTTGAAGACGCAATCACAAATTTCTAGAAAATATGTGGAAATTATACTTCTTTATAGTCTTTGTATTTGTTTATAGAATTAAATTATGAATCCTTTAATGTCATACATGTAAGTAGAATGCAGTAGATTTTATTAAATGGGTGAATAATTAGTTTTCTGGTATTAGGAAAGACATAAGAAAAGATGTAGCTGCAGTAATTGGAAATGGTTTTATGAATCAGTGTCTTTTAAGACCAAGCATACCGTTCCTTGGTTCATTACATGCCACACTCATATTATAGGCTTATTCTACTATGTGTTTTGAGAATTCTATAATTACAAGAACACTAGATTATAAGTTTCTTGTAGGAAGGATCTTATTTTGTATTATAGATTCTGATATATAGCAGGTAATCAAGAAATACTTATTTAATGGATTTGTTCCCCAGATTTAGGTTCCCTATATCTCATGATTCTTTGTTTGTTTTCCTGCTAAGACCGTCACAGAATATGTTTGAGGAGAATGTGTATGGGTCTCCTAGGGTAGAGAGTATGAATACTTCTCTGTACATACTAAAAATATTCTTCAAAATAAATTGGAGTGATTTAAAGAGAAAATACTGAAGGAAATTCGTGAGTTGAGGGAGTGTAAATCAGGCAAGAGTTGAAAGACATGAAAGGGCCTGTTATACCATTCTCCTTTCTCCAGGAGCATCCTTTCCTCTTTCTTAGTCTAGATGAGAGAGAGACGTGTATTCACTTTAAAATATATATTGCTCTTGCTTAACATGTAGAAGGGATGGTGTCACTTAAACTTTTCATTGCTTTCTTGTTTACATAGAAAAGTGGAAAAATAAAATGAACTATCATTTTTCATACCTTGGGGTACCGTGACTCAATGATGGTTTTTTAATCAAGAAACCTATTGAAACATTTTATTAATATAAGGGAATATTAAGCCAGAATAATTTTACATTAACAAAGAGATATTTCTTGAAGGCCAGTGGCTTCTTTTTTCTGTATTACTAAACAACCACTCTCTACATTATGAAACTGAATTAGATTGCAATGGTAAACCACATGAAAATAGAAAGACCTTTTTGCATTTTTCACAGCAACAGGAAAAGCACAGATCAATAATATATATCTCAATTCAATGAAATATTATATTACAGCCCAGAGATTTTTCTGCTAACAGTAATTTGATATTAGTGATTAGAAATGAGTTGGGCCATTACAGGGTACTGAATTTATAAAAGTTTTTCCCTCTCCATGTACAATTTACTATGCCCAATAGTTCTGGGATCATAATATTGAAATCTGTGTTGAAATATCCAAAATTTCATATATTTTTCTTGTTAGGAGAGATGTCTAGGTTGACAGAATAATGAAACAAGTAATGAAAACAAGAATAATGAAAAAAGTAATCTTTTACTTGTTTTGTAGTGAGCTGATCCAGTTTATTACAAGTGGTCCTATTATTGCCATGGAGATTTTACGAGACGATGCTATATGTGAATGGAAAAGATTGCTTGGACCTGCAAACTCTGGGGTGGCACGTACAGATGCTCCTGGAAGCATTAGAGCCCTGTTTGGAACAGATGGCATAAGAAATGCAGCTCATGGTCCTGATTCTTTTGCTACTGCTGCCAGAGTAAGGTGTTTTTAAAATATTTTAAATCTGTTTTGCATTTGTTAAGTGTTTATGTCAAAGTGAAGCATTTCTGTCACTGGTGACTTAGGTTAGACTTAGAATCTAATAGTAAAAAAATCTTTGACCTTTTACCTAGTATTAAACAGTGTTTCAATAATATATCTTTGTGTACGTTTGCCTTGGTCGGGGCAGGGGCATATGGTCAAAATAAGTTTTCTCCAGTTAAAATATTTGTCATATTTCCTGTTCCAAAGGCTTAAATTGATCAAAAGTGTTTGAATTATTGAATTCATGTAGGATATCAGTTTATGCATAATAAATATTTTAAACGAATGATTGTGTTTATATATTCTTTCTTTGACTCAAAACAAATACTAATTTCAAGCTTACCATCTTTTTATTTTTCTTTATAATTTACATTTATTTAAAAAGTTCCCTACAATTAGTTCTTATTTTAAGTTCATATTTTAAAAGGATTATAATGGGTTTATACTGATGTTGAATTAATGAAGGGCAAGTTTAGATGGTTATTAGTCTGGTCATTTTTGAACAAAATAATCTTTGACAGTTTTATAATACTTTATTTTCCTTTTCTTGAAACTAACAATCCAGTCCATCAGCAAGTCCTTTCATCTCTGCTTTCAAAATAGACCCTGAATCTGACCATATTGGTCTAAATTTCCGCTCTAATTTTCCTGGACTCCTGCAACAGCTTCCTGACATTTCTTTCCCCTTCTTCCCGATAACTTCTTTTATGAAAATTTTATTCTCCCCAAGTAAAGATCACTCTTCCCAGATTTAAAACAAATCAGATTAGCATTCATCTACCAAAAATGCTTCAATGAATTTCTGTCTCTTATGAAATAAAATCTAAAGCCTTTATTTTAGTCTCTAGTGCTCTACCTGATCTGACCCCTATCAGCCTCTCCAGTTTTATCTCCTGTTACTCTCTCCCTCCCTCACTGTAACCCATAAACTGACATCTTGCTTTTTCTTGAATAGTGTATTCTGCCTGTCATATGCAATTAACAGTGAAGAGGACAGTGTGGTTGGATGAAAATAAGTGAGGGAGGGAGTGATGAGGTCACAGAAGTAATCAAGGGAAAGACCGTAGGGTCTTGGAGGCCATGGTGGAACTTTGAGCCTTTTTTTTTTTTTTAAGGAAAATGGAGAGCCGCTGCAGGGTTTTAAGAAGAGGACTGACATGTTTATCTTGCCATTTAAAAAGATCATTCTTGCTGCTACAGTGAGAATAGACATTGAGGGCAAGAGTAGTACCAGGGAGCCCCGTTAAGAGGCTATTGCAATAATCCAGGGAGATGATGGCTTGGACCAAGGTGGTAGCAATGGGAGAAGTATATGTATATAAATTTAGATAAAATATATACGTTATGTTTTTCTTGTCCCTTATCTTGAGAAGAGTAAATGTTGTGGACCTTATGTTAGCTGACTAGGACTCAAGGAGGAATATTATGGCTGGAAATACAGAATACATGAGGAAGCAAGGACTATAGGTGTTAACAAAAATTGAAAAATATCACATAGTAGATAAGCAGCTCCAAAAAGCTTCCTGTTCACCTTGAATTCCCATGAGTTCCTGTCTAATCTTTCTTTCCTTCTTATCTAAAAAGTGTGATACTCACTATTTTTTTCTTCCTCAGCTACCTTTATTCGTGAGCAGTCACTACAATTTGGCTTCATCCTCATAATTTGAGTGAAATGGTTTTGGCTAAAATAAAAACCAATGTCTCCTTAATTGTAAAATACAAGGAAAAATGTTCATTTCTTATTTGCTATTTTTGGCAAGTTTGAATACTTTCTCTTTTTTTGAAATGTTCCACCTTATTTTAATTCTGTGGTAGCAGACTTTCCTTGTTTCTATCCTATCTAGCAGACCATGATCTATATCATATTACTGGATTTTCTTCCTTCACCTATCCTTAGTTTAGACTTCTTTCTTGATATAATTTTTAGTCTCCTTGTCTGATAATTAGAGGAATGAATGTAGATCAAATATTTTAGTGCAGTTATCATAGGATCTTAGGGAGAAAATTTATGAAACAATAGGACTATATACTTTATAATTGTTAAAGTCTTAGCTTATCAAACTGATAAACAAAATGAACTTTGTTTTTGGGGAAAGTTACAGATTTTTATCCTTTCTTGCTAGGCAATTTAAGAAAATAGAAAAAGCCAACAGTAATAGTGGGGAATATTGGAAGGAGAGGAGGTCTATGCAAAATGTTTTAGCAACTCAAATCACAAAGGAATATGGAATTTTTTGTGTGTGACCTTGTATTTGTTATGTGGAGCCTTTGAATTAGTTGCCATAACAATGACCTAGTAAAAGTGCTCTTGAAATGTGAGCTTGGATTAATAGGTGGCTCAGACATGACCACCTGCACAGGGTGAAAGAAAAAGCAAAAGCATGGAATAGAATCTTTCCCTTCCACTAAGAAGAAATATTTAAGTAAAATTTCTGTTTTTATATATTAAATATTCATTCAGTATATGTAAACTGGTAAATGGATACATGGCAAGGTAGTACTTTCATTTAAAAAAAATTGAATAAGAAAATAAATTAGAAGCAAGTTGCGACAAAAATAATTGGCCAAATAACTGCTTAAACTAGAGCTAGAAAAATTTAACATTATTTTTCACTTTTGAAAAACAAATGATAGAAAAGGTTCAGGACTTTGGAGCCAGAATGACCTGATTTGAATCCTTACTTGGCCCCTTGCTGAAATTGTAAGATGTTTGTTACTTAACCTTTCTGAGTCTCGTTTTTTCTATTTGTATAATGTAGGTGGATAAATACATTTTATTTACACAGGCAGAGTCTATAAATTTCTGAATTTCAATCATCAAAATATTAAGAGGCTACTATGTGCCAGGAATTGTTCTGTATGCTGTGGAGAAAGCACTGAACAAAACAAAGTCCCTGGTCACATGGAGCTTACATTTTTTCTGGTGGAGCAGGGGATCAGATTATAAACAAGTAAACCATCTTAAAACATGTTGGGTGATACGTGCTCTGCAGAAAATAAAGCAGGATAGGGGAATAAAAAATTATCAGGGCGGAGGAAGGCACTGCCTGGAGGACTGGGGTGGGAAATGTTAAATAAAGGATATTCAGGAAGTCCTCACACTCTATTTGGACAGAGATCTGAAGGAAATGAGATAGAATACTATGTGAATATCTGGAGGAAAGAATGTTTGCAGCAGAAAGGGTACAGTGCATGGAAAGATTCTGAGGTGGGAACATATTTGCTATGTTTGAGGAACTATGGGGAAGCCAGTGATGCCAGAATAGAAACATAGGTAGTGGAAATGTTAGAAAGTTAGGTGAGTGAGGTAGCTAGAGACCAGTTCATATAAGACTTCTTAGGGTGACTAGGATTTGAAAATCCATCCTTACTGAGATGGGAGGCCATTGGAGGGGTCTGTATAGAAGAGTGACATAATTTAAGGTTTTTAAAAGTTTCACTCTGTATGCTGTGTTAAGGACTAGGAAAGCAGAAATCAGTTCGCTGTTGGGGAGGTGTGGAATGGTAGCTCAGTTAGGAGATGAATGCAGTAGCTAAGGGGAAAGTTAATGGTGGCATGGACCAGGGTAATGGATTTAGAGGTGGTGAGATTCTGGATATATTTGCATAGATTTCCTGATTGATTGGACAGGTGAGTGGAGGGGAGTGAGAAAGGGAGAGGGATCAAGGATCATTTAAATTTGGAGGAGCCTGTGCAGTTGGAAGAATGGGGAAAACATGGTGGGGATGGAAAGTATAGAATTTTTGGAAGACAGGGTAGAAATTAGGAGCTCTGTTTCAGACATATTAACTGTGAAATGTCTTTAAGTAGGGATATCCAAGAGGCATTTGCATATACACGCATGTGGAATTTAGAGGGTAGGTTGGTCTAGAGATGAAAATGTGGGAGCCAGCAGAGAACAGATAGCATTCAAAGCTGTGCCATTAGACAGGATCACCAAGGGAGCAGCATAGATAAAAGCAAGTGTAAGTCTAAGGGATTGAGTCCTCGAGCTCTCTGATACTTAGAGGTCAGTGACGTAGGAGAGAACCATCAAAGGAGACCAAGGAGCAACCAGTAAAGTAGGAAGAAAGTCAGTGATGATACATGTCAAAATATAGGGAGTGAACAAATAGTGTTGATTGGTCAAGTAAGGTGAGGACTGGGAATTAACCAGTGGGCTTGGCAACGTGAAGATGGTAGGGATTTTGATGGACAGCTTTGATGGAATAAAAACCTGATTTAAGAGAGCATAAAAAGAGGAAGTAGAGAGAGAAGAAGAAAGACAACTGTTTTGAGGAAACTTCTTGAGAAGGGAGCAGTGAAATGAGGCCTCCAGGAAAGGCATTCCCTTTCGAGTTTGCAGTATTTTTTATCCTTCTTGTCATTCTATTCATTTTATCCTTCTGTTTCATTCATTCATACCTGCCAGACCCTTCTAGATACTTGAGTTTTCAACTGTATTGTACAGGTTTTGTAAGACTATGTAATCAAAGCCTCTGGTAGAGGACAATAAATGGTAGTAGCTGTTAACTGATCAAGAAGAGTTATAGATGAAGGCAACAGACAGGTTAGTGAGGTACTTGCTGTCTAACTAAATGTTCTAAATGTATAGAACATTTTTCTTTCATTCTAAAATGTCTCAAAACTGGAATCGATCAAGTATGTACTCTAATATCTGAATAGCTCCTCATTTTCTTCTGTGTTTTTTGCAAAATATTTTTGTTGACAAATCTTCACATACATATAGTCCGTCCATAGTATACAATCAGTGGCTCATGATATCATCACATAGTTGTGCATTTATCACCATGATCAATTTTAGAACATTTGCATCACTCCGGAAAAAAAAAATGAAAATAAAAAACTCGTATATATAATACCCCTTTTCCTTCTCTCATTGACCACTAATATTTCAATCTACCCTATTTATTTTACCCCTTATCCCCCTATTGTTTTATCCATATTTTTTTAACTCATTGGTTCATACGCTGGATAAAAGGAGCATCAGACACAAGATTTTCACAATCACACAGTCATACTGTAAAAGTTATATCATTATACAATCATCTTCAAGAATCAAGGCTATTGATACATAGCTCAACATTTTCAGGTTACTCCAATACACCTATAGCTACTCCAATAAACCATAAACTAAAAAGGAATATCTACATAATGCATAAGAAAACCTCCAGGACAACCTCTCCAACCTCCCAGTTCTGTTTGAAATTTTTCAACCACTGAAACTTTGTCTCATTGCTCTCTTTCCCCTTTTTGGTCAAGAAGTCTTTCTCAATCCCATGATGCTGGATCCTGGCAAATCCTGGGAGTTTCCTTTGTATTTTTTAAAAATGTGTGTCAGTGCAGGACATTAACATGTCCGTTGATATTTATCTTCTAAAATTCAATGAAAAAGTAATGTTTACTTTGAGCCAGGCATTACTTTAGGTACTTTGGGGCCTACAAAGATATGCAAGTTAGTTCCTTTCTACAAATTTATAATTTGGTGGAGGGCAAGTACCCAAGTAATCACAACTTCAATGATACTGATTAAAAGCATCAGGAAAGACCACCTGGGAGAAGGTAGCATTTGAAATGGCTCTTTACACATTGGTAAGGTTCTTTGGAGCTTGGGACAGAAGGCTTTATAGGAATAGTAGAAATAATAGTAGCAAAAGTTTAGAAGCAGGAAGCATCTGTCTCAGTAATAAAAAGAACTGCAGGTGTGGCCATTTATGGCTAGTTCAAATTACTGGGTTGTCATTTTAATGAACTATGTGAAATATGGTTCATAAAAATAACACAGCAAATATCTAAATCTGGCTATAATATACAGTTCATTTGATCTTATACTAGTCTCTAGTAGGTTAGTTTTAACTAACTGTAGTTCTCAGATTCCTGAATACTAATCTTTGTTTCTATAAAGATTTCCTAGTTTTTATTTTCTTTTACATATTTTAATAAAAATTTTTAAATGGTATCTATGTTTTCATGAACTAATGCTTTGGGGAGAATAAGAATTTTATGTCGGTTACTTCCAGTATTCCAAACATGTTAAGACATTATCAGTTTTAATCCTAGAATAGAATGGTACATATTCTCATTGCTTTAGCATTCCTTTATATGTTCTGATTATAAGTTTGAAACAGGGTGCAGTTAACTTTGTAAAAATAAGATTTTTAGAAAATTCAAAGCAAAGAATTTATATTATGAGGCCTTAAAATTAATTGAATAGTTCTTTCTTTCCTAACAGATTTATCCTGGGAGTTCATGATAAGAGATCACATATGCCAAAGTCATTTTTCTCTGTCTTTAGGAAATGGAGTTGTTCTTCCCTTCGAATGGAGGGTGCGGTCCAGCAAACACTGCTAAATTTACCAATTGTACCTGTTGCATTATTAAGCCCCATGCTGTCAGTGAAGGTAAGTATCATGTTGAATATAATATATTGGCTAGTCAACATGTTTTGCTACTATGATAGCTTATTTTATTAATGTTTATTTTCTTGATGTATTTTACGTGTAGAAATTATAATTTTAATATTTCCATTTCTTTTTTCTTTGAAGGCACATGAATAAAGTTGACAAAATATGAGGAAAAATCTGTCTAAATCTATATTTTTCTGTCCCTATCTTTATATCTGTGCATTTTTAGAAGATGCTGCTTGGGTTTTTAGAAATTGTCCCTTGGGTTGCTGATCAATGCTTATCTTATTTTGTGGCTGGTCTTGATTCCTTGACTCTTAATTTACCTCGTGTCCTTTGATTGCATAACGGTGATTCAATTAATTTGCTTAAATAGCTTTTTTTTTTTTTTTTTTTTTTTTTTTAAAGACAGAGAAGGAAGGAAGGATGGAAGGAAGGAAGGGAGGAAGAAAGGGAAACATCTTTAAACATTTTCTTATTTTTTATTATATTTTGTTTGTTTGTTTTTTGTTTTTTACATGGGCTGGGGCCGGGAATCGAACCGGGGTCCTCCGGCATGGCAGGCAAGCACTCTTGCCCGCTGAGCCACCGCGGCCCGCCCTTAAATAGCTTTTATTATGTACAGTTTAAAAAACTGCCTACCACATCTGTACTATACCTTTCCTGAGAAAGTGGGAGAAATTTCCTTTAGTTCTCAGTATCTGAAAAAGTTTTTGACTAATGCATACGTACTGAGAGTTTGCAAGTTTTTTCTTTATTTTCCATCATTTTAATTTCTTCACATATTTATTTTAGTCTGTTATATGTATTTTTGTCAACTATCCATATTCTTTTTGGAAATGAGATGGGATGTAATTTTTAAAAGCACCCTTAAAAACTAGAATATACTAAATAATAAATATAATTGAATGGATTTATTTTATTATTTTTTTATTAATTAAAAAATTAACAACAAACAAACAAAACAATAAGATTTCATTCCTGAATGGATTTATTTTTAAATTTTATGTTTTCTAAGTATATAACCAATTCAGGTTTTCAGTAGAAAATTTGGAAAATTAAAAAAAAAAACTTTTAAAAGTAATTAATAAAAAGCAACTGTTTCCCATCATCCAGCAATAATCATTAACAGTTGGATGCATTTCCTCCAAATCCTTTTCTTCTGTATTTGTGCATGTGTGTGTGCCACTGACATACATTTATGCAATTGTTAACATGGTTGAGATGTAGCTCTAGAGACTGTTATTTATGTTCATTTTTTGCGAGCATTTTGATGTCCTTAAGTCTTCATGAATATTTTAATATTTGCACACCTTGCAATCATATAGATGTAGCATAACATTTGGAGACTTACGTTGTTTCCAGCTTTTTGATATTAAAATTTAAACTGGATAGTATCTTTGTACATAAATATTTGATGATGCCACTAATCATTTCCTCTGGCTAGTTTGCTAGGAGTAGAATTAGTGGTTGAAAGGATTTGAACCTTAATCTCTTGTATAATTAATACTTCTTTAATTATTCAAAGTACTTTAATACCTTATTGATCCTTAGGAACATAATTATAGGGAATTAACATGCCTGCTGAGTAACAGACATACATGGAGAAACCACCACTATGTGCCAGGTAATTACCTGGTACCTCAGCCATTATCTCCTCCAGTCTTCACAGCAATCATGTGAAGTAGGTGATTTCTCATTTTTCTAGATAAGCAAGCTGAGCATCCATGAAATTATTTCCCCAACTTAGGGTAGAGAATCCAAGATACAAACCCTGTTGTTTTTTAAAGCTCTGTGTTCTTTCCTCTGCACTATATTACCCTAACATAAAACAAAAGAGCAATGACAAAAAAATGTCATATGGTTAGTAACATTTTCATGGCCATGTCAAGTGAAAATGATATTTGAAATAGGCGATAAAAAAAGTAGAAGTTTGTGTTGTACTTATTTTTCTTATCTGTGGATGGATCCAAACACTCCCCCCTCCCCCCCATATTTGAATGTGATAAGACAAGTTAAATTTGCCATAAGAATTCTTTTTATTTAAAGCCCCCAAATTAAAACAAGCTTTTCTTCATCAGTGTTCATCTTTTCTAATGTAAAATATGTGAATGGAAAGAAAATGAAATAAAATGGAATTAGAATAAATACTAGTTTTATATCTTAAAGTTTACACAAATATAAACTGTTAACATAATTAAAATGATAATGCATACAAATGAAAGATGACATCAACATTACTGACATTGTTATATGTAATTTGTATATTTATATTGATTTAAAACATTTTCAATGGTGGGCCATGGTCGCACAGAAGGCAGAGTTCTCGCCTGCCATGCCAGAGGCCTGGGTTCGATTCCCGGTGCCCACCCATGCAAAAGAATAAATAAATAAATAAAATATTGAACTGTAAATCATTTTCAGTAAGAGCAATTCTTTAAAGATTAACTATATTTTATATATTCATATTTGATGCATAACAGTTACATGCATTGGTTACCATAAAAGTAATTTTAGTAAAATCTGATCAGATGGCAAAATACTTTAAACTTTGGTATTTTAAGGCTTTATTTATTTATTTATTCATCCTTTTCTTTCTAAACCTGATTTAAGGGACACTTTACGACCATTTTGAAATGTTGAATAATTAACCCAATTCAGTTTAGAGCTAATTAAGTTAGTTAATTAGTTAGTTAATACGGCTTAGAGTGACTCTAATGAAATGTATTTTGAAATTTCATATTGAATTTGTTACTTAGATTCACTCTGCCCTCCTTCAGTTGCTGGGCTTTATTTATCCTTTTTTATAAATAACCCATTTCCAGTCTATTTAATCTCATCTGTGGTCTGGTGGAAGTATGAAAGAAGAGTAAAAAAAAGGAATTGGTGATAGGCGAGCAGCTGAAATGTAATAAAGTAATTCCTTTCTGTCCACAGCAGATTCCCCAAAAGATGGTCAGAATAGCTTCTGGATCAAAAAACTCAGTTTACTGAGTGGGACTTTCAATGCACTAATCTAATTGGAAATTGAGCAAAGTTCATGATAACTAGTTTGTGATTAGTGAAAAGAGTGAGGGAATGGTGTTAACCAAATCTTGTAAGTACACAGTTATCTGATAAGTGAGTGGTTTGCCCAGTTGAGGGAATATTGTGAGGAGGGGGTTGTTTGAGTATTTTGGATAAATGGATTTTTGGGAATTTCTTGGGGCAAACAATGGAGTTATTTACTGAATTATAACCTTATCTTTATGGGCAAGAATTTCATGGTGAAAACAGTTAAGTTGTGTGGACATTGGGGGCATTCGTTCTTAGTTCTATAGTTAATCTCTGTGTTATCTCACCATTCACTTCTAAGATAGGTAGAAGGAAAGGAGAACTTTGGGAAATAGATGATTGGGAAAAATACTAAGGTGTATTTAGGGAATTTTCAGATTGGAATATGTTTTGTCATTTTGGGGATTCAGGCTTTAAAAGGAAACAAGTTCCATGCTCTTTGTGTTCTTTTTCATTTTTAATCACATAATTAAAATTATAATATATGTTTATTTTGTTGTTCTCAATATTATTTGTATGTAGTTCAACTAGTTAAATCCATCAATGAAATTAATTTCTTTTAATCTGACTGCCTAGCTTTGAATTCTGATTCTGCCACTTAACTAACAATGGGTATTGGGTAAATTACTTAATTTCCTTGAACCTAGTTTCCTCATCTGTACAATAAGAATAATAATGTATCTTTTTCACTGGGTAGCTGTAAGGATTAAATACATTGGTATATATAAAGTACTTAGGATAATACATATATAAATACTATATAACTGTTAAACATTACTGTTGCGATTATTATTATTATTATTATATCATTATCTTTTAATTCTTCAAAAAAGTTGAACAGCTCCTTAATCTACAATGCTAAAAAAATCCAACATCATTCACAGAAGCAAAAGAAACATGTCATTGTTTAAGGAATAGAATACTGTATTTTCTCCAGCTGTAGTCTGGGTACAATTTTAATTCATTAGATAGGATTGTTACTTCTATCTATTTTTTATTACCTATTGCCATTGGCACTGGACGGGAGGTTTTGGTAGCCAAATCAGAAAGAGCTGATTTTGCTTTTTTGTAATGAAAAAACCATTTAAGCTATTTAGGTGTTAGAATGAAGTTTTGTTAGAAATTTTTCTTTCTTGTCATAGATTTACATGGTTTTACAGTGCTATTCATATTGACATAAGCCCTCTGCAACTTAGTTTCTTCAACAGTAAAATGAGACATGATGATTTAAAATTTCCCTCTTTTACTTTAAATACAGATATTCTATACTGTGAAACTGTTGAAAATACTCATTTAAGGAAAATTATATTCTGTATTTCAATGTTGTGTTTTAGCTGTAGAAATTTAATTATATTTCCATGGAAAATGTTTCAAATCAACTTTAGATTTTATTTTAAAAACAGACAATTTTGGTATGATCTTATATTTATTTAATTAGGAAAAATTATTATTAGACGATTAGCCAATTTACAAATTTAAATCGGAATTTACTCTGATATGCTCATTGAAACAGAACTGGTAGCAGCAAGGTCATATTTATCAAGTTCCTCATTTTGTTTTAATTGGGTTTATTTTATTTGGAGACTCTTACGAGTTTTAATTTCCACCGTGAATATTTGTTTTGGTACTGGGTAGGCCAAGAGCCCTAGAATACACATCCCACCTTGTGGATTTGGGATGATGGAATTGGTTATGATCCCAGTTTTTTTGTATTAGATTTCCTTCAAGTAATTCAACTTCTAGGATACAGCAGAAGAGGTATGAAATTTTTTAGTATAAAAACTGGATTTACTTGGAAATTATTCTTATGCATTAAATAGATATCACCTTTTTAGTTAAGGTGTATTGGAGAGGCTGGAGGGAATGCCTGAAAATGTACAGCTGTGTTCCAGTAGCCATGTTTCTTGAAGATGATTGTATAATGATAGAGCTTTCGCAATGTGACTGTGTGATTGCGAAAACCTTGTGTCTGGTGCTGCTTTTATCTACGGTGTGGATAGATGAGTAAAACATATGGATTAAAAATAAATAAATAATAGGGGGAACAAATATTAAAATAAATTTAGTAGATTGAAATGCTAGTGATCAATGAAAGGGAGAGGTAAGGGGTATGGTATGTATGAGTTATTTTCTGTTTTTCTTTTTCTTTTTCTGAATTGATACAGATGTTCTAAGGAATGATTATGATAATGAATATACAACTATGTGATGATATTGTGAATTACTGGTTATAAATGTAGGATGGAATGATCATATGATAAGAATGTTTGTGTTTATATGTTGGTATGTTTAATAAATAAAATAAATTTTAAAAAACTGGACTTAAACATTGTAAATCTCAGTTTCAACAACAATTCTTGGCATGACCCAGTTTTGCTTATCATGTCACAATTTTAGAGTTTGATTGTTTTATACTCTATCTGAAAGAGTAAACTGTTGGATGGAATTTATAATGGATGTACCAAGTACATTGAACTACATGTAAGGCCTTGAGTTTGAACACATAAAGCTTAGCATTTATTTTTTTTATTTTTTATTTTTTTGTTATACCTTTATTGAGATATAATTCACATACATCACACCTATTCAAAGTATATAATTCAGTGGTTTTTATTTTATTTATTTATTTTAAAATTTTTTTTTCATTTAGATTTCTAATTTATTATTAAATTATTAACAAATCTTGTTCTATACAGTCAGAAAATGCACATTAGATGAGAACAAAAATTAAGTACAAATACAATAAAATTGGTTCCAAGAAGCTATTTTAAAAGTAAAAAATTAGAAAGTGCATTTGGAAAAGAAAAATTTTTAAAAATCGGAATTGGCATTTTTCATGAGGAAAGATCCTCCATCATCTCTGTCATGGTAACGTGTGATTGGAATTGATTTTCCTCCCTAAGAGTTAAATGGATGGAAATGTATGCAAATACTTTGATACTAAAGTGAGATTATAAGTATAAAGAAAATGAGAAAAATCCCTCAGAACATGGCTCAGTTTTATGTTCACTTCCTATTCTTTATATTCATATCCTTAAAATTCAATTGTTCTTTTCTCAATTTCTTTTCCCCTGTGGATATGTAGGTCTATAAAGAAATAACAAGATTAGTTTATAAAAAACCATGATGAAAAGCTGCATCTTTTTGGAGATCAGGCTAAACAAACCTTAACCCAAAAGGAGACTGGAAGACATCACTGTAATTTTCTGAGTAGGGGAACCCATTTGTTCTTTAGTTACATTTGCCATAAAATTTAGTGTTAACACCCGATATGGCCATTTATCCCAACAGCTTAATATTTCAAATTAGAAAACTCAAATCAGTTCCCTCAAATCATATCTGGCTAATGATCAAGCATCAGGTATTAGAAGTCAAAAAGGCTGACCCAGTTCTTTACAGCCATTTTCATCAGGTTGAGATGAACAGTGAAATAGAGAGTTAATGGTGGGAATTTAAGTCCAACTTGCCACAATTTCCTACAGGCTAAAAGTCATTAATTGATTTGTATCGAAAGGCTCATTTCGATAAGTACACTTTTTTCTATTCAGATCAGATATATTCAGCATCCAGTCGGCAAGACTAAGGTAAATATTATCTGGTTCCAGGTATAAAACATACCCTCATGGTCTGTCCTCTCAACATCTGTCTCCATTATCTGGGTTTTACTCCCCTGCCTAATCTGAGTACTGGGCAGTATAGAAAGAGGCATTCTCTGTAAAAGCAAATTCTGATACAAAGGGGAGAAGACTAGTGGGAGCCCTTCAGCATCATTAATAATAATAATAATAATAATAGTAATAATAATAATAATGATAATGTGGAGATTGCCAAGATGGATGAACTATAGCACCTGGATATCTGCGCTTGCATTTGACAAACAAATTTATTAACTTTACTAAGGCAAGGTCATCAGTACACATAAGACAATATCTCAGAAATATATCTTGTGGAACTTTGTCCTTTTTGTTGCCATGGTTTTTCATATTAGTGAGATGGAAAGTTTTGAGTGGTTACTAAAAAGGTCCACAAAGGAAAGATTCACTGTATAAGACAATCACCGAGGGAGAATAATTTTCTTAAGAGGCAATATTTAGTTGGGACCAGGAGTAGAAAATTCCTTCTGTTTTCCTGGTTCTGACTGTATAAGCAAGTAATTTACTATTGGCTCCTGAGCCTAGCAACTGGCCTGTAAGGAAGACAGCAAAAAGGGGAGAAATATAAAATGGTTAATTAAAAAGAATTCAAAAGCCATGAAACTGAAGGAGAGTTCAAATCAGCTATCATGGGTGACAGATTGAGCCTCTTCCTGTAAATGGCACACCCCAGCTCTCTTGCTTTGGGCTTTCTTTCTGCAAATGCCCCAAGAAGGAAGAGCACTGTTCATTAACATTTGGCCCTGGGACATCTCATTGTGGGCTACAGCACTGGGAGGTTTGTCAGAACTACCTGACACTAACATCTATACCAAGCCTTTTCAACTTCCTTGGAAGAACTGGTTTCTTTAGTTTCATAAAGAAAATAACCAACAAAATTCTATCACTTCATATAACTCTAATGGAAAGGCTCATCAGCCATCAAAATTGTTTGCTTAGTTATAGCAAGATAGATCAGCTTGTGTCCTTGTTTTATTCACATATAATCAGTTTTAATGAATGCACCAAATAATCAGACCAGTAAAAAAGACTGGCAGTATAATTAAATAAATAACTTTATTTATGATACTTCAGATTTTATAAATGCCAACTATATAGCAACCCAAAGTACTATAAATTGTAACTGAGACACAACCACCGATCAAGGCCCTTTGAAAAATCAAAGATAATAAAGTATCAGGGGAGAGAAGTTTTGTTCTCCCAACAGAAAATTTAATAAATGAACTTACTTCCCTGATCCTTTTAAGGTTCATACTGAAAAAACTTAACTTTCTTTTAAGGGTATCCCAAGTAAGTAGTTGATCAATCAGCCCATATTTAGAAAAATAAACCTCCATAATTAAAAAAAATATATCAAATGCCCCTCATACCCAGAATGTAATAAAATTTTGACATTAGAATGAAACACCTCTGCAGTCTCTGTATCACACTGGGTCTCAGTCTAACCATCAGCCTGTATATCAAGTTCATCTGAACAACAGCATCTACACAGCATGATGTAGTTAAGAACTACATGCAAACATCCTTTTATTCCCTGTAGCAGCTGGAAACCTAAATACCATAGTAAGTCCCGATGGTGAAGAACAGTCTTCTTCCTTGACGAGAAGTGTAGATGTTGGAAGTCTTCAAACTGTTTGTGGTAGTTTAGTTAGACAAGACAGATAATGAATTCACAGAAATTAAGAAAATGGTTAAACTTGGAAGGAATTCTGCTGGCTGGCTTAAAATTTTGTCACTGTCCAGGGATGGGAATAGAAGATAGGTGCAGATGGAAAACAGATTCTGTTACAGGTTACTTCAACAGTGAAACCATTCTCTGGATGTTTGGAAAACTTAACAGGTTTGGAATGAATAGGTTATCACAGAACACAGAATTCTTAGTACATTAGGCAGTAGTTCTCAAACTTTTGCTCATTAGTTGTGGAGCATTTATAAATGGAATTATTTGGATGGCAGCCCCTCAATGTCTTTATACATGTGGCTTGTTGAATAGATCTCTGAAAACTGAGCAGTCTCCTCACTCAGCATCAGTGTTAATCCAGATTGGATGAGGAATAGTTTGGGGACACTGACAGACATTGACTAGTAGTTTCTTTAGACATGGTAGAACTGGTATCTCATTTTCTTGAAGTAGCATATATTAATCCAGTAGAAAAAATAAAAAAATCAAAATGACTGCTTCCTTTAAAAAATCATTCTTAATGTTTTTCCAGCCATATAGTTAACTCCAGTGTGCACACAATAAAAAGAAATAGAAAAGCGTTTTACTGCAGTGTTTGTCTGCTGTCTACATACTACCTTAGCCGTGCTGAAGCTGACCTGTCAGCATCTCAAAGAATCTGTGAAAAATTTTTCTTGAATACCAAAAGAGTTGGGGACATAGAGTATAAACCTACAGCACAGATTATCAAGAATTGATTTGTGATTTCTTGTCATTTCTTGTTTCGAGCGGAAAATAAAAGGACAAGAGCTATTTTTATTCAATCTGGTGGCTGAAAGAAAAACAACCTTTGGAGACAGAGAAACCTGGTTTTCTGGAAAGTCTAGCTGTAAGACCTGGCATATCATCAGGCTTCAACACTATCTCTGAAGCACAGAATCTCTGTGCTTGACTGGTATATTTACCTCCTAGGGAGACAAAAACAACTGAAACCTTAAAACAAAACAAAACAAAACCGTGAAATGTGTGTTAGAAAAGATAGCACAGAAAAACTGTGGCTTCAGCTCAGCTTGACCATGTCTCAAACTCCATCATGAGCAGCCTTGAATTACTCTTGCTGGTCAGGCTTAATTACCAGGACAATCAACTTCCTCCTTCTATTCCTTATTCCAGATCAGGGTGTGAAAGTGGTGGTTGTCTAGAGTTCTTGGAGATGTTCTGTCAATGGAAGGCATAGAGCAGCAATAGGATAGTACAGATACCGATAACACCACCCAGGATGAGCGAGTCTCGCCGCTTCCTAAGGTTGATCCACTGTATCAGGCTGTTCACAGCAGGAAAACGATTGGCCAAAGTGTTCGTTTTGCTCTGAATTGACTTTAACATTCCTCTCTGTGAAGTAATATTTTCTTTTGTTGCCATAGCAATGCTTATTGTCTCCTCTATCAGACGATCTGAGTTTCGAAGGTGGTAATGCTCTTTCAAAAATAGTTCAGTTCTTCTATTGTTTACTCCAGACCCACTTTTATATGACTCAATATCCTTTCGTACTGATCCCATGAGATTCTCCCTTTCCCGTATGGCCATAAAGTTTGCTTTGGTTTTATGGAATTCATGTGTATAATCCTGCAATATGTCTCTATGTCGCTGTAATGTATGCATCAGTGCTGCATTCAAGGAGGGGACACCTGCACTGCTGGTATATTCTGCCATTTTATCATTTACTCCTGTAAGCCTTGCCAAAAGCTGTTCAATCTCAATTGCCATTGTTTCAAACATTCTGTCTTGGCTTGATCCATTTAAAAGAGGTGTTGTGTCAGAACTATACCTGTCGCGTCTTCCATCTCGGGCACTGCTGTGACTGTAACTTGTACATAGTTTACTGAAAGAAACTAGTTTCAGGTCAAGTTCATTTTCCAGTTGTCGAGACTGTTTCCTGAGATCTTCCCAGTAGTTGCTGGTTCCTGCCGCCATCTTTGTTGTCCAACGTCAGTCAAACTTTAAATTTTTTATTAATTAAAAAAAAATTACAAGAAACAAACATTCCCAACACATACACTCAGCAATTCACAATATCATCACATAGTTGCATATTCATCATCATGATCATCTCCCAGAACATTAGCATCAATTCAGAAAAAGAAATAAAAAGACAACAGAAAATATAACAAACAGAAAAAAAAATTTTTACAGGCAATACCCCTTACTGATCCCTTTCATTGATCACTAGCATTTCAAACTAAATCTATTTTAACATTTGTTCCCCCTATTATTTATTTTTATTCCATATGTTCCTCTCATCTGGTGACAAGGTAGGTAAAAGGAGCATCAGACACAAGGTTTTCACAATCACACAGTCACATTGTGAAAGCTATATCATTATACAATCATCATCAAGAAACATGGCTACTGGAACACAGCTCTACATTTTCAGGCAGTTCCCTCCAGCCTCTCCATTACATCTTGGATAACAAGGTGATATCTACTTAATGCATAAGAATAACCTCCAGGATAACCTTTCGACTCTGTTTAAAATCTCTCAGCCATTGACACTTGGTCTCCTTTCACTCTTCCCCCTTTTGGTTGAGAAGGTTTTCTCAATCCCTTGATGCTGGGTCTCAGCTCATTCTAGAGTTTTTCTCAATCCCTTGATGCTGAATCTCAGCTCATTCTGGGATTTCTGTCCCATGTTGCCAGGAAGATCCACGCCCCTGGTAGTCATGTCCCACGTAGACAGGGGGAGGGTGGTGAATCTGCTTGCTGTGTTGGCTGGAGAGAGAGGCCACATCGGGGCAACAAAAGAGGTTCTCTTGGGGGGGACTCTTAGGCTTAATTTTAAGTAGGCTTGACCTATCCCCTGTGGGGTTAAATTTCATATGAACAAACCCCAAGACTGGGGGCTCAGCCTATAGCTTTGGTTGTCCACACTGCTTGTGAGAATATCAAGAATTCAACTTGGGGAAGTTGAGTTTTCCCCCGTTCTCACCATTCCCCGAAGGGAACTTTGCAAATACTTTTCCACTCACTGATCAAATCACTCTGGGATTCATCAGGGCATCACCTGGACAAACCAACAAAGTCTCATGTCCTATACAAAGTTCCATGTACTTAAGGTGTTCAATCAACTATCCACATAAGTTATATTAGGAGATGCACTAGTCAAAGTATAGATTTGTACCAAATAAACATTTTTTGCTTTAGTCTCCCATTAGTTGAAATTTTAAAATATTAAGTACCATATATTTTCAGCACACTGCAATAATGACATTCTTTTGTTCTTCCTCATGCAAAAACATTTTTTAAATTTGTACATTTAGTCACTATCATTAAACACTCTAGGCATTCCTAGAGTACACCATCTCAATCTTTACTGTCTTTCTTTCTTTGTGATTTCATCTATGCCCCCAGCCCTCCTCCCTCTATCATTCTCATATGCAGCTTCATTCAGTGTTTTAACATAATTGTATTACAGTTAGGTAATATTGTGCTGTCCATTTCTGAGTTTTTATATTCAGTCCTTTGCACAATCTGTATCCCTTCAGCTCCAATTACCCAATATCTTACCCTGTTTCTATCTCCTGATGGTCTCTGTTACCAAGGAAATATTCCAAGTTTATTCATATCAGTGAGACCAAACAGTATTTGTCCTTTTGTTTCTGGCTAATCACACTCAGCATAATGTCCTTAAGGTCCATTCATGTTGTTACATACTTCATAACTTTATTCTGTCTTACAGCTGCATAATATTCCATCTTATGTAAATGTCACAGTTTGGTTAGCCAACTGTCTGTTGATGGACATTTTGGCTGTTTCCATCTCTTGGTAATTGTTAATAATGCTGCTATAAACATTGGTGTGTAAATGTCCATTTGTGTCCTTGGTCTCGTGTCCTTTGAGTAGAGACAGCATATAGATGGGTCCTGTTTTTTAATCATTCTGCCAGACTATGCCTTTTGATTGGAGAGTTTAATCCATTAACGTTATGTGTTATTACTGCATGGGTAGTA
This sequence comes from Tamandua tetradactyla, assembly GCF_023851605.1. Taxonomy (NCBI): domain Eukaryota; kingdom Metazoa; phylum Chordata; class Mammalia; order Pilosa; family Myrmecophagidae; genus Tamandua; species Tamandua tetradactyla. The sequence continues at coordinate 22,983,968 of NC_135330.1, read as the reverse complement.
CTTTCTTATGCTATTTTGCCTTCTGGATTTTATATGTCATATCTAATTTTCCTTCTTTTTACCTTTACTCATAGTCTTCCTTTCTACACTCTTCTCCACACCTCTCTCTTCTGCCTTCATATCTGTCTCTAGTGTTCCCTTTAGTATTTCTTGCAGAGCTGGTCGCTTGGTCACAAATTCTCTCAGTGATTTTTTTGTCTGAAAATGTTTTAATTTCTCCCTCATTTTTGAAGGACAGTTTTGCTGGATATAGAATTCTTGGTTGGCAGTTTTTCTCTTTTAATAATTTAAATATATTATCCCACTGTCTTCTCGCCTCCTTGGTTTCTGCTGAGAGATCTGCGCATAGTCTTATTGGGCTTCCCTTGTATGTGATGGATTGCTTTTCTCTTGCTGCTTTCAAGATCCTCTCTTTGTCTTTGACCTCTGACATTCTGATTAGTAAATGTCTTGGAGTATGTCTGTTTGGATCTATTCTCTCTGGGGTACGCTGCACTTCTTAGATCTGTAATTTTAAGTCTTTCATAAGAGTTGGGAAATTTTCAGTGATAATTTCCTCCATTAGTTTTTCTCCTCCTTTTCCCTTCTCTTCTCCTTCTGGGACACCCACAACATGTATATTCATGCGCTTCATATTGTCTTTCAATTCCCTGAGTCCCTGCTCATATTTTTCCATTTTTTCCCCTATAGTTTCTGTTTCTTGTCGGATTTCAGATGTTTTGTCCTCCAGTTCAGAAATCCTATGTTCTGTCTCTTGAAATCTACCATTGTAGGTTTCCATTGTTTTTTTCATCTCTTCTACTGTGTCTTTCATTCCCATAAGTTCTGTGATTTGTTTTTTCAGACTTTCAGTTTCTTCTTTTTGTTCTTTCCTTGCCTTCTTTATATCCTCCCTCAATTCATTGATTTGGTTTTTGATGAGGTTTTCCATGTCCGTACATTCTGAACTAGTTGTTTCAGCTCCTGTTTGTTATTTGAATTGTTGGTTTGTTCCTTTGACTGGGCCATATCTTCAATTTTCCTAGTGTTTTGTAATTTTTTGCTGGCATCTCTAGGCATTTAATTACCTTAATTAGTTTATTCTGGAGATTGCTTTCACTTCTTTTATCTAGGGTTTTCTTGCTGGATGAATTTGTTGTCTATCTGTTCTTTGACATTCCGTTCAGCTTTATCTGGACCTTTAGCTTAAGTTTTGTTTAACAGAGGAGAATTTTTCAGTTCTTGTTTTCTTGTTTCTTGCCCTGCTTGTGTGGTGCCTTGTACCCCACACACTTAGGAGGGTCTACTTAGATATTATAGACCCCAGCCAGATTTTCCCAGACCAAACTGGCCTATCAGGAGGAAAGAGTCACCTGCATCAGTTTTCCCTGAGGGTGAGACCCAGCAGGTTGAAAGACTTTCCTGTGAAGTTGCTGGACTCTGTTTTTCTTATCCTGCCCAGTATGTGGCACTTGTCTGACTGCCGGTCCCACCAACATGAGATGATGTGGTACCTTTAACTTTGGTAGACTCTCCCTGCTGGGGGTGTGGTGGAGACAGGAGAGGTTGTAGGATGGTTTTAATGGCTTCAAATTACCAAGCCCTGGTGTCTGAATTCCTTGATGGAGGGATTCCACCTGGGTGGGGCTTCACCCCTCTCCTGGGGAAGGTACAAGCTCCAGATAAGCCCCCAAAAGAGCTCACTTCTGCCTATGCCTGGGACAGTTGCAGCCTGAAAAGGCCTGCCACTGTATCCAGAGACAGTCAAGCCTTTGTAGATACACAGCCACAAAAACCTCTGTTTCTTTCTTTTTTTTCCCCCCTTTTTCTGTCACGCCTGCCCCCTTGGCACCGGGGCAGAAATGCACAACCTCTGCTTTGATCAGGTTCACCTAAGCTGGGGGCCTATTTTTAGTAGTAGGAATTTGTTAATTAGTTCCACAATTGGCGTTTGATTGTTCCCAGTCCCTGCTGCTGGTAAAGTCCTTTTCTTTCCCCTATGGGAAGCGGCCTGTGGGGGAGGGGCGCTGGCTGCTGCAGCTTTGGGAACTCACAGTTCTGGGGGGTGCTCGCAGCCAGTCCAGCTGGTCCAGACTGGGGTACGCTGTGTGTCCGGTCACTATCGTGGCTCTGGGAGCTGTTCTGTACTGTTTCTGGTTATTTAGTAGTTGTTCTGGAGGACGAACTAAAATGCGCATGTTGTTAAGCTGCCATCTTGACCCGGAAGAGCATTTATTTTTGAAATATATTATAGCCAGTGAAAATATCCCATGAATTTTTAAGTCATGATAAGTTTAAGTGAAGTTAATGGTTCATTGATTTAGAATAAAACTCAAACATTCTGCTAGTGACTATAAAAGTATTCCAACTTCCAGGAAGGATTGCATTTAATGGTTCTGAAGAAGTACCTGATAAGAGTTTTTAAAAATTCCACATAAAAATGTAAAACTGTGTTTGTTAATGGTTCCAACATCTAATAAACTTTAGAGGATAGTGAGAGTTCCTAAGATTGGTAGTTGTAATGACGTGAGTAGAGGCAGAGAAAGAGAAGGTTTTGTCAAATCTGCTGAATGAACCCATTAGGAGTTTGTTCAGTTACAGAACAGCAGAAAGTTTTCTTTGTATTATTTCTAATTGCAGTTCATCTTTTTGGAGTTGCTAAGTGTTTTACATGGATTATTTAATTCTCAAAACTCTGAGTGTGGGTACTCTTTGTTACAGTGGAGGAAATTGAGTTAGGAAAATGTTACATAATATATCCAAAGTCACACAGTTTGTCTGCGATGTCGGGATTTTAACCAAGGCTGTCTTTGTTGTATACCTTAATACCATACTATCTCTACGTGAACTTAAAACCCATAAAACTCTATAATGAGGTATATTTACTGACCTCATTTTACAGATACGGAATCTAGGAATTAGAAGGGATAGGTAGTATCCTGAAACCCAGAGCTATTTTGTTCCAACACTGGGATTTTTCCACTATTCCATGAATATTCCATGCGTATTGTTTGTAGAAAGTCATTCCTGGTAGTCAGTCATTATCTGTTCTAGTTTGCTAGCTGCCGGAATGCAACACACCAGAGACAGATTGGCTTTTAATAAAAGGGGATTTATTTTGTTGGTTCTTCAGAGGAAAGGCAGCTAACTTTCCACTGAGGTTCTTTCTTATGTGGAAGGCACAAGATGGTCTCTGCTGGTCTTCTCTCCAGGCCCCTGGGTTCCAACAACTTTCCCCGGGGTGACTTCTTTCTGCATCTCCAAAGGCCTAGGCTGAGCTGCAAGTGCTGAGATGAGGAATGCCGAGCTGCTTGGCAGTGCTACATTGCAATCTCCCATTTAAGCACCAGCCAATTAAGTCAAACATCACTCATTGCAGCAGACATGCCTCCTAGCTGACTGCAGATGTAATTGGCAACAGATGAGGTTCACGTACCGTTGGCTTATGTCCGCAGCAACAAGAGTAGGTATGCTCACCTGGCCAAGTTGACAACTGAATCTAACTAACACATTACCAAAGCTAAAAAGTTATCTAATAATTGATATGAAGGATGATTTTAATACTTAACATTTTAACTGGGTGAAAAATATTCAGTTAAAGATAACACTTAGATAAATTAAAGCTGTTTTGGTCAAATAAAGGCAGTTAAGAGAAGAATAATAAGTAAGTTTTTGAAAATTATGAATTTAGAATGCGTACCTAAAACCTTTTCAGTTAAATGGGAAAATGCCTTTCATGTTTTTAAAGATGTTTATTTGATTAAAAGCAATCCTTGTTTGTTTACTTTTATTTTTACATTTGCAAGACTGTATTTTTCTAAGTAAAATTTATTTAGACTTGTTCTGGATTATTTTTTCTCTTGCTTTTTGTAGTCTAGTACCACTGTCCACATTTCAGATCCCTAAATATTTCTTGTTCCTTGTTTCTCAGGGCCTTTTATAGGCTCTTTCTTTTTTCTGGAATGTGCATCAGTTGCTGCTTCCCCTTACCCCTATGTCATTTCCTCAGGGAAACCTAACCTAATTCCCCCTTCCCTCCTTCCAAAGTGTGGTAGGTTGCCAAGTGACATGTTCTTTGGGCACACTGCTTTTTCTTCATGGCACTTAGTGCAATTTGCAATTATTATATAATTATACACACACACACACACACACACACACACACACACACACACACACACACACACGTTGTATGCTTGTTTTTGACAAATGATCACTGTCTTCTTAACCAGATTACAAACTCTGGTTATAGGGACAGTGTCTGTTTCATTGTCCTACTTTTCTAAAATTTTCTACTCTTAATTGTAAATTTTTTAGGCTATGATTTATTTAGGAGTCTTTTAATGTCTTAACATTGTCAGAGATTATGGCCTTCATGATAACTGGATTTTTGAAATTTGTTCATTCCCTTTTAAGTATCAATTTAAAAAGAAGCTTCCAGTGTATACTTGAAAAGGATATTTGTTTGTTGCAGTGTTCTTTTTATATATATATAAGTAACCATTGATTCAAACCTGTGGTTCAGCTGTTTTCTTTTTGTCTGTTTCATTTATCAGCTTCTGACAAAAGGTGTGTTAAATTCTCCCGTGTTATAATTTCCTACTTTTATTATGAATTTGTCATTATGTTCTTTTATTCAGACTTTCACTTCTAAAATGTATCTTATAATTATTATGGCTGAATGTTTTTGGTTTCTTCTTTAAAAATTTTTTTTTTCAATCTATTCTTTTTTTCCTTATTGGAGAAAAGGTATATAGAGCAATCATGCATAGAATATAGGATTCCCAAATCTCACCCCGCCAACAACAACCTGCATTGGTGTGGAACATTTGTTACAATTGATGATAGCACCTTTTCATAATTGTACTATTAATTAAAGTCCATGGTTTAGAGCTTAGAGTTCACTGTACAGTATAGTTACATGGATTTTTAAAAAATTTTTGTTGTTACCGTATAATGAACTCTGGGATCTGTCCTACAACTACTTGTTGAAGAGTGCTTTGAAAACTATTGCTTTTTTATTTCTTTGCTTTGTATATATGTTATGCTATACAATAAAAAGTTAAAAAAAATAGCTAAAAGGAAATACCTGAAACTGCTGAACTGTAAAATATGTATATACATATATATATATGTCTTCCCTAATGCCAATCAGAATATATTGCATTTTTATATTTCACAAATGGATTAAAAATCTGCTGAAATTCTAAAAAAAAATTTTGTTGTTACTGTATATACAATCTAACATTTCCCCTTTTAATTGTATTCAGATATATATTTCAGTAATGTTGACTGTGTCCACAATGTTATACTACCATCATCACAATCCATTACCAAAGCATTTCCATTATTCCAAGTAGGAACCCTGCACATTGTAAGCCTTAAATTCCCATTCCCTGTCCCTGCTCTATCCCCTAGTAACTTACGTTCTGGATTCTGACTGTATGAGTTTGCTTGTTCTAATTATTTCAAAACAGTGATCTCATCCAGTGTTTGTCCTTTTGTGTCTGGTTTATTTCTCTTAACATGATATCTTCCAGGTTCTTACTCTGGCAAGAACTTCTAGTATAATGATGAATAACAGTTGTGACAGTGGGCATCCTTGCATTGTTCCTGATTCAGAGGCACATCTTTCAGTTTTTCTCCATGAAACAGGATATTAGCTTTAGGCTTTTCATATACCCTTTATCATGTTGAGGAGAATGCCTTCTATTCCTAGTGTTTTAATTATTTTTATCAAGAAAGTGTGCTGTATTTTGTCAGATATCTTTTCTGCATCAGTTTGAATGATCATGTGTTTTTTTTTCCTTCGTTCCATTAAAGTGGTATGTTACATTAATTGATTTTCTTATGTTGAACCAACCTTGTATACCCAGGCATAAATCCCACTTGATCATGCATATAATTCTTTTAATATGCTCTTGAATTCTGTTTGCTTGTATTCTGTGGAGAATTTTTACATTTGTATTCATAAGAGGTACTTGTATGTAGTTTTCTTGTGGTACCCTTATCCAGCTTTGGGATGAGGGTGTGATGTTAGCCTTGTAGAATGAGTTATGGAGTGTTCCCTGCTCTTCAGTTTCTTGGAAGAATTTGAGCAGGATTGCTGTTAATTCTTCTTGGGGCAGATAGGTCCTAGGCTATTCTTTGTTGGAAGAATTTTCCATTTCTCCCCATTATTGATTTCTAGCTCCATTCCATTGTGGTTGAAGCATATACATTGTATGATTTTAATATTTTTAAATTATTTAGATTTGTTTTGTGACCTAACATATAATGTAGCCTAGAGAATGACCTATGTGTACTTGAGGACAATGTATATTCTGTTTTCATCGGTCGCAGTATTCTATATATGTCTGTTAGATCTAGTGGGTTTAGTGTATGCTTCAAGTCCTGTGCTTCTTTATTGATCTTCTAACTAGATATTCTATCCATTATTGAGGATGGTATATTTAAATTCCTAATATTAATGTAGAACCATCATTTTTCCACTCAAAATGTCACTATTTATTTTGTATATTTGGGGACTCTGCTGTTAAGTACATATATCTTTATAATTGTTACATCTTCCTGTTGAATTGTCCCCTTTGTCAGTATATAATTACTGTCTTTGTCCCTCATAACTTTTTTTTTCATAATGTCTTTTTTCTGATACTTGTATTGGCATTCCCTACCCTTTTGGTTACTACTTTCATGGCATACATTTTTTCTATCCTTTAAACCTCAACCCACTTGTATCTTTGAATTTGAGGTGAGTTTCTTGCAGACAACATATAGTTGGGTCATTCTTTTTTATCCATTCTCCCAACTTCTGCCTTTTGACTGGATAATTTAATCCACTTACATTTAAAGTCACTATTTATAACACAGAACTTTCTTTTGCCATTTTGCTCTTTAGCCTTTGTATGTCTTATACATTTTTTGTCCCTCACTTCCATTACTGGCTATTTGTATATTTATTTGCTTTTTTGTGGTTTACCATATTGAGTGCCTTCTCATGTCTATTTGGATATATTTTTTATCCATTTTCAACAAGGAATAATTGGATAATGGGGTTAAAATTTAATATCCTAAATATTTAATAATGTATTTGGTTTATACAGACTTAACTTCAAAAGTATACATGTATATTTTCCTATACCCTCTGTCTTCTTATGACTTTTTTGTACTTTTCACCATTTATAATTTTGTATATTGTATGTCTAAAAGCATAAATTTAACATTATTTTTTATGCATTTGCATTTTACCTTCTGTAGAAAGTAAGAAGTAAAGTTACATACTGTCTGGAAAGCAATATACCAGGAATGGAATGGCTTTTAAAATCAGGAATTTAATAAGTTGCTAGTTTACTGTTCAAAGGCTGAGAAAATGTCCCAATTAAAACAAGTCTATAGAAATGTCCAATCAAAGACATCCAGGGAAAGATACCTTGGTTCAAGAAGGTCGATGAAGTTCAGGGTCTCTCTCTCATCCGAGAACGCACATGGTGAACACAGTCACGGTTTCTCTCTCATCTGGAAGGGCACATGGCAAACACAGCATCATCTGCTAGCTTTCTCTCCTGGCTTTCTATTTCATGAAGCTCGCCGGGAAGCATTTTCCTTCTTCATCTCCAAAGCACTGGCTGATGTACTGTGCTTCATGGTGCTGCAGTATTCTCTGCTCTCTCTGAATCTCTCATTCTCCAAAATGTTTCCTCTTTTATAGGACTTCAGAAACCAATCAGTACCTACCCAAATGGGTGGAGACATGTCATCATCTAACCCAGTTTAACAACCACTCTTGTTTAAATCACATCTCTAGGGAGATGATCTAATTATAGTTTCAAACATACAGTATTGAATAGGAATTTTTCTGCCTTTATGAAATGGGATTTTGATGAAAACATGGCTTTTCTAGAGTCCATACATCCTTTCAGAGCAGCACACATACCAAACAGTATAATACAATAATAATGGCACTTATATTATCCAAAATGGTTACCTTTGCCATATGTTATTATTTTGTTATGCTGCTTTCAACTACTATCAAGTGTCCTTTCCCTTTTAGGCTTTAGAATTGCTTGTGTGGCAGGTTTAGTGGTGATTAACTCCCTCAGCTTTTGTTTATCTGAGAATGTATTATTCTCCCCCTCATTTATGAAAAAGAGTTTCACAAGATATAAAATGTTTGGCTGGGAGTTGTTTTCTTTTAGCACTTTACATATTTCAACACACTGCCTTCTTGCCTACATGATTTTTGATGAGATATCGGCACTCAAACTCATTTGGACTCTCTTGTAATCTAACCCATTGCTTTTCTTGTGCAGCTTCCAGAACTCTCTCCTTGTCTTTTGCATTTGATAGTATGATCAGTAGTTGATGAGGTATATTTTTCTTCATTTTTATCTGGTTTGGTGTTCTCTGTGCTTCTTAGATGTTCATATTCATGTCTTTTGCTAAGTTAGGAAAGTTCTCTGTCACTATTTCTTTAACTATTTCTTCTGCCCTTTTTGCTCTTTGTTCTTCTTCTGGGACATAATGGGTATGTTGGTGTTCTTGATGCTGTCCCATAGCTGTCTTAAGCTATTTTTGCTTTTTATAATTCCTTTTTCTTTCTGCTTCTCAGTGTGACTCATTTTAAGTGAGTTGTCTTCAAGTTCGTTGATGATTTCTTCTGCCAACTCCAGTCTGTTCTTGAAACATTTCTGGGCATTTTTCAGTTCAGTTATTGAGGTCTTCAATACCAATATTTGTCTTTCGTTCCTTGTTAAAATTTCTGTCTCTTTACTTAGGCACTTATGTTGCTCATTCATTGTTTTCTTTATATCCTTTAGCTTTTTGTATTTCCCTTCATCTCCTTGACCATTTTTAAGGTCATTATTTTAAATGCTTTGTTCGGTAGGTCCTCATTTTCATGTTCCTCATTCATGTTTTCTGTAGTTTTACCGTCTTTCTTTCATGGGCCATCATTTTCTGTTTCTTTATTCATCTTCTATTCTTTTCTTGTACTCTGTACTTAATGGGGATTTATTCTGAGATGTCTGTTTCTTGGTTTTGTAAACATCTGGTGATAAGACAGAGATTTTTTTTTTATTTTTAGCCCTCCTTTCAGAAAGGTCTGTCCAAGGTGAATGTACTGTGCAGAATTTACCCTGTCTTTCTGGGCCTTTGTCTTGTCCTGAGCCTTTGCTTGTTAGTTTTTTGGAGTACCACTGTTTGATTGTACAGAGGAATTTGATAGTTCCCTTCTGCTTCCCAGGAAACAGACTTCCCTCTATCAGGTGTTTGAAGCTGGCAAGCTTTTGTCTGTATAGTTTTTTACTCTCCTTTTATTGTCTCTAGCTGCCTCTGCCTGGAGGGAAAATTTGGGGAGGAGGGTCATCCTGGATAGGTCTTTCCCAAGTCAGTCTTTCTCAGCCAAAACAGGGCCAGGGGCCCATGAAAGAGGCACAGACCAGCTTATAAGTGTGCTGGGGAGGGAATCAGGAAGGCCGATAAAAGCTTCTTTTTGAGTCCTCAATGCTGAGTCTTCTTGTCTTACCGAGACAATGCAAGACTTTAGTTAACTATCCCCAGCAATCCTGAGGAAGAGCTGTGTTTCTGAATCTCTACTGCCTTCATCCCTGTCTGGGCAGTGTTGAAACAATGGCTGCCACTGCCCTTGTCTGGGATGGGTCAAAGTAGTAACTGCCCCCAGAGCCTGGCCCCCAGCAATCTGGATTTCTTAAGCAAAAGGCATGATCAGTGATTAGCCTTGTCTACCCCTGTTCTTTGGGAAGAGGATTTTTATGTCCCTTTCTGAAACCGCCAGGCACTGTACCCTGCCATGAGAGTGGTAGTTTGGCACCAGTAGATGCTGCATGGAGAGAGCAGTTTACTGACCTTTACTGTAGTGTATTAGCCTCTTCCTCCTGCCCTTCCCTGGATGCTGTACAGTGTTCTTCTGGCCTCTGGAGTTCCAAAATAGTTTTTACAGACATTTCCTGCCTGTTTAGTAGTTGTTTGGTGGGAAGACTGAATCCTGGAGCTCCCTACTCTGCCATCTTCCCCAGAAGTCCTCCAAGGATGTGCATTCTAATGTCTTAGAATTGATGAATTTAATCTGTGCCACTTATTGTGATTACTGATATATATGGATTTATTTATTCTTTATTTTGCTTGAACTTTTTTCATTCTTTCCCCCGTTGGAAACCTTCTGTTTTATGGGTAAAGTTTTCTTTATTCCCCTTCTCCTATCTTTTTATTTGAAAGCCCTAAATCAGCAGTCAGCAAATTATAACCCTTGGGCCAAAAAGGACCAGCTTCCTGATTTTGAAAATAACACAGCCACACCTATTAATTTATGTATTGTCTATGGCTGCTTTCACGCTACACTGACAGAATTGAGTAGTTGCAGCTGAGACTGTTGAGTAGTTGTAGCAGAGACTGTATGACCTGCAATGCTCAAAGCATTAGCTATCTGAACTCAGCAATAGACTGTATTTTTTAAAGTGTTTATGCTAAAGCTTTAACATTTGTTCTTAGTTCTAAACTTTAATGATAAAATTTAAATGTATTCACTCTCTCAAGATTTGTCCTGAATAAGACAAAGGCTTTAGAATGCTTTAAATAGCCCTTGAAATCTTCTCCCATCACCCAGGAAATTGTGTGTGTGTTTTAAATCAGTTTTTTTTTTCAAAAAACAAAAAACAAAAAAAATCAACTTTACATGTAAATTTGTTTAATTTTTATAAAATAAAATGCATACATTCTAAGTGTGCAGTTTTGGCAATGTAGTAGTGTCTTAAACTCTCATTCAAGAAGTCCTTTTTAATGCATAATCTTGGACCTGTTTGTTGACTTGTTCATGAAGATATTTAGGGAATGAGTAGAGAGTTCTGAGATTCATTCCAGGCTCAGTTGTATACTTCGTGATTATAGGTTTTCTATCAATAACTGTTCTGGTTTGCTAGCTGCCGGAATGCAACACACCAGAGACGGACTGGCTTTTAATAAAAGGGGATTTATTTTGTTAGTTCTTCAGAGGAAAGGCAGCTAACTTTCCACTGAGGCTCTTTCATACGTGGAAGGCACAGAATGGTCTCTGCTGGTCTTCTCTCCAGGCAACAGGGCCAACCCTGGGCTCTCTGCCATTTCTGGGGCACATGCTCAACCGCTCCACATGGTGGCAGCCAAGCTCTCCCAGTCCCCCAAGGAGCGTGCTATGCCTTTTCCAAGGCTCGAGGCTACACAACTCTTCCACTGCAATGAGAGGGGAGACTCATCCTCGCCCTTCAGGGTAAACTCACCCTCTCCATGTATATGGGTGGGTCCACTCTCTTGGCCGAGGTTTCTTGGAGAAGGTGAAGCACATTCCTTGGGGTTTGTGGAGAGCCTGGCTGCCACCATATGGAGGGGTTGAGCGTGTGCCCCTGAGATGGCAGATAGCCTGGGTGCGGCCCCAATGCTTGGAGAGAGTGGAGCCCAGAGGTGGTTTCCTCGATGTTCCCCGAGGTTGATTTGGAAAGAGGCCGACCACTGCATAGGCCCTTGGAAGGGGTGGGACTGCCACTTTCTACAGCTGAAGGATAAATGACTTTCAGACTTTGAAATCCAATGGTGTTTGCCTGCAGGTTTTCCTTCCAGTTTCTCCCTATGGATCCTGGGTTTATCCTCCTTTGCATATTGGCATCAGATAATTTGTTTTGAGATTCACAGGCCCACAGCAAGAAGAGAGTTTTTGCACCTGTTTAAAGTGATGCTTGAAGTTGCCAAGTTGACAGGGGGTGGACATGTGTTAGTTAGATTCAGCTGTCAACTTGGCCAGGTGAGCATACCTAGTCTTGTTGCTGCGGACATAAGCCAATGGTACGTGAACCTCATCTGTTGCTAATTACATCTGCAGTCCGCTAGGAGGCGTGTCTGCTGCAATGAGTGACGTTTGACTTAATTGGCTGGTGCTTAAATGAGAGAGCGCAACGTACGTAGCACAGCCAAGCAGCTCGGCATTCCTCATCTCAGCACTAGCAGCTCAGCCCAGGCCTTTGGAGATGCAGAAAGAAGTCACCCCGGGGAAAGTTGTTGGAACCCAGGGGCCTGGAAAGACCAGCAGAGACCATCCTGTGCCTTCCACGTAAGAAAGAACCTCAGTGGAAAGTTAGCTGCCTTTCCTCTGAAGAACCAACAAAATAAATCCCCTTTTATTAAAAGCCAATCTGTCTCTGGTGTGTTGCATTCCGGCAGCTAGCAAACCAGAACAATAACAAATTAATCAAAAGTCACCATCTTTTTTGTTCTTAAGTCAGGGCTTGTTCATCATACCTGGCTGAATAAAAAACGATTGTTGCTAGGCAGCCAGTGCACCAGCACCTAGCAACTATGATGTCTGTATCAGGAACCTTAGGCCCTCTTCAGAGTCTAATGAGTGATGTACAGTCAAAAGATCTATAGACATCTGTTGAAATTAGAAGAAATATAAGAATCTAGTTAAAGGAATGGCAACATGCTCAGTGGTATTTCCACTCTTCCAGGCAAAGATAATTGTATTTATTTGGAGTGACTGTTTTACTTCCCTGGCTTTGACTAATTTTAACAAATTGTTGGACCTTGGAAACATTTCTTGACGTCTTAGTTGTATCATCCCCAAAATGGAGATATTAGAACCTACTTCATAAGTAAGTCAGTATATATAATGTTCTTATGAGAGTTTGCATAGGAACAAGCTCAAGAAATGTTAGCTATTAATTATAGTGTTATGAGAGATTATATCACATGATACAACATTTCAAAAGAATCCTAATTTGGCAGTGTTTCAGTGATCTATTTTTTTTAATAACAAACCATCCCAAAACTTAATAGCTTAAGAAGACAATTATTTCTCACAATTCTGTGAACTGACTGAGCTCAGTTGGCCATTCTTCTGTGGTATGCCTGACATCACTCATGTGGCTTCATTCAACTAGGAGCTTCTGCTGGAGCTAGAATGTACATGATTGCATCTCATCCTCCAGAAACTCTTTCTGCTTGACTGCTCATCATCCAGTAGTCTAGCTGAGCTTCATAGTATGTGGCTGGCTTCCAAAGGAGCATTCTAAGACAATCCCTATCTGTAAGTGTTCATCAAGTCTCTGCTTGCAGCATTCCTTAATGTCCTAGTGGCCAAAACAAGTCATACAGCAAAGTCCAGAGTCAGTGAATTAGATAGGGAATTATACCATGGCATGAATATCAGCAATTTTGGTTCACTGGGTGCCAGCAGTTTAGTAGTCTCCGGCAGGTGGGATAAAGCATCATACAGACCTTTATATAGTTGGGAGCTGAGACTGGAACCTGAGCAATACTTATCCTAGAGCAGAATTTCCTATACCTTCATGTGCATAAGTTGCAGTTTCACCATTTCAGGTACTTCCTTTTAGCTGCTCTAATAAAACATGGTTAGATTCAGCAGTCATACTCATTTGTTAAATCCTGTTTTCTCTGTTACAACTCCTCCTTCTTCTTTGATCCTTCTCCCTATCTGTAGGGATATTTGGATGATGTCAATTATAATTCTCCATGTTGAAAGGGATTATTAACATTATAGGGAAGAAGGATGCAACTGACTGATGCTCTTGGATATACTGGTAACTCTGGGTTTCAAGGTTTATCTGGCCAAGAAACCAACTAGACTTAATAGGTTTCTGAAAAATAAACTTAGTAAGTAAGACTTTTTATAGAATCTCAGATAGAGACTTGGATATTCTTTAAGGTTTACAGGAATACTGTTGTTGTGGCTTGGCATGCTATGACAATTAGCAATATCTAGATGAAGCTTTTGCCTCCAAAATAGCCTCTCAACTCTATTGGAAATCTCTGAGCCACTCATACTTTATTTTGTTCATTTCTTTTCCCTCATTTGGTCAAGTAGGCATAGTTGATCCCAGGGTGCCAGGGCTAAGCTTATCTCTGAGAATCACGTCCCACGTTGCCAGGGATACTTACATAGTGGACATCATGTCCCAAGAATGGGAAAGGATAATGATTTTACTTACAGAGTTGGGCTTAGAGAGAGAGGCCACATTAGCAACTAAAGAGAGTCTCTGAAAGTAACTCTTGGCATAATTATAGGTAGGCTTAGTGTCTCTTTTTTTTTTATTATTAATTAAAAAAAATTAACACAACATTTAGAAATCATTCCATTCTACATATGCAATCAGTAATTCTTAATGTCATCACATAGATGTATGATCATCATTTCTTAGTACATTTGCATCTATTTAGAAAAGAAATAGCAAGACAACAGAAAAAGAAATAAAATGATAGTATAGAGAAAAAACAAAAAATACAAAAAATATTTATAAAAAACAAACAAACAAACAAAAAACTATAGCTCAGATGCAGCTTCATTCACTGTTTTAACATAATTACATTACAATTAGGTAGTATTGTGCTGTCCATTTTTGAGTTTTTATATCTAGTCCTGTTGCACAGTCTGTATCCCTTCAGCTCCAATTACCCATTATCTTACCCTATTTCTAACTCCTGATGGTCTCTGTTACCCATGACATATTCCAAGTTTATTCTCAAATGTCAGTTCACATCAGTGGGACCATATAGTATTTGTCCTTTAGTTTTTGGCTAGTCTCACTCAGCATAATGTTCTCTAGGTCCATCCATGTTATTACATGCTTCATAAGTTTATTCTGTCTTAAAGCTGCATAATATTCCATCGTATGTATATACCACAGTTTGTTTAGCCACTCGTCTGTTGATGGACATTTTGGCTGTTTCCATCTCTTTGCAATTGTAAATAATGCTGCTATAAACATTGGTGTGCAAATGTCCGTTAGTGTCTTTGCCCTTAAGTCCTTTGAGTAGATACCTAGCAACGGTATTGCTGGGTCGTATGGTAATTCTATATTCAGTTTTTTGAGGAACCGCCAAACTGCCTTCCACAGTGGTTGCACCATTTGACATTCGCACCAACAGTGGATAAGTGTGCCTCTTTCTCCGCATCCTCTCCAGCACTTGTCATTTTCTGTTTTGTTGATAATGGCCATTCTGGTGGGTGTGAGATGATATCTCATTGTGGTTTTGATTTGCATTTCTCTAATGGCCAGGGACATTGAGCATCGCTTCATGTGCCTTTTGGCCATTTGTATTTTCTCTTCTGAGAGGTGTCTGTTCAAGTTTTTTTCCCATTTTGTAATTGGGTTGGCTGTCTTTTTGTTGTTGAGTTGAACAATCTCTTTATAAATTCTGGATACTAGACCTTTATCTGATATGTCGTTTCCAAATATTGTCTCTCATTGTGTAGGCTGTCTTTCTACTTTCTTGATGAAGTTCTTTGATGCACCAAAGTGTTTAATTTTGAGGAGCTCCCATTTATTTCTTTCTTTCTTCAGTGCTCTTGCTTTAGGTTTAAGGTCCATAAAACCGCCTCCAATTGTAAGTTTCATAAGATATCTCCCTACATTTTCCTCTAACTATTTTATGGTCTTAGACCTAATGTTTAGATCTTTAATCCATTTTGAGATAACTTTTGTATAGGGTGTGAGATATGGGTCCTCTTTCATTCTTTTGCATATGGATATCCAGTTCTCTAGACACCATTTATTGAAGAGACTGTTCTGTCCCAGGTGAATTGGCTTGACTGCCTTATCAAAGATCAAATGTCCATAGATGAGAGGGTCTATATCTGAGCACTCTATTCGAATCCATTGGTCGATATATCTATCTTTATGCCAATACCATGCTGTTCTGACCATAGTGGCTTCATAATATGCCTTAAAGTCCGGCAGCTTGAGACATCCAGCTTCGGTTTTTTTCCTCAAGATGCTTTTAGCAATTCGGGGGAACCTGCCCTTCCAGATAAATTTGTTTATTGGTTTTTCTATTTCTGAAAAATAAGTTGTTGGGATTTTGATTGGTATTGCATTGAATCTGTAAATCAATTTAGGTAGGATTGACATCTTAACTATATTTAGTCTTCCAATCCATGAACACGGTATGCCCTTCCATCTATTTAGGTCTTCTGTGATTTCTTTTAACAGTTTTTCGTAATTTTCTTTGTATAGGACTTTTGTCTCTGTAGTTAAATTTATTCCTAAGTACTTTATTCTTTTAGTTGCAATTGTAAATGGAATTCACTTCTTGATTTCCCCCTCAGCTTTTTCATTGCTAGTGTATAGAAACGCTACAGATTTTTGAATGTTGATCTTGTAACCTGCTACTTTGCTGTACTCGTTTATTAGCTCTAGTAGTTTTGCTGTGGATTTTTCAGGGTTTTCGACGTATAGTATCATATCGTCTGCAAACAGTGATAGTTTTACTTCTTCCTTTCCAATTTTGATACCTTGTGTTTCTTTTTCTTGTCTAATTGCTCTGGCTAGAACCTCCAACACGATGTTGAATAATAGTGGTGATAATGGACATCCTTTTCTTGTTCCTGATCTTAGGGGGAAAGTTTTCAATTTTTCCCCATTGAGGATGATATTAGCTGTGGGTTTTTCATATATTCCCTCTATCATTTTAATGAAGCTCCCTTGTATTCCTATCCTTTGAAGTGTTTTCAACAGGAAAGGATGTTGAATCTTGTCAAATGCCTTCTCTGCATCAATTGAGATGATCATGTGATTTTTGTGCTTTGATCTCTTGATATGGTGTATTACATTAATTGATTTTCTTATGTTGAACCATCCTTGCATACCTGGGATGAATCCTACTTGGTCATGATGTATAATTCTTTTAATGTGTTGCTGGATTCGATTTGCTAGAATTTTGTTGAGGATTTTTGCATCTATATTCATTAGAGAGATTGGTCTGTAGTTTTCTTTTTTTGTAATATCTTTGCCTGGTTTTGGTATGAGGGTGATGTTGGCTTCATAGAATGAATTAGGTAGCTTTCCCTCCACTTCGGTGTTTTTGAAGAGTTTGAGCAGAGTTAGTACTAATTCTTTCTGGAATGTTTGGTAGAATTCACATGTGAAGCCGTCTGGTCCTGGACTTTTCTTTTTGGGAAGCTTTTGAATGACTGATTCAATTTCTTTACTTGTGATTGGTTTGTTGAGGTCATCTATTTCTTCTTGAGTCAAAGTTGGTTGTTCATGTCTTTCCAGGAACCCGTCCATTTCATCTTAATTGTTGTATTTATTAGCATAAAGTTGTTCATAGTATCCTGTTATTACCTCCTTTATTACTGTGTGGTCAGTGGTTATGTCTCCTCTTCCATTTCTGATCTTATTTATTTGTATCCTCTCTCTTCTTCTTTTTGTCAATCTTACTAAAAGCCCATCAATCTTATTGATTTTCTCATACAACCAGCTTCTGGTTTTATTGATTTTCTCAATCGTTTTCATGTTCTCAATTTCATTTATTTCTGCTCTAATCTTTGTTATTTCTTTCCTTTTGCTTGCTTTGGGGTTAGTTTGCTGTTCTTTCTCCAGTTTTTCCAAGTGGACAGTTAATTCCTGCATTTTTGCCTTTTCTTCTTTTCTGATATAGGCATTTAGGGCAATAAATTTCCCTCTTAGCACTGCCTTTGCTGCGTCCCATAGGTTTTGATATGTTGTGTTTTCATTTTCATTCGCCTCGGGATATTTACTAATTTCTCTTGTAATTTCTTCCTTGACCCACTGGTTGTTTAAGAGTGTGTTGTTGAGCCTCCACGTATTTGTGAATTTTCTGGCACTCTGCCTATTATTGATTTCCAACTTCATTCTTTTATGATCTAAGAAAGTGTTCTGTATGATTTCAGTCTTTTTAAATTTGTTGAGACTTGCTTTGTGACCCAGCATATGGTCTATCTTTGAGAATGATCCATGAGCATTTGAGAAAAAGGTGTATCCTGCTGTTGTGGGGTATAATGTCCTATAAATGTCTGTTAAGTCTAGCTCATTTATTGTAATTTTCAAATTCTCTGTTTCTTTATTGATCCTCTGTCTAGATGTTCTGTCCATTGATGAGAGTGGCAAATTGAAGTCTCCAACTATTATGGTATATGTGTCTATTTCCCTTTTCAGTGATTGCAGTGTATTCCTCACATATTTTGGGGCCTTCTGATTCGGTGCATAAATATTTATGATTGTTATGTCTTCTTGTTTAATTGTTCCTTTTATTAGTAGATAGTGTCCTTCTTTGTCTCTTTTAACTGTTTTACATTTGAAATCTAATTTGTTGGATATTAGTATAGCTACTCCTGCTCTTTTCTGGTTGTTATTTGCATGAAATATCTTTTCCCAACCTTTCACTTTCAACCTATGTTTATCTTTGGGTCTAAGATGTGTTTCCTGTAGACAGCATATAGAAGGATCCTTTTTTTTAATCCATTCTGCCAGTCTACGTCTTTTGATTGGGGAATTCAGTCCATTAACATTTAGTGTTATTACTGTTTGGGTAATACTTTCCTCTACCATTTTGCCTTTTGTATTATATATATCATATCTGATTTTCCTTCTTTCTACACTCTTCTCCACACCTCTCTCTTCTGTCTTTTTGTATCTGTCTCTAGTGCTCCCTTTAGTATTTCTTGCAGAGCTGGTCTCTTGGTCACAAATTCTCTCAGTGACTTTTTGTCTGAGAATGTTTTAATTTCTCCCTCATTTTTGAAGGACAATTTTGTTGGATATAGAAGTCTTGGTTGGCAGTTTTTCTCTTTTAGTAATTTAAATATATCATCCCACTGTCTTCTAGCTTCCATGGTTTCTGCTGAGAAATCTACACATAGTCTTATTGGGTTTCCCTTGTATGTGATGGATTTTTTTTCTCTTGCTGCTTTCAAGATCCTCTCTTTCTCTTTGACCTCTGACATTCTAACTAGTAAGTGTCTTGGAGAACACCTATTTGGGTCTATTCTCTTTGGGGTCCGCTGCACTTCGGATCTGTAATTTTAGGTCTTTCATAAGAGTTGGGAAATTTTCAGTGATAATTTCTTCCATTAGTTTTTCTCCTCCTTTTCCCTTCTCTTCTCCTTCTGGGACACCCACAACACGTATATTTGTGCGCTTCATATTATCTTTCAATTCCCTGAGTCCCTGCTCAAATTTTCCCATTCTTTTCCCTATAGTTTCTGTTTCTTTTTGGATTTCAGATGTTCCATCCTCCACATCACTAATACTATCCTCTGTCTCTTTAAATCTACCATTGTAGGTTTCCATTGTTTTTTTCATCTCTTCTACTGTGTTTTTCAATCCCATATGTTCTATGATTTGTTTTTTCAGACTTTCCATTTCTTGTTTTTGTTGATCCCATGCCTTCTTCATGTCCTCCCTCAATTTATTGATTTCGTTTTTGAAGAGTTTTTCCATTTCTGTTCGTATATTCAGAATTAGTTGTCTCAGCTCCTGTATCTCATTTGAGCTATTGGTTTGTTCCTTTGACTGGGCCATATCTTCAATTTTCCTGGTGTGATTCATTATTTTTTGCTGGCATCTGGGCATTTAATCAGATTTCCCTGTGTGTGGGACCCAGCAGGTTGAAAGACTTTCCTGTGAAGTCTCTGGGCTCTGTTTTTCTTATCCTGCCCAGTATGTGGTACTTGTCTGTCTGCAGGTCCCACCAGCAAAAGATGTTGTGGCTCCTTTTACTTTGGAAGACTCTTGCTGCTGGGTGTGTGTTGGAGACAGATGAAAGGTGTAGGTTGGTTTTAATGGCTTCAAATTGTGAAGTCCTGGGATCTGAATTCCTTGAGAGAGGGATTCCACCTGAGTTGCGTTTCACCCCTCCCGCATGGAACGTTCAGGTGGTTGAGAGCCCTAGAAGCAGCCTGTTTCTTCGTTTGGGGTGGTTGTAACCTATGTAATCCCAGTGCTGAGCCCAGAGGCAACGAAGCCTCCATAGAAACAGCCGCAGAAGGCTCTGTTTTGCCCCCTTTCCTCTTTTTCAGTTAGCCCAATCGGCGACTTCCGCCTTGATCAGTTTCACCTGAGCTGAGGGCCTATTTTTAGTAGTCAGAAGTTGTTCCTTAATTCCACTATTGGTGTTAGGTTGGGCTCAGTCTCTACTACTGTTGGAGACTCTTTCCCTTCCCTCTGGGAAGTCGCCTTTGGGGGAGGGTCGTCAGCCGCCGCGGCTTGGGGAACCACTGTTCCAATGCTCCCAGCCAGCCCCGGAAGCCACGTGTGTGGAAGCGGCTGCAGTCGCCGGCCAATGTGACTTGGAGGACCACTGTTCCGAGGCTACCAGCCGGCCCAGGAAGCCGCGCGTGGGGGAGGGTCGCCGGCTGCCGTGGCTTGGGGAACTGTTGTTCCGATGCTCCCAGGCAGCCCGGGGAGCCGCGTGTGTGTGGGGGGCTGCGGTTGCCGGCCTCCGTGGCTTGGGGGATCGCTGTTCCAAGGCTACCAGCCAGCCTGGGAAGCCGCACGTCGGGGAGGGTTACCGGCCGCCGCGGCTTGGGAGACCGTCGATCCAAGGTTCCCAGCCGGCCCGGGAAGCCGCGTGTGTGGAAGGGGCTGTGGTCGCCGTGGCTTGGGGAACCCCTCCAAAGCTCCCAGCCGGCCCTGGAAGGAGGGAGGGAGGGGCTCCGGCCGCCAGCCGCCTCAGCCCAGGGAAGCGCGCGCCTCTCAGTGACCTCACCGCAGCAGAGTCTTTTAGCCGGTCCAGCCGTTCTGATATGGGGTACGCTGTGTGTCTGGTTTCTGTCGTGGCTCTGGGAGCTGTTCTGTACTGTTTCTAGTTCTTTAGTAGTTGTTCTGGAGGAGGAACTAAGACTCGTGCGCCTTACTAAGCCGCCATCTTCTCCGGAAGTCCTTAGTGTCTCTTTTATAAATAAGTTTCATAAGATTGAGCCTCAAGATCTAGGGCTGGACTTGGCCTGTTAACCTAGGGGTCCCTAATTTTTGAGAGAGCATCAGGGATTTTGCAGGTGGAAAAGTTTAATAGTTCCATATTTTTTCTCCAGTCCATCAAGAGACTTTGCCAATACTTTTTAATTATCTGCCCAACATGCCGTGGAATGTATTCAGTGTTACATTAAGCTATACAGAATTACTAGACTCCGTGTGTCTAAGTTTTTTTTTTTTAAGGGCCCAAATGAATGTTTATTAATTCATTAATTTGTTTATTTTACTTTAAAGCTTTAACACATAAAAGTAATTAACTTTTACTTTTAAAAATTGTTGGTCAAACTGATGAGAGGGAAAGAGAGAGAGAGAGATGAGAGAGAGATAGAGAGAGAAAGGGATAAAGAGAGAGAGGCAGAAAAGGAGAGACAGAGAGACACACGCAGAAAAAGAGATTGAGAGAGAGAGAGGCAGAGAGGGAGAGAGCAGTGGAGAGAGATACAGAGACAGAGACAAAGAGAGAAAGAGAGGAAGACAAAGAGAGAGACAGACAGACAGAGAGAGAGACAGAGAGACAGAGAGAGGTAACACAGAGAGACTGAGGGAGAGATAGAGAGAGAGAGAGGCAGAGAGGGAGAGAGTAATGGAGAGAGAAAGAGATAGAGACAAAGAGAGAAAGAGAGAGAGGCAGAAAGGGGGAGAGACAGAGAGAGAGGGCGAAAGACAGGGATAAAGAGAGACTGAGAGGGAGAGAGACAGAGAGGTAACACAGAAAGAGAGACAGAGAGGGTCAGAGAAGGAGAGAGCAATGGAGAAAGAAAGAAATAGAGAGACAGACAGAGAGAAAGAGAGGCAGAAAGGGGGAGAGACAGAGAGAGAGGGCGAAAGACAGGGATAAAGAGAGACTGAGAGAGAGAAAGACAGAGATAGGTAACACAGAAAGAGAGACAGAGAGGGTCAGAGAAGGAGAGAGCAATGGAGAGAGAAAGAGATAGAGAGACAGACAAAGAGGTAAAGAGAGGCAGAAAGGGGGAGAGACAGAGAGGGAGAGAGACATAGAGAGGGACACACACAGAAAGAGAGAGAGAGAGAGACAGAGTGATGGAGAGAGAGAGAGACAGACAGAGACAAAGAGAAAGAGAGAGAGAGAAAGGAAGACAGAAAGAGAGAGACAGACAGAGAGAGTGAGAGAGACAGAGAGAAAGAGAGACACACACAGAGAGAGAAAGGGATAAAGGGAGAGAGACCAAGTGAGGTAACACAGAGAGACTAAGAGAGAGACAGAGACAGAGAGAGGCAGAGAGGGAGAGAGCAATGGAGAGAGAAAGAGATAGAGAGACAGAGACAAGGAGAGAGAGAGAGGAAGACAAGATACAGAGAGAGATATATAAAGAGAGAGACAGAGAGAGATAAAGAGAGAGACAGAAAGAAAGAGACAGACACAGAGAGACAGAGAGGAAGACAGAAAGAGAGAGAGGCAGACACAGAGAGAGAGCGAGCGAGCCATGTGTCTAAGTTTTAAACAACTTGTTTAATGAACTGGCCAGACATGTTAAGTTAGATTGTGTTAAGAAAAATTTAGGTTTGGGACAAAATAAACCTCTCTTCCTTTAGTCTCATGCAGTAGGTGAAGTTCTAAATTACAAACAATAGCATCCTTTCCCTTGTTTTCTGATTTACCTTAGTCCCAGCCAGTTCAGTTTAGTTCTTATCTGTAATTGAAGCCTGGTCTCTTTGTTTGCTTCTTTAACACTTATTGTATGTAGAAATGCTGACTTTCAAAGTTGTAGAACTCCAACTCTGAGTCTGAGGTGTGACACAGGTATCCAAAGTTCCAGGAAAATACCAGGTTATACACATGTGGCATAGCATCTCAGAATTTAGAAATAACACTTAAAGCTCAGGAATAAATGTAACTGGTGTAAGAGTTTACTATCTAGGCCCCATTTTTTTATTATTATGAAATATAACATATATACAAAAAAGTGATAAATTTCAAAGTACATTGTAACAGGTAGTTATAGAACAGATTTCAGGGTTTGCTATGGGTTTCAATTTCACAATTTTAGGTTTTTCCTTTTAGCTGTTCCGCTAATTTTCTTATAAATATTTTCTAAAAGAGACCATATAATATTTGTCTCTTTGTTTTTGGCTTATTTTGTTCAAAGTAATGTCTCAAAGTTCACTCACCTCACTGCATGCCTCAGGACTTTGTTCCAGTATCCCATTTTATGTATACACCACAGTTTACCTTTATGCTTCTCAGTCAGTGTACCCTTTGGCCACCTCTATCCATTGGGTATTGTGAATAATGTCACCATAAACAGTGTGCAAATGCCTATATGAGTCCCTGCTTTCAGTACTTCTGATTATATTCCTAGTAACGGGATTGCTTAATCATATGGCGACCCTACATTTGTAGCCTCCTGTTAATCCACTGTATTATCCTCCGGAGGGTCTGTCCCATTCTGCTACCCTGCCAGTATTGAATAGGTATACCTCTCTCTCCACATTTTTTCCAGCACTTATCTTTCTGTTTACTTCTTTATTTTGAATCTGCAGATTTTGTTGAGATCTATTCTTACAGTATATATTCTATCCAAAATAAACAATGTTTACAGTATCCTCCCTTAGTTATGCAATCATCATAACTCTTAATTTTAGGCAATTTTCATTGCTTCATAGAGAAAAATAACAGATAGACATACCCACACCAAAGAGAACATCCCAAACTCCCCTCAACTCTTGTCCTGCCCCCCAATTATTTGCCACTAGTATTGTTGTCATACTAGTGATGTATTCCTGTTAAATGTAGACCATAGCATGCAATAGATAATTTTCCCCATATGCCCTTCTATTTATTATTAATTCTTTGTACAAATGTCATGCTTTTGAAGTAGTTCATGCAAGAACTTATTTATATTTGTAGTGCTAATCAGTGAGGTACATGACTCTAAACAACCCCTTTCAATAATATTCACCTTTAATATGGCACTATTACTTATAAACTCACTAATGAACTATGATTACCTCTGCCCAGGCCCATAATTTTAAGTTCAATCTCGTTAACTAGTTTGTACATATTGGGTAACCATTCTCCCTTCTCTGGCTCCTATCTATCTCTAGTCCCTTATATTTTACATTTTAAGACTCTGAGTTTACATTTTCAAGGGAGTTCATATTAGTGAAATCAAACAGTATGTGTCCTTTTATGTGTGTCTTATTTTGCTCAGCATTATGTCCTCCAGTTTCATCCATGTTGTCATATGCTACAGTACCTTATTTCTTCTTGCTGCTGCATAATATTCCACTGTATATACACACCAGATTTTGTTTATCCACGCATCTGTTGTGGACCTTTGGATTGTTTCCATCTTTTTGCAATTGTGAATAATGCCACTATGAACATTGATGTACAAATGTCTGTTTGTGACACTGCTTTCAGTTCTTCTGGGTTCTTATTGAGTAGTGACATTGCTGGGTCAACATAACAGCATACAAACACGAACATTCTTACCATATTATCATTCCATTTTTGGTATATAATCAGTAACTCACAGTATCATCACATAGTTGTACATTCATCACCATCATTTCCTAGAACATTTGCATCAATTCAGAAAAAGAAAAAAACGCATACATACCATACCCCTTACCACACCCTCTCATTAACTGCTAGTATTTCCATCTACTCAATATATTTTAGCCTCTGTTTCCCCGATTTTTTTTCTATGTACCTTCCCACTCCCTTTCATTGATCACTAGCATTTCAATCTACTAAATTTATTTTAACATTAGTTCCCCCATTATTTATTTATTTTTAATCCATATGTTTTACTCATCTATCTGAACTGCAGATAAAAGGAGTATCAGACACAAGGTTTTCACAATCATGCAGTCATATTGTACAAGCTATATCATTATACAATCATCTTCAAGATACATGGTACTGGAACACAGCTCTATATTTTCAGGCACTTCCCTCCAGCCTCTCCAATATACCTTAACTACAAAGGTGAAATCTATTTAATGCGTAAGAATAACCTCCAGGATAAACTCTGGACTCTGTTTGAAATCTCTCAGCCATTAACACTTTATTTTGTCTCATTTCTCTCTTCCCCCTTTTGATCTAAAAGGTTTTCTCAATCCCTTGATGCTGAGTCCCAGCTCATTCTCGGATTTCTGTCCCATGTTGCCAGGGAGGTTTACACCCCTTGGAGTCGTGTCCCACATAGAGAGGGGGAGGGCACTGTGTTTGCTTGTTGGGTTGGCTGAGAGAAAGAGGCCATATCTGAGCAGTAAAAGAGGTTCTCTGGGGGTGACTTTTTTTTTTTTTTAACATGGGCAGGCACCGGGAATCGAACCCGGGTCCTCTGGCATGGCAGGCAAGCATTCTTGCCTGTTGAGCTACCGTGGCCCACCCTGGGGGTGACTTTTGAACCTAATTTTAAGTAGGCCTACCCTATCCTTTGCAGAGATAAGTTTCATATGAAAAAACCCCAAGATTGAGGGTTCGGCCTATAGCTTTGTTTGTCCTCACTGCTTGTGAGAATATCAGGAATTTTCCACATGGGGAAGTTGAATTTTTCCCTTTTCTCATCATTCCCCCAAAGGGACTTTGCAAATACTTTTTTATTCACTGTTCAAATCACTCTGGAATTTATCAGATCATCACTCTGGACAAACCTACAAAATCTCATGGCCTACTCAAGGTTCCATGTATATATGGTGTTCAATTAAACTGTCCACATAAGTAATATTAGGAAATGCACTAGTTAAATTATAAATTTTGCACCAAATAAACATTTTTTGCTTCAGTCTTACAGATGTTAAAGTTTTAAAATATGAATTACTGTCTATTTTCAACACCCTGCCATATTGACATTCCTTTGTTCTTCCTCATGCAAAAACATTTTTTAATTTGTACATTTAGTCACTATCATTGTACACTCTAGGCATTCCTAGATTATACCATCTCAGTCTCTATCATCTTTCTGATTTCATTTGTGCCCCCAGCCCTCCTCCCCCTGTCATTCTCACATTCAGCTTCATTCAGTATATTAACATTATTGTATTACAGTTAGGTAGTATTGTGCTATCCATTTCTGAATTTTTACAATCAGTCCTTTTGCACAACCTGTATCCCTTCAGCTCCAATTATCCAAGATCTACCCTATTTCTATTTACTAATTGTCTCTGTTCTTAGCTGAAATTCTCCAAGTTCATTCATGTTAATTCATATCAGTGAGACCGTACAGTATTTGTCCTTTTGTTTCTGGCTGATCTCATTCAGCATAATGTCCTCAAGGTCCATCCATGTTGTTACCTACTTCCTAACGTTATTCTGTCTTACAGCTGTATAATATTCCATTGTATATATATATAACACAGCTTTTTTAGCCAGTGTCTATTGGTGGGACATTTGTTTCCATCTCTTGACAATTGTAAATAATGCTGCTATAAATCTTGGTATGCAAATGTCCATTTGTGTCTTTGCCCTCATGTCCTCTGAGTAGATACCTAGCTATGATAGGTATCTGAGTAGATACCTCCTATGGTATTGCCGATTCATATGGCAATTCTATACTCCACTTCCTGAGGAACCACCAAACTGCCTTCCACAGCAATTGTACCATTTTACATTCCCACCAACAGTGGATAAGTGTGCCTCTTTCTCCACATTCCCTCCAGATCCCCTCCAGTACTTCTCATTTTCTGTTTTATGATAATGGCCATTCTGGTGGGTGTGAGATGATATCTCATTGTGGTTTTGATTTGCATTTCCCTAATAGCCAGAGAAGCTGAGCATCTTTTCATGTGCCTTTTGGCCATTTGTATTTCCTCTTTTGAGAAGTTTCTGTTGATGTCTTTTGCCCATTTTGTAATTGGGTTGTTTGTCTTTTTTGTTGTTGAGTTGAACGATCTCTTTTTATATTCTGGATGCTAGACCTTTATCTGATATATCGTTTCCAAATATTGTCTCCCATTGTGTAAGCTGACTTTTTACTTTCTTGACAAAGTTCTTTGATGCACAAAAGTGTTTAATTTGAGGAGTTCCCATTCATCTATTTCTTTCTTCAATGCTCATGCTTTGGGTGTAAGATCTAGGAAACTGCCTCCTATTATAAGATTTATAAGGTATTTCCCTCCATTTTCTACTAAAAGTTTTATGGCCTTAGATCTAATGTTTAGGTCTTTGATCCATTTTGAGTTAATTTTTGTATAGGGTGTGAGATATGGATCCTCTTTCATTCTTTTACATGTGGCTATCCAGTTCTCTAGGCAGCATTTATTAAAGAGACCGTTCTGTCCCAGGTGAGTTGTCTTGACTGCTTTATCAAAGATCAATTGTCCATAGATGAAAGGGTCTACATCTGAAGAATCTGTTCAATTCCATTGGTCAGTATATCTATCTTTATGCCAGTACCATGCTTTTTTGACCACTGTAGCTTCTTAATATGCCTTAAAGTTAGGTAGTGTGAGACCTCTGATTTCATTTTTCTTTCTCAGGATATTTTTAGCTATGCAGGGCACCCTGCCCTTCCAGATAAACTTAGTTATTGTTTTTTCTATTTCTGAAATTCAATTTGGGATTTTAATTGGTAGTGCATTGAATCTGTAAATCAATTTAGGTAAATTGACATATTAACTATATTTAGTCTTCCGATCCATGAACACGGTATACCCTTCTGTTTATTTAGGTCTCCTGTGATTTTTTTTAGCAATTTCTTGTAGTTTTCTTTGTATAGGTCTTTTGTATCCTTAGTTTAATTTATTCCTAAATATTTTATTCTTTTGGTTGCAATTGTAAATGGATTTTTTTTCTTGATTTCCCCCTCAGATTGTTCATTACTAGTGTATAGAAACACTACAGGTTTTTGTGTGTTGATCTTGTAACCTGCCACTTTGCTGTACTCATTTATTAGCCCTAGTAATTTTGCTGTGGATTTTTTGGTGTTTTCAGCATATAGTATCATATCATCTGTGAACAGTGAGAGTTTTACTTCTTCCTCTCCAGTTTTGATGCCTTGTATTTCTTTTTCTTGTCTAATTGCTCTGGCTAGAACTTCCAACACAATATTGGATAACAATGGGGATAGTGGACATCCTTGTCTTTTTCCTGATCTTAGGGGTAAAGTTTTCAGTTTTTCCCCACTGAGGATGATATTAGCTGTGGGTTTTTCATAT
Organism: Tamandua tetradactyla; assembly: GCF_023851605.1. Taxonomy (NCBI): domain Eukaryota; kingdom Metazoa; phylum Chordata; class Mammalia; order Pilosa; family Myrmecophagidae; genus Tamandua; species Tamandua tetradactyla. Next base: position 22,956,084 of record NC_135330.1, on the reverse strand, counting down.
ATTCTATTTACCGTGTTGAGGAAGTTCCATTCTATTCCTATCCTTTGAAGTATTTTCAACAAGAAAGGGTGTTGAATTTTGTAAATGCCTTTTGTGCATCAATCAAGATGATCATGTGGCTTTTCTGCTTTGATTTGTTGATATAGTGTATTACATTAATTGATTTTCTTATGTTGAGCCATCCTTGCATACCTGGAATGAATCCTACTTGGTCATGGTGTATAATTCTTTTAGTGTGCTGTTGGATTAGATTTGCAAGAATTTTGTTGAGGATTTTTGCATCTATGTTCATTAGAGAGATTGGTCTGTAATTTTTTTTTTTTCATGTAGTATCTTTGTCTGGCTTTGGTATGAGGGTGATGTTGGCTTCAAAGAATGAGTTAAGTAGCCTTCTATCCTCTTCAATTTTTTTTGAAGAGTTTGAGCAGGATTGGTACTAATTCTTTCTTAATGTTTAGTAGAATTCACATGTGAAGTCATCTGATCCTGGTCTTTTCTTTTGGGAGCTTCTTAATGACTAATTCTATTTTTTTTTTTATTTGTAATTGGTTTGTTGAAGTTGTCTGTTTCTTCTCGAGTCAGTGTTGGTTGTTCATGTCTTTCTAGGAGGTTGTCCATTTCTTCTAGGAAGTTGTCCATTTCCTCTACATTGTCTAGTTTATTAACATAAAGTTGTTCATAGTATCCTCTCATTCGTGGGGTCAGTGGTTATGTCTCCTCTTCCATTTCTTCCTCTTTTTGTCAACCTCACTAAGGGTCCATCAATCTTGTGGATTTCCTCATAGAACCAATTTCTGGTTTAGTTGATGTGCTGGTTTGAAAGGAAGTATGCCCCCTAAGAAAAGCCATGTTTTAATATGGATCCCATTTCTTAAAGGTAGAATAGTCTCTATTCAATGCTGTGTATTTGGGACTGTGATGGGATCATCTCCCTGGTTGATGAGATTTAGTTAAGAACGGTTGTTAAACTGGATTAGGGGATGGCATGTCTCCACCCATCTGAGTGGGTCTTGATTAGTTTCTGAAGTCCTATAAAAAGAGAATGAGAGACTCAGAGAGATTCAGAGAGAGCAGAGAATGCTGCAACACTACAAAGCAGAGAGTCCACCAGCCAGCGACCTTTGGAGATGAAGAAGGGAAATGCCTCCCGGGGAGCTTCATGAAACCAGAAGCCAGGAGAGTAAGCTAGCAGATGACGCCGTGTCTGCCATGTGCCCTTCCAGCCGAGAGAGAAGCCCTGACTGCGTTTGCCATGTGCCTCCTTTCCAGATGAGAGAGAAACCCTGAACTTCATCGGCCTTCTTGAACCAAGGTATCTTTCCCCAGATGCCTTTGATTGGACATTTCTATAGACTTGTTTTAATTGGGACATTTTCTCGGCCTTAGATCTGTAAACTAGCAGCTCATTAAATTCCCCTTGTTAAAAGCCGTTCCGTTTCTGGTATATTGCATTCCGGCAGCTAGCAAACTAGAACAGTTGATTTTCTCGATTGTTTTCATGTTCTCAATTTCATTCATTTCTGCTATAATCTTCATTATTTCTTTCCTTTTACTTGCTTTGGGGTTAGTTTGCTGTTCTTTCTCTAGTTCTTCCAAGTGAACAGTTTATCCTTGTTTATCCTTGTATCTAAAATGTGTCTCCTGTAGACCGCCTATAAATGGGTACTGTTTCTTAATCCATTCTGCCAGTTTATTTCTTTTGATTGGGGGGTTTAATCCATTAAAATTTAGTGTTATTACTATAAGGGCAGTACTTTCTTCTGCCATTTTGCCTTTTGTATTTTATATGTCATATCTAATTTTTCTTCTTTCTACCTTTACTGATTGTCTTCATTTCTACACTCTTCTCCACACCTCTCTCTCTCCTTTTCCCATCTGTCTCTAGTGCTCCCTTTAGTATTTCTTGCAGAGCTGGTCTCTTGGTCACAGATTCTCTCAGTGATTTTTTGTCTGAAAATGTTTTAATTTTCCCTATCATATTTGAGGGACAATTTTGTTGAATATAGAAGTCTTGCCTGGCAGTTTTTCTCTTTTAGTACCTAAAATATATCATTCCACTGTCTTCTCACCTCCATGGTTCCTGCTGAGAAATCTGCATATGGTCTTATTGGGCTTCCCTTGTATGTGATGGATTGTTTTTCTCTTGCTGCTTTCAAGAATCTCTCTTTCTCTTTGACATCTGACATTCTGATTAGTAAGTGTCTTGTTGTATTTCTATTTGGATCTATTCTGTTTGGGGTATGCTGTCCCTCTTGGCTCTGTAGTTTTAAGACTTTCATAAGAATTGGGAAATTTTCAGTGATAATTTCCTCCATTAGTTTTTCTCCTCTTTTTCCCTTCTTTTCTCCTTCTGGGACACCCACAACATGTATTTGTGTGCCTCATGTTGTCATTCAGTTCCCTGAGTCCCTGCCCATATTTTTCCATTCTTTTCCCTATATTTTCTTTTGTTTGTCAGATTTCAGATGTCCTGTCCTCCAGTTCACTAATCCTATCTTCTGCCTCTTGAAATTTAACATTGTAGGTTTCCATTGTTTTTTTCATCTCTTTTACTGTGCCTTTCATTCTCATAAATTCTGTGATTTGTTTTTTCAGACTTTCGATTTCTTCTTTTTGTTCATCCCTTGCCTTCTTTATATCCTCCCTGAATTCACTTATTTTATTTTTGATGAGGTTTTCCATATCTGTTCAAACATTCTGAATAATTATTTCAACTCCTGTATCTCATTTGAATTGTTGGTTTGTTCCTTTGACTGGGCCATATCTTCTGTTTTCCTAGTATGATTCACTATTTTTTGCTGGCATCTAGGCATTTAATTTCCTTAATTCGTTTATTCTGGAGATTGTTTTTTACTTTTTTTCCTAGGATTTTTTTGCTGGATGACTTTGTTGTCTATCTGTTCTTTAACATTTTGTTCAACATATTCTATACCACTTGCTTAGATTTTGTTTAGTAGATCAGAGTTTCTTAGCCTTATTTTCTTGTTTCTTGTCCTGCCTGTATGGTCCTTTTTATTACCCCCTTAGGATGCTCTACGTGGGTAGTATAGTGCTCAGTTAGATTTTCCCAGACCAAACTGGCCTCCTTTCAGGAGGAAAGAGTCACCTACATCAGTTTTCCCTGAGAGTGAGACCCAGCAGTTTGAAAACCTTTCCTGTGAAATCTCTGGACTCTGTGTTTTTCCTATCTTGCCCTTTATGTGGCACTTGTCTGCCTGCAGGTCCCACCAGCATAAGGTCATGTTGTACCTTTAACTTCAGCAGACTCTCCCTGCTGGGGCTTGCTTGAGACAGGTGAGGTTGTAGGCTGGTTTTAATCACTTCACTTTTCCAGATGCTGGGGTCTGAATTCCTTGAGGGAGGGATTCCTCCTGAGTTGGGCCCCACCCCTCTCCTGGGAAAGGCACAGCCTCCAGACAAACTCTCAATGAAACTTAATTCTGCCCATGTCTGGGGCAGTTGGAGCCCCAGAAGCCATGTAGCTGCATCCGAAGAGCAGTCTAACATAGAGAGACAGCCACAAAAAAGAAAAGAAAAATAAATCCTTTCCAGAGCAGAACCACCTGTTCCTCAGGTTTGCCAATCAAGAACTTACGTTCATATATTGCTCTGCATATCTCCAGGTCCTATGTGCTCCCTCCTTTCCTCAGGGCCCAGACCTTTTCAAGTATTTTGTGCTGTCCGATCCAAAGAACCTCTGGTTTTGTTTGTTTTTTTGTTTTTTTCCTTCTTTTCTCTCAGCCCTGTCCCCTCTGCACTGGGGCAGAAAACAACAACCTCCACTTTTACTTGAGTTTTAGTTGATCTGGGGGCCTATTTTTAGTAATCAGAGTTTGTTTATTAATTCCACAATTGGAGGTTGGTTGCACTCAGCCCCTGCTGCTAGTAAAGTCTCTTTCCTTTCCCCTCTGGGAAGCAGCCTTGTCAGGGAGGGGCACTGGCCACCATGTCTTGGGGAGTACTCAGTTCTGGGTGGGCTCACAGCCAGTCCAGCTTGTCCAGATTGGGGTATGCTGCGTGTCCAGTCACTGATGTGGCCACAGCAGTTGTTCCGTACTATTTCTGGCTATTTACTAGCTGCTCTGGAGGACGAACTAAATCCCAATCCTCACTAATTCACCATCTTGACTCCCCTCAGTAGCCATGTTCTTAAGGCATTGAAACTGCCAGTATGCTCCTATTAAGGTGTGACATGAAAGAGATTGTGCTAAGTTAGAAGCCAGGAATTTGTATCAGTAGCTTTTATTGGGGATTTTCAGTCATCCTTAAAAGTAATGCATATTATAGAAAATTTGGAAAATACCAAAAAGTGTATTTTTTAAAAATCACTTATTCTAAACAGCCAGAGATTCTGTTTACATTGTGCCATTTTTTCTTCCTTCTCTGTCATACACACTTGTATGAATTTCACAAACATGAAATTGAGCAAAATAAAGACATGCAAACATACACGCTGTATGATTCTACCTATATAAAGTTCACTTAGAGGCAAAAGTCAACTATGTTTTTCAAGAATGCATAGGTAGGTAGTAAAATATAAAGAAGTGCATGGAAAAAATCATTCAAGAATGAGGTGCTCCTGGACTGCACATCCCCCTCTCTCTCTTCCATCCCCCCAAAAAAGAGTCAGGTAGTCAACTTCTGTGAGGGGATAAAGAAGAAAGCTGATTATAGAGGTGCACCCAAGGAACTTCTGGGGTGCTGGCAATGATCTATTTATTTTTAACTTGTGTGGTGTTTACTACAGATGCTCAATTTTAAACTATTTAGTAAACCCTGTATGCCTGTTACATATTTTACCATAAACTATATACTTTCTTGTATATTGCCATATATATATGGAGAATATTCACAGCATAGAACAGATGGTGTAATATGCTTCCATTTGATTAAAAGCAAAAATGTCATGTCTGTATATTTTTACAAGTTGAATATTTTTAGAAGAATGTTTAAGAGATTACTAATAGTGGTTTTCTATGAGGAGAGGAACTGAGATTCTGAGAGGGAGAATTACTTTTACCTTATACCATTTTATTTCCATTTTGTATATTCTCCAAGGGAGAGTGATCTTAAAAAATAAATTGATGAAGGGTAGGGGAAATTGTGACAAAAATTTTTAAATTTAAGAAATAACACCTTCATGACTTCCTTGTTAAGATTATACAGGTTTGGAGTAGTCAGATTAAGGAAGAGTATGACTGAAAATTAATATCATAGGCTTTAAGATCATATTACCCTTTTCATAGCTGCGTGAGTTGTTGTAATGCTCTGTTGTCCTTTAGAAACTTTGCTCACGGTAATGATTATCAAACTTTAGTGAACGTAATAATCACTTGGAGGACTAGTTACAATATGGGTTCCTAGGCACTCATCTCCAGAGAGTCTGATTCGGTAGGTCCAGTTGAGAGCCCAGGAACTTGGATTTCTAACAAGTTCAAGGTCATGTTAATGCTGCTGGTTCTGGGACTATACTTTGAGAACCTCCAGATAGCACAGCTGTACCCTACATACAGGAGTATGTTGGGAAATAGAAAAGCAAAAATGGAGGCCCATACCCAGGGCATATAGTATATGCTTCCAATGGACAAGAAGCAAGTATTATATAATTTGTGGCCCATATTGTAGCATTAAGTCTATTTTTTTGACATGGGCAGGCTCTGGGAATCAACCCCAGGTCTCTGGCAGGGCAGATGAAAACTCTGCCACTGAGCCAACATTGCTTGCCCAGCATTAAGTCTAATTTTAAGCTTCTATCTATTCTCTTAGTTTCCCAGCTGCTAAAACAAATGCCATAAAATGGTTTAGCTTAAACAACAGGAATTTGTTGGCTCACAGTTTTGAGGCTAGAAGTCCAAAATCGAGGTTTCAGCAAGGTGATACTTTCTCCCCAAAGACTGGCATTCTGGGGCAGGCTGCCAGTGATCCTTGGTCCTTGGCTTTTCCATCACATGGGAATGTACGTGGCAGCATCTTTTCCTTTCCTTTTGCGTTCTCTTGACTTCCACTCTCTGTCCTCGCTGATGACTTTCTCCCTGTGGCCTTCTTTATATGACCTCCAGTAATATAGCATTAAGACCCATCCTGGTTCAGTTGGCCACACCTAAACTAAAAACATCTTCAGAAGGTCCTATTTACCATGGGTTCACACCCACAGTAATGAATCAAGGACATTTTCCCCCCCTGGAGTACTCAATTCAACCTGCCTTATCTAGGGATGAGAAGATAACTCTTGCACAAGCTAAGGAAATTAGATAGAGCAATTTAAAAACAACCACAGAAAAAAATGTTCTTGAAATAACATGCCTACATTTGCAGATTTCCTTAACTTCACTTTAAATAGCTGGAATAAACAAAAATCAATGTAATCATTAAAAAGTTGCCTTTGAGAATGTTTTTCTTTATATTTCTTTAAAAAAGGAGGCAACAAAAGTATGTTTTTAGGTAAGGAACATGTATTTACTTAATGTGTTGGATTTAAGGGCTCCGTGGTTTTGAATTGCCTTGCAAGGTTTTTACACTTTTACTGTGTTTGCCAAATTAACCAGCAGATTTACACTAATAAATTATGACATTTAAAGCATCTATATAATTACATTCATAAAATCACCTAGAAACACAGAATCTGCTTTTACTGGAACTTATACTTATTCTAGCCTCACAAGGACCTATACCTTTTTAAGACTGGAAAGAAGCTTTCCTTACCTAGAAGCTGGCATTATCCTGTGGTGTAGAAACCTCGCTTTACTTTGTGATTATCTGATTGACATGTTCTCTGCAGTAACCTGGCTTTGACTTTGGACTTCTGATGACCTATTTGCCAATTCTTATACAATTTTAGTTTCTGACCTGCCTACCCAATGTCCTCCATTATTTTTGTTTTCTTGGAAAGCCCTTGTTTTAAACCTGTGATCTTGTTTCAACCAAGCTAGCTGTTCTTGGCTTTTGCTATGCCGTACCTACCCTGTTCCTTCCATTAAGGTAAGCTTCTTGACTGCCCTTTCTTGGAGTTCTTAGTTCCTATAGATCTCTGCTTTCCCTGTCGCGACATGGAACCTGTCCTAGCCATTATAATTTTCTACTCATTCAATTACATTATGATAAACTTTGATATCGGGAGTTGCCATATTGTAGGGTACATCTATAAAGCTGTTCTATTGGTTACTCTTTTACTGCCTTGTAAGGAGTTTACATATTGCCCTTGCTAGGAAATCGGGAAGGGAAAATGGATATTTTAAATCTATGTTTGTGGTTACTACATAGAGCAAGTCAATCAAATGATGACAAAGCAAAGCTGTTTCTAAATACCAGAATACTGCCAGCTTCTGCGTAAAGGGGAGATCTTCCCTAGTCTTGAAAGAGGAATATCAGAAATTCGGAGAATTAGGCCTATTTATATAAGCTGACTTGCTACCTGTATGGATTTTATGATCAGCTAATGGATTAGTTTATGGTCCTTTAAGAACTGAATGCCTTACTACACCTCAGTTTTAATAATTCTGCAGAATCCAAACTCTTGACTGCAATTGATTTTGTAGAATTCTAAAATATTTTTTCTTGCTGCAGGGCAGCAAAGCACAGAAAACATTTGCAACCCAAACAGTCTATGAGTTTACCTTTTCATATGATTAAAAATTACTAGAAGATTATCAGTTAAGTGGTTTTGCCTAGTGAGACATTGTTATCTAGGAGACAAATGCTTTTTTACCTGGTTTTTATGCCTAAGGTTATTTGTTATGCATGTTTACTAGGATTAGTATTAAATTCTTTCTGTTGAATTTAGTAATACTTCTGATTTCTTTTGTACTTTAACATTAAAAATTAATCTAAATTCTCGTAATCTCTAGCTTTGATTTGACTTTGCACCAGTCTCATTTCAAAGACACATTAGCCCATTTTTTTAGTTAGAATACCTTTTATTATTGGGCGAGCCACGATGGGCTCAGCAGGCAGAATTCTCGCCTGCCATGCCGGAAAACCCAGGTTCGATTCCCAGTGCCTGCCCATGCCAAAAAAAAAGAAAGAAAAATACCTTTCATTTTTATTTCAGTAGACCTAAACTTAGAATAAATCACATTTCACCAGTTTGAGTACATTTGGTTATTAAAATTAGATATAACTATTTATGTGTTATTTGTTAGCTCATAAACTCTTAGTTATTTCAGCATTAAAACGTTTCTTGCACAGGTTCTTACCCAACTAAAATGTAAGATTCCATTATCTACATTTCCCAATTTTCTTTTTTTCCTTCCTATGGTTTCATCTCTTGCCACTCCTAGTTACCATCTGGGTTGATAAGCATAACATCCCGGTAATGGTGAATTGTTTTATACAGCTTCCTGGCTGCTGCTTTAGAGTTGAAGTCAGTTTTGCAAGTTGTTTTGTCGCCCCAAGTTTCCTTTCATGTTAGATTTTGTTGGTAGGATTCTTGTGGTTAGGATTTTGTTGTCATGGCTTTATACCTTACTAATTGTGAGGAGTAAACATAACATTCATGGAATTGGTATTTTATAATTCTTTCCACTGTGTAAAGGTTGGTTTGCTGTTTCCAAGGTTGCTGTAGATATAAATATTGAGATATCAAAAGAAATGATCAGGACTGCAGGACATCAGAATAAGTTATTTCTACAGGAAATATTTTTTGATGTAGAGACTTATGGCAGAATTGAAACTACTAGATTATTAACTGGGAAGATCAGTTGTGCCGAAATTTTTGAAGCATATTGCCCATTGACCCTGTTTGACAACTTAATTTTTCTCTTAATGATTTCCTCTCTATTAGACAGTTGTTCAGAAATATTGACAAATAATAAAATGATATTTTAAAAATCTATTTTATGTCAAATTTAGTGCACATCAAAATGGTAAGAAGGAAAGAAATACTAAACTCTGAATAACCGATAAATTGTGTGATTATCCTCTGAACATTTAAAAAATTTACTAAATATACATTCCATATTCTTCTCTGTTATGTATTTGTAATATATATTCAGAAAATTAAAAGAAATAATCCATGGGAATATAAACGTGTGGGTATATATTTGTATGTGAGTACATAAATATGCAGTATATATATATATAATCTATATACTACATATGTAATATATATAAAATATATATTTTATTGCAGCATCATATAATATCAGGCTCCTGGGTTAAGCAGAACTGGATTTAAAATTCAATGCTATTGGGGATGCAAGAATTGTTAGTTCAGTGGTAGAATTCTTGCCTGCCATGTGGGAGATCTGGGTTCAATTCCCAGTCCATGCACTTCCTAAACAATCAAAACAAATAAAAAAAACAAAAAATTCAACAAATGATGCTGCAATAACGGGATGCTGACATGGAAAAATAATGAAATGTGACTGTATCATGCAGCATACAAGAAAAAACATTCTGTGCTATCGCTTATTAGGTATTAGGTTGTGTTGTTTAATTCTTAAATATAGATGGAGAGCATCTATAAAGTAAAGATTATAATAGTACTTACCTCATAGGCTGTTGTGGGGATTATATGAAATATAATATGTGACTAGAACACATTGTGTATATGATATGAAAATGTTAACTATTATCCAAATATTTGTGCTACCCTTCCATAGTGTAGAGTTGCTTCTAGAAAGTGGCCACTTGCAAAGATTATATTTCTTAACTTCCCTTGTCTGGCCATGTGACATGGACACATGGTATGTGGGCAGTGGAGTAGTTCTGAACAATGGAATGTGGGCAGAAATGACGTACCACTTCTTTGTTTGACTCATTAAAACTGCTTGCACAGTCCTTCATGCTCTTTGTTTGCTAACATGTTCTCCCCAGCTTGCCTGCTGGATGTCCATGTCCAGTGACTTTAGAAATTATAAGTTGAAATTAACGAAATCTATACTGGATGATGACTCGCAGCAGAGGCCCAACCATTTGGACTTTATCTCAATGAGAATGTATTTTGCCACTTATAGTTTAGTCTTATCTCAGCTATCCACACAATGTACTTGATAAATTTGCAAGATAGTATAGTGCAGGAATTTAAGAGCAGGCTCTGCAGCCAGATTGCCTGAATTTATATACTGACTCTTCTAAGTACCAGCGTGTAAATTTGGAAAAGTTACTCAAACTTATTGTGGCTTAGTTTATATTTACTTTTAAAAAGAGGAAAACAATATTACTTTAGAGTAGAGATTCACAGATATTGAAACAAATATTCACAGATTTGAAGAGAGAAATAGATGATTCTACATTAATAGTAAAAGACTTTAATACACCATTTTCAATAATGAATAGAACATCTAGACTGAATATCAGTAAGGAAGTAGAACTAAATGAGTCTAAACCTAACAGACATATAAAGAACACTTTACCCAAAAGCGACAGAATACACATTCTTTTCTAGTGCACATGGCTCATTCTCTAGGATAGACCAAATGTTAGGTCATAAAACAAGAATCATTAAATTAAAAAAATCTTGAAATCATACAAAGTATCTTTTCCTACCACATTGGAATGAAGGTAGAAATCATTAACAGAGGGAGTGTTCTAGTTTGCTAGCTGCCAGAATGCAATATACCAGAAACAGAATGGCTTTTTAAAAGAGGAATTTAATGAGTTGCTAGTTTACAGTTCTAAGGCCGAGAAAATGTCCCAATTAAAACAAGTCAATAGAAATGTCCAATTTAAGGCATCTGGGGAAAGATACCTTGGTTCAAAAAGGCCTACGACATTCAACGTTTCTCTTTCAGCTGGAAAGGCACATGGCAAACATGGTGGTATCTGCTGGCTTTCTTGTGGCTCTACCAAAAAAGGGACTCTCTCCAAAATGTTTCCTCTTTTAAAGGATTCCAGCAAGCAACTCCACCTACAGTGGGTGGAGACACACCTCCATGGAAATCATCTAATCAAAAGTTGCCACCTACAGTTGGGTGGGTCACATCTTCATGGAAACAATCAAAATGCTCCCACCCAGCAATATTGAATGAGGATCAAAGGACATGGCTTTTCTGGGGTCCACCACAGATTCAGACCGGCACAGGGAGAAATAGAAAATTCACAGCAATGTGCAAATTAAATAACATACTTCTAAACAACCATTTGATTGAAGAGAAAACCACAATGGAAATTAGGAAATTTTCATGTGAGATGAATGAAAATGAAAGCACTTTAGACCAAAATATATGGAATGCAGCGGAGTCAAGTATGATAAGGAAATTTATAACTTCAAACATTTACATCATAAAAGAAGAAAGATTTTGAGTCAGTCACCTAGCCAAAAGCTGGAAGGACTAGAAATGGAAGAGCAAACTAAACCCAAAGTGAACACAAGGAAGGAAATAAATATTAGAGTGGAAGTAAATTAAATAGAGAATTTTAAAAAACAGTAAGGAGAAAATTACGAAACCAAAATTTGCTTCTTTGAACAGATCAATAAAATTGACAAACCTTTTGCTAGACTAACAAAGAACAAGAGGGTACAAATAACTAAAATCAGAAAGGAAAGGAGAGAAATTATTACCAATACCAATGAATGTAAAAGCACTATAAGAGTGTGCTGTGAACAATTGTATGCCAACAAATTAGATAACCTAGATGAAATTGTCTAATTCCTAGGGACACAAACTATATACAATAACTCAAAAATAAATAAAAATTCTGAAAAAAAACTAATAACTAGTAAAGAGATTGATTGAGTAATAAAAAACTTCCTAAAAAAGAAAAGAAAGCTGAGGACCACATGGCTTCACATGGTAATTCTACCAAACATTCCTGGAAAAATTAACACCAAACCTGCACAAACTCATTCAAAAAAATTTAGGAGGAGAGAATTCTCCCTGATTGATTTTACAAGGCCAACATCACCCTTACACCAAAGCAAGATAAAAATACCAGAAGAAAAGAAAGTTAAAGATTGGATCTTTTCTCAATATAGATGCAAAACTTAAAATACTAGCAAACCAAATCCAACAGCATATTAAGAGAATTAAACGCCAAGATCATTTGAGATTTGTCCCAGATAAGCAAGGGTAGGTCAACACAAGTAAATCAGTTAATGTAGTATACCACATTAGTAGAATAAAAGGGGAAGAAAACAAGCACGATTATTTCAATTGATGCAGAAAAGGCATTTGATAAAACCCAACACCCTTATTGATAAAAGCACTTAGAAAACTAGGAATAGAAGGGAACTTCCTCAACATGATAAAGTGCATTTATGAAAACCCGCAACTAACATCACATGTAATGGTGAAAGTCTAAAAATTTTCCTTCTGAAATCAAGAATAAAGGAAAGATGCCCACTGTCACTACTGTTATCAGAAGTTACACTCAGAGCAATTAGGCAAGGAAAAGAAATAAAAGCCATCCAAATGGAAAAGGAAGAAGTAAAACTCTCCCTGTTTGCAGATGACTTGATCCTATATACAAAAAAATCCTAAAATAACCATAGCAAAACTTCTAGAGCTTATAAATGAATTCATCAAATTGCCAGGGTACAAAATCTATCCACAAAAATCAGTAGCATTTCTAATCATTACTAATGAACAATTAGAAGAAGAAATCAAGAAAAACATTCCATTCACAATAGCAAGGGAGAATCACATACCTAGGAATAAATTTTACCAAGATGTAAAGGACTTGTACACAGAAACTACAAAACTTAGCTGAAAGAAATCGAAGAAGACCTAAATAAATGAATGCACATTCCATGTTCATGGGTTGGAAGACTAAATATTATTGAGGAAAATTTATCACAAAATGATTTATAGATTTAGCACAATCCCAGTAAAAATTCCAAGAGCCTGCTTTGCAGAAATGGAAAGTCTTGTCATCAAATTTATCTGGAAACTACAGGACCCCCAAATAGCCAAAGGCCCCTTGAAAAAGAAGAATAAAATTGAAGGATTCACACTTCCCAATCTTAAAGTTTATTACAAAGCCACAGTAATCAAAACAATATGGTACTGGCATAGGAACGAACATATAGACCAGGAGAATGGAATTGAGAACTTAGAAATTAATCCTCACATTTATGGCTAACTGATTTTTGACAAGGCACTGAAAACAACTCAATTGGGAAAGAATAATCTCTTCAACAAATGTTTCTGGGAAAACTGGATCTCCTTATGCAAAAGAATGAAAGTGGATCCCTCGTACCCTATACAAAGAGCAATTCAAAATGCATTAAAAACCTAAATATAAGAACCAGAAGTTTAAAAGTCCTAGAAGAAAACCTAGTGAAACATCTTCACAACCTCATGTTAGGCATTCGTTTCTTAGACTTTACACTCAAAGCACAAGCGACAAAAAAAGAAAAAATAAACAACTAGGATCTTATTAAAATTAAAAACTTTAGGCCATAAGAGGACTTCATCATGAAAATAAAACAACAACATACACAATGGGAGGAAATTCTTCTAAAACCACATATTTGATATGTTTTAATATCCAGAATTTATGAAGAAATCCTACATAAAAAAGACAGTCCAATTAAAAATGGGCAAAAGACTTGAATACACATTTCTCTAAAGTAGATATACAAATGACAAAAAAAGCACATGGAAAGTTGATCAATATCATTAGCCAGTAGGAAATGCAAATCAAAACCACCATGAGACACCATTACACATCTGCAAGTATGACCACTGTTAAAAAAAAAGGGGAAATTACCAGTGTAGGACAGTATGTGGAGAAACAGGAACACTCATTCATTGCTGGTGAGAATGTGAAATGGATTAACTGCTTTGGAGAATAGTATAGCAATTCCTCAGAAAGTTAAGAGTAGAATTCCCATTAGAACTGGCAATTTCCAAAGTTTTGAAAGCAGGGACTCAAACAGATATTCACACATCCATGTTCATAGTAGCATTATTAATAATTGCCAGAAGTTGGAAGCAACCTAAGTGTCCATCAACTGTTTAATGGATAAATCACACATACAGTATATATACACAATGGAATATAATTCAGCTGTAAAAAGGAATATAGTTCTGATACTTGACCCAACATGGATGAACCTTAAAGATATGTTGAGTGAAATAAGTCAGATACAAAAGGGAAAACATTGTATAATCTCACTGATATGAAATAATTAGAAAAAGCAAACTCATAGAATGATAATTTAGAATACAGCTTATTCTGTGGTGGGGGGTAGAAAATAGGGAGTTAGCCCTTAAGTTGTACTGAGTTTCTATTTGTGATGATGGAAAATTTTGATAATGAACGGTGATGACGGTAGTACAACATTGTGAAAGCAATTAGCACTGTATTATATAATTGTTTGTGGCTAAAATGGGAAATTTTAGGTTATATATATGTTACTAGATTTAAAACTTAAAAAAAAGATCTGTAGAATTGTACAATGATCCCTAAGTAAACCATGGACTACAATTAATAATGCAACGACAAAAATGTGGTTTCCTCATTTGTAGGGAACGTACAACCTTAAGGCAAGGTATTAATTATAGAGTGCTAAATGGGGACTCTATATTTTGTGCATGACTTTCTGTAAACTCACAATTAAAAAAAAAGAATATTTGTATCTAAGTTCATTAGGGTGTTATTACTGTATAGTTTTATTTTTTGTATTCTGTTTTTTTGTATTAGGTTAGTAACTAGTTTGATGCATTGGTAATTATATTACTTATACAAGTTTATTCTGCACTTTTTCACTTAATATTGTATTTTTAATTTTTTTGAGCAATTACATAATCTTTGAAAATATGATTTTAAAGTCTGTGTAACAGTCAGTTGTAGAATTGCATACTTTTTTACCTATCATCTTCCTGTTTTTTTATTATTTGTGATTTTAAAATTTCTGTTAATAATTCTTTGGTTTGTATCTTTCTATATAAATCCTTGTCAGCATGTCCTATTTATACTCAGAATAATATCTAGGAATGGAATTCCTTGATTGAAGGAATTGAACAATTTATGACTGTTAATAAAGCCCAATTTATCCTCCAAAAAGGACCAATTAAATACTCTTACCAGTTGTGTATAAGAACATCTGCTTCCTTATATTCTAACTTCTGAATATTGTTGTCTGTTTCAGTATGATTTATTCTGATTTGTTATTCTTGTGCCAGTCAAAATGTTCCAGTCATTTTTTAGGAGAGCATTTTTAAATTTTCAGGAGTTTAACTTTTGTTCTTGTTAACTTTTATGGGAATTTTCTCATTTTCTTTATTTTGATCAAATAAAATGACCTATATAATTTCTGTGCCATATTATTTATTGTAGTCATATTGATGGTATGTTTAGAATGTTTAATTTTGATAAAAATCTGATATTTTTAATCAATATTTTAAAATCGTATCTGTCAGAATTTAAGAATGGTATTTTTAGGCCATACAAGAATTTTGCTTCTCTTTATTTCTTTGCTTTGAATATCCTTTTTCCTTATAATATTTTTGTCATATATTTGATTCATAACGATTTGTGACAGTTCTGTTTCACCTTTTTGAACCAAGATATTTTTCCACCTGATTTCCATGTTGTCCATTGTTAAATATTGTTTTCCCTTTGCTATATCTGTCTGTCCTTTAAATTTTCACCTTTAATTCATTTTACTTTCTGATTCACATAAATAACACATATTTGGCTTTTAGTATTTGACCCAAGCTAAGACTCTGTCTTTAAGAAGAGGTTTTAAAACTGATTGTTCCTACATTTGCTATCTTCTTTTATGATTTTGTAATACCTTGGCCCCACAGTGTTCTCTTGTGAAATGGGTGAAATACAAAATGCTTGCATTTTGGCAGCACTGATAATAATCAAGTTCATTCTAATTTTATAAGAAAAGCTATGATTCAGCTGAATTTACCCTAACTCACTTATGACTAACATTTGCTCTAATACTACTCTACTTCTGCTAGCATACACTTGAATAGTGCTACTGTGAACCTCACAAAGATCCTGTGAGGCAGATAAAACATCCCACTTCTACAGATGAGAAATGAATCTGAGACCATGGAAAAGTTATGTAATTTGCTGAAGGTCACACATTTAGGGAAAGTGTTGGAGCTGGGAGTTTGAACCCCAAAAGTCTGTGAAAGTCTACTACTTTTGCTATTAAGCACTACTACCTTATCAATATAAGGAAAAAATGTATTGCTTTTTTTTTAAATCCAAGTTTTAATTCAATCATAGCACAAGACACAAATTTTAAAAGCTTTGCTCTTAGCAGCAGATATGAGGTAGCCAAGGACACTAATTATTGTATCTAACCATAGGTAGTATAATTTACCTTGGAGTTTAATATGCCCTGAATCCTAGCCACCAAATTATCTTTAATTAATGTGCAAAATATATAGCAGTATATGCCTGTCTTCTATATCTATATACTTGTGACTTAAAAGGATTCTTGTAGGTGAATTAATTATATTTAATTTATTGTTACGGAATCTTGAATACAAACGGGGCCTTTTCTGCTACTGACTTTATTTTACTGAAGCTACTTCTTATCTCATTCAGTTTGCTTTTCAACTCAGTGCCCATCTCAGCCAACTCCCTTTTAATATTGCTTTTCCCCATGTTATTTATCTATTGTTTCATAGCATCTTGCTTCTTAAATTTTATTGGAAGCATGAAGTAAACTTTTCCATTTTTTTTTTCCTGGAGTAAACTCTTTCTAAAAGTACATATTTGTTGCCTTTGCATTCCTGTGTAATTTTTCTTTCCTTAAAGTTACAGTATATCCTTAAAGATCTTAATTTGGGGAACCTCTTTTTCAATTGCGGTTCCTTGAGAACCGCATTAGTTAACCCCTAATGTCCTAAGACAGAGATCAGTCCCTTACTTTTTCTGTAAAGGAAAAAGTGTTTCAGATTTTGAGAATCATATTAACTCTGCTGCAACTTTCCAACTCTGCAATTGAAGCCAAAAGCAGACATATACAATTTGTAAATTAATAGGCATGGCTCTATTCCAATAAAACTTTATTTACAAAAACAAGTAGCAGACTGGACTATCCTAAAGCATCCATTGAATGAAATAACTTCTTTCTGTCCTGTACATCTAGAATGGTACAGACCATCCTTGGGAAAATTGAGAGAATAGTCAGTTTTTCAGTTGAGAAAGGCCAAGGATATGGCTCTTCAAATTGGATGTTTGCCAATAATTACATCTATAATGGGAGAACAAATCAATGTGCACAGCCCCTGGCCAAATATCTCATTGTTGATGGAGTTCATCTCTCATTGGCAGTTATAAGGAAGAAAGAGAACTTTTTTTTTCAACAGTAGGTTGTTATGAGCAATAGGGTCATAATCCAACTCATAAGGACTGCAAGGGAGTGGACACTCCTGTTTCTCAATCTGTGCACTCTTCCTTGGAGGAATATTCATAGGTAGCAGAGACCAGTCAAAGCAGATAAATTAACATTGGTTTATTTACACTGACCAGATACGAGATCAGAGGAAGAAGAATGGGTTCTCAAATATATGTGCCTATACTTACATTTATTTATTTAAATTATTTTTTAAAATTGCACTTTTATTTGTTTCCTCTTTAGATTCCAGGTGGATTTTCACAGTAACTCCTTTGGAGCAGTCTGTATACCAACTTCTGCGACTCTTAAAATGTTACTGCTGGGGGAGGGGCCAAGTTAACAATGTATGCATTTTAGTTCGTCCTCCAGAACAACTACTAAATAACCAGAAACACTACAGAACAGCTCCTGGAGCCACGTCAGGGACACACAGCGTACCCCAGTCTGCACCAGCTGGACTGGCTGCGAGCCTCAGCAGAACTGTGAGTTCCCCAAGCTGCGGCAGCTGGCACCCGGCGCCCTTCCCCCCAGGCGGCTTCTCAGAGGGAAAGGAAAGAGACTCTAACAGCAGTAGGGGTTGAGTCCAACCAATCACCAATTTGGCATTAATTAACAAATTCTGACTACTAAAAATAGGCCCCTAGCTCAGGCGAACCTGGTCAAGGCGGAGGTCACTTATTGGGCTAACGCAAAAAGAGGAAAGGGGAGGAAATGGAGGTTTTTGTGGCTGTGTTTCTACAGAGACTTGGCTGCCTCTGGATTCAGTGGAGGGACTACTCCAGCTGCAACTGCCCCAGGGATAGGCAGAAACGGACTGCTTTCAGGGCTGTCTCCCACCTGTGCCTTCCCCAGGGGAGGGGTGAAGCCCAACTCAGGTGGAATCCCTCCCTCAAGGAATTCAGATCCCAGGGCTTGGCAATTTGAAGCCATTTAAACCAGCCTACAACCTCTCCTCTGTCTCCACCACACCCCTAGCAGGGAGAGTCTTCCAAAGATAAAAGTGTGGCAACATCTTTTGCTGGTGGGACCTGCAGGCAGACAAGCACCACATACTGGGCAGGATAAGAAAAACAGAGCCCAGAGTCTTCACAGGAAAGTCTTTTACCTGCTGGGTCTCACCCTCAGGGAAAACTGAAGCAAGCGACTCCTTCCCCCTAATAGGAGGCCAGTTTAGTCCGGGAAAACCCAGCTGGAGTCTATAATACCTACGTAGACCCTCCTAAGGGTGGGGAGGGAAAAGGCACCATACAAGCAGGACAAGAAACAAGAAAACAAGAGCTGAAAAATTATCCTCTGTTAAACAAAACCTAAGCTAGAGGTCCAGAAAAAGCTGAACAGAAGGTCAAAGAACAGATAGGCAACAAACTCATCTAGCAAGAAAACCCTAGGTAGGATAAGTGAAAGCAATCTCCAGAATAAACTGATTTAGGTAATTAAATGTCTAGATGCCAGCAAAAAATAACACATCACACCAGGAAAATTGAAGATATGGCCCAGTCAAAGGAACAAACCAATAGTTCAAATGAGATACAGGAGCTGAAATAATTAATTCAGAATATATGAACAGACATGGGAAACCTCCAAAACCAAATCAATGAATTGAGGAAGGATATGAAGAAGGCAAGGAATGAACAAAGAGAAGAAATGGAAAAAACAAATCACACTACTTATGGGAATGAAAGGTACAGTAGAAGAGATGAAAAAAAAACAATGGAAACCTACAATGGTAGATTTCAAGAGACAGAGATTAGGAATAGTGAACTGGAGGACGGAACATCTGAAATCCAACAGGAAACAGAAACTACTGGGGAAAAAATTGGAAAATATGAGCAGGGACTCAGGGAATTGAATGATAATATGAAGCGCACAAATATACGTGTTGTGGGTGTCCCAGAAGGAGAAGAGAAGGGAAAAGGAGGAGAAAAACTAATGGAAGAAATTATCACTGAAAATTTCCCAACTCTTATGAAAGACCTAAAATTACAGATCCAAAAAGTGCAGCACACCCCAAAGAGAATAGATCCAAATAGATGTTCTCCAAGACACTTACTGGTCAGAATGTCAGAGGTCAAAGAGATAGAGAGGATCTTGAAAGCAGCAAGAGAAAAGCAATCCATCACATACGAGGGAAACCCAATAAGACTATGTGTAGATTTCTCAGCAGAAACCATGGAGGCGAGAAGACAGTGGGATGATATATTTAAATTACTAAAAGAGAAAAACTACCAACCAAGACTTCTATATCCAACAAAATTGTCCTTCAAAAATGAGGGAGAAATTAAAACATTTTCCGACAAAAAATCACTGAGAGAATTTGTGACAAAGAGACCAGCTCTGCAAGAAATGCTAAAGGGAGCACTAGAGACAGATATGAAAAGACAGAAGAGAGAGGTGTGGAGAAGAGTGTAGAAAGAAGGAAAATTAGATATGACATATAAAATACGAAAGGCAAGATGGTAGAGGAAAGTACTACCCAAACAATAAGAACACTAAATGTTAATGGATTGAACTCCCCAATCAAAAGACGTAGACTGGCAGAATGGATTAACAAAAAGGATCCTTCTATATACTGTCTACAGGAAACACATCTTAGACCCAAAGATAAACATAGGTTGAAAGTAAAAGGTTGGGAAAAGATATTTCATGCAAATAACAACCAGAAAAGAGCAGGAATAGCTATACTAATACCCAACAAATTAGACTTCAAATGTAAAACAGTTAAAGAGACAAAGAAGGATACTATGTACTACTAAAAGGAACAATTCAACATGAACACATAACAATCATAAATATTTATGCACCGAACCAGAATGCCCCAAAATACTTGAGGCAAACACTGCAAACACTGAAAAGGTAAATAGACACATCTACCATAATAGTTGGAGACTTCAATTCCCCACCCTCATCAATGGACAGAACATCTAGACAGAGGATCAATTAGGAAACAGAGAATTTGAATATTGCAATAAATGAGCTAGACTTAACAGGCATTTATAGGACATTACACCCCACAACAGCAGGATACACCTTTTTCTCATGTGCTCATGGATCATTCTCAAAGATAGACCATATGCTGGGTCATAAAGCAAGTCTCTACAAATTTAAAAAGATTGAAATCATACACAACACTTTCTCAGATCATAAAGGAATGAAGTTGGAAATCAATAATGGGCAGAGTGCCAGAAAATTCACAAATACGTGGAGGCTCAACAACACACTCTTAAACAACCAGTGGGTCAAGGAAGAAATTACAAGAGAAATCAGTAAATATCCTAAGGCAAATGAAAATGAAAACACAACATATCAAAACTTATGGGATGCAGCAAAGGCAGTGCTAAGAGGGAAATTTTTTGCCCTAAAGGCCTATATTAAAAAAGAAGAAAGGGCAAAAATCCAGGAATTAACTGTCCACTTGGAAGAACTGGAGAAAGAACAGCAAACTAACCCCAAAGCAAGCAAAAGGAAAGAAATAACAAAGATTAGAGCAGAAATAAGTGAAATTGAGAACATTAAAAAAATTGAGAAAATCAATAAAATGAGAAGTTGGTTCTATGAGAAAATCAATAAGATTGATGGGCCCTTAGCAAGATTGACAAAAAGAAGAAGAGAGAGGATGCAAATAAATAAGATCAGAAATGGAAGAGGAGACATAACCACTGACCTCACAGAAATAAAGGAGGTAATAACAGGATACTATGAACAACTTTATGCTAATAAATACAACTATGTAGATGAAATGGACAGCTTCCTAGAAAGGCATAAACAATCAACTTTGACTCAAGAAGAAATAGATGACCTCAACAAACCAATCACAAGTAAAGAAATTGAATCAGTCATTTAAAAGCTTCCCAAAAAGAAAAGTCCAGGACTAGATGGCTTCACATGTTAATTCTACCAAACATTCCAGAAAGAATTAGTACCAACCCTGCTCAAACTCTTCAAAAATGTTGAAGTGGAGGGAAAGCTACCTAATACGTTCTATGAAGCTAACATCACCAAAACCAGGCAACGATATCACAAAAAAAGAAAACTACTGACCAGTCTCTCTAATGAATATAGATGCAAAAATCCTCAACAAAATTCTAGCAAATCGAATCCAGCAACACATTAAAAGAATTATACATCATGACCAAGTAGGATTCATCCCAGGTGTGCAAGGATGGTTCAACATAAGAAAATCAATTAATGTAATACACCATATCAACAGATCAAAGCAGAAAAATCACATGATCATCTCAATTGATACAGAGAAGGCATTTGACAAGATTCAACATCCTTTCCTGTTGAAAACACTTCAAAGGATAGAAATACAAGGGAACTTCCTTAAAATGATAAAGGGAATATATGAAAAACCCACAGCTAATATCATCCTCAATGGGGAAAAACTGAACACTTTACCCCTAAGATCAGGAACAAGACAAGGATGTCCACTATCACCACTGTTATTCAACATTGTGTTGGAAGTTCTAGCCAAGCAATTAGACAAGAAAAAGAAATACAAGGCATCAAAATTGGAAAGGAGGAAGTAAAACTATCACTGTTTGCAGATGATATGATACTATATGTTGAAAACCCTGAAAAATTCACAGCAAAACTACTAGAGCTAATAAACGAGTACAGCAAAGTGGCAGGGTACAAGATCAACATTCAAAAATCTGTAATGTTTCTATACACTAGTAATGAACAAGCTGAGGGGGAAATCAAGAAACGAATTCCATTTACAATTGCAACTAAAAGAATAAAATACTTAGGAATAAATTTAACTAAAGAGACAAAAGACCTATACAAAGAAAACTACAAGAAACTGTTAAAAGAAATCACAGAAGACCTAAATAGATGGAAGGGCATTCTGTGTTCATGGATCGGAAGACTAACTATAGTTAAGATGTCAATTCTGCCTAAATTGATTTACAGATTCAATGCAATACCAATCAAAATCCCAACAACTTACTTTTCATAAATAGAAAAACCAATAAGCAAATTTATCTGGAAGGACAGGGTGCCCCGAATTGCTAAAAGTATCTTGAAGAAAAAAAACGAAGCTGGAGGTTTCACGCTGCCTGACTTTAAGGCATATTTTGAAGCCACAGTGGTCAAAACAGCATGGTACTGGCATAAAGATAGATATATTGACCAATGGAATCGAACAGAGTGCTCAGATATAGACCCTCTCATCTATGGACATTTGATCTTTGATAAGGCAGTCAAGCCAACTCACCTGGGACAGAATAGTCTCTTTAATAAATGGTGCCTAGAGAACTGGATATCCATATGCAAAAGAATGAAAGAGGACCCATATCTCACACCCTATACAAAAGTTAACTCAAAATGGATCAAAGATCTAAACATTATGTCTAAGACCATAAAACAGTTAGACCATTAGAGTAAAATGTAGGGAGATATCTTATAAATCTTATAGTTGGAGGTGATTTTATAGACCTTACACCTAAAGCAAGAGCACTGGAGAAAGAAAGAAATAAATGGGAACTCCTCAAAATTAAATACTTTTGTGCATCAAAGAACTTCATCAATAAAGTAAAAAGACAGCCTACACAATGAGAGGCAATATTTGGAAATGACATATCAGATAAAGGTCTAGTATCCAGAATTTATAAAGAGATTGTTCAACTCAACAACAAAAAGCCAATCCAATTACAAAATGGAAAAAAGGCTTGAACAGACACTTCTCAGTAGAGGAAATACAAATGGCCAAAAGGCACATGAAGAGATGCTCAATGTCCCTGGCCATTAGAGAAATGCAAATCAAAACCACAATGAGATATCATCTCACAGCCACCAGAATAGCCGTTATCAACAAAACAAAATGACAAGTGTTGGAGGGGATGTGGAGAAAGAGGCACACTTCTTCACTGTTGGTGGGAATGTAAAATGGTGCAACCACTGTGGAAGGCAGTTCGGCGGTTCCTCAAAAAGCTGCATATAGAATTGCCATATGACCCAGCAATACCATTGCTAGGTATCTACTCAGAGGACTTAAGGGCAAAGACACAAACGGACACTTGCACACCAGTGTTGATAGCAGCATTATTTACAATTGCAAAGAGATGGAAACAGCCAAAATGTCCATCAACAGATGAGTGGCTAAACAAACTGTGGTATATACATACAATGGAATAATATGCAGCTTTAAGACAGAATAAACTTATGAAGCATGTAATAACATGGATGGACCTAGAGAACATTATGCTGAGTGAGACTAGCCAAAAACTAAAGGACAAATACTGTATGGTCTCATTGATATGAACTGAGATTAGTGAATAAACTTGGAATATTTTGTTCATAACAGACACCATCAGGAGATAGAAATAGGGCAAGATATTGGATAATTGGAGCTGAAGGGATACAGACTGTGCAACAGGACTAGATACAAAAGCTCAGAAATGGACAGCACAATACTACCTAACTGTAATACAATTATGTTAAAACACTGAATGAAGCTGCATGTGAGAATGGTAGAGGGAGGAGGGCTGGGGACATAAATGAAATCAGAAAGAAAGATAGATGTTAAGGATTGAGATGGTATAATGTAGGAATGACTAGAGTGTATAATAATAGTGAAATGTACAATGTACAAATTTAAAAAATGTTTTTACATGAGGAAGAACAAAGGAATGTCATTATTGCAGGGTGCTGAAAATAGATGGTAATTAATATTTTAAAATGTCACCATATGTGTGAGACTAAAGCAAAAAATGTTTATTTGTTACAAAATTTATATTTTGACTAGTGCATTTCCTAATATAACTTATGTAGATAGTTTGATTGAACGCCATAAGTACTTGGAATCTCAGGTAGGACATGAGATTTTGTTGGTTTGTTCAGAGTGATGCCTTGATGAATCCCAGAGTGATCTGATCAGTGAGTGGAAAAGTATTTGCAAAGCCCCCTTCGGGGAATGGTGAGAATAGGGAGAAATTCAACTTCCCCAAGTTGAATTCTTGATATTCTCACAAGCAGTGTGGACAACCAAAGCTATAGGCTGAGCCCCTAGTCTTGGGGTTTGTTCATATGAAACTTAACCCCACAAAGGATAGGTCAAGTCTACTTAAAATTTAGCCCTAAGAGTCACCCCCAAGAGAGCCTCTTTTGTTGCTCAGATGTGGCCTCTCTCTCCAGCCAACACGATGAGCAGTCTCACCACCCTCCCCTTCTGTGCGTGGGGCATGGTCCTGGGGGTGTGGACCTTCCTGGCAGCGTGGGGCAGAGATCCTGGAGTGGGCTGGGACTCAGCAGCAAGGGATTGAGAAAAACCCTAGAATGAGCTGAGAATTAACATCAAGGAATTGAGAGAACCTTCTTGACCAAGGGGGAGAGGATTGAAATGAGACAAAGTGTCGATGGCTGAAAGATTCGGGGCAGGGTCAAGAGGTTATCCTGGAGGTTATTCTTACGCATTAGGTGGATATCACCTTGTTGTTCAAGGTGTGGTGGAGAGGCTGGAGGGAACTGCCTGAAAATGTAGAGCTGTGTTCCAATAGACATGTTTCTTGATGATGATTGAACAATGATATAGCTTTCACAATGTGACTCTGTGATTGTGAAAACCTTGTGTCTGATGCTCCTTTTATCTACCATATCAACAGAAGAGTAGAACATATGGAATAAAAATAAATAATAGGGGGAAAAATGTTAAAATAAATTTAGTTTGAAATGCTAATGATAAATGAAAGTGAGGGGTAAGGGGTATGGTATGTATAATCTTTTTTTCTCTCTGTTATCGTTTTATTTCTTTTTCTGTTGTCTTTTTATTTCTTTTTCTAAATCTATGCAAATGTTCTAAGAAATGATGAATATGCCACAATGTGATGATATTAAGAATTACTGATTATATATGTAGAATGGAATGATATCTTAATGTTTTGTTTGTTTGTTGTTAATTTTTTTAATTAATAAATTAAAAAAATAATTAAAAAAAATTTTACTGCTTCCATACCAAGACTACCTTATCTGGCATCCGTGTATCCATCGTGGGTCATACCTTTGACGCTAGTTCATTTTTTTCCAAGTAGAGCAAACCATGTTAGAATCTGTGATTTAACTGATGCAAAAAACAAATCTTGACTGTCCCTTTCCTTTTACAGATACCAGGTGGTGCTAAACTACCTGTTTTGTTTAATTGTCTTGCAGTTGTGTTTCTCTTATTTGGTGCATGCCTGTTTATTTAAATGATTCTTCTACTAAAAATACTATTTGGACTTGAATGTACCAGAATATTTTCTTGTCAATTTCACTTCTTACCCTCTTCAACTTTAATCATTTCATCAATTTTATGGACAGAAGACAGAGGTATTTTCTTCTAACCCCACTTTTTGATCATTTAACTTTTTTGCTATCATTTGACTATGCATAGGATTTTTTCCTTGGAGAATTTGCTGCTATCTATAATGTGTTATTGTTCTTTTTAACCAGAATCATCATATATCACAGCTTTTAGAATATGCCATTTCTTCTATTTTCCACCAATCCTACCAAATGTGGTGTATCTCCTCCTACATAAATTAGGGGGCTTTATGAGGACATTGTTGGAGCAAGTGATAGAAACCCAACTTGAGTTCCTAATACTGTCTCATTTAACCAGAATAGTGGTTGATATCCCTGATATCTCTGGCTCTCATCCTTTCTTCTCTTGGCTATCAACTTCATACTTTTAGATAATCTTCTCCTTACCACCTTGGGAGAGAAGAGGGCTGCCAGCAGTGTAGGGCTCATATTCTTCTGACCGTATTGGAAAGAGGTCTTTTTGTCACGGTTTTAATTTAAAAAACAAAACCAAAAACAAAATCCTGGGAAGGAATATAATTAATGCCAAATATGGTATTAATTGATTGCTAGATCAATTACTCTGGCCTATGATGCCAGATGCTGTGAGTGTCCTTGCTTAGGTCATGTGACCACTGCTTTCTGCACCACTCTCTGAGACCATGATTATGGGGTTGCATGGGAAGTTGATAGCTTCCTTCCAATCAAATGGCTAGTGAGATCAGTTTCCAAAAAAAGTCTGGGAAGAAGATAAGCAAGAATTCTTAGGAAAACAGAACAATAGATTTCTGATACTGTGAATGACCAGGGACAAGGAGACCTCTTATAAAGAAGTTTTTGAGAACTTCTGGTAAGATGGCAGAGCCCTGGAGGCCGGGGTTGTGCCATCTGCATGCAACAACTAGAGACACTATAGAAAAATGACAGGATGGGTGAATCCAGGTGTGATTATGGAAGGTTTGCTGCTCTGCAAATAAAGGCAGGCCAAGGAGAAGATTATCTAACAGTATGAAGTTGATAGCCAAGAGGCAGATATGGCTCAACCAAATGACCAGGTTAACTTATCTGAGGGGACTAGAATTCAGAACAACTAATTAAGGTTGTTCATAATGAGATGAAAGATATTAATAGGTTACTAGAGGAGCATAAAAAAGAATTTGAAAGAATAGATTGGAAAATATCAGACATCATAGAGATGAAAGATACTGTAGGTCAAATTAAAAATATATTAGAGACTTATAGTAGTAGATTTCAAGAGATAGAAAAAAGAATGTGCAAGTAGAAGACAGGATAAATGAACTTGAATGTTCAAAAGAACAAATGGCAAGAAAGATGGAAAAAATGCAACTCAAGTTTAGGGAAATGATAAACAATATGAACATACAAATATAAAAATTTAAGAAATGCCGGTATCTGTATCTGTAGATTTTTTCCTTGTTCACCTTAATTTTGCATTGATTTATGTAACTTACTGTACAAACACAGGCTTTTACAATAATTATGTTTTGTTTGGAATACCAAAAAATAAAGTGTACAATAAAGAGAAAAAAAATGAAAAAAAAAAAAAAGAAGCTTTTGAACAATCCAAGTGAAAGGTGTTAAGGATATGAACTAAAGCACTAGGAGCAGAGATAGAGAGGAGGTGATTTGACATTCAGAATATTTAAGTGGTAACATTCATAGAGCTATAAGCAAGGAATGAAAAATTAATTAGCTATCAAACACCAGCCAAATAAAACAATTTGCTTTGTTTGACCCTTTTGAACTTACTTGCTGCATGGTATGGGATTGTGTGTATATGTGTAGATATGCATGCACGTATGTATGTATTTGCTTATATGCCTCGTTTACATAGTTATTGTCATTTGTGTGCTTCATTTGCATAGTTGTTGCCATTTGTGTGCTTCATTTGCATAGTTGTTGCCATTTGTGTGCTTCATTTACATAATGATTGTAGTTTGTCCCATCGTCTGGACATTTTCTATTTAGCACAGAATAAAGGAAATAGGGTTATTGACTGTTGTTTAAGCTGTTAAACACAGAACATGTTTCATAGATGACTCTCTATCCTGCTGTCACACCTAAACAACTGAATATTAAAAAAATCAATATCCTTGGGCATGTAACAGCCTGGGTAGCAAGGATGGATATTGTAATGCCATATGACCTAAATAAATAGGAATTCTCAAATAGGAATTTAGCTAATATCCCATCAACTGTTCTTGGCAGAATGGCAATGTTACTTAACTATAACTTCTTTATTGGTTTATACAACTGTGAATAAAGTTATTCTATTCAAATAGTTCATACCACAGGGCTTAGTTTAATGTGGTTATAGATTTATAGCCAATATAGATTATAGATTTCTCTTTTTATTGGCTAGTACAAAGGACTTAATATTTTTCATATTTAGATCAGGATTTTTATGTAATAACCTAAAAACCTTTTCTTTATAATAATAATCCAGGCCATTTTAGGAATCTGTGAGATCAAAACTGTTTCATAACAATAATAATAATAATAGAAGGCTATATGCCTTTTTAAATGTGTTGTCATTTGCACTGATATAGCAAAAGCAATAATGGATAAAACTGATAGTACCTTAACATCAATCAAGACACTGAACTGTAATAGTAGTCATTGTATTTTTAACCAGAATCTGTTTTGGTGGGGAGGTCCAGTTTCACTTAAGAATGCCCTTGATTAAGGAGTAAAAATTATTAATTTTATTAATATTTGATTCTCAAGTACCAACCTTTTTCATATTCTATGTGATAAAATGGAAAGTATGCATAAGGTACTTGAGAATATCCTGAAATATAATACCGTCTTCAGGAAAGCACATGTTTGATTGAGTTGTGGGCTTAACTAGCTACTTTGTATGAAATATCATTTTTTCTTGAAAGAAAGACTGACAGACCAATATTATTATTCAGACAGATATTTGACAGATATTTTCTTAAAAACAAAGTAAGCCTGTTTGTTGAGCAACTCCGTACACACAGGCTTTTCCTTCAATTGGAATATTCCCTATGTGTTTTTCCATGTAAGGTTTCTCTTAAATCTGTTTAATAAGGCTGTTTTCCAATTTATTTTTTTACTTTTCCTTTATGCCCCAAATTTTATTTTTCTATTTTTTTCTTGGAAAAAATGGAGTAACTTAGCAGTTTCAATATTGAAGACTGAAATTTTAAAACATATTAAATTCTAGGTACTTTTTTTCTCTTAGAATTCAATTAGGAAAGTAAGCCTTTTGAATTGTCACAAGTGTTGATGAGAGTGTTGGTAACTGTATATATATATATTTTAATATGGAACGCTTCACGAATTTGCATGTCATCCTTGTGGAGGGGCCATGCTAATTTTCTCTGTATTGTTCCAATTTTAGTATATGTGCTGCCAAAGCGAGCGCGTAACTGTATGTTTTTGTGTGTGCTTATAGATTGAAAAAACTTTGGAGATTCTGATGTTCATCCTTTATGTACCACAGTAAAGTAACTTTCATGAATCTTATATGGGCGTCATCTGCTTCATGCTTGCCTATATGAACAAGGCAGGGAACTCTGTCTAAACGGACTATGTAGAAAACTAGGACCTTTTTGAAAGACTGGCTTTTGAATACAAATAATCTGTTAGATTGTGGTTGTATGTACTAAACTAACATATATGCAGCCACTACTGATTTATATAAAGTTTTTTGACTCCTACCTACCTTTAAGAGTCTAAAAAAGTTAAATGTTGACACTTCGTGGGGCTCTATTTTTGCTTTGACTTCATGTGGAGAGAAAGGAGGAGAGAATGGGGAAAAGCATATTTCAGTTTGTTTTCTCCTCCGTGTCAAATAGATTTTAAGAGACTAAGATACTTTAAAAATACTCAGCAGAAAATGACACTTTAAGATTCTGTTTAGCCCTGTTTTCATAGTAGAAAAGAAACAGAAGAAAATAAAGTTGCAGTTTCTTCCATAAAGGAAAAGTGCTCCTCCTCCAAGAGGGATTTTCATGACCAAATCAGCAGCCCCTGCTCTCCTCCTGTATGCAACACCTTCTAATGAGCAGTGCTGGAAAGAAACAAAGAAGCAAAACTAATACTGTTTTTGAAACAGTCTCTGTTGCTTGATTGTTATGTAATAAACTTTGATGCTGAGAGATTAAAACTTTATTGCAAAAAAAAAAACTTTATTGCAAATGTAGATACTCAAATTCTTGATCGTGAAAACAAGCTTCGAATTTCTTTCGAGCACCTTTTAAGGAATAACATCAAAACCATAAAATTTCAAGTGAGATTGTTGTGTATTGTGATTTATAGCTAAAATTAGGGACAAATATATTTTCTTTTGTTTTAATTTCAGAGTGAAATTACTGTTTGAGAAAGCTCTTCAGAGAATGTTTTAAAAATTACTGTTTCTCATTAAAGTCATGCCTTAATGATCCAACAAACTAATGTCTTGTCTCTAAGATACGCATCAAACCTTGTACACTAAAAATCCTATAAAGCCCTGGGTAGTTTTGTGTAATAAGTCATTATAGAAACAATTATTTTCCTCTGATAATGATGTAGTTTTGAGTGTTGATAAAAAAATCTATTAATCATTAACAATAACAGCAACAACAACAACAAAAAAAAAAACAAAGTAAGCCTGTCATTTGAAAGGCAACAACTTGGCGGGCCGCGGTGGCTCAGCGGGCAAGAGTGCTTGCCTGCCATGCCGGAGGACCTCAGTTCGATTCCCGGCCCCAGCCCATGTAAAAACAAACAAACAAACAAAATATAATAAAAAAATAAGAAAATGTTTAAGATGTTTCCCTTTCTTCCTCCCTTCCTTCCTTCTATCCTTCCTTCCTTCTCTGTCTTTCCTTCCCTTCCTCCCTCTCTCTAAAAAAAAAACAAAAAAAAAACAAAAAAAAAAAAGAAAGGCAACAACTTATAGTACTTGTTGCAAAGATAAAATCTGAGCTTACAGATGACATTAGAATTAGAATTTTGGAGAAATGTTTTTACTGCCTTGAGTTTGACAACTTCCCTGTACTTAAAGATGTTTCTGATGAAAATAGTGGTGATGTTAATGTAATTTTTTGATATGACACAAACATGCATGTAATTTTTTTATATGACACAAACATGCTAAGGACAAGACACATGCTAAGAAAAGACTGTGAAGGAGTCCATGCCTTTGCATAGGCTGTTCTTTAGACTTATTGTTAGACTGGCAAACCTTTGAAAGAGAGGATTTACACTAAAGTTCAATGTCTGGAAAAGGTGTTTCTTCTTAGTCTTATATTTTCTCTCTCTCTCTGTCTCTCTCTGTCTCTCTCCTTCCCTCCCTCACTCCCTCTCACACACCCACACTTGCACTCTCTCTCTCATGGTTTCTGTTTTGTTGTTGCCGTTAGCTCCTAGAAATCAGGAAAAGAATACAACCTAGGTATCTAAAAGAATAGATACCTCAGTGACTAAGTTCCAGAAATAACATTCTAAAATATTAAAATGCCCAGTGTGCAGCAAAAGATTACAAGCAAGAGAAAGGAGGAAGATGGAGTATAAGGAAGTATCAATGAGGAAGCTCAGATTTTGGGCATACCAGACAAATACTTTTAAAATTTTTTCTTAAATATGCCTAAAGAGCTAAAAGAAAACAGAAATGAATAAAAGGAAATCAGGAAAACCACAGGTGAATAAAATGAGAATATCAATAAAGATATAGAAATCATAAAAAATGTCAAATGGAAATACTGGAGCTGAAATTATAGAAAATTTCCTAGAGGGATTTAATGGTAGACTGGAGCTTGTAGAAGAAAGAATCAGTGAACTTGAAGTTAAGACCATAGAAATTATTCAGTGTGAGGAGCAGAAAGAAAAAAAGAATGAAGAAAAGTGAGCACAACCTAAGTGACCTGTGGGAAATTACCCAGCATACCAATATATGCATTATGTATGTTCCAGAGTGGGAAGAAAGATATAAAGGAGCAGAAAGGATATTTGAAGAAATAATAGCTTAACATTTCCAAATTTAATGAATGACATGAACCTACACATCCAAGAACTCAATGAACTCCAAACAGAATAAACTCAAAGAAATGTATACCAGGATACATTATAATCAAACTGTTGAATGCCAAGGAGAGAATCCAGAAAACCTCAAAAGAAAGTGAGCCTCAAAAAGATTAAGTGCCAGTTTCTCATCAGAAACCAGAAAGGCAAGAAGGCACTGGAATGAATATTTAAAGTACTGAAAGAAAATTTTGCTAACCAAGAATAATATGTATGGCAAAGCTATCTTTTAGAAATGAAGAAGCGATAAGGACATTGTCAGATAAAAGCTAAGGAAATTGGTTACCACTAAACTGGGCCTACAAGAAATGCTAAAGTAAGTTCTTCAGGTTGAAAGGACACTAGACAATAGATCAAAGCCACATGAAGAAACAAAGATCTTTGAAAAAGGTAACTAAATGGATAAAATGAATACCAGTTTTGTATTTTTAGTTTATAACTCTACTTTTTACTTCTTACAGGCTCTACAAAGCAAAAATGTAAAATGTAATGATAAATCTGTAGTTTTGGACATATGATGTATAAAGACATTATCTATGACAAGAACAACATTTAGATGGAAGAATGTGAGATATAGGAACATAGTTTGTATGTGTTATCAAAGTTAAGTTGATATAAAATCTAATGAGGGTTTCATAAAGTTATTGTTACATTAGATGAATATTTTAAACTTTTCTCAATGTGATAAATATTGATAATCTATATAAATAAAATGCTTTAGAGTCTTCAGTATTATTTGTAGAGCATAAAGGGTCCATGACACCAAAAAGTTTGATGGCCTGCATGATAAAAGCCAAATTTCTATATACAGTTCATAAGTTTCTCCATCACATGACTTCCTTCACTTCCCTAGCTCCTCTCCTGTGTCATTTCCCTTCTACCCAAATATTTAGTAATGAGAAAATATGTGACCCAGCCCCAAGACCATGCTGATTTTACATGACTATCCATTTTCACTTTCTGTCTAAAGTACTGCTTCCAAATACTTCTTAAGAAAGGCCTTTAGGTCTGGTGATACTCTTTTTCTTGAGTTCTGCTTCATTTGAAGTTAATATAATCACCTTATGTTTATTGTTTCCAATTTATATCTTATTCCACTCATTAACTTTTACTACTTTCCCAATTTTCAGTCACTTCACCTGTGTCTTTATATTTAAAATTGTTTTCTTGTAGGCAGCATATTGTTGGGTTCTCTGCGTTTTATTAAGAATTCTTACTCTATGTACATTTAAGGTAACTAACTATGATTGGTTTAAGTGTACAGTTTACTGTTTATTTTCTGTTTTTTCTCTTTGAGGCCATTCTTTGAGAACCACTGTTCAAAATATTAAAATATACATTATTGCGCAGTATACCTAGAGTCTACTTAGAGTTAATATTGTTCCACTTTATATAAAATGTAGATGCCTTTTAATTATATTGGTCCATTTACTACCTCTACTTAGCATTATGCTATACTTCCAATAATGCATTTTTAAACTGAGAAACAATGTTAAATATTTTGCTTTAAGCAGGTATATATATCTTCAAGATTAAGAGAGAGAGAAAAAAAGCCACTCAGTACCTCCAGGTAGCTGAATTTTCATCATTTTTGTAGTTACTGAAATTCGAAACCTTGAAATTATCTGTACTCTACTTTCATCTTAACACTCTTTATCCAGTTTAGTCCTGTTACATTGGTTACTTTGGTTGAAATAGCGTCTTCATTACTTCCTTCATTCTCTCCTGGTGCCATCCAAGTCAGTCAGCATTGCTAGATGATTTTAAAATCCTCTGCCATTCTTTTATGTCTTTTTCACTTCTTTGGTACAGCTTGCTTTTCACTATTACATTAGTATTCTTCCCAAAAGTCTATTTTTATCCTGTATTATCTTGCTCAGCATT
The DNA here is from genome assembly GCF_023851605.1 of Tamandua tetradactyla. Lineage (NCBI taxonomy): Eukaryota > Metazoa > Chordata > Mammalia > Pilosa > Myrmecophagidae > Tamandua > Tamandua tetradactyla. The sequence goes on along the minus strand of NC_135330.1, from coordinate 22,922,618 downwards.
TTCATTGACTATATTTGTCAGTGTTTCCTTTTGAAGAAAAATATTCTCATGAACTTCCATAAACATAATTTTTTTTTATAACTGCTACTTAAATATGTACAAAGATAAAACCAGGCTGGTGCAACGGTGGCTCAGTGGCAAGAATTCTCACCTGCTGAGCTGGAGAACCGGGTTCGATTCCCAGAGCCTACTCATTGCAAAAAAAAAAAAAGCAAATATCAACTTTTGTACATATAGCTGTTGTACTACTATAGAACTAAAAGTATAAAACCAGTAAAATTTAAGTTAATATTAATTTGACAAAAGGATATCATTTGCCAATATTATCGTTTGCCAAATTAAATTGCCAAGCTCAATATGAATATGGTACAAACTACTCTGAATTAGGCATGGTCCTGTTCTCCTATATGACTCAACCCACTGCTTTTCCTTTTTGAACTTCTGAGTACCATTTGTTTCTGCAGCATGCTTGGATATCAGTTGGCTGTCACTTTGTACAAATGTATCATTTCAGTAATACATATCCACCTCTGCCTCTTTCTCATCCCTCTGACTGCTACAATTAAAATAGCACTACTTCATCACATAAGATAGTAAATAAAAATGCATGTCCCGGCACTTATACTGCTTGGTGATTTGGAGTTACTACATGACATATAGATGATCCAGAACGCGTGTGTGTGTGTGCGTGGAGTGGGGGGGTGGGAAGGGAGAGGTAGAGAGAGATTTGAGAGACAGCAATTAAAGTGACTTGAAAAAAATTAGAAGATTTTTATATGAAATAAGTCAGAATCAGCAGATATATATATATAAATATATATAGATATATATATAAATATAGATATATATATATCTATATATATAGATATATATATAAAAATCACTTAGCTATAGGATGTAGACCAAATTCCACATGTTGGAATCCAAGGCCTTCATCAGTTTGGATTTAACCTCTTCTTTCAGCTTTTTTCTTTTCTCTCTTCCTAGCATTATGTAAATATGCTCATACTTTCCCAGATTTTTGCCTTCCCTCTTCTTTCACCCTGTCTCTCTATAAGCCCACCTATCAACAGTCTTTAAGGCTCAGTTCATGCTCAGATTTTCCTTGAAACTTCCACCCATCTTTTCAGATGTAATTTGATTTTTCTCCATCTTTGAACTCCTTTCAACTCCTTCTGTTCATTAGTGTTTCATTTTTTGTAATGCTATTTTTTGATAGATTGATTTTCACATTTCCTACCTCACTAGACTTAAGGGGACTTAAAAGCAGAAATAGCATTTTAACATTTTTTGCATTGTCTTTGGACAATTGTTGGCATTCTGGAAGCACTTACTAAATGAATTAAGTGTTTAAATGTAAAACTTAGTATTAGGGGTTTAGTTTCTTTTGCAAAAGTGTGTAATTTTCTTTTATAGAGTGCAAGCAAAATACTTCAATGTAGAAAAATTTGCATTTCTAAGAAAGTAAAATGCCTTAGAAATGTATTTTTACAGCCATTTGTTCTGCATTTTCAGGGCTGCTAGGAAAGATCCTGATGGCTATCCGAGATGCAGGTTTTGAAATCTCAGCTATGCAAATGGTAGGTAGTTTATTGAAATTTATTGAAATAAGCGTTAAAATGTTGTATTTACTGTTCTCTGTGCCCTTGTGAATTTAACCCATTAAAAATGAGACATATTTATATTTACTGAACTTGATAACCTTTTATAATAAAAAATGTTTTTGAAATCATTTTAACCGTATCTTTCACTGAAGAGAGCTAATATTAAAGTGATATACATAATTTAGGCTTATAAGTTGAGTTTTTGCAAATTCTGGTACTTTAGTTTCAAATTAAATAAGAACCAAAAAATGCGTTTGGTTCTTATAAACACAAAGTATTAGGAAGCTGAACTGTTATGTGTTTTTTTTCTTCCTGACTATAGCAGTTAATGAAGGAAGATAATGAATTCTGATCTTTTTTCTAACCTTTTACCAGTTTCTAGACTTTTCCTTAGGACCTTTGGAGTTACTGTAGTCTAGCTCCTCAGTTGGTAGGTGCACCACTTTACCTCCATTGCCCACACTTTTTCACAATTGCTCTGCTGACACTGCTGGAAAGCCTTTCATTGAAGAAACAGCACCCACTTCTTACCTTCATTCTGTATTCACTGATATATTTGATAAGAAACTGGTGCTTATAGTAATCAAACAACTTGATTTGTACACTGTTAGAAGGCCAGTGAGTTTATACTATTTTGATAATAAAATACCCATTTCGGAGCTCAAAATTTTTGTACCAATGTTATTTGTATCCTCTTTTTCTAAAGAGAAAGTGCTTCTGATATCTATGAAGTCTCAGTATGAGCTGAGATTAGGTATCAGGGAGAACCCTATGGGGCTCTGCCTATTTTGTGTCCCTGATTGTTCAGTATGTCCATAAACAAAACATAACAAATAAACAAATGAAAAGATTAGAAATGTCAGCTAATTTGTAAAGTATTCAGGGAATGCTGTAGGAACTAAGCCTACTTAAAGACTAATAATGATAGAAAGTTTAGCTTTAAAAATTAACTGGTTTGACTAATAGCAGATAATTTGATGATTTTTTTTCTTGTAGTCATATTTAGATTCTTTATGAATAAAATTTAGTTGTCAGGGTGGGCAAGGTAGCTCTGGCAGAGTCCGACCTGCCATGCTGGACACCCGGGTTCGATTCCCGGAGCCTGCCAAAGACAAAGTTAAAAAAAAAAAAATTAGTTGTCTATGACAGCAACAACGAAAATTTTAACTTAACTTTGGGCCTACAGCATAGCATGTTTATTGGTCATAGTATGTGCTCAATTAGAAAAGAAGAAGAAAAGAATGATTAATTAAACCAATGGGGGAAGCATGGGAGTATGGTAGCAAGTGCAGTCATTGATATATGGAGTCAGAAAGATCTGCTTGTGAATTCTGGGTCATCTGCTTTCTAGGTTTGTGAGCTTGGCCAAATTTTAAGTGTTCTAGTCCTATTTTCTTATTTATATCATGGAAGCATTATTATTTGCCTCAATAGATTACTCTGTGGATTAAGTAAAGTAACCATACATTAATGCCCTGTATAGTTTCCATCACAAATTCTACAGGTGTTGTGAACTTGTCAAGTACGTTTTTAGTATTCTATTATTATGTACTTAAATGATATCATTGTTATTTTGTTATATTAATAATTTATAGGAATATAGCATTAAACATTGAAAATAAATTCAACAGAATTTCCTCCCTGTGATAGTTATGTTGGTTATAAAGATAAAACCTTCCCAGTTTGAATTATGATCGGTAAAGGCAAAAATTTCTTAGTGATCTTCAATTTTCGCAAAATAAATAATAAGAGGAAAAATAAAATAGGAAGTTGGAATTCCTGAGGCTAGTTACAATTAAAAGACCCTAGAACTTAATGAAATTTTACTTCTAACTGAATTTGATTCAAGCCTTTATGAGCCTTTGTAGAGATATCATCTGAGCATATTCTGATCAAAATCCTTGTTGAAATGTAGTTGAAATTCCAGATGACTTGTGTAACCACCTAAAATGAAACAAAACAACTAGCGATGTTCATGAATACTTGTGAAGAAAAAGGTATTATTTTAAGCCCTCTTTACGAAAGCTGAAGTACTTTAATGATCTCTCTTCCTTGTGCCAATAATCAATCAATAAATGACATTACATTGTTATTTTGGTATCAAGGATGCAGTTTTATTTAGAGTTAAGCATAGGGTAATAGTTAAAAGAGTGATCAGTGGGGTCAGACTTCTTCAAATGGAATGCCAGTTTGAGAAGTTTACAT